>NC_089507.1:93082062-93707062 GCF_036850995.1 Saccopteryx leptura
ACGCACTGTCTTTCTCACCAGGTAGGAGCAAGCATGTCTTTTCGAGGCGGAGGGCGTGGAGGCTTTCATCGAGGTGGTGGCTTCGGTCGTGGCGGCAGCGGCAACAACTACTTCCGAGGTGGAGGTGGCGGTAATTTCAGAGGCGGCGGCAGAGGAGGATTTGGACGTGGGGGTGGACGCGGAGGCTTTAACAAAGGCCAAGACCAAGGACCTCCAGAACATGTAGTTTGTATGTCGGTGTGAAAGCTTAGCCTCCTTGGGGGGAGGGAAGGGTTGCGGAGGTTGGGGGATTGTCTTAGAGTAGTAAGTGTGACTGGGAGTCCGGTGCTGTAAGATAGATTCAGCAACCTGCTGCAAGGTTGGGGAGCCAAGTCTGTGGAGATGCTGTAAACGGACTTATAACCATCATCAGCGTGTAAGGGTGGGAGTAAGAAAGCTGAAGGACACGTAGAGTGCATCGTGGAGTTGGAACTTGAACTTAGGCCGAAAGGAAGATATTAAATAGGTCATATTTTGTGCTTACCCCAGTTGTCCCCATTTTACAGATAAGAAAACTGTGGTTCTGAGTTAAGTTTCTTTGTCAGAGTCATAGTTAGGAATAAGTGATCAATCAGATATATTTGAGATATAAAGCAAAGCAGCACATTGTCTGACTTGATCTTACTCAGGGAAGAGAAGCGAGAAAAAGATTTTGTTTAGAAGGGAAACTACACAAGGGCAGTCAAGCAAAAGATCAAATTAGAGCAGTTTTCTGGAAATTACCAATGAAGTGGGATGGAAGTCATGAAAAGCGAGACAGGTTTGACAGTACAAGCCTATATCGAAGAGGAGAAAGGATGAACACAGTCTCACATAAATAGTAAGTTGGATCAGTATGTAAGGTGGTTTGAAGAGGGTGATGGCTGGAGTCAGAGATGCTAGCCCAGAAGCTATTTTAACAGTCATGCATGAAGGAAGTTGTGCATGGTGTAACTGAGAGGAACAAGGAAGGGTTAGATGGAAGAGTGATTTTTTTTTTTCTTTTTTTTTTTTTTTTTGATGCAGGAGGGGAAGAGAGAGAGGAAGGGAGATAAGAAGTATCAACTTGTAGTTGTGTCACTTTCATTGTTCATTGGTTGCTTCTCATGTGCCTTGACTGTAGGGCTCAAGCCGAGCCAGTGACCCCTTGCTCAAGCCTGCAACCTTGGGCTTCAAGACAGCGACTGTGAGATCATGTCTATGATCCTACACTCAAGGCAGTGATCCCACGCTCAAGCTGGCGATCCTGCACTCAAGCTGGCCTTGGGGTTTTGAACCTGGGACCTCAGCACCCCAGGTTGACTCTCTATCCACTGTGTCACCACCGGTCAGGCTAGGAGAGCTATTTCAATGAAAACAAACTTTGTAGAACTTGGCCATTACTGATGATTGATAAAAAGTTCCAGGTTTTGAGCCTGAGTGGTAAGGGTGGAAAGTTGGTTTTGTAGCATTGTGATGAGTATTTTAGTTTGGGTGTCAGGAATAAAGGTAATTTTGAGATTCCACAGTTTTCTGGAAAAGATTGAAGAATCATTGGTGAAGAGGTAGTAGTGACAAAGTATAAAAGGAGAGAGAGATAACAGGCAAACAACCAAGACTGATTTTACAATTAGAGATTGATTAGAAGGAAGAATAGACAGTAAAATGTTTAACCAAATAATAGTAGTTATTATTATCATAAAGTCAATGTTATAGGTTGAGTGGTCTTAATGTGCCAGGTATTTTTCTAAGCACTTGATATTTAATGTTGCACTTAATACTAACAATACAGTACTACAAGTTAGGTGTTGGAACTGTTCTTATCCCTGTATTAAAGATAAGGACACTTTAGCAGAGAAGAGGTGAGACCCTTACTCCAGGTCACATAGCTAGTATGTTGTGGATTGCTGTACCAACTCAGGAAGGCTTTTGTGCCTCAGTAGAATAGATATGGTGAAATCCTAGATAGCCAAGAAGATACCTTCCAGAAGAAGTTAGTATCATTTGAAATTATTGTATATTTTAATGTTTTCTTGTCCTGTTTCAGTATTAGGAGAGTTCCTGCATCCTTGTGAAGATGACATAGTTTGTAAATGTACCACAGATGAAAATAAGGTGCCTTATTTCAATGCTCCAGTTTATTTAGAAAACAAAGAACAAATTGGAAAAGTGGATGAAATATTTGGACAACTTAGAGATTTTGTATCCTTTTTTAATAAAAGAGGCAGTGATCTCATTGAAAGGTTACTATTTGCTTTTTCTGGAGCTAAGTATTAATTAAACTTGTTGCTTCTTGAAACTATACAGAGTATTGGTAAGATTGGATCCTAAAAGAGAATCAAAAGAGAATGTATTACCATATATATAGGGGTGGGCAAAGTAGTTCTATAGTTTGTATGGAAAATACAATAATTAATAAATAATGCAAGAATACACTGTTTTGTGTACTCACAACTGTAAACCTACTTTTGCCTACCCCTATATTGTAAAGATAGGTCCTTTTGGGGGGGGTTAGAAATGATTGCCATTTGGGTAAGTTCTGTAGGACTGAAGTACTTCGCTTTGGATATGATGGTGCCACTGGAATAGTATGGTGGAACTGGAAGTTTTAAAACAAATTACTAATTTTTGCTTGGAAACTCATTTCTTACTTTTCTTAAATATTTTCATATATTCTAACCTTGTTTTTAAAGTTACACCTTAATTCAGGTTATCTTTTTTAAAAAATCTTGATTCTTTTCTCCTTAATAAAATTAATAGTATTTTTCAGTTAAGTTATCAGAAAACATGAAGGCATCCTCCTTTAAGAAACTACAGAAGGTAAGTCAGGCTTATGATACCTAGGATCGAGTGAATGACCTACCTCAGGGCAGTCCTGTGTAGGGCGCTTGAGGCTCTTGAAGTATAAAGTGCATCACCAGTGAAGCTCTTAAACTGACCTCTTCTGTTCTTCAGACATTGAACTTACTTATCTTTAAGAGTAATTTATTTAATACAGGCTTTCACAAAGTATTCCTTGCTCATATTAGCAAATTCTGTAACTGCTAGAGGATGTTTTCTAGGTAATGTAAAATTCTCTTACTAAAAAGCCTTGCATGACCAAATATTTTAAGTAAAACAGTAAATTATAAAACTGATAATTGTTTGGGGAAGTCAGATATTAAATGACTTCACCAGTCTTTCTTTTTTTTTTTTTTTTTTTTGTGAATTTTCTATTTTTTTTTTTTTACTAATTTTATTTTTTTAATGGGTTGACATCAATAAATCAGGATACATATATTCAAAGATAACAAGTCCAGGTTATCTTGTCATTCAATTATGTTGCATACCCACCACCCAAAGTCAGATTGTCCTCTGTCACCTTCTATCTTGTTTTCTTTGTGCCCCTCCCCACCCCCTTTCCCTCTCCCATTCCCCCCTCCCCCCCGTAACCACCACACTCTTATCAATGTCTCTTAGTTTCACTGTTATGTCCCACCTACGTATGGAATAATACAGTTCCTGGTTTTTTCTGATTTACTTATTTCGCTTCGTATCATGTTATCAAGATCCCACCATTTTGCTGTAAATGTTCCGATGTCATAATTTCTTATGGCTGAGTAGTATTCCATAGTGTATATGTGCCACATCTTCTTTATCCAGTCATCTATTGATGGGCTTTTTGGTTGTTTCCATGTCCTGGCCACTGTGAACAATGCTGCAATAAACATGGGGCTGCATGTGTCTTTACGTATCAATGTTTCTGAGTTTTTGGGGTATATACCCAGTAGAGGGATTGCTGGGTCATAAGGTAGTTCTATTTTCAGTTTTTTGAGGAACCACCATACTTTCTTCCATAATGGTTGTACTACTTTACATTCCCACCAACAGTGTATGAGGGTCCCTTTTTCTCCACAGCCTCTCCAACATTTGCTATTACCTGTCTTGCTAATAATAGCTAATCGAACAGGTATGAGGTGGTATCTCATTGCCGTTTTGATTTGCATTTCTCTAATAGCTAAAGAAGATGAGCATCTTTTCATATATCTGTTGGCCATTTGTATTTCTTCCTGGGAGAAGTGTCTGTTCATATCCTATTCCCATTTTTTTATTGGATTGTTTGTTTGTTGTTGAGTTTTATGAGTTCTTTGTATATTTTGGATATTAGGCCCTTATCTGAGCTGTTGTTTGAAAATATCATTTCCCATTTAGTTGGCTTTCTGTTTATTTTGTTATCAGTTTCTCTTGCTGAGCAAAAACTTCTTAGTCTGATGTAGTCCCATTCATTAATTTTTGCCTTCACTTCTCTTGCCTGTGGAGTCAAATTCATAAAGTGCTCTTTAAAACCCAGGTCCATGAGTTGAGTACCTATGTCTTCTTCTATGTACTTAATTGTTTCAGGTCTTATGTTTAGATCTTTGATCCATTTTGAGTTAATTTTTGTACAGGGGGAGAGACTGTAGTCCAGTTTCATTCTTTTGCATGTGGCTTTCCAGTTTTCCCAGCACCATTTATTGAAGAGGCTTTCTTTTCTCCATTGTGTGTTGTTGGCCCCTTTATCAAAAATTATTTGACTATATATATGTGGTTTTATTTCTGGACTTTCTATTCTGTTCCATTGGTCTGATTGTCTATTTTTCTGCCAATACCATGCTGTTTTGATTGTCGTGGCCCTATAATATAGTTTGAAGTCAGGTATTGTAATGCCCCCAGCTTCATTCTTTTTCTTTAGGATTGCTTTGGCTATTCGGGGTTTTTTATAGTTCCATATAAATCTGATGATTTTTTGCTCTATTTCTTTAAAAAACGTCATTGGAAGTTTGATGGGAATTGCATTAAATTTGTATATTGCTTTGGGTAATATAGCCATCTTGATTATATTTATTCTTCCTAGCCAAGAACAAGGTATATTCTTCCATCTCATTATATCTTTTTCTATTTCCCTTAACAATGGTTTATAGTTTTCATTATATAAGTCCTTTACATTCTTTGTTATGTTTATTCCTAAGTATTTTATTTTTTTTGTTGCAATCGTGAAGGGGATTATTCTTTTGAGTTCCTTCTCAGTTGTTTCATTATTGGCATATAGAAAGGCTATTGACTTCTGTATGTTAATTTTGTATCCTGCGACCTTACTGTATTGGCTTTTTGTTTCTAGTAGTCTTTTTGTGGATTCTTTGGGGTTTTCGATGTATAGGATCATATCATCTGCAAAAAGTGGTACCTTTACTTCTTCTTTTCCGATATGGATGCCTTTTATTTCTTTGTCTTGTCTGATTGCTCTGGCTAGAACCTCTAGTACCACATTAAATAAGAGTGGAGAGAGTGGACAACCCTGTCTTGTTCCTGATTTAAGGGGGAAAGCCTTCAGTTTAGTGCCATTTAATATGATGTTAGCTGATGGTTTATCATATATGGCCTTTATCATGTTGAGATATTTTCCTTCTATACCCATTTTGTTGAGAGTCTTAAACATAAAATTGTGTTGTATTTTATCGAAAGTCTTTTCTGCGTCTATTGATAAGATCATGTGGTTTTTGTTCTTTGTTTTGTTGATATGGTGTATTGCGTTAACCGTTTTACGTATGTTGAACCATCCTTGAGATTCTGGGATGAATCCCACTTGATCATGATGTATTATTTTTTTAATATGTTGTTGTATTCGATTTGCTAGTATTTTGTTTAGTATTTTAGCATCTGTATTCATTAGAGATATTGGTCTGTAGTTTTCTTTTTTGGTGCCATCCTTGCCTGGTTTTGGTATGAGGGTTATGTTGGCCTCATAAAATGTGTTTGGAAGTATTGCTGCTTCTTCAATTTTTTGGAAGACTTTTAGTAGAATAGGAACCAAGTCTTCTTTGAATGTTTGATAAAATTCGCTTGTATAGCCGTCAAGGCCTGGACTTTTATTTTTGGGGAGGTTTTTAATGGTTTTTTCTATTTCTTCTCTACTGATAGGTCTGTTTAGGCTTTCTGCTTCTTCTTGACTCAGTCTAGGAAGGTTGTATTGTTCTAGGAATTTATCCATTTCTTCTAGGTTGTTGAATTTAGTGGCATAAAGTTTTTCATAGTATTCTACAATAATTCTTTGACCAGTCTTTCAATAACATTATGGTGGTATATGCTGTGCAAGAGAAATACAGGTAGCTCTGAGAATGTTACAAGTGGGACCAAAATTTAGTGTATTGGCTTTCTGAGGAAGTGAGCTTGAAGCTGAGACCCGAAAGCTGACTAACAGTTATTCCCAAACCTGGCTTCACATCAGAATTATCTGGGGGTGCTTTTAAGAAGGTGTATTTCTGGGTTGCACTCTTAGAAATTTAACTCAGTATGTCTTAGGTAGGGACCAGGACCCCCAGTTATAAAAAAGAATGCTCTTGGTTGACTTTGATGTAGTTAGGCTAGCACTTGGAAATACTATGCTAGTTAAAGAGGAGGGAGTGCATTACAAGTAGAGAAAGAGTATGTGCAAGTCTCAGACAGTAAGGCACTTGAAGGATCCAAAAAATGCAAAGGTGTAGCTTGGACATAGAACATTTAGGAGTGAGAAGCTGTGAATTAGGACTAGAGGTAGGCAGGGGCTAGATTACTTAAAGCCTTCAGTTTCTGGGAAAGAGTTTAGACTTCAGTTTTAGTTTTGATTATAAATGTTAGGGAAAATGATTAGATTTATATTTAAGAGCCTTGGAGGCACTGGCCGGTGGTTCAGTGGATGGAGCGTCACCCCAGCATATAGACGTCTTGGGTTTGATTCTGGATCAGGGCACACAGGAGAAGCAACTCTCTGCTTTCCCCCTTCCCTCTTCCCTTTCTCTCCCTCGTCCCCTCCCGCAGCCAGTGGCTCAGTTGTTTCGAGTGTAGCCCTGGGTGCTTAGGATAGCTCTATTGGAGTACATCAGCCTCAGGTGCTAAAAATAGCTTGGTACTCCAGCATTGGCCCCAGGTGGGGCAGCCAGGTAGATCCTGGTTGGAGCACATGCTGGAGTCTGTCTCACAATCTTTCCTCCTCTCACCTATTAAAAAAAAAGAAGAAGAGCACTGGAAAAATAAAAGAGCATTCTGGGGAGGAGGGCAGACTCCTAATTGAAGGGGTCAGTTTGGAGTCCCAAAAGATGTTTTGGACTAGGGCAGTGACAATGGAAGTGGAGGAAAATGAATGAGTTTATGAGAGATATGGGAAGTAGAATTGATAGGCCTTGGTAATTGATGAACTGTTGAAATTGAAGTAAAATATCCTATCATTGTTCAGGGTTTCACCATTTTCTGAAATGGGCAGCACTGGAGAAGAAGGGAATTGGGGGAAAAGAATGAGTTCGGTTTATATTTGTGAGATACTCACATAGGTGCTCAAAGGGTGGATGGACTAGAGATAGAATTAGGAAGTAGTCCTTGTACAGACATAATATGATACAGTCTAGCAATCAAGAATGAGAGGAGGAGCTTTGGGGCACCCCCAAAATTTATACATCTGTTATTGGAGATGAGATGTAATTGCCAATAAATGAAAAGGCAAACCAGGAGAGTTTCATAAAAGTGATATCTTAAAAGTTAAGAGAACAGAATATTTCCAAGAGGAAGTGCTTAATTATGGCAAATGCTGTTGCAACGTGTTCATTGGATTTAGTAACATGGAGGTCACCAGATCATGGAGCCAATGCAATGGGGGGCCCAGAAGCCAGCTTGGGATAGGAGGTGAGGTGAGGATGCCCGGTGCTTTGGGTGGGCCAGGTTTCTCATTTGATGACCTGAAAAAAAAATGCCCATATAATATCCATTTAAATAAATTTGATCTGGATGCCTGCCTTTTTTCTCAGCATTATTTGAGAATTTATTGAGTGTTTTTTAAATCACAGGTGTTAAAGTGGTACATTCTACCACCTCTTCCCATTTCTAGATTCACTGTTCAGTTTCAAGCCTTCCTGCAGTACAGTAGCCAGTAGCCATTTGTAGTTTTTGAGCACCTGAAATGTGGTGAGTGAACTCAGGACCTGAGTTTTCAGTTGTTAATTAACTTAAATTTAAATAGCCACACGTGGCTAGTGGTTGCCATATTGGACAATACAGAACTAGATAATGTTATTGAGTGATGGGCTCTGAAGGGAAGAAAAGTGATAAGGTTATATATCTAAAGCAGGATTCAGACATCTTGTTATAAATAATATATTATAATTTTGAAATCCTCACTGGTGTTTTGTGTAAAATATACCCTATTATGTTGCATTATTATAAAAAAAATTTTTAACTCTTAATTATAGGGTGGGTTTAGTGTCTGCAAATCTGTTATATATGTTCAGTAAAAAGCTATTGATCCTTTATTAAAGTCTTGAAATAGCTAGTATGTCAACGTTTTATTTTGTATTTTAATGCTGAATTTTTAATAGTTTTATTTATCTTATAGCAATTCTGTTGAGTTAAAATGTTAATTTTTGGAAGGCATTCTCTATTTCTAAGGAGAAATGAGATTGAGTTATATGCATGTTATGCTTATTTTGTGCCAAATTTTAAGTGCTTGAGGTACATTACCCTTTCGATCCTCACAAAGGACTATGGGAGGTAAATACTTTATTATTTTGATTTTACAGATCAGAAAACGGGTACAAAGATACTAAGTCCTTGCCCAGGGCTACACAGTAGTGTGTGGTCGAGTTGGGATTTGAACCCAGGCAGTTTTTGTAGGTTTTCTTTTTTTTTTTTTTTTAACAGAGACAGAGAGAGAGAGAGAGGGGGGTAGACAAGGATGGACGGACAGATAGGAACGGAGAGATGAGAAGCATCAATCATTAGTTTTTCATTGTGTGTTGCAATACCTTAGTTGTTCATGGATTGCTTTCTCCTATGTGCCTTGACCGCAGACCTTCAGCAGACCAAGTGACCCCTTGCTTGAGCCAGCGACCTTGGGCTCAAGCTAGTGAGCTTTTACTCAAACCAGATGAGCCCGTGCTCAAGCTGGTGACCTTGGGGTCTCGAACCTGGGTCCTCCGCATCCCAGTCCGACACTCTATCCACTGCACCACCACCTGGTCAGGCAGTTTTTTGTAGGTTCTTAATGATTATACTATAGTACTCCCAAGTCATTACACTAATTGTTTCTTTTATACTTCTAGTTTTATATAGACCCATATAAGTTGCTGCCACTGCAGAGATTTTTACCTCGACCTCCGGGAGAGAAGGGACCTCCAAGAGGTGGTGGCAGGGGTGGTCGAGGAGGAGGAGGAGGAAGAGGAGGAATTGGCAGAGGTGGTAGAGGTGGTAAGTTACTTGTGGGACAGAATTTATAATGAAATTTCAAAGTTGCAGCCAATTCATATAGTACAATTAAATTTTGCACATATGCAGACCTTCCTAATGTTTATTTTTTTAGTAAAGCTATCTTCAAATCTTGGCAAATTGCCATAGTAATAATGCTTAGTTTCAATGATTTATTTAAAAAGAAAAATTCTAATAAAGTATAATTTTGAGGGATTTCATCTCTTTGGGTTATTCATGTTTGGTTGGGCATTTTTATAAAGTGTAAGATTATTAGAACTGAATTATAGTTAATGTCATTTAGATTGTATGCTGAAAGTTGGTCATATAATCTCTTTAATATCCAGCAACACCTTGCAAGGTAGGTGATACCCTTATTTTGTGGATGAGGAAATAGGGGCTTACAAAAGTTAATTTGCTCTAATCAAACAATCGGCAGCCCAGAAATAAAATGTGTCTTCTGATATCATGCCTAGACCGTTATCAGTAAATTAATTGCTTTGAGTTCAGTATTTTGTCACGTATATCTTCAAAGCTTTGGTACATTCGTTGTTATGGACAGCCAGAGGATGAGCAGGGTTGGGGATGAGATGGGGACAGTGTTGGGGGGCTCCAGTCTGAATGGTGTGGTGGCCGGATGCCTGGAGGCAGGGCGGAGCCAGCGAGGTCAGGAAGAGGAGCTGAAAATGGGGCTGGGAGGCTTCTGCTACTGGAGCAAAAAGACGGTGGAACTCTGTTTTCACCTTCGCCTTTTCTTAATTTAATTACCATTTTACTCTATAAGTGTACTTTTGGGGTCTAGCTATCTAGGAGATAATTTATTAAGAGATCAAACATTTAAAATATTTTTGGGAGTACCCCTTTGGGTATTTGATGAAAGGAGATCCCTCATTCCTACTCTATATTTAGTCTCATGTATAACATTAAAAAAATTCACTCTGGTCTACTTTTAGAAAATATTTATATTTTTATACCAGTACTTGAAAGTATATATTTTTTTTCTTTTAATAATTTCTCTAAAATTTTTTTGTCAGTTACAGTTGATTTTCAATATTATATATTTTATGTTAGTTTCAGATGTACGGCATAGTGGTTAGACATTTATATAACTTATGGAATGATCCTCCCATAAGTCTAGTACCTACCTGACACACTTATTACAATATCATTGACTATATCCCGATGCTGTACTTTACATTCTTGTGACTCGTTTGTAACTACCAATTTGTACTTATTAATACCTTCACCTTTTCCACCAGTCCCCCCACTCCCTCCCATCTGTCAACCATCAGTCTGTTCGCTGTATCTATGAGTCTGTTTCTATAATATTTGGTTTGTTCTTTAGATTCCACATATAAGTAAAATCATACAGTATTTGTCTTTCTGTCTGACTCATTTCACTTAGTATAATACCCTTTAGGTCCAGTCGTGTTGTCGCAAATTCTAAGATTTCATTCTTTTTATGGCACAGTCATATTCTATTGTGTATATGTATTGCATCTTCTTTTTTTTATTTCTTTTTTTCTTTTTCCAAGTGAAAGGAGGGGAGACAGACTCCCACATATGCCCTAACCGGGATCCACCCGGCAACTTCCGTCTGGGGCCAATGCTCTGCCCACTTGGGGTCATGCTCACAGCCAGGCTATTTCTAGTGCCTGAGGTAGAGGCTTCATCCTCAGCGCCCGGAGCCAATGCACTCGAACCAGTTGAGCCATGGTTGCAGGAGGAAAAGAGAGACAGAGAGAGTGAGAAAGAGAAAGAGGAGAGGTGAAGAAGCAGATGGTTGCTACTCTTGTGTGCCCTGACTAGGAGTCAAACCCAGGACATCTACTCGCCTGGCTTACCCTCTCCCACTGATCCAACCTGCCAGGGCATGTACCACATCTTTAATCATCTATAGATGAGCACTTAGGTTGCTTTCCTATCTTGGTTTTGGCTTTTGTAAATAATGCTGTAGTTAGTATATGGGTGCATATATCTTTTCTAATTAATGTTTTGGATTTCTTCAGATAAATACCCAGAAGTGGAATTGCTGGGTGATATGGTAGTTCTACTTTAAACTTTTTGAGAAGCCTGCATATTGGCAGATTTTCCATAATGGCTGTACCAATTTGCCATTCCCAAACAATGCACAAGGGTTCCCTTTCTCCACATCTTTGCCAACATTGATTGTTGATTTATAGCCATTCCAACAGATGTGAGGTGATATCTCATTATGATTTTATTTTGCATTTCTCTGATGATTAGTGACATTGAGCATCTTCCCATATGTCAGTTAGCCATATGTATGTCCTCTGGGAAAATGTTCAAGTCCTTGCCCATTTTTTAATTGGATATTTTTTTGGTGTTGTATGAATTTAAATTTTGGATCTTAATCCCTGTTGGACGTATCATTGGTAAATATTTTTCTCCATTCGGAAGATTGTCTTTGTGTTTTACTGATGGCTTCCTTTGTTGTGCAAAAACTTTTCAGTTTGATGTAATCCCAGTTGTTTATTTTTTCTTTTTTTCCCCTTGCCTGAGGAGATATATCAGGAAATAAAATATTACTAAGAGCAGTGTCAGAGAGTTGACTGTGTATGTTTTCTAGGCGTTGTATGGTTTTGAGTCTTACATTTAAGTCTTTAATATCTTTTGAGGTTATTTTTGTATATGGTAAAAGTTGGTTGAGTTTAAATTTATTTTTTTGCATGCATCCAATTTTCTCACCGCCATTTACTGAATAGACTCTGTTTTTTTACTGCACTGTTTATTTTTGCCTCCTTTGTCATGGATTAATTGACCATATAGGCATGATTTTATTTTTGGACTATATTCTATATTCTTCATTGATCTATGTGTCCTTTTATGCCTATTCCCTGCTGTTTTAATTACTGTGGCCTTGTAGTATAGTTGGATATTGTGCAGTGTGATACTTCCAATTTTGTACTCAAGATTGCTGTGGCTATTTGGGGTATTTTCTGGTTCCATATACATTTTAGAATTATTTGTTCTAGTTCTGTAAAAAATACCATTGGTATTTACAGGAATTGCATTAAATCTATGAATTGATTTGGGTGGTATGGACATTTTTTAACAATGTTAATTCTTTCTATCCATGAGCACAGTATGTGCTTTCATTTATTTGTATTTTATTCAGATTCTTTGTTCAGCTCTTAAAATTTTCTGAGTACAGGTCTTTTACCTCCTTGGCTAAATTTATTCCTAGGTATTTCATTTTTGTGGTGCAGTTGTAAATGGGATTGTTTTCTTAATTTTATAGTTCATTAGTGGTATATAAAAATGAACTGACTTCTGAATATTAATTTTGTATCCTGCTACTTTACTGAATTCACTTATCAGTTCTAATTGTTTTTTGGTAGAGACTTTAGGGTTCTCTCTATATAATGTCATCTGCAAATAATAAACAGGTTTTTTTTTGTTTGTTTTTTTGTTTGTTTGTTTTTTTGTATTTTTCTGAAGCTGGAAACGGGGAGAGACAGTCAGACAGACTCCCGCATGCGCCCGACCGGGATCCACCCGGCACGCCCACCAGGGGCGACTCTCTGCCCACCAGGGGGCGATGCTCTGCCCCTCCGGGCGTTGCTCTGCCGCGACCAGAGCCACTCTAGCGCCTGGGGCAGAGGCCAAGGAGCTATCCCCAGCGCCCGGGCCATCTTTGCTCCAATGGAGCCTTGGCTGCAGGAGGGGAAGAGAGAGACAGAGAGGAAGGAGAGGGGGAGGGGTGGAGAAGCAGATGGGCGCTTCTCCTGTGTGCCCTGGCCAGGAATCGAACCCAGGACTTCTGCACGCCAGGCCGACGCTCTACCACTGAGCCAAACGGCCAGGGCTAATAATAAACAGTTTTATTTCTTCCTTTTCAATTTGGATGCTTTTTATTTCTTGTCTGAATGTTGTAGCTAGAATTTTCTATAATTTCTCTTTTTATAATTCATCATTTCTTACAAAGTAAGCCCCCAAAATAAGTAAAAATGGAGACTGAAATAGGAAGCCTGTATGTGTTGGATAATAGAATTCTTTACAGATTTAAAATTTCAAGGCTCTTCAACATGTGATTATCAGTGTTGGTCCATAGGCAGCTCAGTTCATCTTAAAAGGTGTGTCCATTGTGGCATGCTTGGATGAGAGCTGCTCTGTATCTGCTCCGCCTTGTTCTTGGATAAAAAGCCTTTCTTCAGTCAGAAAAGTATTCTCCATAATCAAAAGTTAAGGTGCTTATTCACTTAACAATAGGGCTAAATCAAACTTTAAAGTAACAAGCTTTTCTATTATAATTCATTGAAACAGAATACTTGTTTAAGAAGTTGTAATCTAGGATTTTAGCCTGCTACTCAGTTGGGACACTTCCACAGTTTTTTCATTTTTACCTTTTAAAAATATTCTGCAGGATAAATTTGTGAATCTATGTTTATTTTTCTTTATAATTATAGGAATTGTATTGATATTTGTAGGCTTTTCAGAATATGATAGACTACAGTTATCAAGTAAATGTTTCTTTTGTTTTTAGGTGGTTTTAGAGGCGGAAGAGGAGGAGGTAGAGGCGGAGGCTTCAGAGGCGGACGAGGTGGGAGTGGTGGTTTCAGAGGTGTGTGTGGAAACAATCTTAAAATGACTAACTTTCTAGAGTGGTATTGTCTGCCGTTTTAAAGTTTGTCTTTAGTTTTATTTCTGTTTGCCAGGAAGTCTATGGAACACCATGATGTTCTTTGCTTTAGCCTAATTTATAGGTTTATTATATTCCTTGATTTCTCCTTTGAGTATTTTAATCTACTTCTAATTTATTTTGCTGTGCTTTTAATTGGAAAAATAAAAAGGTGTAATATGAATGACAGCTAAATTTGGTAAAATATATTTGCTAAACATCATAAGAACTAGTGCTGATTTTAAACTTGAGACTTGGTTTATAGTGCTATTAAAAATTCATTTCTGTACCTTTACTACTTTCATTTTCTCTTAATCAGGGAGAGGACATTAAGTGTTAACAGTTGGTGGAGGAATTAACCAGTTGATTTCTGCATTAACCTGTATAATCTACTGTGGATCAGGACCTTCTTTCTTGAGTAAATCTCGAAGTACTGGTTGTTATATGACAGTGTCACTCGGATGTCAGCGCCATACAAACATGAATGCAAGACAGTAGGCACTAATGTTCTAAGTTTGAACAAGTGTTTTAAAGTTTTGTATAATCCTTGAAACTATGGTTGCTTAATAAACATATTTTTCATATAAGCATATTTGAATTTCTACAATAAATTGTTTTTTTCCTTTAAGTTATTTAGAGCTTTATTTATTAAACCAGAACTATTTCTGAAGTTAAATAAACAATTAAAGCTTAAACCCAGTGGTTTCCATTGTAGAAATAAATGATTGTTTATATATGTAAGGCCAGTAGCCACCTGGCCCATACAGGTTCGCATTTGATTTGGACAGAAGGTAATGAAACAACAGAGCCAAGACCTGGTGGGCCATTACCTTTAATCCTAGCTCGCACCTGGTGAGCGAGAAATACACACAGTAGGAAAACACTTCCTTTTCCATTCAGGGCTCCCAAAGCCACTGACTCATCCGAGTATTCCTAGAATCAAAGGTTTCTCCCTCACCAGCTTTATTCTGTTCCCCATCTCCTTCTTTCTGCACAAACTGGCTTCTTCAGCATCCCGCCATCTTGGCTGCCTCTCCTTGCAATGCTAGTTTCAGGAACCGAGAGAGAGAAAACCCAGGTCTGTCTCCTTTATAGTGTAGAAATCAAAACCTTTAAGCCAATATACAGATAAGGCAGTCTCTGATACAAAGTCACTTACCTGAGGCATGAGATTCCTCGTAAGAGTGCACCACCGCACATCATGCAATAGTCAAGAGTGTAGGGAAAAGCTTAAGTGTTGAGAAGATCTTAGTATCGAAAGGGTGGTAAAGGCTTAGTCTTAAAACAGCCTTAGGCTATAAGGATCCTGCCTGCTTACAGCCTGTCCCCCACACCCAATGCAAATTATAAGAGAGCAAACATATTTGCAAAACTTATTTGACCCACAACATATATAACTGATCTTTTAAAAAATAGCGAAACAGTACTTTAATGTTATTTATAAACTAACATCCCCTTCAGAGTATTTACCTTTTATATATAAGAATGTCAGCACCCTTTATTATACATTTGTGTGTTAAAGCAATTTCTCTAATTGTAATGCTTAAGAAAATTTTATTTTATTTTTATTTTATTTTATTTTATTTTTTTGTATTTTTCTGAAGCTGGAAACGGGGAGAAACAGTCAGACAGACTCCCGCATGCGCCCGACCGACCGGGATCTACCAGGCACGCCCACCAGGGGTGATGCTCTGCCCACCAGGGGGCGATGCTCTGCCCCTCCAGGGCGTCGCTCTGCCGCGACCAGAGCCACTCTAGCGCCTGGGGCAGAGGCCAAGGAGCCATCCCCAGCGCCCGGGCCATCTTTGCTCCAATGGAGCCTTGGCTGCAGGAGGGGAAGAGAGAGACAGAGAGGAAGGAGGGGGTGGGGGTGGAGAAGCAAATGGGCGCTTCTCCTATGTGCCCTGGCCGGGAATCGAACCCGGGTCCCCCACACGCCAGGCCGACGCTCTACCGCTGAGCCAACCGGCCAGGGACGCTTAAGAAAATTTTAATATTGATTACAACTATTAAAGTTGGAAAAGGCCTGTTCAAAGTGAGAACTAAAGTTCAAGAAATTTCTGAAGAAGCATTTAATTTTTCTCATTCAATATAAATTGAACATTGAAAGTTTTACTGATTGTTCTTCTATTACTTTTTTAAAGGGACTCTATAAATGTTTAAGATGTATTCACCTTAAATATTTGATTTCCTGCTACACATTCATATTCCTGATTAGAGACACTGCACGTGAAATTGGTTTTGGCCCCTATTGCTGTTGTCGTATCAAGAAGTAACCATGATAGCAGGTTAGAGTACTGTGATAGGAGACCGTTTATCCTGCCATCGCCCCGCACCCCACCAGCACTTGTGTTTTTTCTCAGAAGGAATGATGTGGCCATATCATTTCCTAAATTTTTCTAACCTAATTCTCATTAGAATAGCGTATAGCATTACCTGTCATTATTGTGGATTTTACTTATCTCTTTTGATTAATGGAATTGTGGCAGGATAAGTAAATATGTAGGCCATAAATATACATGATGAACAAATACCATATTTGTCGCTCTGTAAGAGACGTACCTGACCGTAATACACGCCTAGGGTTTTGAGGAAAATAAGAAAAAAAATATTCTGAACCAAATGGTATGTTAAAATATTTAATAAAATACCATATTTTTTGCTCTATTAGACACAGGCATTTTCCCCTCCACTTTTTGGGGGAAAAGAGTGCATCTTATGGAGTAAAAAATACAGTATGTTGAAAATTAATGTTTCACAGGAAGAAGCAGTTGTGCTTTTACAACATGGGAAAGGAGCCTATTTGATTTAGAATCTTTTGAGTTGAAATTGTTAGAGTTAGGGCCAGGGTTTCTCTTCTTGATTTGTAAAAGGCTTGCCAAGCTTTAAAGCAGGGGTCCCCAAACTACGGCCCGCGGGCTGCATGCGGCCCCCGAGGCCATTTATCCGGCCCCCACCGCACTTCCGGAAGGGGCACCTCTTTCATTGGTGGTCAGTGAGAGGAGCATAGTTCCCATTGAAATACTGGTCAGTTTGTTGATTTAAATTTACTTGTTCTTTATTTTAAATATTGTATTTGTTCCCGTTTTGTTTTTTTACTTTAAAATAAAATATGTGCAGTGTGCATAGGGATTTGTTCATAGTTTTTTTATAGTCCAGCCCTCCAGTGGTCTGAGGGACAGACTGGCCCCCTGTGTGAAAAGTTTGGGGACCCCTGCTTTAAAGGGTACATGACATTCCCAAGGACAAATAATAGTACAACATTCCCACACTTAATTTTTTTTTATTGATTGGGGAGAGTCAGGAAGGGAGAGAGGGAAGGATTCATTTGTTGTTCCACTTTAGTTGTGCATTCACCGGTCACTTCCTGTATGTGCTCTGACCGGAGATTGAACCCACAACCTCCGTGTTTCAAGACAACAGTAACCACTGACCTAACTGGCCAGAGCTCCCACACTCTTTGTTATACTATTTTAAAAAAGTCTTCAAGTGGCTGTGTTGGAACTATCCTACTGGTCTGTAGTCAAACCACTTGGAGATTTCACCTCATCCCAATATAGTTTTTCTGTGTCACTCGTGAAGGAATTATGAAAAAATACTTTGAATATACCTATCTACAATAAATAGCTGGCCATTTTTGGAATCATCTAGTTTTTATAAATGGAAATAATTATTTCTGGAAAATTTAAGTGAATGCTATTAGGTATATAATCTTTCACAGAAAAGGAAGACACTGTGAACCAAAACACTAAACATTTTTTGTTTTATTCTGCATACTAAATGTAAAAAAAAGATTTAAAACCTATCAAAGGTTTTAAAAGGGAGAGTTCTACTTAGGTATTACAGTCATTGCTCTGGGGTTATTTGAAAATATTTTGTTATGGGAATATTCAAATTTACTTGACTAATATTGATATTCTGGAGTATTAACATTTATTAAAAATTTGAGTTCTGGTAGCTATAAGATCTGGGACAGGTCACTGAACCTGATTTGACTGCTTCAGTTTTGGCTAGCTGAGAGAATTGAGGAAAAAGATTCTCTTCGGTCCCTTCTCTCTCTGCCCTTGTAAAATTTATAAAATGGAGTTAAATGGGGAAATATAGCCCTCTAGTGGTTCTGTCATGCTTACACTGTTGACTTGGGTGCATCTAGCATTTCTCTCAAGTAACTGACTTTAAGAAATTCATTATTGAGAAGAGTCATATTTTAATATTACATGGCATAAAAATATGGGGGAAATGTGTTAAGGATATCTTATTCTAACAATAAATGCTCATGTTAGATTGTAACCCATTTATGTAACCTAACTTTTAAGTTCTAACAAGATGGTCCACAATATTAGAATTGCCCTACACTTTATGATTGATTCCAGGAGCGTGGCTGATATATACTATAATTATTATTATTATTAGATAATTGTGCATATTAAAGTATAGGGTAAATTTTGAAGTAGATCATGTTATATCCATGCTATGACATATAAAGCAATTAATAAGTTAGACTTAGGTTTACAGACTATGGCTTGTGGAAAACCAGTTACAGAATGATTTTATAATTACATCTCCCCATTTTTGCTTAAAAGAAAGTTGGAGGAGGAACCTCAAACCCTTATATGAATATATGTTTGCATAAGCAAAGGAAAACAGGATATAAACCAAATGATATTATTACATGTAGGGGCATGAGATTTGGAATGATGCTGGGAGATTACTTCTTTGTGTCTATTAAATTGTTACGGAAAAAACCCCCAAAAGGAACTGAAATGGAAAAACTTTAAAGGTTCAGCCGAAAACAGGGACTTGAAGTAGTTTTAGAAGAGTAAGCCTAGCTCCTAATTTCTGAACTGATTCCCAGTAGAGAACAGTAAGTCAGCTCCTGCACAGTACGTTTGTTTGCTGTTTAAATAGGATGTTAGCACTTGATAATCTCTTTATATATATATAAGGCTGATTATCCAAATTGGTTAAAATGTGTGGTTTAGTATTTCCCTTTATTTTGCTAATAAGCTTTTCTCTTGCTCTGGGAATTACTGTAAGATCCTTCCCTCTTTAGCCCAATCACATTTGTTGAGGGCCTTTATGAAAGGGCCATTCTTTGAGGTCTTGAAGTGGAAATGATTGGTTCTGAAAATTCTTCCCTGTGGCATTTCTAACATTTTATTATTATTGAAGGCTTATTATGAAGCCTATCTCAATATCTTTCTTCCAAAATGCTAAGGAATAATTTAGGTAACAGTTCAGACCCTGTTAATGAAGATGACTCTGTCTTTTCACAGACTGAACACAATATTGTTGCAGCTTACTTGATTATGGCAGGTATGGATGTTTACTCCATTAACAGTGCTTTTGGTTTTGAATGGGTGAAGAAAAGCCGAGGTTTTCAGCATGGGTTCAGAGATAATGTTTCAAGTTCCATATTGTTGGCCAGCCTCCCAAAGCTACTTATGCTTTCTGAGTTAGGGTCTCATGTAAATCAGGGTGATACTTGCTCTATTTTCTGACTATAGAGATTAAATAAGAATATAGGTGAGGGGATAAATGAAAGCATTGTTAATGGTGGTTAATGACACAAGTTAACTTTGAATCTTGCTAGGCAGTGTGTGAGAGCGGTGAAGTGGAGCTAAGTTTCCTATAAAATTAATAATTCTTTTATAATTTAAATATTTAGTTACTATATTGTTAAATGAGGGGTTTTTTTTGCAGAAGACTGCACCAAGGCAGAAGTGTATTTTTTATGTCATTTACTATTCTCATACATGGTTTTTGTAGTTTTGTCTTTGGTGGTAAAATATAATTAAGGTTGAAAGGTCCTGAAAGAAAAATTAAAGTCATAAAAAGAGAGCAGAGTGTATTGTCGTTTACTGAAGATGGAGTTGGAACATTTAGCTCATTCCGGAGGGCTGTACTGAAAATGTCTCGAGCTTTGGATTGCATCTTTTAGTATCTCTACAACAGTGAGAATTCCTTTCACCATTTTTGTTCTTTCATTTTTGTATCTGTAAAATGGGGATAAGAATAAACTACCTGTCATGATTGTTGAGAAGAGTAAAATTTAATGACAATAAATGCACCAAAATGACACAGACAGTAGGTGTTAGAAAAATATTTGTTTCTTCCCACATACACATACTCATTGATGCATATATTAGATTAAGGTAAAGATTTGTTTGCCAAAAAAGAAGGGATGTGGGAAATGACAATAGTGCTCTGATTATCTTCTTTAGGTAGACGTTGAGTTGTGGTTTAAGTTTTATACTGAGCAGTCACACTAGGTATTTCTAACTACACTCAGTGATGCATTTTAGAAATAAGCATGATTTTTGGATTGATTTATAACATTTTTCAAATATATTCACAAACAGAGTGAAAAGTAAAACATCTTACTGTACCCAGTTTATACTTTCTAATTCTTAGTTTCCCCATAATTCAAAGAGTATTACTTCTGAGCCAGAAATTATGGTTGCTCAATTAATTTTTGTAAATTTTAGAGACATGCTAACTCGTTCATTTGAATAGTCCTGTATGGTAAGTAATGAACAAGTTCTATTTTTGATTTTTTTTTTTCCTGTGGCAACTATGAGAATACAAAAGCATCTATTACAATTATATAGAAATACTTTGTATACAAACGTTTGGTTTAGTTTTTGTAGATGACCAAGAAAAGCTAACATTTTTGATCTGGTTAGAAAAATAGTGTGCAAAAAAATTTCCTGTTGAGAAAATGTTCTCTGTGGTTCTTATCTCTGTAGCATTAAGGATAGAATCTTACTGTTGTGACTCCAAAGACTATGACTACCACCACCACTACCAGCACCTCCACTACTGCTGCTACTACTGTCATTGTTTGAATTGTTGGTATATACCAAGCACTGTTCTAATATTTACATGGACAAAACAAGTCATCCATACACTAATTCAGTAAATGAGTAAGTTTTATTTTACCCATATTTATAGATGAGGAGTTTAGGTAACTTGCCCAACACATACATCTACTAAATAGTTAGATCAGGATTTGAACTCAGGCATTTTGGTTCTAGAGCCCTCACATACAACCACAACAGTGTGTATTATTAAGAAATGCAATGAATAGGTTTTTGGTAGATGATCTGAAGGTAGTATATCTAACTTCTGTATGCTTTTGTTTAAACATTTATTATTCTTAAGTTCCCCTAATTTTCTGCCTTAAACAAAACACACTTTCCAATTAAATCCAAAACAATGAGGAAAAGAATTGAGTCAAAGCATTGATTTCATGTGTTACTTTTACTAAAATCCTATTTAGATTTTTCATTTTAAGTCTAATTTTTAATTTACTATTTCTCCTCGATGTTTGGTTTTATAAGCTTTTACCAACTTGAGAAATCTCTTTCTATAATGAAGGCTGGGAGGCCCAAGGGTATGGTGAATTAAAGATCTGAAGTAAATTCATTCTGAATGAATGTAAAATCAAGGGTGAGAGATACTAGGCTGAAGAGAATGGCTGTGTCAAGAGGTTGAAGAACCACATAAGTTGTAACGGCAATAGGAGTCAGCAAATGACATGATTCAATTTGTACTTCAGAAATATGTTATAGTGGTATCTAAGAGACCACGTGGGAGGTCCTTGTGTGACTAATATTAGGAAGGATTCTGAGGAGGGAGTAGTGGCAATGGGGACAGAAAGACAGATTTAAGAGCTAGAAGTTAGATCGATGATTAGATGTGGAAACTGGAGGATCAAAGATGACAAACAGATCTCCTTTTCAGGCTACTGGACAGATGGTGAAGCTCTTCACCAAGACAGGAACACACGTGGGGAAGAACAGGTTTGGGGCAGGAGGAGAATTTTCTGGGTTCAGCTTGAGAGATGTCCAGTACAAAGCATAGATTTTTATTTTGTGAGATTGATTTGGAAAGTATCAACATATAGCCTCGAATATGTGTGAAATCAGTGTATGTACTGAACATGAAAAGAGGAGACTAGGACAGAAACTTGCACAATGTGCATGTTTAACAAGGTAGAGATGAAGAAAGAAAGGCCGGGAAGGAGGTTAAGAAGGACCTGCCAAAGAGACTGGAGAACAGTCACAGAAGCCAAGGGGAATTAAATGAACTTAGACTTAGCTATTGAATGCTCATTGTCTATTGATTAGAAAATACCTACAGCAGGTGAAATGAAGCAGAGTGCTTGAGACAGCAGCAGAGAGAACAGAAAAAGGCTAAATTGCTTACCTCACACCACCCATGATATCTAAGACATCCCCCAACATAGTTACTGTACTTTATTATGGTTGTTTGCTTGGTAGGCAGCAATTTATTTCACTGTTTTTTTACCTGACCTTTTAAAATCGTCAAAATTGTAGCTAGCCCAGAAAGAATCTTCAATTCATTAAGCTTTTTGGTTTATTTCTTGTACACATGCTACAATAGTAGATGCTAAAAATAGAGCCAAAGGATCATCAAGTTTGATGTCATTGTACCTCAGTTATGATTTGCAGAAATAATAGAAATTAAACGATTTGAATTTTAGTTGTAGTCCGTTTACTAAATAAATCCGTTATATGCCACATACTCAAAGAACATAGAAGTCATTAGGAGCCTGAAATCCACTTGAGAAAACTAGGAATTTAAAAAGAGTATACTGTAGGTAGAAGACTTTGGGGCAGAAATGGTCTTAAACAGAACTTTGAAGGACAGGCAGCATTTGTATA
Organism: Saccopteryx leptura; assembly: GCF_036850995.1. Lineage (NCBI taxonomy): Eukaryota > Metazoa > Chordata > Mammalia > Chiroptera > Emballonuridae > Saccopteryx > Saccopteryx leptura. The sequence continues at coordinate 93,104,617 of NC_089507.1, forward strand.
CACTGAGGAAAGAAGTAAGGAGTTCCAAGTGGGAGAGATACGAGTCAAAATTTACAACAAGCCTGGTGTATTTGGTAAATAGAATTGAGGGATTGTTTGACAAGTGTGGAAATTTGGTTGGAGAGTGTGAAACTAGACCAAAGCAAAGAGCCTGGAATATCAGGTTGGGACTTGTAGACTTTTATGCCACAGAGTGGAGAGTACAGGAAGTTTGAGAAAGAGAAGAGCTGAGTTTAATTCAATGTTGTTGCAAGCTCATTCTGCCAGCAGCATGGAGTGGGGAAGAACAGGAATCTGGAAAATTAGTGTAACAGGATGATAAAAATGGAAGTTAGGATGGTGCCAAGATATAATAGAAGTTCTTCCTTAGCTGATACTTATGTGTGTTGATTCTTGGAAACCTTCGCTCTCTCAGACAATAGCTAGGGGTTGCTGACCAGTTTCTCTTCAGAGTAGTGAACACAACTCTACTTCTTTTGTTGCTTATCCTCCTTTAGCCCTTAGGAATCCACTAATGGTTCTAGTATCTCTCAGCTAAAATCAGTTCATCCTTACCCCCACCTTTAGCACAGAGTATGGCCCACATCAGGCTTATGGGAAACTTACGCATGTAGGAGGTGTTAATCAGGCTAACATGCACATCTGATTCACTCAACAATATTTCTTTTTGTAAATTAATAAATTGGCGTTCTGATTAAGAAGCTCAGTCATCTATCTTACCCAAGTTCAGCCAATTTTGGGATACCAGCAACACTGAGTTTCCACATCTTGAAGGCTGAGTCAGACTATAAACTTGACTAGGGTGATAATACCTGTGAGTCTTCTTAATGTACTTGAAGCCAGCCTGACTTCCTCCCTGGATAGCCAAACCTTGCAGTGTGTGTTTGATGAAGAACTCAGATTTGGACCTATTGAGTTTCAAGTAATATTGGAACCGTCATATGATCTTTAATTTTTTATTTTTATTTATTTATTTATTTATTTATTTTTTTACAGAGACAGAGAGTCAGAGAAAGGGACAGACAGACAGGAACAGAGAAAGATGAGAAGCATCAATCACCAGTTTTTCATTGTGACACCTTAGTTATTCATTGATTGCTTTCTCATATGTGCCTTGACTGTGGGTCTTCAGCAGACTGAGTAACCCCTTGCTCAAGCCAGTGACCTTGGGTTCAAGCTGGTGAGCTTTTGCTCAAACCAGATGATCCTGCACTCAAGTTGGCGACCTCGGGGTCTCGAACCTGGGTCCTCCACATCCCAGTCCGACGTTCTATCCACTGCGCCACCTCCTGGTCAGGCCCATCATATGATCTTACAAACATAATAGACACTTCATAAATGTTTGATGACAAGTATATAGTTGAATGAAAAGGGATATGGAACTGGAGCTTGGGTCAGGGCTGGAAAGTAACAGAAGAGCTTGTAGGATGATAGTATGACAGTTGAGTCTTGAGAAAGAAAACTATAGAGAAAGAGTCTTAGGTCTCAGGAAGGATAAGGAGAAAATTAAGCTACCAAAAGATTCTACCAAAAAAGTTCTACATATATCTAAAAAGTCAGCAGAAATGGTATCCTGAAAAGCAAGGGAAGAATTTCAAAGACTGTAATTAATAGTGATGACATTAAAACCTATTTTCAGTGCTGGGTTATGCAATTGGCAGATTCTTTACATTTTGGTTTTATTATTTCTATTTTACAGAAAGACTGTGAAGATAGGAAACTACACTGCTCACAAACATTAGGGGATATTTTAAAATGAATACGAAGCAATAAATATTCACTAAATTTTGTGAGCAGTATAGTTTTAAGAACAGCTAGAGCTCTTCAAATCAATGAATTAAAATAGATTTGCTATGTTTTTGAATGGGCTTTGAAATTTTATTTATTTATTTTTTACAGCTAATAATTTGATTTATTTGCTTCTATTCTTCTTAGCAAAAAAATTTTAACATAGTTAAAACTATGCTATAAATACACTATATATGCTCCTTTTTACATTTGATTTTGTATAAGCCTTTCCCTATTATACAATCCTATGTAAAAATACTTTTAATTAGTGTAAGATTCCATCACATAGCTGTACCACAATTTATTTAACCTCTCCAATCTTGAGCATTTAGTTTGTTTCTTTATTATAAATAAAGCGGTAATGAATGTCTTTGTGAAAAAAAACTGTCTTTTTATTTTTCAAATTACAGAATAATATATTATTATCATAAATTATTCAAACATTAGAGAAATGTATGACTCAGCGCAGTGTTTTTAAAACCGTGGGTTGGGCAATGTACTCTGTGGGAGCAATATATTTGGAGACAACTGGCATTTTGATGTTTTACTCTCTCACAAAAAATACCAAACATTAAAAAAAAAACTAGGGAAAATAGTATCATGAATTTCCACATATTCATCACCTGGATTATTTTTTTTTTTTGCTTTGTATTTACTTTTTAAAATTTACATGGAGTAAAATTTACTCTTTTTGGTGTGTTCCATGAATTTAGACAATGCATAGTTATGTTCCCACCACCACAATCAGGTGACGGTCTATCACCCCCTACCACCACCACCACCACCACCACCTTCCTCATTCTTCTCCTTGGTAGTCAACCCTTCACCATCCCAAGCCCTGGCAAGCGCTCATCTGCTTTCTATTCCCATTTTCCCTTTTGCCTTTTCCAGAATGTCACATAAATGGAATTACCACAGCCCAAGGCTAGAGTGAGGCATGTGATGTGCCTACCGCGCACGAGAGAAAGATGGTCCCTACTCAGGTTCTGACCCTGCACTGGCACCACTTTGAGCGTAAGCCTTTCCTCATCCAGCTCGTAGCCCTAGGAATGAGAGAGTATGTGACATTTTGAGTGTAGCTTCTTTTTTTTTGCCTCTTTTTCTAGCTCAGTCTTTTTATTTTATTTTATTTTATTTTATTAAATTTAATGCAGTGATATTGATAAATCAGGGTACATATGTTGAGAGAAAACATCTCCAGATTATTTTGACATTTGATTATGCTGTATACCCCTCACCCAAAGTCAAATTGTCTTCCGTCACCTTCTATCTGGTTTTCTTTGTGCCCCTCCCCTCCCCCACCCTTCTCTCCTTCCTCGCCCCATCCCCTCCTCCCCCTCAATCCCCCCCCAACCCCATTACCATCACATTCTTGTTCATGTCTCTGAGTCTCATTTTTATGTCCCATCTATGTATGGATTCATATAGTTCTTAGTTTTTTGAGTGTAGCTTCTTTAACATAACATAGTATGTTAGAGTCACCCATGCTGTTACATTTAATAATGGTTTATTCTTTTTTATTGCTGATTATTATTCTATTTTACCTCTTTTTAGAAATGCACTTGTCAGTTGACAGACATTTAGGTTTATCTCTACTTGTTGGCTATTAGGAATAGAGCTTCTGTCAACATTCATGTGCACTATCAAATCTTTGTGTGGATGTATATTCTCACCTATCTTGCATATATATCTAGGAGTGAGGTTGTTGGGTCCTGGTAAGTCTGTGCTTAATATTATGGGAAACTGCAGAAGTGTTTTCCAGAGTGGCTGTCGCATTTAGTATTCCTACCAGCAGTATATAAGAGTTTCAATTACTCTGCATCCTCAGGAGCTCTTGGTATTGCCAACTTTAAAAAAGTCATGTGTCATCACCTAGATTTAACAATCCATTTGAAGTACTTTAAAGTAAATATCATACATCCTGCCTTTTAAAATTTCAGTATGTATCTTTAAAATATATTTTCCTACATAAACACAATATCATTATTACACCAAATAAAGTCAACAATAATTCCTTAATATCATCTAAAACTCAGTCATATTCAAATTTCCCTGATTGTCACTAAATGTCTTCATGTACTCAGCATGAAAACAGAAACTAGGCTATACCATGTTAGAATATGCTTCATGTATTGATAGAAAGGGTAAGTAAATACTGTTTCTTGGAACTTTGTTTGTGGGAGCTTTTTTAACACAAGCTTTTATTTTTCAATTGCAGTTAACATGAAATATTATATTAGTTTCAAGTGTACAACATAGTAATTAGATATTTAGATAACTTATGAAGTGATCACCCTGATAAGTCTAGTAACCATTTACACCACGTATAGTCATTAAAATATTATTGACTGCATTCCCCATGACTGGTTTTCAACTACCAATTTGTACTTCTTATTCCCTCTCTCCTTGTCATTTATCCCCCAATCCCTTTTCATCTGACAACCATCAAAATGTTCTCTGTATCTATGAGTTTGTTTCTGTTTTGTTTGTTTATTTTGTTTTGTTTTAGATGCTGCATAATAAATGAAATTATATGGTATTTGCTTTTCTCTGTCTGACTTATTTCATTTAGTAGAGAACCCTCCAGATCCATCCATGTTGTTGCAAATGGTAAGATTTTGTTATTTTTTTTTATGGCTGATTTATATTCCATTGTATGTACCATATCTTTATCCCTTCACCTATTGATGGACATTTAGGTTGCTTCCATATCTTGGCTGTGGTAAATAATGCTGCAATGAACATATACATGCATAAAAAGGGCTTAAATATTTAATTTTAACACTACTTTTAAATATTTAAAGTAAACAAAGTATATAATATTTTTGTGTATGTTCTCAGGTATGATAAGTATTCTCAGCAACATAATAGTTCTGGGCATCTTCATTAAGTACAAGGAACTTCGGACACCCACAAATGCAATTATCATTAACCTGGCTGTTACTGATATAGGGGTCAGTAGCATTGGCTATCCCATGTCTGCTGCGTCAGATCTGTATGGACGTTGGAAATTTGGATATGCAGGATGTCAGGTATTGGAGACTTTTGGAATGAAAGCTAAATAAAGTAGATTCAAGAGATATAAATTTAAATGTCTAAAATATCACAAGGGTTTCAATCAAATAAGTTCATGTAAAATAATAGTTATTGTATACTTATTAAAACCAGTTTCAGGAGTGACTAGGAAATATATTCTTTAATATGAGAAATGAAATCACTAGCTATTGTTATGTTAAAAATTTTCCACAACCCAAAGGAAAATATAACAAACTAACCAAAAAATTAACATTCAACTAGAGAAGAAAAGCAAAAACATGTAAGTTCAAATGAAAACTTGCATACTGCAAATTCAAAAAGCAATATCTTGTGTTTTTTTTTGTTTTTTTGTTTTTGTCTTGTATTTTTTTGTATTTTTCTGAAGCTGGAAACAGGGAGTTAGTCAGACAGACTCCCGCATGCGCCCGACCGGGATCCACCTGGCACGCCCACCAGGGGGCGATGCTCTGCCCATCCGGGGCATCACTCTGTCGCAACCAGAGCCACTCTAGCGCCTGGGGCAGAGGCCAAGGAGCCATCCTCAGCGCCTGGGCCATCTTTTGCTCCAATGGAGCCTCAGCTGTGGGAGGGGAAGAGAGAGACAGAGAGGAAGGAGAGGGGGAGGGGTGGAGGAGCAGATGGGCACTTCTCCTGTGTGCCCTGGCCGGGAATCAAACCAGGGACTCCTGCACCCCAGGCCGATGCTCTACCACTGAGCCAACCGTCCAGGGCCAAGCAATATCTTGTTTTTATTTGAAACTATAAATATTAATGATATATCATAATATTTAAGTAATGTAGTTAAGCTATCTCTACCATGTTATTGATATATATATATATGCATATATATATATATATGGAAAGTCCTTCATGAGAACTGCTGTTAAATATATCAACTATTACTTTTACTGACAAGAAAATAAATTAATATTAATTTGCACTACAATAGTAGACAAACTTTTGGCCTGATTTTTTTTAACAGTTTACTATTTAAAACTATAAAACAATAAAGGGTAAAATAAGACTAATAAAAAATAATGTATACCCATGTGTGCACCAACAAGTTTTGTCAAGTCCTATGTTTTTATATATGTGTTTCAGGTTGTTTCTCTTTTTAAAGATATGAAACTTTACAGATACTGTGGAAGATCATTGCATACCATTCCAATCTTATTCCCCTCTCTCCTTGAAATGCTTTTCTATCTTACAGCATGTTTATGTGTACATAAACTAAATAATGTCTGAATATTTTAAATTTTGTATGAATAATATATCATTTGAATTATGCAACTTTCTCTCATTAGTTAATATTTTTGAGATTTAGCCATGTTAATACATGTAGCTGTAAGTCATCCATTTTATAAACATACCCCAACATACTTATTCATTTTTCCCGTTATTGAGCATTTATTCCCAATGGTTTTGTGTCATAAACAAGACTTCACTGAATGTTCTTTTGTATGTCTCCTACAATATGTGAGAGTTTCTTATGACACATTTCTTAGTTTGGGTTGTAGAAAATGTTCACCTTCAACTTTATCAGATGTGGCCAAATTACTCTCCAAAATGATTATGCCACTTACAAGAACTTCTGTTACTTCACACTACTTGGGATTGTCAGACTTTTAAATCTTTATCATTTTGATAGGTGTAAAATGGTATCTATTTATAATTTTCACTTTTTTGAATATGTAATGTGGTATACATCTTTTTTTTATGTCATAAACATTCAGGTCTACTTTTGAATGAATAGCTTATATTTCTTTTTTTTTTAGCTTATATTTCTGTTTGATTTTTCCCCTTATTGAATTGTCTGCCTTCTGAATACTAACGATTTGTTGGTTATATGCATTGTACCTAATTTATGGTTTGTTTTTACATTCTGTTTGCAGAGTATGTTGTATAGAAGTTTTACTTTTAAGTCTTAAAAATTAAAAACAGAGTTTACTTAAAAAAGAAAAGTCTCAAAACACTTTTCATAAATGTTTTTATTAAACCAGTTAACAATTTGACAATGGAAAATATATTTTAAAATTAGTACAATAAAAAATATTTAACGTATTTAAAATATATTCTAGCAACGGGATAAATATGTAAATGTCTTTTGGAAGGCATGTAGAATGATAAGTTCATTACAATTTTGATTTTCAGATTTATGCTGGACTGAATATCTTTTTTGGAATGGCAAGTATCGGCTTACTCACGGTCGTGGCCGTGGATCGGTACCTGACCATTTGCCGTCCTGACACAGGTGCACACTTTCCTCAGCTTTCCCAATGAATCCATACCTTGACTGAGTACCACCTGACACACATTCACTTTAAAATGTAAATGTGATGTATTGCAGTCATGGTCAGCTTTATTTCTCTGATAATCTTTGTTTAAAAGGTTAAATGATTTCTTATTATACTTAGAATAAAATTCAAATTTCATAACAGCCTCCAAGGCCCTGTTACTTTTCTAGCTTTGATGAGGGCCCTCTTGCTTTGGGGTCCTGGCCACCCTTTCTTCCCCACTTTGGGGTCTTTGCAGATGCTTGTTTTCTTAGGTCGAGAAAGCACTTCTCTCTGCTTCTTCTCTGGGTGGTCATTTTAATCATGTGGACAAGCCTTGAATGAGCTAAAGTGTTCTGTAAACAATCTACTTGATAACAACTTTGAACTGTCAGTTAAAACAAATTGAAGATATGAATTCCATTATTGGCAGATGATGCTAATATTTCATATGTTTGCTAATAGGAAGAAGAATGACCACCAACACTTACATCAGCATGATTCTGGGGGCCTGGATCAACGGCCTCTTTTGGGCTTCGATGCCTATCATAGGGTGGGCTAGTTATGCCCCAGATCCTACTGGGGCCACCTGTACCATAAACTGGCGGAAAAATGATGTGTAAGCGACACTTTTACACTTCATAATCAAATGCTTCTAATGTAGACATTTTCTCACTATTTCAAATTGACACTCCTACCGAATGTTTTCTGTACAGAGTGGTGAAAGGCTGCATTGTTAGTGGTGATGCAGTTCCGGCATTGAATTATGCTTGTTAGCAAGTAAAGGCCGCTCAGCTCCCCTTGCCCCCCTTACCCTGTCCCTTCTCTCTCCTCTGGCAGCAAAGGAGACACAGAGCACCTTCTGATACTTGCTGAGAAGCAGAGGGAGAATCTGAGAGAAAGAGGAGTGTTAGTATTGCCAGACAGCATGCAGCTTCGACGAAAGCTGAGGCTGACTCCTTTCTATCTTTCCAAATGAGCCGGTGATAAAGCATTTTCTGAGAATTATGTAGCAAAAGCACCATCACTGCAAGGAGTTGCTTGCTGGTTAATGATGTTCTTCAGTATTCACCAGGGAAAAGAGAAAAATTTAGTTAAAAAAAAATGAAAGATTACTCAGAAAAACAAACAAAAATTTTCTCATTCTCAAACTAAATTTAATTCCAAAGTTTATGCTATAAAGGGTTGACAAGTTAATAATTTAAGTATTTATAGGCAAGACTCTGTTACAACTATTCATTGTCTGTGAAAGTAGCCATAGATAGTATCTATCTATGTGGTTCCAACAAAACTTTATTTACAAAGATAGATGGCAGGCTGGATTTGGCCCATCGGCCATAGTTTGCCAACCTCTAGTCTAAATGGGCTAAAAGTCAAATATAGTTCTTAAGGTATTTAATAATATGACTGCTGGACAATGCCAGTATTATTTCTAATAATTATCCTGTTTCCCTTCCTCTATTTAGTTCATTAAACAAGTAGTGATTTAATAATTTTTCTTTTCAATTTTCAGATCTTTTGTTTCTTTCACGATGACAGTTATTGCGATAAATTTTATTGTGCCTTTGACAGTGATGTTTTACTGCTATTACCATGTCACTCGATCCATTAAATGTCATACTATTAGTAACTGCACTGAGTACCTCAACAGAGATTGGTCAGATCAGGTAGATGTAACAAAGGTAAGACATTAAAATCCTTAAAAATGTGTGTAATCAGGCTGTACACAGACGTGGTCCCTGACTCTGGCAGTCACCTCTCCCGCTCCTTCGATTCTTATTCACTGGCTCTTTTGTCTGGTGTTTTGCCTCCATATTTTCAAACAATGTACTTAACTGATGTTTTAAATATTTTATTTGCCATTATCTCTGATTTCCCACTACAGACAATGAGAATTTATTTTTCTTATAACAACCAATTTATTCTATTCCTCCCCACCAACCTTTCTCTCTCCTCATCATTTTTAGTTATACAAAGCATCAATTTTACATTATTTCGATTATCTAAATTTTATTTATTGAAAACATCTGTAGGAATCAATGATTTGTATTTCATTTTAAATAACTTTTAATTTTTTCAATTATAATCGATGTACAATATTATAATAGTTTCAGGTATCCAACCCAGTGATTAGACACTTATATAATGTAGTAATCACTGATTGATTTTTTATAAATTTTTTTCCCCGTGGAGTTAATAATTTGTTTATTTTTCCTTTCTCTTCCTCCATCCTCCTCTCTCTCGCTGTCCCTCCCTGATCCCTCCCTTTCCCTCTCTTTGTGATTTTGTTTGCTTACTGTTCTGTGTACCTGTCACTAATCATCTCTAATCTCTCCACCAGCATCCTCTATTTCCTCTCAGTATTTTCAACTACATCAGAGACTTTCTTCTTTTCTTGGCATTTTGCTTCCTGGCACTTGTGGGCCTTTTGCTCTGCTCTACATGGCTGTTCTATAAAACCATAGTCCAGAGAGATGGCATCCTCAGGTCTCCCTCATCACCGGCACTTCCAGCCCAGATCACCTGTTTTCTGGGTTGCATGGCTTCCTTTTTCTTGGTTATTCCCTCTTGTTTGGTGGAGTACATTCTCAAGAAGATTCTTGAGAAAGCTATCAGGAGGTAAATTTTTAAAGATTTTTGCATGTCTGAAAATGTCTAAAATTCTACTATCATATTGAATTGATTGTTTGCCTGGTATAAAACTCTAAGTAGAAAAATGATTTTCAAAGAATTCTGAAGACATACTCTATAGCCTCCTAGTTTCTGTGTTACTATGTTCTGACAGCATTCTCGTGACTCACTGACCCTCTGTAGCAATCTGTGTGTTATTTCTGGAGGCTGGAAGGGTTGTCTCTGTGTCTCTGGTTTTCTGCCATTTCCTACTGATGGGGCTTTGTGAGGCTCTCTATTCACCCGTGTGCTAGTGCGTGCAATGAGAAGGCCCAGGTCCTCGCTTTGGGAGAGTTCTTACATTATTTCTCTGGTGGTCTCCTACCAGCTCTGTTTTCTCTATTCTCATTTCCTGGAACTTCTTTTATTTTTTTAAAAAAATTTCCTCTCCTATGTTGTTCCTGTTTGGGTTGGTTTATTTGATTGTTTTCTTTTTTAATTTGTTTGTTTTTGTTTCTACTTTCTGAGCGATCTCCTCAATCTTGCCCTGGTCTGGGATTGGATGAGGAGAGCGAGGCTCAAACCTTGTGTGCAAAATTTAAGTAGGCACCAGAAAGCTCAGTAATAAGAAAAGCAGTTAATGCAGTATTTTTTTTTTATAAATAAGTTTTTATTTTAATGGGGTGACATCAATAAATCAGGGTACATATATTCAAAGAAAACATTTCCAGGTTATCTTGTCATTTAGTTCTGTTGCATACCCATCACCCAAAGAGAGATCATCCTCCGTCACCCTCTATCCAGTTTTCTTTGTACCCCTCCCCTCCCCCTCTCCCTCCTTCCCTCCCCCCACCCCCCGTAACCACCACACTCCTGTCCATGTCTCTTAGTCTCATTTTTATGTCCCACCAATGTATGGAATCCTGCAGTTCTTGTTTTTTTCTGATTCACTTATTTCACTTCGCATAATGTTATCAAGATTCCACCATTCTGCTGTAAGTGATCCGATGTCATCATTTCTTCTAGCTGAATAGTATACCATGGAGTATATGCGCTCCATCTTCTTTATCCAGTCTTCTATTTTTTTTTACAGTGATTAAAAGCCTTTAAGCAAACTCTTGGCCAATACAGCAAGAATCCATAAAAGAGTAGTGTCCTTAACATGTTCACCAAGTCCAAGTTGTCCCCATCACCATGCCAAATCCCTGAAAAATGCAACCCAACCACAGTTCAGTCTGTTAGGAGCTGTCACAGGGAGCAGGAGTCCAGGAAAAGTCCACATCCAGGAAAAGTCCGCATGGCACTGGAGTTGTCACCATTCTATACTTTGCAGCTCATGTCCAAGTCCCAATGACCGCTGCTTCTAGCTGGTAATGATTCAGGTAGACTGTAAAAGCCATTCGCAGCATGCGTGGATATGGAGCTTCTGTTCTCCTCTGCCTGGAGAGATGAGACCAGGTTGCTTTTCCCTGGAGCTCTGTGACTGTGGCCTGGTAAAGAGAACCTTGGGATACACTAAGCTGGGTGGCAAAGGTAGATTCATAATAGAAGTTGGCAAAAGGAGGAAAGCGAGCTCTAAATTAGGAGTAGGTCCCAGCCTGAAATATGAGTGGGGCATTGAGGTAGGAGGGATAAAGGAAACACTATATATTAAACAAAGCAGCAGAAAATAGGACTATCAACACCCACAACAGAGATCTTTGAGGGAAGAATAAAAAACCTGACTATTCAGGCAAAACATAGTTAAGTGGCCCTTGTGCAAATGAGATTAGTTTACCTGCTTCTTGGAAGAAATACCCTAGGCTTGTCCACAGTGTTGTAGATGGGGCCGACGGCCCTGGGCACCTTCAGCCTTCAGTGGCAAACCCCAGCTTTCTGGGCAAGGTTAGGTCATAGGTGGCTGGAGCAGGGCTGGAAGAGACTGAACCCTCCCTTAGAGGAGCAAGGGGGAAGCCTACCTTCCAGTGTCCCTGTTTCCTCACAGCAGAGGCATGTAAGCCTGGCAGGCTTTAGCTCAATGACCTTCCTTTCCACTATTGAAGCAGGATCCAGATGGCATCCTATGAGATCCCTTTGGGGCGTTGGAGCCTTTAAGGGTGTATCCTAAAAGCTGGTAGTTCCCCTGATCTCTATTGGGCTTTTTCTGCCTCTAGGTATCTTAAAAGCCATGCTCAGAAGATCTCGCTGAGGGGTTTGAGGATCCCCATCCACCTATATAAATCTTTTCCATATATCTGAAGCTATTTGGAAAAAGACAAAACAGTGTTATTAGCTGGATCTAATAAAGAAGGTAGTAGTTTGCAGGCGAAAAAGATTTGGTGTCTCCTGTTCATCAGCATTCAAAAGAAATGTAAATTTTTTTTTAAGTAAAAAGTATGATATGGTAGACCCGTAGGAGTTCCAGGATATGACTGCCCCCTTAAAAATTTTTTTTTTAATTGGCCTTAAAATGTTTGCTGAGTACACTTTAATAATACCTTAACTTTAAAGATTGTAAGCATGAAAAAATACAGTGAAGGCTTTTGCTCCATATGCAGGAGCATTTTCAGTTTAGCCAGTTTAGGAAATCCAATAATAGAACAATGCATACAGACAATGAGCTATAACATGCTTAGCAGCCTCTCCTGTTCTGACAGAGGTTACTATAGATCCGGAATATGTATCCACTGTAACGTGAACAAAGGACTGTTTGCCAAATGAAGGTATATGAGTAACATCCATCTGCCAAAGTTGTCCTGGTAGGGGTCTTTGAGGGTTAACTCCAAATGAAGGGGCAGTATAGGACCCCTTGGACAGGATTTCCCAATCTGCCGTGCTACTTCCCGAGAAAGTTGAAACTGTTTACACCAGGCTGCAGCGTTCTGGTGATGAATAGTATGAGACTGACTTGCTCGGTCTGTCATGGTTGCTCTATATAATTTTCTTTTGGGTAGCTTGATCAACAAGGGCATTCCTAGGCCCTGGCCAGTTGGCTCAGTGGTAGAGCCTTGGCCTGGTGTGCAGGATTCCCGGGTTCGATTCCCAGTCCGAGCACACAGAAGAAGCGCCCATCTATTTCTCCACCCCTCCCCCTCTCCTTCCTCTCTGTCTCTCTCTTCCCCTCCCGCAGCCAAGGCTCCACCGGAGCAAAGCCACCCCGGGCACTAAGGATGGCCCCATGGCCTCTGCCTCAGTCTCTAGAATGGCTCTGGTTGCAACAGAGCAACACCCCAGATGGGCAGAGCATTTCCCCTTGATAGGCATGCCAGGCGGATCCCGGTCAGGCGCATGCGGGAGTCTGTCTGACTGCCTCCCCATTTCCATCTTCAGAAAAACACAAAAAATAAATAAATAAAAGAAAAAATACAATAAAAAAAATAAAGAAAAGAAAAGAGAGAGAGAGAGAAAAAATAAAGGGCATTCCCTTGTGCTAAAGCTCCAGGCAGCATGGAGTGAGCTTGAGTATGTCCTATGAAACATGGAGCTCTATGTTGACATATAAGTCTTTGAAGAAGGAGGAACTGCTGAAATAGTTCATCAGCATTTGTCCCTAAGACAGCAGTCTTTATAGTGGAAACACCATAAGTAAATATTTGCTGTCTGTCTATACATTAAAGGGGGAATATGGCAAATGCTGAAAAGCCATGATCTTTGTGCCCCTCCCCTCCCCCAACCCCCTCCTTAATGCAGTATTTAAAACAATTAAAGTTAATGCAAAAGCCAATATTGAAAGTAATATAAAATTTTAATAAAGACAGAATCTGACCCTGTATTTGTTCCACTCACCTCATTTAGCTTAACCTTTCTATTAAATTGATAAATTCTGCTTACTCTTTTATATATAGGACAAAAACCATTGTTATAAATAACAGAATTGTTTTATACCCTATAGTTTTTTTAAAATAACCTCCTCTTCTTGTTTTATATCTTCTCTCACTTTTGTGATATTGTTATGTATATATTTTCATTTTCCTTCTGTTCATCTCATAGTTTTTGTTGCTCCTGAGTTTCTGAACTGTTTTGGTCTCTGCCTGTCAGTTTTCTGTGTTTCCCCAGTGTCTGGTGGTCAGTGACTGTGCTTGCTCTTGAGAGTGATGCACTAGAAAGGTGACTGTAAGCTCTGGACGGACTCCTTTGTTGGGGAGTTTCTTTAGGGAGCTTTCTGACAATTTGTGTCTCTTAGGTGTTTTCTTCTGGGCTGGTCAGTTTCCAAGGAGAAGATTCTTTCACGTTCCCAGGTGGGAGGTACAAGTCTATCTTCCCCTATGGTTATGGCTCAGTGCAGGGAGGGAACAGTATGAAGCACCCCTCTTTTTAGTACAACACTCCTGCTCTTAGCTCAGCCTAGTATCCTCCAGTCTTGAGCTCCTGCTCTCCCTTCTTACACTGACCTTCTGGGTGCTTCTGAGGAAAGGACAGCGCAGCTTCCTGGCCAAATGCAGGGGGAACTCAGAAGTCTAACTACTTCTTTTTGCACATTTCAGTGAGTTTGGTTTTAAGTTTCTCAGGCAGCCCCACATTCAGAGCTAGCTGTCGTCAGCAGTTCCTGAGACTTTCTGAGTTCTGTGCAGTGGATTAGTCTGTATATGCCAGGAGTCCATAGCACAATTACTAGAAATGGGTTGGGAGTGGTATATATCTGCTTGTCATCAAAGGCAGCATTTGTATTCTTCCATAGCACACCAAAAGAAAGGAGCTGTTCTTCACATTCTATCTATTTAACAAACTCTTGCTATCACAAGTGATTTTTTTTTTTTTTTTGGATATGGGCAAAGACCAATGAGGGGGACAATTCAGGTTTTCCTTTCTGTCATCAACAACATAACATTCAAATTCCAATCTAGATTATTTTTATGCTATTTTAGAAATATTAATTATTTAGCTATTATATCGGGTTTGGCAAATATTGTTTTTTTTACAGATGTCTATGATAATGATATTCATGTTTCTGGTGGCGTGGTCCCCTTATTCGATCGTGTGCTTATGGGCTTCATTTGGTGAACCAAGGAAGATTCCTCCCTCAATGGCCATCATTGCTCCACTGTTTGCAAAATCGTCTACATTCTATAATCCCTGTATTTATGTGGTTGCTAATAAAAAGTAAGTAATGTCTAAAATGTTTCTGAACAGCTTGACCAGGCGGTGGCGCAATGGATAGTGGATTGACCTGGGAAACTGAGAACCCTGGTTTGAAACTCTGAGGTCGCAGGCTTGAGCAGGGGCTCGTTAGCTTGAGGGCGGGGTTGCCTTGCCGGCTTGAGCATGGGAGAATAGACATGACCCCATGGTCACTGGCTTGAAACCCAAGGTCGCTGGCTTGAGCCCAAACGTCTCTGGCTTGAGCAAGGGGTCACTGGCTCAGCTGGAGCCCCCACTCCCCTGGACAAGGTATATACGAGAAAGCAGACAATGAACAACTAAGGTGCCGCAACAAAGAATTGATGCTTCTCATCTCTCTCCCTTCCTGTCTGTCTTTCTTTCTCTCTCTGGCTTAAAAATAAAGTCCAAGTCATTATAAGACAATGCCAGATTTTTTTCCTTTTTATTGTAGGTTTAGGAGGGCAATGTTCGCCATGTTCAAATGTCAGCATCATCAAACTCTGCCCATGACAAATTTTTTACCAATGGATATACCTCAAAACTCATTGACTTCTGGAAGAATCTGAAATAAGAGGAAAGCACAAATTATCAAAATATTTTATTTACTGTTTTCTGCAATGTTTTAATTTTACTTAAAATATGAGCCTGTTTAGATCAAATGAAAATATAGTTTATTACCCTAATAGACTGAATTTCTAAGGTGTAATTTATAGTTCTTTTGTCTGTGCTTTGGCTGCTATGGGAATGTTTTTTTATTTCTTTATATGTAAACTTATAGTTCATCTCCTTTGATGAACCCAGGCACCTGAGATTAAGGCTTTTTCTCTTTCTCCCTATCATGGAATGCATTATATTGTATCAGGGACCTGGCATCTTGCCTGGGCCCTCCATAAGACCAGAAATAGCTGCTAGGATAAATGTTCTAATAAAATAATAATAATAATAAATAATCTTTAATAAATAATTACTGAAATGAGTTGTTGAGTGTTCCCAGCTAGAATGCAGAACATTTTTAACATTTCAAAATTAAAAATTTTTCATGCAATTGTTAACTTACTATTTAACAAAAATGATCAGATGACTATTAAATTTATTGTTTCTAAATCTTATGTTAATGAATGTATATACATATTTCATATAGCAATATAATATTTGTGCCTATTATTATATATTCTGTGTTTTAATTACCATTTTTCTGTATATGTATTTCTCTATATTTGTCAGAATTAAATTTAATCAGAGTGAGGGTTTTTGTAAAGTGTTATTTTTTAATCTTTTTGTTTGTTTGAAATTTGTTTTAGTGTAATAAGAAGATAACATAAGATCTACCCCCTTAACAAATTGTTGAGTGTATAATACAGTATTGGTAACTGTAAGTACAATATTGTACAGCAGATCTCTACAACTTATTCATCATTTAACTGAAAGTTTATGCCTGTTGAATAGCCAAAAGTTTGTACTTTGATGTATACTTAGCATGTAGACCCATTTGTTTGGCACATAGTAGGCACTCAATAAATATTTGGTGAATGTTGAATAAATTTGTTGTTATATATTTGAAACTTTAAATAACCATTAAGCATAACATGATAATATACTATTGTTTAAACAGTGGACCTTTAAATTCAGTAGTAGTTTATTTTATTTGAGCAATTTTTTTGACTCTGTTGTTACTATATACATTTTATTAGTTTTAAATAATATTTCTGCCCTGGCTGGTTGACTCAGTGGTAGAGCGTCAACCCAGCATGTGGATGTCCCAGGTTTGATTCCTGGTCCGGGTACACAGGAGAAGCACCCATCTGCTTCTCAACCTCTCCCTCTCTCACTTCTCTCTCTCTCTCTTTCTCTCTTTTTCTTCCCTTCCTGCATCCATAGCTTGATTGGAGAGAGTTGATCCCAGGTGCTGAGGAGGGCTTCATGGCTTCTGCCTCAGGTGCTAAGAAGAGATTGGTTGCTGAGGAATGAAGCAATGCCTCAGATGGGCACAACATCGCCTCCTAGTGGGCATGCCGGGTGGATCCAGGTAGGGGTCACATGTGCCAACCTGTCTCTCTACCTCCCCTCCTCTCACTGAATAAAAAACAAACAAACAAAGTAATATTTCTCATAGTATTTTTACTTTTATAAAATGGATTCTTTTAAGAGTTTTCAGTTTAAAAGAAAATAAAGAATTTTCAGTTTAAAGATGATAGAGTCACCTAACAGGACGGTTAAATATGATGTTACCTAAACATTTGATCGTCGTGCCTATGGGTTCTCCACCTTATGGGTGTTGAGGTAGTTTTTTTTTTTTTTTTTTGTATTTTTCTGAAGTTGGAAATGGGGAAGCAGTCACAGACTCCCGCATGCGCCCGACCAGGATCCACCTGGCATACCCACCAGGGGGCAATGCTCTGCCCATCTAGGGTGTTGCTCTGTTGCGACCAGAGCCATTCTAGTGCCTGAGGCAGAGGCCATGGAGCCATCCTCAGCCCCCGGGCCAACTTTGCTCCAATGGAGCCTCGCTGCGGGAGGGGAAGAGAGAGACAGAGAGGAAGGAGAGGGGGAGGGGTGGAGAAGCAGATGGGCCCTTCTCCTGTGTGCCCTGGCCGGGAATTGAACCCTGGACTCCTGCACACCAGGCCGATGCTCTACCACTGAGCCAACTGGCCAGGGCGAGGTAGTTTTTTAATTATTCAATTTAGTTTTTATTTTCTGATAGAGCCTAACTTTGCTAAAAAACATGACAGTTAATTTTTAGCTATGGTTTGATGCTCATAACTTGGAATAAAATATATTCTTGAACAGTAATAGCTTTTGGTAGCAATAGGAGGGCTGGGAGGAGCCTTACACTGTGCTGAGATGAACTGTAGGGCCGTAGCACATGCTTACGGGAGCCACAATCCAGCATTTGTGCAGTGGACAGAAGCACTTGGTCTCAAAATCTAGAGCCAGTCTTTTTTTTACTTTGTTTTTGGAGTCAGTACGTGGCAATATCAATAACTCTATTCTAAATCAATTTTATATCATTTGCTTCTATCTAAAGCTAAATTTTGTAAAAGTGATTATTATGCATGCTGACTAAAAGCAAATGCACAAAATAAAATTTGTGTTATAATGTAAATGATTTTCAGTATTTTCTTGTATCTGCCAAGACACTGAATTATTTTTAATATTAAGTGCAGCTTTAAGGTGTAGTAGCAGTAACATCCACAGGGAAGGAATTGAATAGGCATTTCCTTGCAAATCTAGATATGGATATGGATAACTATTGAAATTTTCTTGGCATGTGTTTGATTTTCATTTTCCTTAGAATGTGTTACTTTGCTGAAACCACATTCAAAGGCTAGGAAGATTGAACCCCTGCAAGATACACTTGAAGGTTAAGTAACTACAGATCTCAGCTAATCCTGTGTAATCTGCTTTTACTAAATGGCTGTTTGCATTCTATGCACACCGGTTTCTGAATGCTTAGGATTTGATTTTTACCTTTTGTTCAAATAGCCTCTGAAAGAAGCAATGCGTCTCTTAGCATGTCTGGGCATTGTGCTTAGCTTTTTGGAAGGAGTGAGCTGTTTGTGTCCTTCACAGTGCACCTGCGATTATCACGGTAGAAATGATGGCACGGGATCAAGGTATGCTCTTCTCCTTGCTACTAAGTGTTCTGAAGAAGAGGACTCCACCATCAGCTGTATTTTGAAAGCAAACTGTTGATCAAGAATCAGAGGAGAGAAGGTTTAATTTACATAAGCTTTAACTTAATTGTGTTAATACTGGTTGCCAAATCCATTGTTTTCATTTGAGCAGTTTAGCTCTTAAAAGCCCCTCAAGTTATTTGAGATTCTCAAACACATTCTGTGTTACAGAAATATTCACTGCACTTGTACTCTAAAAGTGCTTGTTTAAGGGGGGTAAGCTGAAACGTGTATGGTCAGCTCGGCCTGATTATAGAAAGCAGCCGATCAGGAGGTGCTAGACATGCCCAGATCATTTACTTCCTGGGTTTTCCATTTCATTTTGAAGGTTGTTCATGCCAATAAGATCACAAGAATGAAATTACAGACATTCATAATTAGAATTTTTTGTTTTAAGATATTGGAATTTACAAACAAAAGAGGTTTGAAAGATATGGATCAACCCTGATGGTTGCAGACAGTGTAGGGCCTTTATAGGAGTTTATTAACTTTGGGGTTGCTTTAACATCTACCTGTGAAGTGAGAATAATTACATACTTAAAATATACGTAAGTCCTTTGAGATAGGAGTTAAATGCAAAAAGTAAGTCTTGTTAGCTAAACATTATAGACTAGGATTTTTTTTTTGAGAGTATATTTTATGACAAAATCAGACTTTTTTGTGACTTGGTTGATGGTTTGGGACTTTAGAATTTATTTGAACAGGAAGCCTCTTAAAGTAATTTGTGAAAAGAGTCATCCAATTTATGTTCTACAACTTTAAACAAATTAATAAAAGCTTTTGAGAGATTTACTAGGTAGTTTAAGACAATGAAAAGAACGTAACAAATTAAAGACTTACTTGGCAAATGATACGTAGCAGTTAATGACTCGGGCCAGGGTACTTTTGAGAAATAATCGCAGAAATGTTTCCATTATTGATGGATTTTATGAAAATTATAGTGTATTATTCTTGGTCAGAACTCTATGAAATAATCTAGTTCTACTGCTATTATTTTATAAATGAAGAAACAAATCCATACAGAGGCGAGAGGACTTGTCCAAAGTCATAGCACGGAGTTGATACAGTGACTGGTTGATAAAGACACTGGGTCTTTCAGCCTCTAAGCCAGGCTTTTCCCCGTAATGAGTAGGAACAGAGTCAATTCTGGTCTAAGGTAGCACTGAAATTTGTGATAGAGAATAGAGATGAAGAGTAGGTAGGAGGTGTCCATGGGGAAATCTGATGCTTCCATATGGTCTTCTCCTAAAGTTACAGATGGGAGATGCTGGCAGTACTCAGCAGCTTCATGCTGCTTTTGCCTCTCTTCATTATAGGCTGGCTTTTAAAGTTCACCGATTTAATGTGATGTTTCACTGAATGGCTGTTGTGTTGTCATTGTTTACTAATTACATGTATAATGTATTGTAATTTAGACCTTGCTTTGCAAACGTTTCATTGCTAATTTTCAGCAATCCAGTGAGAACAAGTATACAATGGTAGATAAGTAGCTCTTTTTCCAAATTAAAATGCATCTAAATTCTGATACTTTACACTCACATGTGGGACAGGCTTGTTTTTCTGTGCCTGTTTTACATGTGCCACTAAACATGGTCACAATGTGACTTACTCAAGGTCACTTAAGTTAGTGAGTGGTAAGAGGAATAAACTTGCAGTTTCTGGTTTATGTCTTGGGCTGGAACCAACGCACAAGTCACATTGTTAAAATAGAGCTCAGCTTTAAGCATCTAGTACGAACACTTGTTCCTTTCTTCCTTAAAAAGGATCAGTTTATAACTTTAACAGGGGATTCTTTTAAAATGGGCCATTTTGTAAAGAGGTTAAGTGTGGACTTTGGAATTGGACAGATGTGGGTTTGGAAGGTGTAACCCAACTAGTTATATGATCTTGGATGTAACTACCTAATGTCGGTATGCCTCAATTATTTTAGATGTAAAAAATAAGATTGATGATAAAAATTGACACCCATTGAGTACCTATTATGTGTTAGGAAGATAAAAAACTTTACATTTGTTTCAATGAACCATCCTAACAGAGCTGTATGGGAAAATGAAATTGAACAGGTGGTGAGGGTGGCTCTGCCACAAAAGAGGTAGCAGAGCTTAGATTTGAACCATGATCAGCTTGACTCTAGAGCCAATGCTTTACCTATTACCCAATATCTATCTCATAAGGCTGTTGTGAATTAAACAAGGTAATGGCTGTGACGTATGTTGCACCAGTCTGACACATGAAGAGCTCCTTCAATATTAGGTTGAATCACATGAAATTGCTTTTATTTGATCGTTGTTTAACCTACAAAAGTGGCCATTTCATGTGGTTCAACCTAGAAGAAGATGATGATGACAAGTTATTAATGAATAGGTCAGCCAGCCTAAACAGGTATTTTGTGAAAACCAGTAAGGAATGTAAAATTGATGCATGTTTCAAATAAGTATTATTTTTTCAAATGGGTGTCGAAAAGCAGGTTTCTTTCCACTGCTCTTGTTGTGACACTAGGTCGGTGCTATGTAATGACCTGGATATGAATGAGATACCTATGAACCTCCCCGTGGACACTGAGAAGCTTCGCATAGAGAAGACCGTGGTCCACAGAATCCCCGCCGAGGCCTTCTATTACCTGGTAGAGCTCCAGTACCTCTGGGTGACTTACAATTCCGTCACCAGCCTTGAGGCTAGCAGCTTTTACAACCTAAGGCAGCTGCATGAGTTGCGCCTAGATGGGAATTCTCTGGCTGCCTTTCCTTGGGCATCTCTGCTGGACATGCCCCATCTAAGGACCCTGGATTTGCACAATAACAGAATAACCAGTGTGCCAAACGAGGCGGTCAGGTACCTGAAGAACCTCACCTACTTGGATTTGTCAAGCAACAGACTAACTACGCTGCCGCCAGAATTCCTGGAGAGCTGGTCCCATGTACTTACAGCATTGTCCAGAAGCCTGGACATTTCACCAAAAAGAATTATTCTTGGTAAGCTCAAAAGCCTCAGTGCTTCTCAGCATACCTTCAGTTGTTCAGTCTTTCCATATACTATACTGAATTTGGTTTCTTACTCTATAACTGCACTTTAATGGAATAGGTCTATATCAGCTGACCTCAGTCAATTTACTCATCTACCTGGTGTAAGATGGAATGGCGCTGTGTGTGTATGTGTATGTGTATGTGTATGTGTATGTGTATGTGTATGTGTATGTGTATGTGTATGTCTGTGTGTGTATACTGAAGGAGGGAGGAGAGTTGGCCTCATAAATTGAGAGACAAATGCTGCTATTAGAGAGCTGGGAGATGAGTGACAAAATCTACCAACCTCGCTTGGTTCTTCTGAGCCCGCCAATGCTCTGTATTCTGCCACAGTCAACCTTTTGCTCTGGTCTCTGTTCAACCCTTCATCGGGCTCTTCGGGAGTAGGAGAGGGGCACTGCCATCTCTATGAGGGTGTAGTGGTTTAATTAGCTAGAGAGAATAGCTGCTAAATTTTCTTAATCTAAAAAGAAATGATGAAGACACCAATTATTTTATTGGCCCTCAATAGGTCTCCTAATGGATTTGGACTTGGTTTTGTTGTGATTAGTTTTATATATTTCAATCTTGACTTTGTTCTATGGGTATTTGTAAACTCCCTCCAGTAAAGCCTCTCTCTTCTTTTTTGGTGTCTTCCCACAGTGCTTTGCATGGTGCTCTGCACACTATAAAAGCCCAGGAAACGGCTGCCTGATTAAAATCAGTGAACTGAGACCCTTCTTAGGAGTGTCTGTGTGCAGTGAGGCCTTTCATACTTATGTATGAGACACAAGCCCAAGGCTTTGATCAATCATTTTGAGTTCCTAAAATTTTGTTCATCCAGTAAGATTGTGTTGTCAAATCCTAAGTTATGCCCATTGGGGCTACGGAGAGGTTATACTTCTAAGAAGGATGAAAGAAATAATAAGTGTTTGACCAGTGAAATGTTAGAAGCTTTTTGGAGTGAGAAGTAGCTAGATGCTAAATTTGTGCCAGGAATATCCACTGACCATATCAAATATTTGCTGAAGTCAACTATAAAGAAAAGATAATTTTGAGATTTTTTTGATAAAAAAATAAAATGGTGTGACAGAATTTAAATGTATTTAGCATTGCTTTGTTGAAATGTAAATGTTTTTGGTGCTTATAAAACTAAAAGTATGGGTAATGAGAACAAGATACAAGGAGAAAAAAATCACATAAGCTTTTTTTATATCACTATTTCATGTTTGACTAACCACTAATCTAGTCCTTCAAACATTTTTATTAAAGAATAAAAGAAGTATTATAAGATGGGTTAGAGAAAAAGAAATTGATTTAATTTAACAATAGTTAAATTATGTACAATGTGATAGGCACCATGTAAACCAGTACTCTAGTACTTATTTATTTTAGCCACTAAATTTTTTTTTTGTATTTTTCTGAAGTGAGAAGTGGGGAGGCAGAGAGACAGACTCCCACATGCTCCCAACTGGGACCCACCTGGCAAGCCCACTAGGGGGAGATACTCTGCCCATCTTGGGCATTGCTCCTTTGCAATAGGAGCTATTCTAGTGCCTGAGGTGGAGGCCATGAAGCCATTCTCAGCGCCTGGGCCAACTTTGCTCCAATGGAGCCTTGGCTGGGGGAGGGAAAGAGAGAGATAAAGAGAAAGGAGAAGGAGAAGGGCGGAGAAGCAGATGGGCGCTTCTCCTGTGTGCTTTGGCCGGGAATCGAACCCAGGACTTCCACAAGCTGGGCTGATGCTCTACCACTGAGCCAACAGGCCAGGGCCTAACCACTAATTTATATTTCTTATGAGTAAGCTAGAAATTGTCTTAATTTAGATATTGAGATTCTATTTCTGTACATTTTTTTTATTTTGCTTTAGAAGCAATTCTTGGTTCTAATAGAATTAGCGAGTGGTGATATAAAGTAGAAAATAAAATCAAATTAATAAATTGTTATTAATAGCTCTCTAAGGATTAGTTACCAATAGTACTATGAAGGAGTACTTTACAGGGCATCAATATTTTTCACTTGTGAGTTAAATCTGACTGAGAACATAGGGATCAAGTGGCAAAGGGTTATGAAATTTTATTGTCCAAGGAGATAAACCGCTATATCTATATTTTAGGGTTCAGAGTCTTTAAAAGCAGATTTTTTAAAGGCAGTAACATGAAAATACTTTTGGTATAACATTAAATTTTAAAGGCAATATATGTAATTGTACAAAAAACACAATCATAACTTTTTTAAAATGTGCAAAGAAAAAGGGTGAAAAAAATACACTACCTGGTTGGGGTGGTGAGATATCTTTTTACTCTTTTATATTTTTAAAAATAGTTTGTAATGATTGTGCATTATTTTAGAAATAATGATAATATCATGATAATGAAAAACAAAAGATGTTTTGAAACACGTCCAGCTATGGGTGGCAGCTGTCCTGACAAAGCCGTACCTCTATGTAACAAAAGGGGAGAGAAGTGCTGCCCTCTCAGAGGGGACTCTTCCTGTGTGTGAGTCACACAGAAAACTCAGTTTTCTCGTCTGGAAAGTGGAGATGGGAGGACTTACTCCACCCTGCACATAGGACTGCAATGAGAATACCGTAAGGCATTTCTGTGATGGTTCTCTGGAAGATGGGGTGGGCAGCCCCTGAGGTTATGGTTTTAATTTTTTTTTTATTATTATTCATTTTAAAGAGGAGAGGGAGAGACAGAGGGAGAGAGAGAGAGGAGAGACAGAGAGAGAGAAGGGGGGGAGGAGCTGGAAGCATCAACTCCCATATGTGCCTTGACCAGGCAAGCCCAGGGTTTCGAACCGGCGACCTCAGCATTTCCAGGTCGACGCTTTATCCACTGTGCCATCACAGGTCAGGCCTGAGGTTATGGTTTTAGATCAACAATAACCCACAGCAGCTGTGCCCTAGATGGGGGTGTCTTATAAAGGAAGACTTCTCTACTTTGGCATTTTTGTTATTTTAATTATATTTGAGTCTTCAAATTTCATCATTAAAATATGGTGATGAAATCAGTTCTAGCCTGTATAGAACTCAGTGTTTAACTGTAGCAATAATAAATTTCCAAGTGCCCTAGAGAATTGACTCATGTATTATTACAGAGAGATGCACTTTGCTTTTATTTCATTTTTATTGTCCTGGGTTTATTATTGTTAGCAGATGGAGATTTTATTTGTAATAATAGTAATGGCTAATATTCCCGGAAGGCTTACTCAGGGCCAAGCCTAGTTCTTATACTTTACAGGTATATCTTTTTGCAGCCTCATGTTCACCCCGTTGTAAGTACCACTTCACCCCCACTATATAGACGAGGAATGAGGCACAAGGTCAGCCACTTGCCCAAATTCACTCGCCACATAGTAACGGAGCTGGGCTAGGAGAACAGGCTGTTTGGCACCAGAACGCTCGCTCTTCCTCACTCCTTTGTAATCCGAGGTATGGTATGTATCCTCCCACATGCATTACTTTACTGAGCTCTTTATATCATGTGTTTATTTCTTAAAAATTTAGGGAGAAACTTTTCCATTACTCCCTGTCTCTTCTACATGACTAAAAATGCCAACTTAATAAAATTGTCTTTTAATGTATCTATAAAAAATTAATTAGTATTTTGCAAGTAAACATTTAAATTAACTATGAAAGTAGGTTAGATTTTTGATTGGCAATACAGGTAAATTTCCATTGCCTCCTTCTAAAGAATAAGCAAATATTTACACAGGCAGACTCCATAAGTCCTACCACTGTTTATCTTGGAGGAAAAAGACTGCAGTAGGAGAAGTCATAGAAGGCCTTTCTGGGTGCTTTTTCCTGGTACCCAGTATGCTCAGTTGTAAGCACAGGTTTTTCTGTTCAGAGTGGAGTTTGCCCGAAGGGCCGTGGCAGCGGGAGCACTTCCACAGAATTTTCGGAAATGGCATTAATTTAATTCAACAAACACTCCTCAATCCCTGTGGGTATGCCTGCCCTTTGCTAGGCATGGAGGTGACAAGTTCCACATAGCTAAGGCTTACTCCTTGCCAGGTGCCCTTCTAAGAACTCTGGTTGGTATCTCAGCCTTCTGGAAAAACCCATGAGGTGTTTTCTAACAGCTGATAAAGAGGCAGAGTCACAGTCCATCGCCAGAGATTTGATTCTTTTATTCCTTAAACACTATATTTATTTACCTTTTATTGGATTTATTGGGGTAACATTGGCTAATAAAATTATATAGGTTTCAGGTGTCTGATTCTATAGTACATCATCATCTGTACATTGTATTGTGTGTTCACCACTCTAAGTTTCCTTCCATCACCATTTATCCCCTTTACTCTCATCCTCTGCTCACCGCTCTTTCCCTCTGGTAACCACCACACTGTTGTCTCTGTCTATGATTTTTTTTTTTTTTTTTGGCTTAATTCTTTCGTCTTTTTCATGCCTCTGACAACTGTCAGTCTATCCTCTGTATCTATGAAACTGTTTCTATTTTGTTTGTTAGTTTATTTTGTTCATTAGATTCCACATATAATTGAAGTCATATGGTACTTGTTTTTCTCTGACTGGCTTATTTCACTTAGCATAATGATCTCCAGGTCTATCCATGCTGTCGCAAAGAGTAAGATTTCCTTCTTTTTTACAGCTGATTAGTAAACTTTTTTTTTAAGTTAAGGTATAATTTACATACAGTGTATCTTAAATGTTTAATATGGTAAATGATGATAAATGTGTATTCCCACAAGTTTCTATGTCCTCATCAAGATACAACATAATTTCATTACCCAGGATGGTGACCCAAGCCTCTTCTTAATCTCCTCCCACTCCGGGCAACACTATTTTTATTTCTATTCCCATAGGCTAATTTTGTCTGCCACAGAATTTCATATAAGAAGAGTCATAAAGAGGCACTCTTGTGCCTGGCTTCTTTCCCTCAGCATTATATTTTTGAAACCCATGCTTGTATTGGTAGGTCCTCCTTGCTGAGTCGTATTTAGTGTTATAAATGTACCAATTGTTCATTCTTCTTCCTGTTGTTAGACACATGGGCTGTTTCTAGTTTTTAGCTGTAATGATTTAAACTGCTTATTTACATTCTTGTGCAAAGCTTTTTGTAGCATATGTCTTTATTTCTCTTGGATAAATTCATAGGTTAACTATAGTTATTACTTTTTAAGAAACTGCTAGTTTTTATTTTTAACAAGATTTTATATTCAATATATTGGGGTGACATTGGTTAATAAAATTAAATGGGTTTAAGGTGTACAATTCTACAACACATCATCTTTATATTGTGCATTCACCATCCCAATTCAAGTCTTCTTCCATCACCATTTATCCCTCTCTTACCCTCTTCCACCTCTCCCCAACCCCTTTCAGATTAAGTAAGTAAATAAATAAATAAAACACCCCCCCCCAAACAGCTCATTGACCCAAACTACAGTTTTTAAAGAGGCTGTACTGTTTTACAGTCTCACTAGCACAGCAAAGCAGTCCGCTTGCTCCATATCCTCACCAACACCAGTGTCCTTGCCATTTCAGCCAGTGGGGGTGGGGGGGGGGTGGGCTGAGTGGGAGAGCAGCAGCACACTGTGATTTTACTTTGCATTTCTCTGATGACTGCAGACTGTCCCACGTTTATGATGGTCCACTGTACAGTGGCTCAGCATGTTTTTTCTTTCTTTTTTTTGGAGAGAGAGGAAAGAGAGAGAGAAAGGGGTTGGGGGAAGGAGCAGGAAACATCAACTAGGAGTAGTTGTGTCTCATGTATGCCTTTACCTGGCAAACCTGGGGTTTTGAACCGTCAACCTTAGCACTCCAGGTTGATGATTGATCCACTAAACCACCACTGGTCAGGTAACTTATCTTTTTTCAATATTACCATGGTGCAAAAATGATATAAATTCAGTAGAAATTTTGAAAGTTGAATTTTGATCATTTCTGAAACTAGCGATGTGTGCTATGATACTCCCTCGTGATGCGGGATGATACTCCCCTGTGATGCGGGATGATACTCCCCTGTGATGCGGGGCAGTGACAGTGAGCCTCAGCTCCCAGTCAGCCATGTGACCATGAGGATCAACAACTGACACTCTAGTGTACTGTGCTGCCAACGTTCTTTTGGATATTTTGTGTTATATTTTTCATCCCATTATGTCTACAAAAAGCCCATCTGAACCTCCTGCTTCTGGGGATGAGAAGAGGAAGGCAATCACTCTTGGGATGAAACTCAAGGTAATTAATGCAGGCTAACAGTGTTCTGAGCACATTTAAGGTAGGCTAGGCTAAGCTGTGATGTTCGGTAGGTTAGATGCTGTAAATGCGTTTTTGACTTACAGTATTTTCAACCTACAATGGGTTTATCAGGATGTAACCCTATTGTAAGTCAAGGAACATCTATAGTGATGTTGACCATATTTTCACTTGTTAACTGGCCATGGCATATTCCTTTATAATTTTTTGTAAGATTGTTTATTTTTTTTATTATTGAATAGAAGTATTTTGTCAGTTATGTGCACTATGAATATTTTCTTCAAGTCTGTGACTTATTTATTCATTTTCTTCATGATATCTTTGGTAAGAAAGTTTTAAATATTAATGACATCTGATTTATCCATTTTTTTCTCTTATAGTTAGTGCTTTCTGTGTCCAATGTAAGAAATATTTGCCTACTTACAGATCACAGAGATATTCTACTTTCTTTATAGTTTCCACTCTTAAGCTTTATATTCTTAGTTTTTGAGCCTATGACTGTGATCCATCTCAAAACAGTTTTTGAGTACAGTGTAAAGTAGGGGTGAGGGTTATTTTTTCCAAGCAGGTGTGTGAGGTTCCAGCACCATTTGTTGAAAGACTTTCTTTCCCCCTTGAACTGTGAAAAACCTCTGGCTCCACAGAGCTGACTAAGGCATGGTCTTTGCCTTCCTGAGCTTTAGTTTGCAGGATAACTGTGGTACAGGAATTTATTGCTGACTTTTCACAAAAAAAATTAGGCAATTTAATTCAACTACCGTGATGCATGGAAAACATTACCCTTTTAGAAAAAAGATAAGGCAAAGTTCATCTGGCCCTCGCCAAGAATAGTCATGTAAAATAAATTAATGAATGCAGATTACTGTGTTTGTTGTTGGTATGTGGCTTTGAAGGAATGCAGTACAAGTAACACTTTAACTTCAGAGAGTTCTTGTACCTTTGTCCCCAGAAGAAAAAACACTTGATTAATGTGTTTAACACTTAGATTACTGTTATTCAGATTTTAAAAGTTGTACCTTTGACCTTAAGTGTTTCAAAGCTGAAATAAATGCTCATTTTATTTTTGAGGGATTTAAACATATTTTCTTGGTTTACATAATTTTTAGGTATAACAAGTTCATTAATTTTAAGAGAATTTTGTTTCGTTGCTAACACATTTTTATAACAGTTTCAAAGCATGAATCAAACAGTTAATGTTATAGCTCTTGGATCTTTCCCTAGATAGACATCCATGCTCCAGATATTCGGTGCTCCAGATATTGCTACTTTGACATTTGTTATTTGTAGATAACAGCACTTATAACTGCCACCAGTGGCTCTGGATGTTTTTAGGTAATGAAGAAATAAATTATGGTAGAAGGAGTACAGATTAAGAAGCTACAACATATATGATTTACAACATCTTACAAAGTCAAGACAGTAGTGCTTTTATGCTTTAATATCCTTTGGTGTGAAATTGGAAAGTCATAGCAGCTTCCTGGGTCAGTATAAAGCATATGCATGGTGGTGAGAATGAGAGTCTTCAGATCAGGATAGTGAGGTTCAAACC
The DNA here is from genome assembly GCF_036850995.1 of Saccopteryx leptura. NCBI lineage: Eukaryota > Metazoa > Chordata > Mammalia > Chiroptera > Emballonuridae > Saccopteryx > Saccopteryx leptura. The sequence continues at coordinate 93,133,854 of NC_089507.1, forward strand.
CTGACTGCATTCAGTTGTGTGACCTTGGGCAGATCCTTTAACCGCTCTGAGCATTGGTTTTCCCCTTTAAAGTGAGGATGATACTAATATTATCCACCTCTTGCTATCATCAGGATTTAGGTATACAAATCCTTTAGTATGCTAAACACTGTTGGGAGACTGTTTTCCATGGTCTCTCATATCTCTGCATATCTTCTGAGCAGAGGCAGGCACTGACTACCTTTTGTTCTGAACTACCGTTTCAAGGATGTTTGTGTAGAGAGCTGCTTTGAAAGGTAGAGGTGTATCTCCCTTCAGAGCGAAGGGTGGGCATGGGTACTGCCTAGTGTAATAAAGATGTCTTCTTCCAGAGCCATGAGTAATAAACTATCCTCATCTCTGACCAGGAGTCTTATGTCTTCTGCCAACATCTATAAAATTGGCAAACTGGGATGAGTTGGTCACCCTAGAATAGGGTAAAACTCAGATCTTTTGCAATTCTTATAAGTACAGTTTTTGCAACATAGGAGGCAATCATTAACTGTCAACTTGTATTGTTATTATCTTATTAAGAAAAAAATAAATTTGATGAATGAATGAATTTGATGTTTGTTGGCAGGATGCATAGAATTCAAATAAATATTGGGGAACTGGTCATAGTTTCACAGAATTTATGATGAACAGCTGAATCTTCCACTATGGTTAGAATTTTTTAAAATTGCATTTATGTTTTTTCTCCTTGGGAATAATTGTATAATTCTCTCCATTAATAAAAAGCCAAAGCCACAATCTTTCTGAGGTAAATTCTTTCAACCTTGGGCTTTATGGGAGGCTGCTATGGGACATCATCCTTAAGATCCTCAGAGAGATTGTAGTCTGACTGAAAGCTCTGAAGCACCATCTGAGATCCTTCTGAGATCTTGGCAAATGCCTTAAAAGTTCCACCCACCCGTGGGTTGATTTTCACTCTGAAGCTCTCTCTTAATTTGAGAATTTTGGAGAGGATGGGAGTAAAAAAAGCCAGTTTTATAATATTTTAATTTTTAAATAACAGCTTACACTCAATAGTATTTTGTATTTGTTTCAGGTGTACAGCATAGTGGTTACACAATCATATACTTTACAGCAGGGGTCCCCAACCTTTTTACACAGGGGGCCAGTTCACTGTCCCTCAGACCGTTGGAGGGTCGGACTACAAAAAAAAAACTATGAACAAATCCCTATGCACACTGCACATATCTTATTTTAAAGTAAAAAAACAAAATGGGAACAAATACAATATTTAAAATAAAGAACAAGTAAATTTAAATCAACAAACTGACCAGTATTTCAATGGTAACTATGCTTCTCTCACTGACTACCAATGAAAGAAGTGCCCCTTCCGGAAGTGTGGTGGGGGCGGGATAAATGGCCTCAGGGGGCCGTAGATTGGAGACCCCTGCTTTACAGAGTGACCCCTCCCTCGATATTTCAAGTACCTGCCTGGCACTGTGCACAGTTATTACAATATTATTTACTATAGTCTCTATGCTGTACTTTACATCTCCATGACTATTCTGTAACTACTAATTTATACTTATGTAATCCCTTCACTTTTTTCAACCAGCCCTCCAACCCCTCTGCCCTCTGGCAGTTATCAGTCTGATCTCTGTATCTGTGGGTTTGTTACTATTTTGTTTGTTTATTTTGCTCTTTAGAGTCCACATATATTTGAAATCATCTGGTATTTGTCTTTCTCTGACTTATTTCTCTTAGCATAATACCCTCTAGGTCTATCATGCTGTCACAAATGGTAAGATTTCATTCCTTTTTATGGCTGAGTAATAGTCTGTTGTATATATATACCACAGCTTTTTTATCCACTGGTCTACTGATGGACACTTGGGTTGTTTCCATAGCTTGGCTATTGTAAATAATGCTGCAATAACCATGAGTTTATGTATTCTTTTGAAATAGTGTTTTGGTTTTCTTCAGATATATACTCAGGAGTGGAACCACTGGGTTATAAGGCAGTTCCATTTAAAAATTTTAAAGGAAACTCCACGTTGCAACAGTTTGATTATTGAACCCAGAGGTTTTTTTTAAATATTTATATTAGCCCTTTTATATATCAACATATTTTATATTTGTATTTCATATCCTTTTTTAGCTGTTGTATCTTCTCTCTCTTTTTTTTAGCAATTGAGAGAGAGAGAGAGGGAGAGAGAGAGAGAGAGAGAGAGAGAGAGGGTAAGGGAGAGAGATGAGAAGCATCAACTGGTAGTTGTAGCACTTAAGTTGTTCACTGATTGCTTCTCATACATGTTTGATGGGAACACACCAGTCAAGCCATCAACCCCATGCTCAAGTTAGCAAGCGTATGCTCAAGCCGGTGAACCTGTGCTCAAGCTGAATGAGCCTGTAGTCAAGCCAATGACCTCAGGGTTTCAAACATGGGACCTAGCATCCCAAGTCGACGGTCTATTCACTGCATCAGCAACGGGCAGGCGAGCTGTTATATGTTCTTTACATTTTATTATGAGCAGCAAGGAGACACTATGCAGCAGTTCAACACTGTGTGTAAATATCCTTAGTTAGAACATTTATTTCATTGAGTATGTTTTCTACTCTATATTAACTACAAGTGACAGTGTTGTAAATTTTCCACCACCCTATAACAAGGATCCCATTTCCTCTAGTTTCTAATAGAGTTTTCTTCATTTTCCATTAAGCTCACACTAACGGTGTCCTGGAAGGCCAAAACATTTTGGCTAGTAACTCTGAAAGCTGAGGCAGATCCTGAGGGCACTTCAACTGGAAGCTGTCAGCCAACTGTAGGGCTGTTTATATTCACTTGAAGAGAGATTTAGACAATGTACCTCTATGGCTAACATATTGATATAAGATATTCATGCTAACCTATGGTCTAACTTCTACAATCTTTCTAAGCTTATCTCCTGACATTGCCTGTTTCTCACTCAATGCTTTTGCTATGCAGAAGTTGTACAACTTCAATATGTCTTTGGATCACACAAAATCATGGCATAATGCAGGCTGAGTTAGGTGCCTCTCAGCACCCTATAATACTTATAATACTATAAATACTTTCATAGCACCTTGAAACATCTCTATCACTGTATGGATTCTGTGTTACTTGGATTCAAAGCTTGGCTCTGACACTAATTACCTAGCTCTGTGACCTTGGTCAAATTATTTGGTTTCTCTGTGTCTTAGTGTTTTTATCTTTAAAAGGATGTTAATAATACTGTCCTCCTCACCTGGCCAGGAGGTGTTACAGTGGGTAGAGTGTCAGACTGGGACGCAGAGGACACAGGTTTGAAACCCTGAGATAGCTGGCTTGAGCGCGGGCTCATCTGGCTTGAGCATGGGCTCACCAGCTCAAGCATGGGGTCGCTGGCTTGAGCATGGGATCATAGACATGACCCCATGGTTGCTGACTTGAGCCCAAAGGTTGCTGGCTTGAAGCCCAAGGTCACTGGTTTGAGCACAAAGTCCCTGGCTTGAGCAAGGGTCACTTGCTCACTGTAGCCCCTGCTCGCCACAAATATGAAAAAGCAATCACTGAACAACTAAAGAGCTGCAACAAAGAATTGATATTTCTCATCTTTCTCCTTTCCTGTCTGTCTGTCCCTATCTGTTCCTCTCTCTGACTCTCTCTCTGTCTCTGTCAAAAAAAAATACTATCCTCCTCATAGGATTGTTGGGATTTAGTTAGATAACACAGGTAAGTGCTTTCACAAGGTAAATGCTCAATGACTATTAGCTATGGCCATTAATCATCTGAACTGGCAGGATTTGTTCATTCAGGTGGCTGGATTGCAAAGCAAACCTGATAGAGAGGTGACTCCATTTTATCCTTGAGAGTACTTCTGTTTTAGGGAGCCAATGTAGACACCTGCTTCTCCAAGAGTCTGTGATATAAACTGATACCATCAGAATAACTTTCATCAGCCTTTTCCTCTCTCTGGTTTAGGTCTGCAAGACAACCCTTGGTTCTGTGACTGTCACATTTCCAAAATGATTGAGGTGTCAAAAGTTGCTGACCCTGCCATAGTACTTCTTGATCCACTGATGGTCTGTAGTGAGCCTGAGCACCTGACAGGGATTTTATTTCAGCGGGCTGAGTTGACTCAGTGTCTGAAGCCATCGGTGATGACCTCGGCCACCCAAATCACGTCGGCTCTGGGCAGTAATGTCCTGCTGCGATGTGATGCCACTGGCTACCCCACACCACAACTCACATGGACCAGATATGACAGCTTGCCAGTTAATTATACAGGTATTTTCTTAATTCAGGCCTATGTTGAAACAAGGAGTTTTCAAAGATCTGTATTTAAGCTTATGTTTGGGGGAGATTTACAACTAGCTGGTTAATTTTAATAAGATATTCCAAAATTGTTAAGTGAAAAAGATTTATTTGAAAGGTTTACTTTATTAGTCAATATTTTTCTCAGTTTACCTGACTAACTACATAGACAAAATTAGAGATTTTTATTTTTATTTTTTGGAAAACAACATGATCCAGTGCATGAATGATTGCAGATAAGGCCTTGTCTTACTGCGTCATCTTAGATGAGGCTCACTTTAAAATGTATCACCATTACAGTTTCCTCAGAGGGATTTTTATACCAGTTTCTCATTTTAAAATAATTATTTAAATTACTACATGCAAACATTATTATGAAGCAAAAAGTATAACTTTTAAAAATATTGGTTTTATAGACTTTTAAGATCTTACTGTGACCAAGTCAATGTTTTGGCCTTAGTTTCAATAATGACATTCTGATAATATAAAACAATTTAGTCTTAAAACACCTTAAAGTTAAATTAAATTGAAGCTCAAATAATTAAACCTAATTAAAAAATCAAGGCCTAATATTTCTATAAATAGATTGTAAGTGGTCCATACCTTGAGGTAGTGAGTTATATTTGGGCCACTGGGATACTGCTTAATGTATTATTCTTCTTCAGAAAACTTCACAAATCAAGACAGAATAGATATATGCTAGATTTTAGTGTTTAGAAAAGTAAAATTCAAATTTTTCAAAAAACTATATATTATTCTGCAAATAAGGTGGTTTACTAATTTATATAAGCTAAAAATAGAATGAAAGATCGACAATACAAATTATGACTGCTCCATACCAGAAAATGATCTACTGTGCCCTCTGTAGAGGGCACTTTGCATTTTATTACAAAGAAGAAATATTTGGGGCAGTATTTTACTAAGGTCTTGTGAGAAACATTTTATAAAACCACTATGAATTAAAATTAAAAGGCATCTTTGAGATAAATTTGGGCGGTCCAGCTTTCATGGTGGGCGGTTGTGGAACAACCAAAGTATAAATAAAAAGATAGATTTAACTATAGTAAGTTGTTTTATAAAGATTTATTCTGCCAAACTTAGTGAAAATCTGACATAAAGTACTTGGTAAGTAATTATTATTATATGCTTTAACTTGCTGTAACTCTGCTTTATAAATCTTATAAAGTAAAGTTACTTCCCTACTTTATAAATCACCATTACTGTGGAACTGGTGGGCGGTTAGAAAATTTTACTACTAACAGAGATACAAAAGTGGGCGATCTGTATAAAAAGGTTGACTACCCCTGATGTAGACAATGTCCAGAACCATCACCCACTGTCAGGAACTTGTGGTGTGCCATTTTCTTCTGGGCTTATGGGAAAGGGGTGCATGTAGAACCAAATAGTTACTTTTTATTTCAGTTGGCATGTTGCTTTTTTCCTCCCCCTCCTCACAGCATTATATATATTTTCTTTTCCAGTAATCCAGGAATCTCCAGGTGAAGGAGTAAGATGGTCCATAATAAGCTTGACAGGCATTTCTTACAAGGATGCTGGGGATTACAAGTGTAAGGCCAAAAATTTGGCTGGGACAGCAGAAGCTGTGGTTACTGTGACAGTGGTTGGTGTTGTCACGACCACTGTAGCATCAGACACTTCTGAAAGAAGAACAGGAGATCACCCTGAGCAAGATGTCCAGCCAGAATCTCGAAGATCTACATCCATAGATGGTCCATCGCCATCTCCCTGGCTTTCTTCCTCCTCTTCTTTCTCTCTCTCTTCTTCCACTTTTCTTTCTACTTCTACTTCATCTCCTCCTTCTGCTGCTTCCTTCCCTTTATCTCCATTCTTTTCCTCCATTGTCTCTTCAACCACAACTCTAAGCACTAGAATTTCAACAGGCACCACCATGGCTAACCGGCAGTCACTCCAGCTCCATCCAGATGGGAAAAAAAATTTAAAGGTGAATAGGAGTAGAAGTAAGCTTCCTCTAGCCAGTGCAAGTAAAAAAGAAGAGCTGGCATTATTGGATCGAGCAATGCCAATGGAGACAAATGCCACAATAGAACATCTCAGGGCAGTCATTGAGACCAAAGAGAGTGTGACCTTGATGTGGAGCACCGTCAACTCCATGCATGACTCAGAGGTGACTGTGTTGTATTCCAAACATGGTGAGAAGGACCTGGTGCTGCTGAATGCAGACTCCAGCAAGAACCAAATAACCATAGATGGCTTGGAGCCTGGTAGGCAGTATATCGCATGTGTCTGTCCAAAAGGAGTGCCTCCCCAGAAAGACCAATGTATCACCTTTTCTACTGACAGAGTAGAAGAAGGTCATGGTCAAGGGCCCTTTCTTATTGTGGTGAGCAGTACTGCCTGTGTTGTTTTCTTGCCATTGATTTTTTTTCTGTTGTACAAAGTTTGCAAACTGCAATGTAAGTCAGAATCCTTCTGGGAAGATGATTTAGCAAAAGAGACTTATATCCAGTTTGAAACCTTGTCCCCGAGGTCTCAAAGTATAGGGGAACTTTGGACACGAAGGCACAGAGACGATTCAGAAAAACTGCTGCTTTATTCCGGGTCAAGTGTGGAATCTCAGATGACTTTTAAAACTGAGGGCTCTAGACCAGATTATTATTGCTAAAGTTTTATAGCTCAGATACACAAGACCCCACAACATTTCTTCTACAAAGTGAAGAATCTGAGAGTGTATTTGACTCTTTGTTTAGATGACATTTTTGGCAGACTTTCACGTTCTCCATAAAAATCACAAATGAAGTGGTTTTAATTGTGTTTTTAAAAACTGCCATCAGACCTCTGAACCGAACAGAGAGATAATCTTGATTTTTGCTATGTGGAAGATGTACATAGAAATAATTTTTAGAGCAATGCTTAATAAGTAGGAAGAGTAATGTTTTAGTTGTTAAAAATCAGTTCATGTGAAAGCAGTTGTGAAAAAACAAAGTCTGAATTTTTATGAGATAGATTTGGGGGCAGTGCAGGAAGATTAGTATAACCAACCAAGCCTTGATGTTCATTCATTTTCAAAGTGCTTTATGGCATTTGCTGTGGACATTTGCTGCCATTGCCTAGTGGGCAAGAGTGGAAATAGTACAGAATTTTGTATTGAGTGACGTTAAGTCCAACCCAATAGAGAGCGAGGGTTCCAGCTCTTGGTGCCATTAAGCATTACTGTATTGCGTAGTTGCATCAATATTGCAAGTAGAAATATTTTTCATGTCCTTAGTTATATAGGTATTAACAAAGATAAATTTAAAAAGAGAACATGATAAATATAAGACCATTTCAAAAAATAGTAACTGTTGCATGTTAATAGATTTTCTAACAGACTATGTGGGTCTTTTTAAGTGCCCATTTTAAAGCCATTTCTTTAATACATTGATATTTACTTTTCTTCCTTCCCTCTTTTTCTTTTTTTTCCCTGCCCCTTCTTTCTTTTTCCCCTTCTGCTTTGTCAGAAGACATTCAGGTAGTCAAAGGACCATGTCTAAGTTGTTTATATTTTGCCATGTATTATTTAGCCTTCCTTGAAAAAAGAAAGAACTTTTTGAAAGTCTTTTTAAAATCCAATAAAAGATGTGTTAGGATTTTGAACAAGCAGTGGATTCAGTTGGTTAAACATTTCAGGTTAAAAACACCAGGAAAATTGAATTGAAATGGGGCTTTAAAAATAAAATTTAGGGATTTTTCTAAAGTTTTCATCATTGTTACTAAAGATTATATTCCCTTTACATTGAAAATTTTGGAGTATAGAACAGACTTATGAAGGTGTAACAGGAGTCCTTATGTATTCTGAGAAGTAAGTTCTAAGCAAAAGCTATATTTTGTGTAAGAAACAGATTGACTTTCATGTAACACATTGTGGGAATTATGAAACAAGTAGCTGGAGAATGAAAAACATTACTCATTTCAAATGACTCTTCATTAAAAAGAAAAAAATAATTCTAGTTTAGCCATAATCTGCATATTACAAATAGACTAGAATGGATGGATGGCCTGCTGGGTGGGAACTCCCAAATTTCTCTGTTTTTGTCTAATTTCCTTCCCTTCCTTTCCCTCCCCTCTCCTCTCCTCTCTTCCCTTTCTCTTTCCTTTCCTATTTGTCCTTGGTGCTTTTATCAAATTAACAACCTAACAGTTTTTAATTTGTATTCATTGCTAAGATCTGTTAGAAAAATACCTTTTGCAGACAATTTCTTACTTAGCTTCAAGTTATGTTCAATCAACTTATTTTAAATTGAAGATGGAAAAAACTTGTATTTCTTTACACTAAAGGCATGATAAAATCTCACTGCCATATTTAAAAAGTTCATATAAAGAGACTACCAAAATATTAGCACATCAGAAATAAGATACATGACTGTGGGATAATGTTATAGACACTGAGCCAAATGACACCCAAATACACAAAGGCAGGTTGTTTGTCAAGAAAGATGACTTGGAACATCCTGATGAGATAAATTACTGGCTGTCCTCATATTTAAAATCAAGTAATGCCTGAATTAGTTTTGACCAATGAGGATAAGCTAGTTGATGATATGGAAGGGAGAAGAAAGCGCTTTTGTCATCTTCAACTTGTTCTGGGCGCATTAGGGGAGTTGCAAGCAATTTGTTACTTTAAAGTAAAAGAAATAAAATTGTAAATCATCCACTTTCTAAAAATACATACATTTGAATGTAGTCAAGGTTATCCTGAAGATATCATTGCTCTTATGTTCTCACAAGAAGATCATGGAATTCTACATAATCAGCATCTTATCAGTATCACCATATCATTGTAGAGAGTAATCATCACTGATACATAGCCAACATAGATGGCAATTAAGCATGATTACAATGCTTTATTTTCAGGCAAACTATGCTTGAGGTTTATAAAGCTTAGGATACACATGTGGGTGTGTCACATGGGAGACTATCATCAGTGATGTGCTATGATGTAAAGAATTGCTGAGAATGCCAAGCTAGTAGTTTATGATGGCCAGAAGAGCAGAACCTGGGCTTTGGAGTCATACTAGTATCCTGGACTTTGGGGAAATTTTATAAAAAAAGTTCTTGATCCATGGACATTTTTGAGAATCAAGTTTCAGAAACGGTATGGCTAATAAAGGGAGATAAAAAACAACAACAACAAGACTTCTAGTTGAGTAATTGTGAAATAATTGAAATAAAATGGGACACAGCCCAGGAAAATTGAATGGCTGTCAAGTAATCAAGAACTTTAAATGTTTGTATAAAATATATAAAGAATGGAGAGTAACCAAGAATGAATATAGAAATAAAGCAAATCTATTAAAAAAGTTTCATAAATTAAGGCTCCTAATAAATTAAAGATTAAAAAAATGGTTACACTGATGAAGGAAATATTAGGCATATTTTTTTATTCAAAAAGAACAAGGAAATAGTAAGTCTACTGCTTAGAGATGATAACAGAAAGCATATTAGAGAAATAGCAGAATCATTCAACTCCTGTGTATTTTCTTCTCTTTTCTAGATGTGTTTTAAAACTGAATACAGAGCCTGACCAGGCAGTGGTGCAGTGGATAGAGCATCAGACTGGGACGTGGAGGACACAGGTTCCAGACCCCGAGGTTGCTAGCTTGAGTGCAGGCTCATCGGGTTTGAGCAAGGCTCACCAGCTTAAGCCCAAAGTCACTGGCTTGAGCAAGGGGTCACTTGGTCTGCTGTAGTCCTCGGGTTAAGGCACATATGAGAAATCAATCGAACAACTAAGAAACTGCATCGAAGAATTGATGTTTCTCATCTCTCGCCCTTCCTGTCTGTCTGTCCCTATCTGTCCCTCTCTCTGACTCTGTCTCTGCCACAAAAAAACAAACAAACAAACAAACAAAACTGAATACAGAGAAGCAACTATGAAAAGTGGGAACTTTCAGCCCCAAATAGATGAGAGATTAGTAAGAGATTTAAGTATGAAGATACTTAAAATGAGGCCAGGTGAATTATGTACCAGGGTGGTAAGAGAATTTTCAGCCATTATCTCAGAGCTACATTTTAGCAGTCTTTGAAAAGTCATAGAAAATAGGAGAGGTACCACAAGACCAGAGATAGGTATCTTTTACCTTTATTTTTGAAGAGGGGAATAAGATGGATTCCAGAAATTATAAACAATTTGACTCAGGTTTGCAAGTTTAACAACAGACTGCTAAAAGGCTCATTTTTGAGCATGTGGAAATGAATGTATGGTCATGAAGCAGCCAACAAATGAAAACTAAGAAGAAGCTTTGATAAACTAATATGGTTTATTTTTTATGAGGTTACTTAGGCAGATAGATTAAAGGACTGCTTAAAAGTCAAATAGCAGGTAGCAATTGTTACTTGTCTTGATTTGATGGAGTAATATGGGTTGTCTTTTCTCAGTAATGTCTTTCAATGGCTTTAAATAACATGAGAAAGTGTCAAGTAGAAACACTTTATTATATTTAGCACTTTTATAAATGGCTGGATGAACATATACTTTCCAACTCTGCAAATGGCATGAAAATAGGGTATTTTATATCAGTGCATCTCAAACTCTTCCCCAAGTATTCTTTTTTTTAATCTTTATTTATTTTTATTCATTATTTAGAGGGGAGAGAGAAAGAGAGAGAGAGAGAGAGAGAAAGAGAGAGAGAGAGAGAGAAAGGGGGGAGGAGCAGGAAGCATCAACTTCCATATGTGCCTTGACCAGACAAGTGCAGGGTTTTGAACCGGTGACCTCAGTGTTCCAAGTCAACGTTTTATCCACTGCGCCACCACAGGTCAGGCTTCCCCAGATATTCTTAATGGAAGGGGAAAGTAAACATGTACATATGCAGAAACCAGGGCAAGTGTCTTAAGTGGCTGCTGAAATAGAGACATTTTCCTGAATTATTTTGTCTTAATTAAAGACCATGTGAATTTCCATTTTCTGCCAAAAATTAAAAAAGTATAAAATAATCATCTCTTTAATCAATCTCATTTCTTTCGGTACAATTGGCATTTCTGCCCCTTTGACTACTTTATACTTTGGTACATATTCCCCCAGAGGTGTTCTGCTTATCTTCACCCATGCAAGTTACCATATTTCTTCATGTATAAGATAACATCTTTTTTCGAAAAGTTTGGAGCCTAAAAACTGGGTGCGTCTTATAGAGTGGTTGTAGATATTTTTACTTGCATTTAAGAAGTGTGGCATTTCAAATGCCATAGATGGAACTGAGAATGAGGCAATAAATCATATGAAGACAATGATTTTGTCATCAGACAAATATAAGACAAGCTAATGGATGGGAGTTTTGATAGTAATGAGGAGTTGTATAAATTTTATAATGAATAAAACGAGTTCAATAACTTTATATTGTACATTTTTTTTCAAATTTTGGGCCCCCAAATTAAGGTGCATCTCATACATGAGAACATCTTACGCATGGGGAAATATGGTATAAAAACCTCTATTAGAGATTATTTCATGCTATATAAAGCCAACAACAGGCACATTTATATGATAGGTATAGGAACCAGAATTTAAAAATTAGCTTATTAAGATGGTATGTTGACAGAAATGGTGGTGGATGAAGGTTTGACTTGGAGGATGAACATACAATACAGTGTACAGAAATGTGTTATAGAATTGGGCGCCTGAAGCCCATATAACATTGTTAACCAGTGTCATGGTAATAAATTCAATTAAAAAATAAATGTAACAGGGGTAACTATAAATTTTGCATTTGGATTAGCACAGATATGGGTGTTCCAGTGAAAAATAACTTGTGACTTTAATTGATTACAATCACTTTATGAACTGAGTTATGCAATTGCTAAAAATGCTAGCATTAAGTTACTTTAACATAAGTAGTAAGTAGTTATATCAAGGACGGTGTGAGTCCCTCTATGTTCTGCATTAACAAACCATTTCTATAGAGGTGAGTTTAATTTTGGATGCTAAATTTAAATAAGACCTTGATAAATTATAGAGTATCCATAGAAGGCGACTAAGGTCTGCTAGGATCTAGAATCTTGATCATGCAAGAAAGGGTCAAGAATCTGGAGCACAGCTCCAGGGAGACCAACCAGCTTTATGCAGCACATGGCACGAACTGTTGCCCTCGAACACATGTTTAGAAGCATCTGCTTGGGTTGTTAAAACAGAGACTTCTGTGTTCTGCACATAGAAATTCAGACTTAGAAGACTGGGGCCTTCAAAACTGCATTTTGACACTCAACCCAAGGGAATGATGCAGGAGGTGTGAAGACTTTCAGAAACTCTGTTCTCATGCAATTCATGTAAAAGGGACATTGGAATTACAAAGAAACAAAATGTATCCACATTTTAAAAAACAACTTTTCTGAATAACAATCAGAGTTAGAAAATAGTGGGTCAAAAGGCAGTTCTATTTTTAACTTTTGAGGAATCTCCATACTGTTTTCCACAGTGGCTGCACCAGTCTGCATTCCCACCAGCAGTGCAGGAGGGTTCCCTTTCTTCACATCCTCACCAGCACTTATTCTGTGTTGTTTTGTTGATGAGCGCCATTCTGACTGGTATGAGGTGGTATCTCATTGTGGTTTTAATTTGCATTTCTCTAGTGATTAGTGATGTTGAGCATTTTTTCATATGCCTATTGGCCATCTGTATGTCCTCTTTGGAGAAGTGTCTATTCATTTCTTTCGCCCATTTTTTGATTGGATTGTTTGTCTTCCTGGTGTTGAGTTTTACAAGTTCTTTATAAATTTTGGTTATTAACCACTTATCAGATGTATTGTCGAATATGTTCTCCTATTGTGTGGTTTGTCTTTTTATTCTGTTCATATTGTCTTTAGCTGTGCAAAAGCTTTTTCGTTTGATATAGTTCCATTTGTTTATCCTGTCTTTTATTTCACTTGCCCGTGAGATAAACCAGCAAATATATTGCTGCTATAGATGTCAGTGAGCTTACTGCCTATGTTTTCTTCTAAGATGCATATGGTTTCACAACTTACATTTAATTCTTTTATCCATTTTGATTTTATTTTTGTGAATGGTATAAATTGATGGTCTAGTTTCATTTTTTTTTTTTGCAGGTAGCTGTCCAGTTTTCCCAACACCACTTGTTAAAGAGACTGACTTTACTCCATTGTATGCTCTTACCTCCTTTGTCAAATATCAATTGTCCATAAAGGTGTGGGTTTATTTCTGGGTTCTCTGTTCTGTTCCATTGATCTATATGCCTGTTCTTATGCCACTATCAAGCTGTTTTGAGTACAGTGGCCTTGTAGTATAACTTGATATCAGGAAGTGTGATACCTCCCACTTTAGTCTTCATTTTTAAGATTGGTGAGGCTATTCATGTTATTTTTTGGTTCCATACAAATTTTTGGAATATATGTTCTATCTTTGAAGTATGTCATTGGTATTTTAATAGGTATTGCATTGAATTTATTGAATTGCTTTGGGTAATATAGACATTTTAATGATGTTTATTCTTCCTAACCATGTACATGGTATATATCCTTCCACTTGTTTGTGTCTTCCTTGATTTTTTTTATCAATGTTTTATAATTTTTTGAGTACAAGTCTTTAATCTCCTTGGTTAAATTTACTCTTAGCTACTTTATATTTTTTGTTGCAATAGTGAAGTTGAATTATTTCCTTAATTTCTCTTTTTGACATTTCATTGTTTGTGTATAAAAATGCCTCTGATTTCTGTATATTAATTTTATATCCTGCCACCTTGCCGAATTCATTTATGACGTCCAGTAGTTTTTTGACTGAGACTTTAGGGTTTTCTGTATACAATATCATATCATCTGCAAATAATGATAGTTTTACTTATTCTTTTCCAATTTGGATGCCTTTTATTTCTTCTTCTTGTCTGATTGCTGTGGCTAGGACTTCCAGAACTATGTTGAATAAGAGTGGCGAAAGGGGGCACCCCTGCCTTGTTCTTGATCTTAGATTGCTTTTAATTTTTGCCCATTAATTATGATGTTGGCTTTGGTTTTGTCATAGATGGCCTTTATCATGTTGAGGTATGTTCCCTGTATCCCCACTTTGCTGAGAGTTTTGATCATGAATGGGTGCTGGATTTTATCAAGTGCTTTCTCTGAATCTATTGAAATTATCATGTGGTTTTTCTTCTTCCTTTTCTTTATGTGGTAAATCATATTGATTGATTTACAAATGTTGTACCATCCTTGCCTCACCAGAACAAATCACACTTGATCATGATGTATAATTTTTTTAATGTATTTCTGAATCTAGTTTGCTAATATTATGTTGGGTATTTTAGCATCTAAATTCATCAAGGATATTGGCCTATAATATTCTTTCTTTGTGTTGTCTTTGCCTGGTTTTGGAATCAGAATTATGCTCGCCTCATAAAAGGAACTTGGAAGTGCTCCTTCCTCTTGAATTTTTTGAAATAGCTTGAGAAGGACAGAAGTTAGTTCTTCTTTGAATATTTGGTAGAATTCACCAGTGAAGCCATCGGGCCCAGGGTTTTTGTTTTTGGGGAGTTTTTTGATAAATGTTTTGATCTCATTTGTTGTAAACAGTCTATTTAGGTTTTCTGATTCCTCCAGATTGAATTTTGGATGATTATGTTTTAAGGAATTTCTCCATTTCACCTAGGTTGTTTAATTTTTTGGCATACAGTTCCTCATACTATTTTCTTACAATATTTTGTATTTCTGTTGTGTCAGTTGTTATGTCTCCACTCTCATTTCTAATTTTATTTATTTGAGTCCTCTCTCTTCTTTTCTTGGTGAGTCTCATTAAAGGTTCATCTATCTTGTTTACCCTTTCAAAGAACCAGCTCTTGGTTTCATTGATCCTCTGTATTGTTTCTTTAGTCTCTATGTCATTTATTTCCACTCTGATCTTTATTATTTCCTTTCTTCTACTACCTCTGGGCTTTACTTGCTGTTCTTTTTCTAGTTCTTTTAGATGCAGGGCTAGGCTGTTTATTTGAGCTTTTTCTAGCTTCTTAAGGAATGCCTATAGTGCTATGAACTTCCCTCTCAAGACTGCTTTTGCTGTTTCCCATAAATTTTGAGTTGTTGTATGCTCATTATCATTTGTTTCTAGGAATTTTTTTATTTCTTCTTTGATTTCATTGTTAACTCATTTGTTATTTAATAACATGCTATTTAGTTTCCATGTGTTTGAGTATATTTCAGTTTTTCTGTTGTGGTAGATTTCTTGTTTCATGCTATTGTGATCAGAGAAAATGCTTGATATGATTTCAATCTTCTTAAATTTGTGTTGAGACTGCTTTTGTGTCCTAACATGTGGTATATCCTAGAGAATGTACCATACCATGAGCACTTGAAAAGAATGTATATTCTGCTGCTTTAGGGTGAAAGGTTCTGAAGATACCTATTAAATCAAGTTTATCTAGTGTGTCTTTTAAGTCTGCTGTTTTTTTGCTAATTTTCTTTCTTGAGGATCTATTTAGTGATGTTACTGGGGTATTGAAATCCTCTACTATCATAGTATTGCTGTTGATTTCACCCTTTATATCCATCAAAGTCTGCTTTATATATTTAGGTGCTCCTATATTAGGTGCATAGATATTTATAATGGTTATATCTTCCTGTTAGATTGCTTTCTTTATCATTATGTAGTGACCTTCTTTATCTCTTACTATATTCTTTGTTTTAAAGTCCACTTTGTCTGATATAAGTATTGCTACCCCAGTTTTTTTTTTCATTTCCATTTGCATGAAATGTTTTTTTCCAACCTTTTACCTTCAACCTATATGCATCTTTTGTTTTGAGATGTGTCTCTTGAAGACAGCATATGTATGGGTCCTGTTTTCTTATCCACGCAGCTACTCTATGTCTTTTGATCAGATCATTTAATCCATTTACATTTAAGGTTATTATTGATATGTAGTTGTTTATTGCCATTTTATTATTTAAAGCTATATTCCTCTTTTGCTATATTCTATTTGCCCTTTGTTCTGTTTACCACAGGCTCCTTAACATTTCTTGCAACATTGGTTTGGTTGTAATGAATTCCTTGAGATTTTTGTCTGGGAAGCTTTTTATTTCTCCTTCAATTTTAAACGATAGCCTTGCTGGATAAAATAGTCTTGGTTGTAGGCTCTTGTTCTGCATTACTTTGAATATTTCTTGCCATTCCCTTCTGGCCTCAAGTGGTTCTGTTGAGAAGTTGGATGTCATTTTTATGGGGGCTCCTTTGTAGGTGATAGCCTTCTTTTCTCTAGCAGCTTTTAATATTTTCTCTTTATCTCTTTGCTTTGCTATTTTAATTATGATGTGTCTTGTGAATTTCTTTGGGTTTCTCTTTAATGGAGTTCTCTGTGCTTCTTGAATTTGTGTGACTATTCCCTGCATCAACGTAGGGAAATTTTCAGCTATGATTTGATTGAACAAGGTCTCTGCCCCTTGTTCTTTCTGTTTTTCTTCAGAAATTCCTATGATGCGGATGTTGTTTCTCTTTAGATTGTCACAGAGCTCTCTTAGAGTTTTCTCAGATTTTTAAATTCTCTTTTCTTTTTGCTGTTCTGCTTCCATGTTTTCATTTATCTTGTCTTCTAAATCATTGATTCAATCCTCTGCGTTTATCCTTCCTGCTTTTAATTGTTTCTAGTGTAGTCTTCATTTCAGATATTGTATTTGTCATTTCTGACTCGTTCTTCTTTATTATTTCAATGTCCTTTTTAATACTTGTTATTTCTTTATTTATGTGCTCACTGTGGCCATCCATTGTTGTTTTAAGATCTTTCAGCATTCTAATAATCATTATTCTAAACTGCATTCGGTAGTTTACTTATATCCATCTCACTCAGCTTTTTCTTTTTTTTTTCTTTTTTTTTAATGTCAGAATAAATTTAGTTTTGTCGTATTTATTTGTTTAATTACCATAAAAGCACGCTTGGACTTTATATTTTTTTCTTTAATATTTGACTTAATTATTATAACACATTTCTCAGAAATTTGTATATAGTGCGCCTACAATTATTTGCAGGATTTTAAATGCGCCCCAACTTCAAAAAGTTTGAGAACCACTGGCCTAGACACTGTTTCCCATATCCATACCCATCTGTTAGAATCTGGCCATCTCTAAATTCAGTATTTGTTGACTACTGACCACATGCCAAGCATAGACTCAGATTGCGTACTCATTCATTCAACAAAAATGCAGTGAGACTTACTACAGGTCAGGCACCACATAATGGTGAACCAAATAGACATTGGTCCCTGTCCCCAAGGAGCTATAGTCTAGTTTATATTGACTGAGTGCCTACTATATACAGATCCTGTACTAAGCACTTTATCTGGATTATTTTACTTAATCTGTCTGAGAAATTGCTTTGTTTAAGGAGCACATCAAACTGAATTATAAAGAAATGAAAGGTTCTGCCAGAGGCAAAGTTGGACCTCGGAGATAAGTTTCAAAGCGGAGATTCCCAGAACCAGAGGCTTCCCTGGGCCCTTGAAACCCGCCGTTGTGTTTGACACACTCATCTCCTCCTCTCACCAGTGCACCCAGACCACAGAACAGGAGTCCGATCCTGTATCTTTTCTCTGGAGCAGCTGGTCCGGAGGGCTGCTCCCAACCTGTCTACCGAACTTGCCGCTCTTACCTACAGCCCTGGGTTCCTCCCCCAGTGTGGCTCATTGACTCTCAGAGCTTTCTCCGGATGGGGCCTCCGCTCAAGATCGCCCATCGAGACACCCGCATTACAGAGAAAACAAACACAGGTCCTGAGTGCTTCAAAATCCCTTCTACGTCCTCGCTGGCCCTTTTCCCCCCGGGGAATGGAACGAGGAAATTAAGTGCTTTCTGGATGTCCGGCATATCCAGCCCTAAACGCAGGCTGGTTCCCAGGGCGATTCTCCGCGCTGGGTTGAGACTGTTTCGTATTCTGGGCACCTTTACACATGTCCCATCCCTGTCGCCAAACTGTAGATGATCAACCCCCCTCCCACCACCCACGACCGCCGCCCTCTCGCGCAAACCCCAGGCCCCGGAGACGCTTCCTCCGGCGAAGGTGGTGGTGGGGACACTGGGACCGCTCATTTCCCCACCCCGGCTCTCCGTCTCCAAGCGCGGCCGGCAGGTGGACAGCGAGCCACCAGCCTGGGTCGGGCGCCCACAACCTCTTACCTACTCCGGTGAGTCCCACGCGCCAGGCCGTCGCCGCTCAGCCTCCCGCCGGCGCCACCAGCGCTGCCCGGGCTCTACCCGCCCGGGGACCCCGCCCCCAGCCCGCCTCGCCCCGCCTCGCGCAGGTGATCCGGGCGCGCAGGACTAGGGGGCCACCTTGGGGGAGCCAGGCTGGGGGCACTGGAGTGGCAGCGCCTCCTCGTGGTGTCTTTGTGCGTCTCCCGGGCTTGGGTCCCAAGGACTTCTGGTGGATGGCTCCTTCTTCAGACTGGTTTACTTCTGTCTCCCGGGGGCCCGGCACTCCATGCAGCACACAATAAGGCCTCAATCCATGTTTACAGAAACAGAGAAGGCACCTTTGAGAGGGGAATCCTAATGCCTCTCCTTTCACAAGCAGGAAAACTGAGGCCCAGGAAGCAGAGGTGAGTTGTCCAAAGTCACAGGGCAGGTGAGCGACAGAAGCAGAACAGCCAGGCTTCCTCGTTCTGTCTTCAAATCATTTCCAGAAAGTGTTTGGTGATGGGCTTATCCCTTGGCCCTGGATGCCGGTGAGACGCCATCAAAGCTTTGGTAACTTCCTCTGGGGCCGACTCTCAGCTCTTTTTCTGAGGGTTTCTCTTGTTGATTTGTCTAGATTGCACTTCTCTGTCTTTTCATTTAATCTGTGTTTCCCTGGACTTCCCTGGCTGGGACCAGGAGCAGATCTGGTCACTGCCTGTGACTGGTTCTTATCCACCTTTTGGGAGCTACAGGTTATCCAGATCTTGTGACTGCCTTTGCTGTGTCCAGGTGCCATTGTAAATATCAGCTGCTCTCTTAGGCTTGCTTTTATCTACTCTTGGCCTGGGAGAAGTTGCTTTAAAAGTTCAAGTTCCCCTAAAATTTGCTTTCTGTTGTCTTTTATTGCTGGCTACTTGTTTAGCTCAGTACTGTAATTCAGTGATTAGGTACGGTATTAGATGTGGCCTACTTTTTAGCCTCTGGTGTCATTCTATCCAGACATTTTTGCTCCGGTTGTGTCTGTCTACCAGGCCACAGCCGCTGTTGCTGCCTGGGGCATTTGTGCTCAGGTGCTGCTGGCTCCAGCCCACCTCCACGACTGCCACTGCCCTGTTTGAGCTCACGCCCATTTGGACTGCTTCTGGGGCTGCCTCCATCAGCTCATATCTCAGCATCCGCCTCAGGGGATTACGCACACCGTCTCGGATGCTCTCATTACTGCTGAGGGCCCTGTCTGCACCCCAAGTAGGTTTGCGCACCGTCCTGATTCCTGCAGTGCTAGTGCAACTTCCGCTGTTGCTGGCAGGCTCGTGGGCAGCCGTGCTTCCCCCGTCAGCTGCTGCTCAGGGCTCTGCCTCCACTCGGATCACTGCCGAGGGTGCACCCAGCCCCGGGCAGGTTTGCGCACCTGCCCGGATCCTGGCGGCAGCCAGGCGACTTTCACTGTCACTGGCGGGCTCGCTGGCGCCTGCACATTCTCCCTCTATTGACTCTTGGTCCTCTGCGCCTGGCGACGGCGGGCCACTCGGGGAGCAGGGCTGCGTGTGAGCCCCAGCTTCCCCATGCTCACTCAAAGCTCTGTAGCCGCGCCCTGCCGCCTGCGGCCTGTCTGCCCCGGGTGAGCAATCAGCAGTGGGGTGGGTAGTGTAGTTTAAACCTCTGCACTGCCTATTTGTGTCCCTAACATGGCACCCTGCTCTAAGCACCTTTGTTCTAGCTAGGGTAGGGGAGCCTCCGGTAGACGGGGCACTTTCTTTCCTTTGCTGGTGATGCTGGTTCACTTTAAATTTGGGGAGTGACTCAGCCCAGGAGTTAGGGTGTCCTCCTGAAGCTTCAGGAAGTGGCTATGAGCAAGGCTCTTTGTGCAGTTCCCTTAATACGGAGCCTGAGTCTGAGAGTCCTGCCTCCTTCTCTCAAACCATGTCTAGCCCTTTTTCTCAGCCAAATATAGTCCATCAGCCCCTTCTAGGCTCCAGGGCTCTAGGCTGGGATTCGGTTTGGGGGATAAGGACCTGTAACTCACTGGACAGCCCTCCCCTTCACGAAAGTTCCTCCTAGGAGCCGCTCCCGCTCATGGGAGTGGGCAGCCTTCTCTGCGTCTCTGCTTTTCCTACCAGACTCAGTGTGGGTTCTTTGGTGGTCCTTGGCTGTAGAATCCTCCTAGTTCAGTCCAAAATTTGTTTTTAACAATGAGTGTTCTCTGATTTAAGTTGTAATCCATCTTGGTTCTGGGAAGTTGGAGTTGGTGTATTTGCCTACTCTGTGGCCATCTTGTCCAGCCTATAGCTTTTGTTTTAAAGTCTATTTTTGTCTGGTATAAATATTGCTACCTTAGTACCTTAGCTTTTTTTTTTAATTTATATTTTCATAAAATATCTTTTTCCATCTCTTTACTTTCAGTTTGTGTGTGTCTTTCAATCTGAAGTGAGTCTCTTGTAAGCAGCATGTGTAAAGGTCTTATTTTCTTATGTTCAGCCACCTTGTATCTTTTGTTTAATTTAATCCATTCACATTTAAAGTAATTGTTGATAGAATTGTAGTTGTTGCCATTTTTTATTAATAAATTTGATATATTTTTCTTAAAGACAACCCTTTGACATTTCATGTAATACTGGTTTGGGTGGTCTTTTAGTGTTTTCTTATCTGGGAAGCTCTTTATCTGTCCTTCGATTCTAAATAATAGCTTTGCTGGATAATTTTGTTGTAGGTCCTTGCTTTTCATAACTTTGAATATTTTGTGTCAGCCCCTCTTGCCTGAAAAGTTTCTGTTGAGAAATCAGCTGACAGTCTTATGGAAACCCCTTCATAGGTAACTAACTGCTTTTCTCTTGCTACTTTTAAAATTTTATTTATTTATTTATTTAGAGATAGGCAGGTAGAGAGAGACAGGAATATCACAGTGCTCTTGTATGTGCCTTGAATGGAGAATCAAATCGGCAACCTCTGTGCTCTGCGACTATACTCCAACCAATTGAGCTATCTGACCAGGTCTTAATTTTTTTTAATTTATTGATTTATTGATAGAGACAGAGGGAAAAAGGGAGAGAAAGAGGAAGAGGAAGGGGAAGGGAAGCATTCATTTGTTGCTCCACTTAGTTATGTATTCATTGGTTGCTTCTTGTTTATGCCCTGAGCAGGGATCAAACCTGCAAATTTGTCATTTCGGGATGAAGTTCTTAACAAACTAACCAGGGCCTCTTGCTGTTTTTAAGATCTTCTCTTTATGGTGATTGTGAAGAAGAGGATGGGAGGGATAAAAGGTGATGGGCAAAGACTTGACTTGAGGGGCATGAACACACAATACACTGTCCAGAGTTGTGTGCTGTAGGTGGGCAACTGAAACCTGTATAATTTTGTTGACCAGTGTCACCACAATAAATTCAACTTAAAAATTACTCAATTATGCAAAAAAATAAAAAAGAAATTCTATCTTTGTCTTTAACCTTTGGCATTTTAATTATAATATGTCTTGGTGTGGGTCTCTTTGGGTTCATCTTGTTTGGAAATCTCTGTGCTTCCTGTGCTTGACTATTTTCTTCTCTAGGTTAAGAAAGTTTTCTGTCATTTTTTTTCTTCAAGTAAGTTTTCAATTTTACTTTCTTCTCCTTCTGGTACCTTTATGGTGTAAATGTTGGTTTGCTTGATGTCCCAGAGGCCCCTTAAATGACCCTCATTTGTTTGGAATTTTATTTTTGGGAATTTTTTTTCTCATTGAGGTTTTGATTGGGAGTTTCTTCTACCAATTCACTGATTGAATCCTCTGTCTTATCTAATCTACTGTTGATACCCTCTGAGGTATTCTTTAATTCAGCTATTATGTTTTTCACTTTTTTACACATAAAAATTTTTAGTGTATTAATCCTCTCATGAAAAATCTGTATAATCACCACAGATAAAAGTCACTGAAGAATCTTTATTCCTTCTATTCTTCTACTTCCAGCTTACTTTTTGCTAGCACCAACATTGGCCTTTGAAGCTCCCCTCACTTTCTTTATTCTGTTCTTATATTCCTTTTGCTGTTTTCTTGAGGTCCTCTTGTATAGGCCATGTCCTGAAAGTCTATGTATAATGCAAGGAATCATAAGTCATGCCATAGCCAGTTGTCTTGCTGCCTCCAAAATGGGTTCTGAATCCAAACACAAAGATGAAATCTGGTGTTGTCTTGCACATTTTGGCTTGTTTTCACCAAATTTCTGTCATAGGTACTGTTGCCTTTCTAGAGTGAAGAACATCTTTTGGTCACGAACTTCTTGGTCCAGATAGTTACTGTGTCATTCATGATAGTGGCAAATCTTTAAGCAGCCAGGGAGGAAAAGAGAATATTCTTAATTTATGACAGGTTTTTAAAAATGTTTTCTTAACCTCTATTTTTATGTTTCCCATAGCTTTGTTAAAATTCTAACTAATATCAGTGAGCACTTTCATAATGAGTGTTCTTAACTCTGCCTTTGCTAGCTTGCTTTTCTCCATTTTGTTTAGTTATTTTTCATGCATTTTGCTGTTTATTTGATTTGGGACATGCTTTTTTGTCTTCTCACTTTGGTTGCCTGCCTGTATTTGTTTCAATGTAGGAAGTGGAGTTGCTGTGTCTCCTAGTCTTGGAAGAGTGGCCTTATATAGTAGGTATTTTATGAGGTACAGTGGCACAGAATCCCTGGCCACTTGAGTTAGGTGGTCCAAATCTGTCTCTTTTGTGGATTGTGTGTGTCCTTCTGTTTTAGTTGAGCTTTAATTTCTGTTGGCGTATCAGTGGGAGGAATTGTCCCTTAGGCTGATTGGTTGTGAGGACTGGCTAAAACTACAGTGGAGGAGATGTTGTGCAGGGGCTGATGCTGCAGAGCAGAATTTGCTTTAGTGAGACTCTGATGCCTGCCAAGTCTGCCCTTTGAGAGTGTTGTCTGTGGAGATGGTTGGGTGATGCTCTGGTGTGGTCATATGATAGCCACATGGTGTATTGGTTCTAAGACCTTTTAGACAGTGTAGGCCAAGGTCAGCTGCTGCCTGTGTCCTGTTTGGAGCTACCTGGTATATGAGATACAAATTATCTGCACATAGTTGCCACTTACGTTGGGCTTGGAGGTGGCTGGGAGGGGCTAAACTATGAACTAAGGCTGGTTGCAGCTAGTCCGGACTTGGGGTTGCTTACCAAGAAGTACAGGACATGCTTAGGCTAGGTGCTGCTTGTTTAGGATTTGTGAACCTTTGAGAGATTTTAGAAAAGTTTGTAATATGAGCCAAGATAGGCTGTTTATATGGGAAAGCCCCTGGAAGAAGCTTGGATGGGCTGGAAAGTTGGGTGGGTATGTTATAAAGGAGCACTCCATGGGTTTATCTAGAGACACCAAGGCAGGATACAGAAGAATTTTTAAGAGGAGATTTATTGATTAAGCCAGCTGCATATGACGTACACGGGGTATAGTTGACCCAAATCATGGAAAAGGAGGAGGAGCATGACATAATCATTAACAAGCTTATAACGTTTGTCTAGACTCTAGAGGATCTATAAAAAACATTAAAACTTTCAAGGTAACACAATAGTGATGTCGTTTTAAATATAAAAGACATTCACAAATCTTTTAGTGTCTATCTCCCCTGTTTTGCCTAGAGCAGGGGTCGAGAATCTTTTTGGCTGAGAGAGCCATAAATACCACATATTTTAAAATTTAATTCTGTGAGAGCCATACAACGTCCTGTGTATGTTACACATTATCCAATAAAAATTTGATGTTGTCCCAGAGGACAGCTGTGATTGGCTCCAGCCACACGCAACCATGAACATGAGTGGTAGGAAATGAATGGATGGTAATACATGAGAATGTTTTATATTTTTAACGTTATTTTTTTTTAATTAAAGATTTGTCTGCAAGCCAGATGCAGCCATCAAAGAGCCACATCTGGCTTGCGAGCCATAGGTTTCCGACCCCTGGCCTAGAAGTATATGTTACTCTCAGGGTTCCAGGAAGGGAGGGAGAGTTAAAAATCAGTGTAGGGTATGTAAATATTGTCTCTTATTGAAAGGAAAAGGAAGTTCTTCAGAAAACCTTTATTCTATAGTTAAACTAAATGACCCAGTCGTCCTTGCAAGCCAGAAGGCTTCTGCATTCTTCTCCCTCCATTCTCTAAAGAAAAGATGGGGCAAGAAGCCTGACTTTTCCTCCAAAAATTAATATTAATTTTTGAAATTCTTTGGTACTTTACCACAGGTTGGGGGTTTCAGGAAATCACCAGGATAGGGTGTTAGCCAGGTTAATGAAGACTTAGATATGATGTTTGCCTGCATGTGCAGGCTGAGTATGGGGAGGGTTCAACAAAGGAACAATCGCTTCTGCCAGAACTTTTGTCTGGGAAAAAGCTGCCCTATCAGCCCTTATCCTGAAGCCAGACAATTCACTTCCTCACCATATGTGGTTGGCATCTTTCCAGCTGCTGTCCCAGAGCTGGAATTCAGGGTGAGTGAATCCGAGTAAGTTCATTATGGTCCTTTAAGAGGAATTCCAAGACTCCAGCGGCCCTCCATCCCACTTGGCCACAACCCCCATTGGTTTTCACAGCCCAAAGTAGTGGGAACTTCTATTCCTGGCACTGGAAGCATGAGCTGGGAGGCTTGGTGTGAGGCTGGGACCCCTCACTCTTCTGAGGGGACCTCTATAACTGAGATATTCTCAATTTTTAATCACATGGGTGTGAGAAGAGCCTGTTCTACATCTCTGTGCCTCCTACCAGTCTCCCTATAGTTTTTTCTGTATATCCTTAGTTATAAGACTTTTGTTTACCTAGACTTCAAGTGGTTCTGAATCGTGAGTTTTCTATAATTTAGATGTAATTTTGATGTAGTCATGGGAGAAGATAAGCTTTTATTTACTTCATCATCTTGACAGGAACGTTTTTTGTCTTCTTTTTATGCCATTATATTCAACTAAATGATTGGATAAAAAGTTGTAATTTTCCTTTTCTTTGGTGTGGAGCAGTGGTAGTCAACCTTTTTATACCTACAGCCCACTTTTATATCTCTGTTAGTAGTAACATTTTCTAACTGCCCACTGGTTCCACAGTAATGGTGATTTATAAAGTAGGGAAGTAACTTTATAAAATTTATAAAGCAGAGTTACAGCAAGTTAACGCATATAATAATAATTACTTACCAAGTACTTTATGTTGGATTTTTGCTAACTTTGGCAGAATAAGTCTTTATAAAACAACTTACTATAGTTAAATCTATCTTTTTATTTATACTTTGGTTGCTCTGCTACTGCCCACCATAAAAGCTGGGATGCCCACTAGTGGGTGGAAGGGACCAGGTTGACTACCATTGGTGTAGAGTATTTATTCTTTCAGGGGTAAAAACAACAACAACCCCTATATATTTATGTATTATTTTGATACAATTTGTAAGCACAGTTAATTTCTTATAGAAAAGTAACAATTTTGCTATAATTGAATTATTTTAATACATAATTTTTTAAGGGCCCTGGCCGGTTGGCTCAGCGGTAGAGTGTCGGCCTGGCGTGCGGGGGACCCGGGTTCGATTCCCGGCCAGGGCACATAGGAGAAGCTCCCATTTGCTTCTCCACCCCCCCCCCCCCCGTCTCTCTCTTCCCCTCCCGCAGCCAAGGCTCCATTGGAGCAAAGATGGCCCGGGCGCTGGGGATGGCTCCTTGGCCTCTGCTCCAGGCACTAGAGTGGCTCTGGTCGCAACAGAGCGACGCCCTGGAGGGGCAGAGCATCACCCCCTGGTAGGCAGAGCGTCGCCCCTGGTGGGTGTGCCGGGTGGATTCTGGTCGGGTGCATGCGGGAGTCTGTCTGACTGTCTCTCCCCGTTTCCAGCTTCAGAAAAATACCAAAAAAAAAAAAAAAAAAAAAAATTTAAGGATGCTAGTTATTTTTGTGTTATGGAGTCTCTCAAATATTTAATATTGTTAGAATAATAAGGAGTTAAATTCTTGGAGTAATCGCATGGATCTCCATTGATGTTGAATTCATTATCATACTTACTATTATCTCCAGAAACAAAGAAAGAAGGATAGAAATACAGACAAAAATTTAAAGAAAATATCTCAGAAAGCAAGATAGCAGGTCTGTGTGGGAGAGGGGCTGTGGGCTGGTAGGGTCGTTGTATTCTAAGGCTTAGTTTTAAGACTAAGCCTTTCCCACCCTTTTAATCCTAAAATCTTTTCAACACTAAGCTTTTCTTCACACCCTTGACTGTTGCATGATGTAGGGTAGTGCATTCTTATATGGAATCTATGCTTCAGAGGAGTGGCTTTGTATCAGAGACTTCCCTATTTGTATATTGGATTAAAGGCTTTAATTGTCTGTGCTATATAATAAAGCAAAGACCAGAGGCACACTCTCTGATATTGCCATCAGCATTGAAGAGGCCTCCCGATCCCATCCTCTTTTCTCAGTGAGTCTATTTTCTTAATTCTGCACCATTCTCCCTCAGGACCCAGAATTATTAGCCATGATGGTCCAAGGCAGGTCTGAGGTAATGGTGTCCACCTGAATCCTAGGAAGCATGAGGTGAAGAAAATTAAAGCCATGCAATGATATTGATCATTTAATACATTTAATCGTAGAACAAAAACAAAAACAAAAGTGGGTATATGGGAAGAAGAATAGAATATGAATATCGTACATACTGACACAGAAAAAACACAACTAAAAAATGGGAGGAGATAGAAATCATAAAGTTGAACATTGTATATAATAGCCTACTACATAAGTATCATGTAGAAGTCAAAGGATGCTATTTAAAAATTAGAGACCAGATAGTAAAATGTTATTTAGGAAAAAAGAATTAAAGGCATTATGAAATATCCTTTAAAATAACAAGTACAAAATGCATAACTTTCTAAGAATGAAGTGATATTAAATAAAAACAATAATAAAAATGCAAGCAAGACACCAAATAGAGAAAGATTAAAGCTATTGGGCTCTAAAGACAAAGAAAAATACCTTCAGGGACTCTAGGCAGAAAGATCAAATTAGCTACAAGGTTAAGAAAATTAAGCTGCCATCAGACTTCTAAAAACAAAACAAAATAAAATACAATAAAATTGCATTTTCTGGATACTCAAAGAAAGAAATGCAAGTGTGGGTCAAATAAGTTTGCAAATATGATATATATGTTTGCTTGCTTATAGTTTGCATTCGGTGTGGGGGACAGGCTGTAAGCAGGCAGGGTCTTTATAGCCTAAGGCTTAGTTTTAAGACTAAGCTTTCCCCCACACCCTTGACTATTGCATGATAGGGGGTGATGCACTCTTACGAGGAATCCCGTTTATGCCTCAGATAAGTGGCTTTGTATCAGAGACTTCTTTGTTTGTATATTGGATTAAAGGTTTGGATTTCTACACTATAAGAGGAGAGCAGAGAAAGGCCACATGGAGGAGAGAAGAAGCAGCCAAGATGGTGGAGTGCTGAAGGAGAAGCCAGTTTGTGCAGAGAGAAGGAGATGGGGAACAGAGGTAAATAAGGCTGGTGAGGTACAAACCTTTGATTCTAGGAAACTTGGATAAGTCAGTGGCTGTGGGAATTCTGAATGGAAAGGAAAGTGTTTTCCCACTGTAAGTGTTTCTTGCCCGCTGGATTCAAGCTAGGATTAAAGCTAATGGCCCACCAGTTCTTGGCTCCATTGTTTCATTGCCGTCTGTCTGAATCAAATTCGAACTTGCATGGGCCAGGCAGCTGTGATGGTGGCCGTGGCTACTGGCCATATAGCAAGTCTAGAATTTTCTGCAGAATCAAGCTGTATTTTAAGGTGATGGAAGATAAAAAGCTATTTTCCCTTTCTTCCTAAGGGGTATAAACTTAGTGGCTTAGTAGTTTAAAACAAAACATTTTGCACTTAATTTTGTGGGGGAGATATTTGGAAAAGGCTCAACTGGGTTATTTGTTTCCTGTCCTGTGATATCAGCTGGGATGGCTTGGACTGGATGATATACTTCCAAGATGGTTTTTCTACTTACATGTCTGTTGCCTGCATGTAGTCTCTCTAGCTAAGTTGTCAGACTTCTACATAATGGTTCCAGGAATCAAGAGAACAAAGAAACTGATATTCCTCTTAAATGATACAACATGAGCAAAATATTATATTTATCTAAGTCAGGGGTCCCCAAACTACAGCCTGCGGGCCACATGCAGCCCCCTGAGGCCATTTATCCAGCCCCCACCACACTTCCAGAAGGGGCACCTCTTTCATTGGTGGTCAGTGAGAGAAGCATATTTCCCATTGAAATACTGGTCAGTTTGTTGATTTAAATTTACTTGTTCTTTATTTTAAATATTGTATTTGTTTCCGTTTTGTTTTTTTACTTTAAAATAAGATATTTGCAGTTGCATAGGGATTTATTTGTTCATAGTTTTTTTTATAGTGTGGCCCTCCAATGGCCTGAGGGACAGTGAACTGACCCCCTGTGTAAAAAATTTGGTGACCCCTGACCTAAGTAGTTATAGGCCAGTCCAGAATCATGGAGAAAGGTAAATAGATCCCACTTATCAATTGAGGTGTGTAAAATATGTACGGCTATATCAAATCCACTAAGTAGAGCCTCCTTACCTATAAACTTAAAAAAAAATTTTATTAAACAACTTTTGGTGAAAACTAAAATATAAACAGAAATTTCAGAATTAAAAAAAAATAGTGATAATTAAAAATTCTATATATAAAAAGTAAAGAGAACCTGAAATTAGTGTAAAATAATATTGAACCTTTAACTGTTACTAAAAAATAAAAAATTAAATTAAATTTAAAAAATGATATACTTTTAAAGCAGTGTCCAGCAGAAAATTCAGAGTGGCAAATACATGTCAAAAATAACAAAAGTAAATGAAAATAAAAATAACAATTAATTTTATAAAAACCTAAACCTAGAAAAAGAATAAAAAGAAAATTCAAGGAAGAAAATAATGATGGTAGAAATAGACATTAATGAAGCAGAATTAATGTCTATTAATTAATGAAGCAGAATTAATGTCCACTGTGGTGGTGCAGTGGATAAAGCATTGACCTGGAATTCTGAGGTCACAGGTTTATAAAACCAGTCTTGTCTGGTCAAAACACAAATGGGAGTTGATGCTTCCTGTTCTTCCCCCCTTTTTTCTCTCTCTCTCCTCTCTTTTTAAAAATGAATAAATAAAATCTAAAAAAAAGTTTTTGAGAAAAATAATGAAGCAGAAAGTAAAACAGCATATTAAATAAGTCAAAACCCTGTGTTTTAAAAAAGATCAACAAGAGTGATGAACCACTAACAAATTTAATTTTAAAAAGAAGAAAACATAAATACACAACACAAAATGATGAAAGGTAATTGTTAATATACAGGAATTTTTAAAAAACACAGAGGACTTCTTGGCATAACTTTATGTAAATAAATTAGAAAACTTAGATAAAACGCAGCATTTCATAGGAAAACATAACATAACATAACAAAATGTACACAAGTGTTGCTAAAAGCATAAATAAAGCATTATAATGAAATTAAAGGAAGTTATTAAAGAATGAGCCCATAAGGCCTGACCTTTGGTGGCACAGTGGATACAGCGCCAACCTGGAATGCTGAGGTCACCAGTTTGAAACCTTAAGCTTGCCTGGTCAAGGTACTTATGGGAGTTGATGCTTTCTGCTCCCACCCCTTCTCTCTCTTTCTCTCTCTCCTCTCTAAAATGAATAAATAAAATCTTAAAAAAAAAAGGAAAAAAAAGAATCAGCCTACAAAAGACACTAGGTCTCAATGATACCATAAAAGAAATCTATAAAAGAGACCAGAGAGTCTTAGTGCTATTTAAATTGCTTCAGGGAGGATGAAGGGCAGTTCCCAAATTCTTTTTAAGAAGCAAGTATAGCCCTGGCTGGTTGGCTCAGTGGTAGAGCGTCGGCCTGGCGTGCAGAAGTCCCGGGTTCGATTCCCAGCCAGGGCACACAGGAGAAGCGCCCATCTGCTTCTCCACCCCTCTCCCTCTCCTTCCTCTCTGTCTCTCTCTTCCCCTCCTGCAGCCAAGGCTCCATTGGAGCAAAGATGGCCCGGGAGCTGGGGATGGCTCTGTGGCCTCTGCCTCAGGCGCTAGAGTGGCTCTGGTCGCGACACAGCGATGCCCCGGATGGGCAGAGTATCGCCCCCTGGTGGGCAGAGCGTTGCCCCTGGTGGGCGTGCCGGGTGGATCCTGGTGGGGCGCATGCGGGAGTCTGTCTGACTGTCTCTCCCCGTTTCCAGCTTCAGAAAAAAAAAAAAAAAAGAAGCAAGTATAACATTAAATCTAAAGACAAGGGTAACATTAATATGCTAAAGGTAGTTTAAAAAGTAGAATAATTTAAGATTAACATTTATGTATATTGATGCAAAAAATCCAAAGTAAAATTTAAGTATACAGAGCTTATTAAGAAAACCACATTAAGAAATCATCATGGTCATAAGGGTTTATAAAGAAATTCAGGATTGTCTGGCTAGTGGTGGCACAGTGAGTAGAGCATCACCTGGGATGCTGAAGTCTCAGGTTTGAGACCTAGAGGTTGTCAACTTGAGCTCAGGATCGCCGGCTTCAGTGTGTTATTATCAACATGATCCCAAGGTCGCTGGCTTGAGCATGGGGTCACTGGCTCAGCTTGAGCACCTTGGTCAAGCACAAATAGGAAGCAATCAATGAAGAACTAAAGTGACAAAACTACGAGTTGATGCTTCTCATCTCTCTCCCTTCCTCTGTCTCTCTCTTAAATAAATAAATAAATAAATTCAGGATAGTTCAATATTAGGAAATCCATTAAAATAAACTACTACTATTTGACCCATAAATAACCCGGGTGTTAGGGGTATCAAGCCCCTGCACAGTAAAAAATCTGCACATAACTTTTGATTCTCCCAAACTTTACTAATATCCTAATGTTAACAGGAAGCCTTACCAATAAAGTAGTCAATTAACACATATTTTGTATGTTATATGTATTATATACTGCATTCTACAATAAAGAGAAGAAAATGCTATTAAGAAAATGATAAGTAATATATTTACTAAGGGGGCAGCAAGATGGCAGTGGAGTAGGCAGATGTACCAACTTTCACCTCCCAGAATCAAAGTGGATTATAACTTAATTTTAAGAGCAATCATCTGGAAAAAACAACTTTGGACTAAACTAAGAGGATTCTTTAACCAAGGTTCACTGAAGAAGCCACACTGAGACTAGTAGGAAAAGTGGAAACACAGAGAGGGCTGCCTAGCTCCCGGGAGTAAACAGTAGCCCAGAGGGACTCATGTGGTGGGAGTAATACCAGCAAAGGGAAGCAGTTCACCAGCCAAGTAGAAGCTCTCCTGCTGCAGTCAGAGCAAAGAATCGCTTAGAAGCAGGGAGCCCGTCAGTGATACAGTACTAAGTGTTGAGGTCTGAGCAGCATCACCAACTCCACACTGCTGAGTGCTTGCTGGAGGGCAGGTGGCAGTGGGAGGTGGAAGCGTGGTCCTGTTGGTGGGGGTGGAAGCAGGGGGCAGCTGCGGCAGCAGAAGGGGTGCATGAAAGCAGTCTGACTGCAGCTGTGGGCTGGGTATGTGAGAGTGGTCACACCTGCAGTCCTGCCCACAGGGGCAAGACAAAAACCAGGGAACCAGCTGAGACTTGCAGCTGGGAGCAGAAGTGCAGCCCCAGCCATGAGGCTGAGGAAGCGGCAGAGGAGGTGGTGGGTCTTCAAACAGACCACACCTAGGGAACACAGAAGGCACACCCATTGGACTCCTGTGGCTACACCCTTCTTATGCACAGACAAAATGGGAAGGCAGAGAAATGCAACCCAAATGAATCAACAAGAGAAATTCCCAGAAAAAGATTTGAATGAGATGGAAATAACCAAATTACTGGATGCAAACTTTAAAATAATGATGACTGGCCCTGGCTGGTTGGCTCAGTGGTAGAGCGTCAGCCAGGCGTGCAGGGGACCCGGGTTCGATTCCTGGCCAGGGCACATAGGAGAAGCGCCCATTTGCTTCTCCACCCCCCCCTCTTTCCTCTCTGTCTCTCTCTTCCCCTCCCGCAGTGAGGCTTCATTGGAGCAAGGATAGCCCGGGCACTGGGGATGGCTCCTTGGTCTCTTCCCCAGGCGCTAGAGTGGCTCTGGTTGTGGCAGAGCGACGCCCCGGAGGGGCAGAGCATCACCCCCTGGTGGGCAGAGCGTTGCCCCTGGTGGGCATGCCGGGTGGATCCCGGTGGGGCGCATGCGGGAGTCTGTCTGACTGTCTCTCCCCGTTTCCAGCTTCAGAAAAATCCAAAAAAAAAAAAATAATGATGACTAAGATGCTCAAAGATCTTAGAGCAACAATGGATGGATATAACAAGCACCTAAATAAAGAGATAGCAAATATAAAAAAGGACATTGAAATAATAAAAAAGAATCAATCAAAAATGACAAATACAATATCAGAAATGAAAACCACACTTGAAGGAATTAAAAGCAGGATAGATGAAGCTGAGGATTGAATCAGCAAGTTAGAGGACAATATAAATTAAAGTATAAAAGCAGAGCAACAACAACAAAAAAAGAGGCTCAAAAAGTCTGAGGAAACTCTAAGAGAGCTCTGCAACAACATGAAGAGAAATAACATTTGCATCATAGGAGTTCCTGAAGGAGAAGAGAAAGAAAAAGGGATTAGAGAATCTGAGTGAAAAAATTATAACTGAAAACTTTCCTAAATTGATGAATGAAAAAGTCACACAAGTTCAAGAAGCACAGAGAGTTTCATTAAGGATAAACCCAAAAAGGCCAACAACAAGACACATCATAATTAAAATACAAAAATTAAGAGATAAAGAAAGAGTACTAAAAGCTATAAGAGAAAAGCTGTCTATTACCTACAGAAAAGCCCCCATAAAGATGACATCTGACTTCTCAACAGAAACATTAGAGGCCAGAAGAGAATGGCAATAAATATTCAAAGTAATGCAAAACAATAGCCTACAACCAAGACTTCTCTATCCAGCAAGGCTGTCATTTAAAATTGAAGGAGAAATAAAAAGATTCCCAGAAAAAAAGAACTCAAGGAATTCATTACAACCAAATCAATGCTACAAGAAATGCTAAGGGGTCTGCTATAAACAGAACAAAGGGGGGAAAAATTTAGTAAAAGAGAAATGTAGATTTAAAGAATAAAATGGCAATAAACAACTACATGTCAATAATAACCTTAAATGTAAATGGATTAAATGCTCTAATCAAAAGACATAGGGTAATTGCATGGATAAGAAAATTAGGACCCATAAATACGCTGTCTACAAGAGACACACCTCAAAATGAAAGATACACATAGACTGAAAATAAAGAGATAGAAAAAAATATTTCATGAAAATGAAAATGAAAAAATAGTGGGGTAGCAATACTTATATCAGACAAAATGGACTTTAAAACAAAGACTATAGTAAGGGATAAAAAAGGTCATTACAGAATGATAAAGGGAGCAATCCAACAGGAAGATATAACCATTATAAATATCTATACACCTAATATAGAAGCACCTAAATATATAAAGCAGATTTTGATGGGCATAAAGGGTGAGATCAACAGAAATATTGTAATAGTAGGGGATTTTAATACACCACAAACATCACTGGATAGATCCTCAAGAAAAAAATTAACAGAGAAACAGCAGACTTAAATGACACACTAGATCAAATAGATTTAATAGATATCTTCAGAACCTTTCACCCTAAAGCAGTAGAATATACATTCTTTTCAAGTGTTCATGGTACATTCTTTAGGATAGACCACATGCTAGGACACAAAACAAGTCTCAACAAATTTAAGATGATTGAAATCATATCAAGCATCTTCTTGGATCACAATGGCATGAAACTAGAAATCAACTACAATAGAAAAGTGGAGAAACACTCAAATACTTGGAAACTAAATAGCATGTTATTAAATAACAAATGAGTTAACAATGAAATCAAGAAAAAAATTAAAAATTTCCTTGAAACAAATGAAAACAAACATAAAATAACTCAAAATTTATGGGACACAACAAAAGCAGTTGTGAGAGGGAAGTTCATAGCATTACAGGCATAACTTAAGAAGCTAGAAAAAGCACAAGTAAACTGTTTAACCCTGCATCTAAAAGAACTAGAAAAAGAACAGCAAGTAAAGCCCAGAGGAAATAGAAGAAAGAAAATAATAAAAATCAGAGCAAAAATAAATGACATAGAGGCTAAAAAAAAAAAAAAAATACAGAGGGTCAATGAAATCAAGAGCTGGTTCTCTGAAAATGTAAACAAGATAGATGAACCTTTAACCAGACTCACCAGGAAAAAAAGAGAGAGGACTCAAATAAATAAAATTAGATATGAGAGAGAAGAAGTAACAGCTGACACAGCAGAAATACAAAGGATTATAAGAAAATACTATTAAGAACTGTATGTATGCCATAAAATTAGACAACCTAGATAAAATGGACAAATTCCTCTAAACATATAATCTTTCAAAAATCAATCTGGAGGAATCAGAAAACCTAAACAAACCGATTTCATCAAATGAAATTGAAACAGTTATCAAAAAACTCCCAACAAATGAAAGTCCTGGGCTAGATGGCTTGACAGGCAAATTTTACCAAATATTCAAAGAATAACTAACTCCTATACTTCTCAAGCTATTTCAAAAAATTCAAGAGAAGGAAAAACTTTCAAACTCCTTTTATGAGGCGAGCATAATACTGATTCCAAAACTAGGCAAAGACACTACAAAGAAAGTAAATTATAGACTAATATCCCTGATGAACATAGATGCTAAAATTTTCAACAAAATATTAGCAAACTGGATCCAGCAGTAAATGAAAAAAATCATACATCATGATCAGGTGGAATTTATTCTAGGGAGACAAGGCTGGTACAATATTCTCAAATCAGTCAATGTGATTCAACACAAAGAAAAGAAAGGATAAAAATCACATAATATCAATAGATGCAGAAAAAGCATTTGATAAAATCCAGCACCCATTTATGATCAAAACTCTCAGCAAAGTGGGGATATAGGGATCATACCTCAACATGATAAGGACTATCTATGACAAACCTACAGCCAACATCATAATCAATGGGCAAAAATTAAAAGAAATCCCCTTAAATCAGGAACAAGACAGAGGTGCCCCCACTCTTATTCAACATAGTTCTGGAAGTTCTAGCCACAGCAATCAGAGAAGAAGAAGAGATAAAAGTCATCCAAACTGGAAAAGATAAAGTAAAACTATCATTATTTGCTGATGATATGATACTATAAATAGAAAATTCTAAAATCTCAGTCAGAAAACTACTGGACATGATAAATGAATTCAGCAAGGTGGCAGAATATAAAATGAATATTCAGAAATTAGTGGCATTTTTATACACCAACAATGAACTGTCTGAAAGAGAAATTAAGAAAACAATCCCCTTTACTATTGCAACAACAACAAAAAAGTACCTAGGAGTAAATTTAACCAAAAATGTTAAAGACTTGTACTTGAAAAATTATAAAACATTGATAAAGGAAATCAAGGAAGATACAAACAAGTGGAAGCATATATTGTGTTCATGGATAGAAAAAATAAACATCATTAAAATGTCTATATTACCCAAAGCATTTATAAATTTAATGCAGTTCCTATTAAAATACCAATGACATATTTCAAAGATATAGAACAAATATTCCAAAAATTTATATGGAACCAAAAAAGAACACGAATAGCCTCAACAATCCTGAAAAAGAATAATAAAGTGGGTGGTATCACACTTCTTGATATCAAGTTATACTACAAGGACATTGTACTCAAAACAGCTTGGTACTGGCATAAGAACAGGTATACAGATCAATGGAACAGAACAGTGAACCCAGAAATAAACCCACACCTATATGGACAATTGATATTTGACAAAGGAGGTAAGAGCATACAATGGAGTAAAGACAGTATCTTTAACAAATGGTGTTGGGAAAACTGGACAGGTACTTGCAAAAAAATGAAACTGGGTCACCAACTTACACCATTCACAAAAATAAACTCAAAATGGATAAAAAACTTAAATGTAAGTCGTAGAAGCATAAACATCTTGGAAGAAAACATAGGCAGTGAACTCTCTAATACCTCACATGGCAATATTTTTGGTGATTTATCTCCACGGGCAAGTGAAATAAAGGACAGGATGAGCAAATGGGACTATATGAAACTAAAAAGCTTTTGCACAGCAAAAGACACCATTAACAAAATAAAAAGACAACCCACACAATGGGAGAATATATTTGACAATATGTCTAATAAGGGGTTAATAACTAAAATTTATAAAGAACTTGTAAAACTCAACACAAGGAAGATAAACAATCAATCAAAAATGGGCAAAAGAAATGAATAGACACTTCTCCATAGAGGACATACAGATGGCCAATAGGCATAGAAAAAAAGGTTCAACATCACTAATCATTAGAGAAATGCAAATTAAAACCACAATGAGATATCAGGTCACACCAGTCAGAATGGTGCTCATTAACAAAACAATACATAATAAGTGCTGGCGAGGATGTGGAGAAAAGGGAACCCTCCTGCTCTCCTGGTGGGAATGCAGACTGGTGCAGCCACTGTGAAAAACAGTATGGAGATTCCCCAAAAAACTAAAAATGAAACTGCTCTTTGACCCAGCTATCCCACTTTTAGGAATATATCCTATGAATATCAAATCACTGATTCAAAAGAAGAAATGCATCCCCATGTATATTGCAGCATTGATTACAATAGCCAAGATCTGGAAACAGCCCAAGTGTCCGTCAGTGGACAAGTGGATTAAAAAGCAGTGGTACATATACACAATGGAATACTATGCTTCCATGAGGAAGAAGAAAATCTTACCTTTTGCGACAACATGGATGGACCTGGCAACTATCACGCTAAGTGAAATAAGCCAGGAAGAGAAAGAAGAGTGTCATTTCACCTCACTCATTTGAGGAATCCAATGAACAATGTGAACTGAGCAATGAAACAGAGGCAAAGGCAGGATCAAAGGGACCAGAGCAAAAGTGGTCAGAGGGAAGGTAGAAGAGAAGATGGGATCAGAGAAGGGAAAGAGATTAATGAAATTATATATACATAACACAGCATTTTAGAGAACAGGACAGCAAATCCTGAAGGGAAGCGGGAAAGGAATTGGGGGCAGGTGGTATGAGGGGCTCAGGGTATAAGGGGGTGGGGGGAGATATATTCAGTGGGACACTTGAATCTATGTAGACACAAATTAAAATCATAAATTAAAAAAAGAAAATGATAAGGAAGAGAGAATACATTTATAGTACCATACTGTATTTATTGACACTATGTCTTTCTTAAGCTAAATGGTTATCTGCAAGTTTTTTCAATTGAAAAACTGCATATAAGTAGACCTGCACACTTCAAACCCATGTTGTTCAAAGGTCAACTGTATATTAATACATTAATTGTTCTGAAAAAGCCTTTCAAAAATTCAACATCCATTCTTAATAAAAACTCTCAATAAAAATGGGTGAATACTTCCTTTATGTATGATATTTATGTATCATTAATCATTGATGATGATATTCATATCTCATAAATTTTTTATGATTATGGTTGACATAAATACACAAGTATATATTGATTTCAATGTACACACACACACACACACACACACATATATACACACACACATGCCTAAATAAACCCAACATTTTATCTACTGTGAAAACAGAGATACCCATCAAAGTTAGGAACAAAGCAAGAAGGCCCACTATCTCCACTATTATTTAACATAGTCCTGGAGGTACTACTAACCAACTCTAACTAACTCAGTTAGACAAGAGAAAACAAAAGTATAAAAATTGGTACAAAAAGAAGTTAAACTATTTCTATTTGTAGATGAAATGACAGTGATGCTGGAAAACCTAAAGAATTAGTGATTAAAAGCAACTCAAACTACAAAAGAAATCAGCAAGATATAAAATCAACAATGTATAAAATCAACACACTAAAATTAATAACTTTTTCATAAAACTAATTTTGAACAAAAAGACACTCCTTATTCTTGATTAGGATGATTCAGTGTCATCAAAATATAAGTTCTTTTATATCTTGTTAATTTATAATTTAGTATTGTCCCATTAAAATACCCACACACTTATTTTTTTTGCAGCTATTCACTTTCTACTTAGAAAAAGAGAGAAGTAATAAAACATATATACATATATTCACTTATTCATGCAAAGGAAATAGATTATCTATAAAGAATGGAGGAAGAGGTGATTAGGGTGGAAAGAATAGGGGAGGGAGCATACACTTCTCTGAATATAACTTTTTGCACAGCTTTTTCTTTTTGGAAGCATATTAGTGTTCTACACATTCAAAAATTAAAACTGAAACTTCAAGTATGGCAAAGTAGAAACTTAAACTAAATGTAAACAAAGACAAATGAACTCCAACACTTCCAATTGGTAACCTGTCCATAGTGAATGAGAGAAGGACAAAATTATCCAAATAGTATTTTTTTGTGTGCGTGTATGACAGAGACAGAAAGAGAGACAGAGAAAGGAAAAACAGACAGGAAGGAAGAGATATGAGAGGCATCAACTCTTTGTTGCAGCACCTTAGTTGTTCACTGATTGCTCTCTCATATGTGCTTTGACCAGGGGGCTTCAGCATACCAAGTGACCCTTTGCTCAAGTCAGTGACCTTGGGCTCAAGCTGGTGAGCTGTGCTCAATCCAGATGAGCCCGCGCTCAAGCCAGTGACCTCGGAGTTTTGAACCTGGTTCCTCTGTGTCCCAGTCTGACGCTCTATCCACTGTGCCACTGACTGGTCAGGCTCCAAATAGTATTTTTTTGTTTTTAATTAAAATTTTTATTTTGAGACAATTGTAGATTCACATGCAATTGTATTTGGGGAGGGGCTGGGATGCCTTATCACAGTCTGGCAAGGGTGAAAGTCGTTTGGCCTTTGATGGTATGGGTGGAGGTGGGACCCCAGTTTTTTCTGTAATATTTGATTAAAATAGAGTGGTTATTGTCCAAAAATCTTCTGTCTTTTTAGGCTGCTGTTTCTTAGTCCTTTGACTAGAGAGAGCAGACTTTTGTTGTTTTCCATGCCTATAGTCATTTCTGGTTTGTCACCTTCTTCAGATCCAAGTGTGAAATGCAGGAGACCAACAACAATAACAAAAAGCCAGGGAACTCACTACCATGTCGTCTCTTGGGTCTCAAGGTCCCTGGCTTCTCTGTCTTCTCTCCACCTTTTAGAGTCTTCTAATGTTTGTTTTACACATAAAGTCCAAGGTTTCTAGTTGTACTGAACAGATGGAATAAAAAAAATCTGTCTATGCTGTCTTAGTAGAAGTGGAAATTTCTCCTAAGTAACAGGAATACAGTCCTTTTACTATATATCTCAGTCTAAGGGCAACAAGGAACCACAAACAAATCTTGAACTCTTTTTCTTGGTAGATTTATTTTTTGGAGTATTATAGGTGTAACAATTCTAAAACTATTGTTTTGTATTGTAGAAATAAGTAAATGAAAATGAATGGGTTGATAATCTTAGGAAGCAGGATTTTTACTGTACAGAGATACAAATACAAGATTGGAAAAGGCAAGGAAAAACCCTGGGGGGGGGGGGTGGATCAGAATTTGGAATTGAACGTATAAACTGATTATTTCATGTCTCTCTCTCTCTCTGTCTCTGTTTATTTCTCTCTGTCTTTCTCATTTGCCTGTCTATCATCTATCTTTCATTTATCTACCAGATATCTATCTACATATGTTTTTATTACACTTAAGTAGTACTGAGCACACTCAAATTTTGCTTTCTAAATAGCATTCTCTACTAAAATGAACAAGGATTCCTTGGAGAAATAGCTGATTTTGAGCCTGGGTTAGGAACTTTAAGAGTTGAATATGAAACATCTTATTATGATAGAGTATAAGAAAGTGCTAAAAATAAAAGTGATGGGGTAATAAAGTCAATGTCTGTGTTCTCAGGAGATGCCCATGTATATACTCAGGAGTGAAGGGATGTGATGTATTATGATGTGTGCAACCTATACCTCAATATATATTTGCAGAGAGCAAAAACTTATAATGCAAATGTGGCAAAATGTTAACAACTGAGAGTCTGGATGAAGGGTATTTTGGAGTTGACTTGTAACATTTTTCTGAGTTTGAACTTGTTTCCAAGTTTAAAAAAAGCTATGATTATAATAATTTTTTATATGTTCATCATGCACTGGAAGAACCACCAGAACTTCAATAAACATAAGTGATCAATTTCCTCAGTTTGTGAAAATTAAAAATTTGAAAAGTAATGAAAATTTAAAAATAAAAAATTGACTTTGATATTAATGCAATTAACACATATTTTTAGATAAAATTCAGTGGTGCCTAAGTATTAATAGAATATGACTGCTTTAGGCAGATATTTTTGGTATTTGTTTAAACACGATCTATGCTGTATATCCAAATACACTGTATATATAGCCAATGCCCAAACACAGCAGCTGATTCTATTTCTTCTGGACAAATGGAGTAGTTCCCTTAGTCCAGGGAAATACAAATTCAACATTCATTACATTCTCTTTCCTTAGGACTCCTTCCCCACCTCTCACTCCACCCTGCCACCTCCCTACACACCCATAGCGACTCTGATATCCTTTTACCTTTAGCAGAATCTTATTTCACTTTAGCGATTTGCATGTTTGCAAAACTGGGCACCTAGGCTTGTAATTTTCAAAGCATTAGTTTTACTTAAGAGGTGTGTCCTAACGTCTTAGCTTCTTCAAATATACATGTGCTTGTGTGTGTGTGTGTGTGTGTGTGTGTGTGTGTGTGTGTGTTTATGGGCATGCACAGCAGTCTGCTTTTTGATAAACTGGTCCTCTAGTACTCTCTTGGAATTCAAATAGTTTTTGATGTGTGGCTACAAGTTTATTGACCGTGGTCATGTTTTAGAGGCTGAACTCTCAGAGGGAAGGGACTCTGTCTGTCAGTTTGTCAGATGTCACATAAAATTATTAAATAAATGTTATCATGATGATGATCAAGAAAATCCTTTTGGAGAATAGTTCTATAGCTCTAATGCTCACTAATATAATTAACAAATCTGAGCTAAATTATTAACTTTTTACTCAATGCCAGAAAACAAAATTCTTACAAAGGATAATTAAAGATTAAAACAATGCACATATAATATTGAAGAGTAAAGGTGCATGATGCATTAAGATGTATGCAACCTATTCTTCAATATATATTTGGAGAGAGTAAGAGATTGATGATACACATGTGGCAACATATTAACAAGTGGTAAATTTGGGCAAAGGATATTTTGGAGTTATTTCTCCACCAAGAGAATCAAATCTTTCTAATGGACTCATAAGAGGCCAAACACTTCTTTACTATTTCAATTTTCTTCTTGCTGAGATTGAACCTCTGCCTATATATTTTGGTTTATGCTTCTTATGTGAATAGCTTAGTTTTAAACTTTTCACATCTTTCTATTGCATTAGTGATCTTTGCCTTTTGAATCTGATAAGATATTTGAATATTAAGTATATTAACTGTACTTTTGGTATATATATTGTAAATATTCCTTCCTTGCTTTTTATATGTTTTTTAGCTTTATTTATAGCATTGTATATAAAAAGTTTTATAGTTTAACTACATTATTGTATAGTAAAAGCAGTTTACATTTACACTTATGAATCTTGGACTTGTTAGTGTACTTACAAAGGCCTTCCCATCCCAAAACTGCATATATATTTTCCAAATACTCTCTGCTTTTAATAGTTGTATTTTACTTAGAAGCTTTTAAGTTACATATAATTTTAACTTATGTATGATGTGAAGTAGAGAGCAGATACAGTACAAATTTTGGTAAATTAAAATAAACAATTTTGTACATTTAAAAGTATTTCTTGCTTATTGTGGCTCTGTAGTATAATTTAAGGTCAGGTATTGTAATACCTTCAGCTTCATTCTTTTTCTCTCAGGATTAGTTTAGCTATTCTGGTTTTTTTATGGTTCTATACAAACCTGGTGATTTTTGGTTTTATTTCTTTAAAAAATGACATTAAAATTTTAATGGGGATTGTTTTAAATTTGTGTATTGCTTTGAGTAATATGGCCATTTTAACTATGTTGATCCTTTTTATCCATGAACATGGAATACTTTTTCCATTTTATTGTGTCTTTTTCAATTTATTTTAATAATGTTTAGTAGTTTTTAGTATATAGATCCTTTACATTCTTTGTTAAATTTAATCCTAGGTATTTGTTGTTGTTGCTGCTGCAACTGTAAAGGGGTTATTTTTTTAAAATTCATTTTCCGAAGTTTCATTGTTGGTGTATGTAAAGCCAGTAGCCACGGCCACCATCATAGCCACCTGCCCTGTGCAGGTTCACATTTGATTTGGATAGATGGTAATGAAACAATGAAGCCAAAAATTGGTGGGCTGTTACCTTTAATTCTAGCTTGCACCCGGCAGGCAAGAAATACAAACAGTGGGAAAACGCTTTCCTTTTCATTCAGGGGTCCCAAAACCACTGACTCATCTATGTATTCCTAGAATCAAAGGTTTCTACCTCACCAGCCTTATTCACTTCTGTTTCCCATCTCTTTCTCTCTGCACAAGCTCTGCACAAACTGGCTTCTCCTTCAGCACTCCACCATTTTGGCTGCTTCTCCTCATAATGCTAATTTCAGGAACTGAGAGAGAGCAAGCCCCAGATCTGCCCCATTTTATAGTGTAGAAATCCAAACCTTTAAGCCAATATACAAATAAGGAAGTCTTTGATACAAAGCCACTTATCTGAGGCATAAATGGAATTCCTAATAAGAGTGCACCACCCCACATCATGCAACAGTCAAGGGTGTGGGGAAAAGCTTAGTGTTGAGAAGATCTTAGTATTAAAAGGGTGGGAAAAGCTTAGTCTTAAAACTAAGCCTTAGGCTATAAAGACCCTGCCTGCCTAGAGCCTGTCCCCCACACCCAATGCAAATTATAAGCAAGCAAACATATACATCATATATGCAAACTTATTTTACCCACAGTGTATATGAAAGTAATGGACTTTTGTATATTGATTTTATATCTTACAACCTTACTGTATTGGTTTATTGTTTTTAATAGTCTTTCTGTGGAATCTTTGGAGTTTTCTATATACAGGATCATTTCATCTGCAAAAAGTGAAACCTTTACTTCTTTTTTTCTGATATGAATGCCTTTTATTTCTTTCTCTTGTCTGATTGCTCTGGTTAAAATTTCTAGCACTATGGTATAGACAGAAAAATAAACACATAGACCAATGGAACAGAATCAAAATAAAACCACATACAGTATATATGGGCAAATCATCTTTGACAAAGGAGCCAAAAACACACAATGGAGGAAAGAAAGCCTCTTCAATAAATGGTGCTGGAAACATTGGAAAGCCACATGTAAAAGAATGAAACTTGACTACAGTTTGTCCCCCTAAACAAAAATTAATTCAAAATGGATCAAAGACCTAAATATTGATAGGCAAAATGGCTACTTAGCCACCATCTTTCTTAAGGACAATGCAGGCCTAAAGGAAGAAGAAGGACTTGCTTACTCCATATTCGAGCTCAGACCTCCACTGCAGCTGGATGCTGATAAGGGACAATTGAATTATGGTACAGACA
Source organism: Saccopteryx leptura (assembly GCF_036850995.1). Classification (NCBI taxonomy): domain Eukaryota; kingdom Metazoa; phylum Chordata; class Mammalia; order Chiroptera; family Emballonuridae; genus Saccopteryx; species Saccopteryx leptura. The sequence continues at coordinate 93,177,893 of NC_089507.1, forward strand.
ATTTTGAGGATCTGTGTCACCACTCCCAACCACAAACAGAAGAAATAATCTTGAAAGCGCCTTTGTCCAAGGTCCTTTGACAAATCCATATAACCCCTGCCCCATCCCTCCCTCTGGGCTGACACCCTTTGCTGGTCTCAGTCAACCTGCACCCAGGCGTTTCTAAAATAAATTTTCCTTTTGGAACACACTAGCCTAGTGTTTTTGGTTTGGCTGCAGTTTCTGCCTTTCAAATATAAGATCTGAAACAATAAATTACATAGGAGAAAACATAGGTACTAAGCTCAAGGACCTTGACCATAGAGAACAATTTATGAATTTGACCCCAAAGGCAAGGGAAGTAAAGGCAAAAATAAATGAATGGAACTGTATCAAACTAAAAAGCTTCTGCACAGCCAAAGAAAACAAAACAAATAGCCAACTAAATGGGAGATGATATTTGCAAACAGCTCTGATAAGGGGTTAATTTCCAAAATATATAAAGAACTCACAAAGATCAGCAACAAACAAGCAAGCAATCCAATTAAAAAATGAGGAGAGGACCTGAACAGACATTTCTTCCAAGAAGACATATAAATAGCCAACAGATATATAAAAAATTGCTCAATTTTACTAGCTATTCAAGAAATGCAAATCAAAACTACAATGAAATACCACCTCACACCTATTAGATTGGCTGTTAACAGTAAGACAGGTAATAACAAGTGTTGGAAAAGCTGTAGAAAAAAAGAATCTTTGTTCACTGCTGGTAGGAATGCAAATTGGTACAACCATTATGGAAGAAAGTATGGTGGTTCCTCAAAAAATTAAGAATAGAACAACCATATGACCTAGCAATTCCTCTACTGGGTATATACCCCCCAAACTCAAAAGCATTGGCATGTAAAGACACATGCACCCTCATGTTCATTGCAGCATTATTCACAGTTGTCAAGACGTGGAAACAACCAAAGTGTCCTTCAATAGAGGATTGGATAAAGAAGATGTGGTACATATATACAACAGAATACTACTCAGCCATAAGAAATGATGACAGAGTATCATTTACGACAACATGGATGGACCTTGAGAACATTATAATGAGTGAAATAAGTAATTCAGAAAAAGCTAAAAACTATAATTTCATACATAGGTGGTATACAAAACTGAGACTTATGGAGATAGATAAAAGTGCAGTGGTTACCAGGGGGAGGGGAATGGGTTTGGGGAAGGGTGTAAGGAAGGGCAAATATAAGGTAATGGAAAATGATTTGTCTTTGGGTAATAGGTATACAACATAATTGACTGTTCAAAATTATGTAGAAATTAGTACTTGAAATCTATGCACCCATGTTGATCACTATCATCCTGTTAAATTTAATTTTCTAAGTAAAAAATACAATAAGATTCAATGATTTTTTCCTAGAGCTGGGTTCTCAACCTGAATATACATTGGAAACATCTGTTTCTAAAAATGCTGATGCTAGACCCCAGAGACTCTGATTTCATTGGTCTGGGTCTAACCACCTGGGATTTTAAAAGCCCCCAGGTGATTATATAATGCACAGCTGAGGTTGAGACTGCAGCCTTAGAGAGATCCTTAATAATGACTAACTGATATTATTTGCTAAAAGCTTAGCCATGATTCAAGTAAAGGTCTATCTTTAAATTTTGGTTCTAAAACCCTCCCATCTCTGGGGTATAATCAAATAACTTATAATCCATAAATATTATAACCCAGACAAACCACTAGGACCTCATCATTGGGTTAAATATGATCTCCACCTCCTTGTAGGTGCAAACTTTTAGATTTGTAGTCATATGATATAAATGTAAATGTAACCTTTGAAGAAGTGATGTCTAAAAAGTTTTCAGAATAAGTTCCCACAGGAGAGCAAATTTACCTTAGAAGTATAATTTTCTACTATGATTTCTTTGCAGATTCAAAATCAGGGACTTTTGTAAGAGCTTTGTAAAGCAAAACTTTAGTACAGATGTGGCCATTTTTTGTTTTCCCTTTTCATAAAGTAACATAACAATATACCCATTGTGGATTTTATAGTTATTTTTAATTTCTGTATTTGTGATAAATATTTTTAAAATGAATACATATTACTCTTATCACAAGAAAAAATACAAGTTATTACTAAAACTAAAATTTATATTTATATCATATGACTACAAATCTAAAAATATGCAGAAAGAAATGCATTTGTTATTGTTGCTTCCTGATGGCTGGGACTATGGGCAATTATTTTTCCTCTTGCTGTCCTTACTCTTTTTTCAAGTTTTCAGGCATAATCATATTACTTCTATAAAGGACAAATATAATTTTTAAGCTAAAAATTCATAATGAGCTCATATAAATCACACAAATATTCTTAATAAAACTTTCATTTTATAAAACCAGACACTCACTTAAGTAGTCTTCTGTTTAAAAATAATTTTATTTCATACTTTTTATTTGACTTAAATAATTGTTTCATTCGCAAGGGGTGCCATGATCTGTATTTCTATCTTGATACTTCCATGCAAGGAAATATTATGGTGAGCTCTCTTGGTGGTTTTCCCTTTTTTCCTCTTTCCTATTTCTTTCCTCCCATCCCTTCTCTAACCTCTTCTTTAAAGGAAGAGGAGCTGCTAAGTGACTTGTGAAAAGTCAGGCAGTAAGTGAATCCTGGTCCCAGTAAGCAGCCTCACAAACCTGAACTCCTGTGTCCCGCAGAAGCTCCCCGCATTGCCACTGCTGCCTCCTGGATTGGTTGGGACCAGATAGATATCTTCTGTGGAGTCTGGTCTTATGTGATCCACAAGTAAGCTGGATAGGGGATAAGCCCACTTGTTGGCTCTGTGGATGCCTAGGTGGCTGCCAAGGCAGCTTGTGGTCTCTTCGTTGTTCCATTTTTGTCCTGGTGGCTCCGAACGCCTCATTTGGGCCCGATTCCAAACCATAGTTGCTTACCCACCTTCACCAGGGTGTCCTGTATGCCAGCATCTACTGCAACTCCAGTAATAAGGCTGCCCCTGTGATATTTGTGTAGGTTTAAGTGGTTTGTTTTTATAGGCTATGAGAATAAAACATGGAGCAGAGGAGGGGTCAGTTATTGGTTTACTCCACCTCATACATTCTCCTAAAAGTACTGCATGTGGTGACATCCTGCAAACACTTATGAGTCTACCATGTGAAAAACATTTTGGAGTAGATGAAGTGCACAAAAAGTTCACAATCTAAAGTGTGCATACATGCCTGTGGGGGTGTGCATGTGTGTTAAACTTGCACCCAAGCAATTACAATACGGGGGTCCTTGGGTTACAACACAGTTCCATTCCTACGATAGTGACATAACCTGAATTTTGGTGTAAGTTGAAACACACCCTAGCCTAAGTCACTTACCTATCCTAACACAGTTGTAAGATCATAATCTAGAACATAAAAACACAACTAAGCTATAGAAAAAGGAAAAGGACATAAATATACTGTACAGTACACTGCACTGTGTATTCTTTCTCCGTGCACAAGCTAGTTCGCCCACTAGTCCGTAAGTACAATGCTAACAGCGTAAGCCAAAACATTCATGTCTCAATTTTTTAAAGTTTTTATGGGAGTGAGTGTCATAAACTTGAAACGTTGTATGTTGAGTAATCCAAAGACTCTTTGTACAGTGTGTTAAGTGCTAGAAGAGATATTAGCACAGAGCAAGGAAAGCAGAGAGAAGGAAGCTCTTGACTCCTCCACTCCTTAGCTGATGTCAATCTTCCATTCAGTGAGAGATTTGACAACTGTGCTTGGGAGTATGTCGTAGAAGAATTACCTGACTACATATCAAGAGATTTGAGTCTTAGCCTGTTCTGCCATTAACTAGCTGGGACAACTTTTCTCTTTCTCTTTCTCTTTCTTCTCCTTCCTTCCTTCCTTCCTTCCTTCCTTCCTTCCTTCCTTCCTTCCTTCCTTCCTTCCTTCCTTCCTTCCTTCCTTCCTTCCTTCCTTCCTTCCTCCCTCCCTCCTGCCCTCCCTCCCTCCCTCCCTCTCTCCCTCTCTCCTTCCCTCCTCCCTCTCTCTCTTTCTTTTCTTTTCTTTTCTTCCTTCCTCCTTCCTTCCCTTCCCTTCCCTTCCCTTCCCTTCTCTTCCCTTCCCTTCCCTTCCCTTCCCTTCTCATCCCTTCCCTTCCTTTTCTAGTGAGAGAGACTCCTGCATGTGCCCTGACCAGAATCCACTCAGCAAACCCCTCTGGGGACAATGCTTGAATAACCTAGTTATCCTGAGTGCCTGAGGCCAATGCTTGGACCAACCAAGCCACTGACTATGAGAAAAGAAGAGGGAGAGAAGGGGAGAGGGAAGGAAAAAGAAGGATATGGTCGCTTCTCATGTGTGCCCTGACCGGGGATTGACCCAGGGAAGTCCACTCACTAAGCCACTGCTCTATCCACTGAGCCAACTGGCCAGGGCTGGGACAGCTTTTTTCTATGTGCCTCATTTCCCTTTTTTGGTAATAGTGTTAGAATCAGCTCTCTTTGGTTCCATATGATATGCTCTGATTTCTTCCCTCCAGTAGATGGACAATGAACTGTAACTGGCAGTCCCTTGTGTTAGCAATCACAGCACATACTATCTTTGAACCAAAAGACACCTCAGAACTCATCTGATACAACCCTTTTAATTTACAGAGAAGGAAACCAATACCCAGAAGGATAAATGTTTTTATCAAGGTCAGGGCCATTATTGGCACCTAGGTTTCCTCACTTTTGTGCAGGTGAATTTCTTGAAGCCAGGTGTTGGGCCAGGAGGATAGAATTTGGATAAGAGCTGCTGGATTAAATGCCCAATAAAATTTGACTCAACATAATTAGCATAAAATAAATGCAGGCAGTCCAAGGGAACCTCAGGTGAGATACATTCCCTTGGGCAATCAACTGGACATTCTTGGCACCAGGTCGGAAATGTGATTGGGGAAATAGCTGAATGTGAATACCATTCTTTCTGTGCCCCAGAAATGTCACCTTTCTCAGGAATGCAATTAACCAGGTATTCAGAGACATTAAAAGGATGTGAAATAGACTTCTAGGTGCTGAAAATTTTCCTTTATTTCAGAATAAATGCATGCTTACAGAATGCTATTATTATTATTTGAGCTTGGTGTTCTCTAACTCTTGACTAGTTTCTTGATTTTATCAGTAACTTCCAGGTGAAAGTTAAGCACAAGGTCAGTAAGGGTGCATTGCTCCAAGTTGGTGGCATGCTGGAAAATAATAGGAATAAAGCCATCAAATGAAATTCTAGTTTAAAATGGATTAATTCTAGGAAAGAACAATCTGTTCAAAAATTGAGTGCAGGCACCAAATTCACTCTTGTGCCCTCGGACGTTGTTCTCAGTTGGCCTCCTCCTTGTCCCCATGCAAGAACAGCATGGACAGCTGTGGTAATAAACAGGGCGTGACTCTGGCTACCGGGCTCAGATGCCATGCACCAGATTCTCTCATCGTGGCATTTGAGGTTGGGATTCACGCTTTGGCTTTGCTCCTGGGCAGCTGGGAGGTTGTGTGGGGACACAGGGCTTCTTGCGTGGGAGACTTGCTCCCCCTTCCCAGAGGTCTTATTTCCTTTTAGGGTAGAAATGATGCATCTCCCTCCCCCCTGGGCATTTCTCACGCTTTTCCGAATGACTTGGTGGGGTTTTTTTCTCTTGGATTGATGCTGCATTTTGGGGGATGACCTCTGTGGGGAAAAGTTCACTATCAGCTTCATGGAAGATTTTTCTGTTACTGAGTTTTTGGAAACTATTACCTGTAGATAGATTTTTTTAGTGTGTGTGAGTGTGTCTCTAAATACACACACACACACACAAAGACACACACACACACATACACACACACCACAAGATATTGCCCTCTGCTTCTTTTTACTTTTAACCGGCTAGTCATTCATTTCTTCACTTGACAAGACATACTCAGTGCCTGCTCCGTGCCAGGCTCTGCGGCTGAACTGACAAGATGTGTAGTTAGTCATGTGACTTAGGATCTGGTGGCAGCACTTTGTAGTAGCTCCCCCTGCGATAACTTTAAATAAAAAGAAGACAATAATCAAGCAGTTATAATTTTAGAGAGTCATGAAAGGAAATGAGAAATTTATAATATCCAGGTACTATTTCCAGCACAAGCTTTCTTAGTTATGTGATCATGAGTTAACTAATGTAGCTGATTTTTTTTTTTCCACAGAGGAGAGGAATTCTTTGGCTTACGAAGAAGAACCTGATTCCTGTAGTGGACTCAGACTACATCGATCCTTGCAGATAAATGCCAGGCCTGTTTAAAGATTTTCCAATTCCAGAAGATCCTATCATTTTCATAAATGAGTTATCATTGGTAGATTAAAAAATAATTTGATTCTGTGATTTGGAACTCCTCTCATGTGGGAGATAAAAAGTTATATTTCTCTCCATATACATCAAAATCAATTTGCAGTTTCAAATTTTGCCTTTGTCTTTCAATCCCTAGGCCAATGTAATCCAGATTTGATTACCCTCAGAGGGGCTACGTTTTCTACTCTAGGTACTTACTCTTTCCTCAAAGAGTGGTGAATCATGAGGCCTACTGTTCTCAGTGAAAACTCAGATGTGGATCAAGGTTTTTATATATCTAATACTTGCTACACATGAAACATTTCACAGGCAAATTTGTTTTAAAAAAAACAAAACTTTTTTTTAAAAAACAAATTACTTTACTTATTATTTTAACAATTATTTGAAGAAAAGAGAAATATTTAACACTATTAAACAGACAAGGTTCTTTTTCTTTAAAGATTTTATTTTTTGATTTTATGGTGGGAGAGGTAGAGGGAGAAGTATCAACTCATAGTTGCTTCACTTTAGTTGTTCATTGATTGCTTGCTGCTTTAGTTGTTCACTGATTGCTTGTCATATGCGCTGTGACTCGGCAAGCCCAGGGTTTTGAAACAGCCACCTCAGCGTTCCAGGTCAACACTTTATCCACTGTGCCACCACAGGCCTGGCAGGAGTACCATCTTGAAGAGACACTTGGTGAGCCAACTCCAAATATTCTCATAAGAAATTTTAAACAAAATGTTTTAGTAAATCTGTGCATATACATTGAAAAGAAAGAAGGAAGGGAAACTAGTTAAGGAAGGTATGCATACAAAATTATCATATAAACCAGTACTGATTAAGCACATGATTTCACCCACATATGCCTAGTTTTAATAGTTATGTCAAGTAAACATCTATTTTCTTAGTAATTGTCAAGAAAAAAAACTGTTTTGTTGAGGTTTTGTGCCTCTCTTCTTATGCTGGAAATACGTAATATGTTGGATGGAAATTAATTTTCTAAGAATAGGCAAGATAGAGATTTAAAGTTTTAAACCTTTAAATCTCTTTGGAGAATCATTTTGTCTCAATTTTTAAACCGAGTGTACGTTTCAGTCTCCCCAGTGTTCCTGACATGAACTACTGAGACTAGGATATAGAGCTCTTACCTCTGCGGTCTTGAATTCCAAATGGAATTGTGAGTATTGTGTGGTTCTGCTGGAGGCAGGAAATCATTCTGAAAGAATTACATTCTAAGAGTAATTTTCCTTTTAATAAACGAGGTCATTAGAAGGAGAGTGGTATTGGAGGCAGCAGACCAGAAGGCAAGGTTTTTAAGTTGTAAGGGAACCGAACAGAATGCTCTTCTTTGAAGGTCAGTGGATAACTTACTAAGTCTTTATAAAATTACAACTTTAAACAACAAAAGCTTTAAAAGGAGGTAAAACCAATAATCTCATTGCCTATTCAAATAAACTATTTTTAGGTTTCTGGGTTTATCTGTTATAGAAATAATAAATATTATAATCATAGGATGAATAAGAGTATTTTTTCTATTAATACCGTGGTAAACACTTATTTTTTAATGATTATATTATATTCTCATAATTTCTTAACTATTCCTGTTATTGGAAATAAAAACTGTTTTTAATTTTTGCTACTATGAATAACATTACAATACCTATTTGTATGACATAACTTCTTTTTTTAGTGGAGAGATTATTCCTTTAGGGAGAAATTGCCAGGAGTGAGATTACATGGTCAACGCCTATGAATATTTTTATGGCTCTGAAATGTGTTGCCAAATTGCTTGCTAAAAGGGTTGTGCCAAATGCAAGTTGGCTTTTGATTAAAGGTCAGATTTATTTTGATACAAGATCAACATATGTGTTACATTAAACTACTCATGAACTAGTGAGAAACAAAACCTATCGTTTCTTAATATATAAAATAAGAATAGAATCCAGTCATCATGTTGAGGTCTGACATAATGTGAATGGGCGAGGCATTAAAAAATTTAACTCTGTCCAATTTGGCCAAAATTGCAAAGTAGATCCCTTCTTCCGGAATAGAACCTTCTTCCGGAAGTTACATTTTAGAGAAGCTGTCACCTAGGACCCAGATATGAAAGTTTCAATTCTTGTTACCCCAGAACACATGAAAGGATTGAAGCCATATATATATGGGGTGTGTGTGTGTGTGTGTGTGTGCATATACATGGTGAGCTTGATTTTATTTTGTAATCTCCTTTTTTTGAGGAGATTAAGATGATGATTTCAGCTTGTTACCAAACTCCTTGGAAACAATGTACTTTCCTTTAGATAAATAAAGCAGTCAGATTTTGATATATAGTTTTAAAATACTGCACACAAAAGGTTTCTTCTGCTAAATGCCAGAGTTGCATAATTTTGTTATTTTTGGTTTAGCAGATCCATTTTATGAAAGGGCTAAAATGAATACATGAATGCTCCCAGGGAACTTGGAGCACCAGGTGACCTATTAGAGAATGAATCCTTTCTATGACATAGATTTAATTCAGCTAAGCTATCACAGGATCTGAGATTCAGTGTTTTAAAAATTTCTCCAGAATGTCTTGGTCTCAGCAAGAGTGACTAAATCTCTTCCTTTTTTCTTTCTCTAATATACTTAACATCTTTGTGTAGAATTTGAAATAACACTATTAGTTATTCCACAAACAAAACAGACATTCTGGGGGTTGTTTTCTTATACTTGACTTCCCTGTCTTGAGTACTGATTTAAACTTCCTTGATCAGGACATCTATTTTTCTAACATTATGGCTGCCTCTTTTTCTTATAATCTCTAGGCACATTTATGGATCACTAAAAAAGACTACTTCATTTTTCAAATGACACAGATTATGGCTTTCACCAGAAGCTAGAGAGATCTTATCAGGGGGAATTTTAAATGTTGGGGAGACACCAAAGAAGTTGGCAAAAGAGAACAGGAGTATGGATGCTGTTGCTGTCCTGGTCTAAGGAGCCAGCATGGGGAATGGGCGCTCACCTTAGCATTATTAATGAAATGGAAGAGCTCTAGAGACAGTAGTTTAGGCACGTGCTCTAATGTCAGAAAGCCATGGAATTTGTGTCCATTTCTATCACTTAATAGCTCTGAGACTTTGGAGAAGATCTTTAACTTTTCTAACCTTAAATTTACCTTCCATAAAATGGAGTTGATACTTTTCATAGAAACTAGATGAAAGCTTTTCTTCCCAATCTTTCCCCTGAATGTGGCTCTTGACTGATGGCAAGCAAAGGTAGCTGATGTTTAAGAGAAAATATAACTTTGTATTATCTTTTCATTTTACCTCTGGTTTTGTGAACTCAGCGAAAAAACTCCTTATATAATGAGATATTTAGCAAGTTTGCAGGATACAAAGTCCAAATATGAACCTCAATTTTATTTTTATAAAAAGCAGCTACTAGAAAATAAAACTGAAGAACTATTCATTTATAAGAGTATTTAAAAAACAAAACAAATAAATGTAACAAAATATGTGTAAAGCTCGGCTCTACACTGAAAAGCTAGATATTGATAAGATAAATTAAAGAAGACTGATATAAGTGGAAAATATACAATATTTGTAGATTAGGAGATTATTCTTGTTAAGATGTCAGTTCTTCCCAAATTGAGCTCTATATTTAGTAAATATATATGTGGAGAAAAATTAACTTTAACTCCAATCTCACATACTATATAAACATTAACATGGATGAATCACAAGCCTCAACATAAAAGCTAAAAGTGCCTTAAAAAATTGGAGAATATATTGAGAGATTGGAATTGGCAACAATTTATTAGAGAGAATACACACACACACAAAATGTAACCATAAAGAAAAAAATTGATAAATTGGATTTCACAAAAATTATAATATGTTCTTCAAAAGACATTCTTAAGAAAGTGAATAGACAAGTCATGGACTGGGAGAAAATATTGGTAATATGTAGATCTGACATACATATTTACTATTTGTAATACATAGATCTGAATTTGTATCCAGAATATATATAAAGAACTTCTACAAATCAATAAAAATAAGAAACCCAATAAGGATATGAGCAAAAGATTTGAATAGACACCTCACAAAAGGAGATACATGAATAATCAATTAATACATAAAAAGATAGTCAAATACCCTTATTCATCAAAGAAGAACAAATTTTAAATTGCAATGTGATACTAAGATGCACCTACTAAAGTGTTTTAAAAAAAAGACTGGCAATACCACATGTGGGTGAGAATGCAGAACAACTGAAACTTACGTGCATTGTTGGCAAATATAAAATGTAGCAGATACTTTGGAAATATGATTGGCAGCTTTTTATGAAGTTAAACATATACCTACCCAATGAGCCAGTAATTAGGCATTAATTGAAGAGAAATGAAAACATTCATTTAACCAAACCTGAAAACAATCCAGATTTCCATCAACAGAAGAGTAAATAAACAAATTGTGATATATTCATACAAAATAATATTCCAAACAATAAAAGAGTGAAGTTCTAATACAGACAACAATATGGATGGCTATCAAAAACATTATGTTGAACAAAAATCAGATACAAAAGTGAACCTATTGCATAATTGTATTATATAAAGTTCAAGAATAGACGAAATTGACCTATGAGGATAGAAATCAAAACAAAGGTTTTATGAGGATGTGAGTGGGAACAGAAAGGAAATTTCGGTAGTAATGGAAACATTTTATATCTCAGTGAAGGTTTAATGTGTATATACATTTACCAAAACTCATCAAATTTTATACTTAAGATCTGTTCACTTTACATAAATTTTACTTTAATAAACATGAATGGGAGATGACGTCAGAGTAATGGCGGGGTAGGAAGCGATACCGATAAATCTCCCCCAAAACTCAACAAGATCTTCAACCAGAAACAGAAAAACCTATACTTGGAGCTTCCAGATGCTTCGCAATACACCCAAAGGTATGATTGAGTGAAAAATTGGCTAAATATATAACCAAACCCCGAAGGAAATAGGGAGTAAGAAATGCTCCGCCTTCCTCACTAACCTAAACAGGGCGGCTTTCTCTGGTAACTGTGAATATAGAAACTGAGGCGGGCAAAGGGGGTGAATACATCCAGGCCGCGAAACAAACGGCCGAACCAGGCTGTGGCACGGAGATCCAAGCCGAGGAAAATCTGATCCTGTGGCAACCCGGGCAATACAAGCTAACACTCGCGCCAAACCCAAACAAAGAAAGACAAGCGGCGCGGCCATTTTACCCGGTCTCCTGGCTGGTGCGCAGTTAGTGGGCGAGAGATTTCTTCCTAAGCCCCGGGAGTCAGTGCCCGTGTTGCCCCACGGAGAGGCAGGGTCAGAGGCCTTTCTGTGGGCCGAGGGCAGAGTCTCTGGGCAGCCCCAGCGCCCTGGGAAAGCCACGCACTGGAGGGAGTGAGAACTAATTCCAATGGTGGAGATTTTCCTTGCCGGAGGGGGTTTCACTCAGAGGGAAAGCGGCCAGCCTCATATCCTGGTTTGCGCGCGCAGATAAGGAGTGAGCGATTCCTCCGAGTGCCTCGGCAGTGCGCACCCGTGTTATCGCACAGAGGGGCAGAGTCAGGGGCCTTTGTGTGGGCCAAAGCGGAATCTCAGGCCGCCCCAGCGCCTTGCAAAAGCCGCGCACGGGGACGGAGCGAGACTCAATTCCAACGCTGCAACTTTTCCCTGCGGTTGGGGGTTTCACTCAGAGCGTGAGACTGCTGGCCGGATATCCTGGTCTGCGCGCGCAGCCAGTGAGTGAGAGTTTCCTCCAAGTGCCCCGGAAGTGGGCACCCGCTTGTGTTACCGGACAGAGTGGCAGAGCCAGAGGTCTTTGAATGGCCGGAAAGCCCGCCTGATTATGCTAGCAGCTCTGACTGACTGAGCCTTACCCAGAGCCCTGTGCTGAGTGGAAATAGAGTGGGGATTTGCCAGCTCTTTGAGCCTCTTACTATCCAGGCAGAGGCAGCAGCAACCCATAGCTGGATTATCAGGCTACTAATTGAGGAAGGAAAGACTAGGAGAAAGGCTCTAGGAACACGGACTCTCTCACTGTCGGAGCCTATAAATGCTAATAGCCTAGACTGCCAACGAGACTAAAGCACAATACATGACATTGCCATAGAGACTTATCAACTGCAAACCTCCACCTGAGCGTGCCAAAGGGGCAAAACCCGGGGTACAGAGTCACCGACCAGGAAGAGGGAGAGAAAAGAAAAAGCAAGAAGATAACCTCTCAAAATCAAGAATAATCTGCAGACTTTATAACCTATCCCATTTTATTATATTTGTTCGTTTGTTTCTCTTATCTTCATTCTTGATACTTTTTTTTTCCTCCTCCAATTTGGCCGATTAACTCTCTACCGGTCTTACTCTCTCCTCTCCTTGAACTACACTACCCATAAGTGTTACATCTCCCATTATCTTTTCTCTTCTCTTCCTTTCTCTCTATGAGGGTTGCACTCCAAAACCCTTAACTCTCTCTCTCTCTCTCCTTTCTTTTTTCTTCTTTTAGTGGTTCCCTCTTTTTTTTTTCTCTCTCTCTCTTTCTTTTCTCCCTCTATATTAGTTTCTTCCTTTCTCCTTTACATCTCCTCTCACTCAAACCTCAATAACAAACAAATTATCTTATCTGGGACTCAAACTTATGTTTGTGGCATTCTGGGGGGTTTTTACTTCACCTTTTTAACTTACTAGCAGTGCTCCCATCCCTGGCTCTCCATATTATCTAGTTCTTGTTCCACTAAATACAATAGTAATTTTTTAATTTGTCCCCCCATTTTTCCGTTTTCCTCTTAATCCTCTCATCATAACTCTTAGACAACCAACACCTAAAAGCAAATCATTTTATTCTTGACCCAAATTTTTTCCTTATTTGCTTTTTGTGGGTCCATACGCTCTTTTTTTTTTTTTTTTCTTTCTTCTTTTTTCTTTTTTTTTTTTTTTTTTTTTTTTTTTGTTTGCCCCTTTATTACTTTTCCCCAATTCAGGCCCTCCATCACAGGCATTGTTTGTTTTATCAAGAAAGAGGGGAGAGGAGAGGAGAGAAAAAAAGGAGGGGGGGAATAATTTCCTTTTTTTTTTTTTTTTTTTTTTAATTTTTATTTCATTTTTCTTTATTTCATTATTAATTTTTTTTTAAAAAAAAACAACTTTTTTTGATTTTTTTTATTATATTTTTTTAAACTTTTTATTCTTTATTAAATCTCATTAATACTATCAACAAAACCACCCTCAGATGCCATTAAGGAAGAGAAAATCGAATATCATGGATACAAAAGAAAGAGAGGTAACACAGCTAGATGAGGAAAAATCTATGGAGAAAAAATTTAATATATTGGAAACCTTGGAGCTAAATGACAGAGAATTCAAGATAGAAATCCTAAAAATCCTCCGAGATATACAAGAAAACACAGAAAGGCAATTTAGGGAGCTCAGAAAACAACTCAATGAACACAAAGAATATATGTCCAAGGAAATTGAAACTATAAAAACAAATCAAACAGAGATGAAAAACTCAATTCACGAGCTGAAAAACGAAGTAACAAGCTTAGCTAATAGAACAGGTCAGATAGAAGAGAGGATTAGTGAAATAGAAGACAAGCAACTTGAGGCACAACAGAGAGAAGAAGAAAGAGACTCAAAAATTAAAAAAAATGAGATAGCCCTACAAGAATTATCTGACTCCATCAAAAAGAATAACATAAGAATAATAGGTATATCAGAGGGAGAAGAGAGAGAAAATGGAATGGAGAACATACTCAAACAAATAATAGATGAGAACTTCCCAAGCCTGTGGAAAGAACTAAAGCCTCAAGTTCAAGAAGCAAACAGAACTCCAAGTTTTCTTAACCCCAACAAACCTACTCCAAGGCATATCATAATGAAATTGACACAAACCAACAGCAAAGAAAAAATTCTCAAGGCAGCCAGGGAAAAGAAGAATACAACATATAAAGGAAGGCCCATTAGATTATCATCAGATTTCTCAGCAGAAACTCTACAAGCTAGAAGAGAATGGACCCCAATATTTAAAGTCCTGAAAGAGAGGAACTTTCAGCCACGAATACTATACCCATCAAAGCTATCCTTCAAATATGAAGGAGAAATAAAAACATTCACAGATACAGAAAAGATGAGGGAATTTATCATCAGAAAACCCCCAATCCAGGAATTACTAAAGGGGGTTCTCCAATCAGATACAAAGAACAAAAAAAAACAGAGCCACAAGTAAAAGCTCCAAGAAGAACACAATAAAACCAAATTTAAACTGTGACAACAACAAAAAGAAAGAGGGGGAGAAGATGGAGATTAACAGTAGCAAAGGACGATGGAGTGCAAAAGTACTCACAAAATAGTTTGCTACAATGAACAGGGTAGGGACCCTTTTCATTATTCAAAGGTAACCACCATTGAAAAAACCACCACAGAAGTACATGAGATAAAAAAGATAGCAACAGTGGAAAGATGTATGGAATACAACCAAATAAAAACAAAAGATAGAAAAACAAAAGAGAAGGATCAAACAAGACACAAAACTAACAGAAAGCAAGATATAAAATGGCAATAGGGAACCCACAAGTATCAATAATTACACTAAATGTAAACGGATTAAACTCACCAATAAAAAGGCACAGAGTAGCAGAATGGATTAAAAAAGAAAATCCAACTGTATGCTGCCTACAGGAAACTCATCTAAGTAACAAGGATAAAAACAAATTCAAAGTGAAAGGCTGGAAAACAATACTCCAAGCAAATAACATCCAAAAAAAAGCAGGTGTAGCAATACTCATATCGGATAATGCTGACTACAAGACAGGAAAAGTACTCAGAGACAAAAATGGCCATTTCATAATGGCTAAGGGGACACTGAATCAAGAAGACATAACAATTCTTAATATATATGCACCAAACCAAGGAGCACCAAAATATATAAGACAGCTACTTATTGATCTTAAAACAAAAACTGACAAAAACACAATCATACTTGGAGACCTCAATACACCGCTGACGGCTCTAGATCGGTCATCCAAACAGAGAATCAACAAAGACATAGTGGCCTTAAACAAAACACTAGAGCACCTGGATATGATAGACATCTACAGGACATTTCATCCCAAAGTGACTGAGTATACATTTTTCTCCAGTGTACATGGATCATTCTCAAGAATTGACCATATGTTGGGCCACAAAAACAACATCAGCAAATTCAGAAAAATTGAAGTTGTACCAAGCATATTTTCTGATCATAAAGCCTTGAAACTAGAATTCAACTGCAAAAAAGAGGAAAAAAATACCACAAAAATGTGGAAACTAAACAACATACTTTTAAAAAATGAATGGGTCAAAGAAGAAATAAGTGCAGAGATCAAAAGATATATACAGACTAATGAAAATGACAATACGACATATCAGAATCTATGGGATGCAGCAAAAGCAGTGATAAGAGGGAAGTTCATATCACTTCAGGCATATATGAACAAACAAGAGAGAGCCCAAGTGAACCACTTAACTTCACACCTTAAGGAACTAGAAAAAGAAGAACAAAGACAACCCAAAACCAGCCGAAGAAAGGAGATAATAAAAATCAGAGCAGAAATAAATGAATTAGAGAACAGAAAAACTATAGAAAAAATTAATAGAACAAGGAGCTGGTTCTTTGAAAAGATCAACAAAATTGACAAACCCTTGGCAAGACTTACCAAGGAAAAAAGAGAAAGAACTCATATAAACAAAATCCAAAATGAAAGAGGAGAAATCACCACGGACACCATAGATATACAAAGAATTATTGTAGAATACTATGAAAAACTTTATGCCACTAAATTCAACAACCTAGAAGAAATGGATAAATTCCTAGAAAAATACAACCTTCCTAGACTGAGTCAAGAAGAAGCAGAAAGCCTAAACAGACCTATCAGTAGAGAAGAAATAGAAAAAACCATTAAAAACCTCCCCAAAAATAAAAGTCCAGGCCCTGACGGCTATACCAGCGAATTTTATCAAACATTCAAAGAAGACTTGGTTCCTATTCTACTCAAAGTCTTCCAAAAAATTGAAGAAGAAGCAATACTTCCAAACACATTTTACGAAGCCAACATAACCCTCATACCAAAACCAGGCAAGGATGGCACCAAAAAAGAAAACTACAGACCAATATCTCTAATGAATACAGATGCTAAAATACTAAACAAAATACTAGCAAATCGAATACAACAACATATTAAAAAAATAATACATCATGATCAAGTGGGATTCATCCCAGAATCTCAAGGATGGTTCAACATACGTAAAACGGTTAACGTAATACACCATATCAACAAAACAAAGAACAAAAACCACATGATCTTATCAATAGACGCAGAAAAGGCTTTCGATAAAATACAACACAATTTTATGTTTAAGACTCTCAACAAAATGGGTATAGAAGGAAAATATCTCAACATGATAAAGGCCATATATGATAAACCATCAGCTAACATCATATTAAATGGCACTAAACTGAAGGCTTTCCCCCTTAAATCAGGAACAAGACAGGGTTGTCCACTCTCTCCACTCTTATTTAATGTGGTACTAGAGGTTCTAGCCAGAGCAATCAGACAAGACAAAGAAATAAAAGGCATCCATATCGGAAAAGAAGAAGTAAAGGTATCACTTTTTGCAGATGATATGATACTATACATCGAAAACCCCAAAGAATCCACAAAAAGACTACTAGAAACAATAAGCCAATACAGTAAGGTCGCAGGATACAAAATTAACATACAGAAGTCAATAGCCTTTCTATATGCCAACAATGAAACAACTGAGAAGGAACTCAAAAGAACAATCCCCTTCACGATTGCAACAAAAAAAATAAAATACTTAGGAATAAACATAACAAAGAATGTAAAGGACTTATATAATGAAAACTATAAACCATTGTTAAGGGAAATCGAAAAAGATATAATGAGATGGAAGAATATACCTTGTTCTTGGCTAGGAAGAATAAATATAATCAAGATGGCTATATTACCCAAAGCAATATACAAATTTAATGCAATTCCCATCAAACTTCCAATGACATTTTTTAAAGAAATAGAGCAAAAAATCATCAGATTTATATGGAACTATAAAAAACCCCGAATAGCCAAAGCAATCCTAAAGAAAAAGAATGAAGCTGGGGGCATTTCAATACCTGACTTCAAACTCTATTATAGGGCCACGACAATCAAAACAGCATGGTATTGGCAGAAAAATAGACACTCAGACCAATGG
Organism: Saccopteryx leptura; assembly: GCF_036850995.1. NCBI lineage: Eukaryota > Metazoa > Chordata > Mammalia > Chiroptera > Emballonuridae > Saccopteryx > Saccopteryx leptura. The sequence goes on from NC_089507.1 coordinate 93,195,473, forward strand.
AACAGAATAGAAAGTCCAGAAATAAAACCACATATATATAGTCAAATAATTTTTGATAAAGGGGCCAACAACACACAATGGAGAAAAGAAAGCCTCTTCAATAAATGGTGCTGGGAAAACTGGAAAGCCACATGCAAAAGAATGAAACTGGACTACAGTCTCTCCCCCTGTACAAAAATTAACTCAAAATGGATCAAAGATCTAAACATAAGACCTGAAACAATTAAGTACATAGAAGAAGACATAGGTACTCAACTCAGGGACCTGGGTTTTAAAGAGCATTTTATGAATTTGACTCCAATGGCAAGAGAAGTGAAGGCAAAAATTAATGAATGGGACTACATCAGACTAAGAAGTTTTTGCTCAGCAAGAGAAACTGATAACAAAATAAACAGAAAGCCAACTAAATGGGAAATGATTTTTTCAAACGACAGCTTAGATAAGGGCCTAATATCCAAAATATACAAAGAACTCATAAAACTCAACAACAAACAAACAAACAATCCAATAAAAAAATGGGAAGAGGATATGAATAGACACTTCTCCCAGGAAGAAATACAAATGGCCAACAGATATATGAAAAGATGCTCATCTTCTTTAGCTATTAGAGAAATGCAAATCAAAACGGCAATGAGATACCACCTCACACCTGTTCGATTAGCTGTTATTAGCAAGTCAGGTAACAGCAAATGTTGGAGAGGCTGTGGAGAAAAAGGAACCCTCATACACTGTTGGTGGGAATGTAAAGTAGTACAACCATTATGGAAGAAAGTATGGTGGTTCCTCAAAAAACTGAAAATAGAACTACCTTATGACCCAGCAATCCCTCTACTGGGTATATATCCCAAAAACTCAGAAACATTGATACATAAAGACACATGCAGCCCCATGTTTATTGCAGCATTGTTCACAGTGGCCAGGACATGGAAACAACCAAAAAGCCCATCAATAGATGACTGGATAAAGAAGATGTGGCACATATACACTATGGAATACTACTCAGCCATAAGAAATGATGACATCGGAACATTTACAGCAAAATGGTGGGATCTTGATAACATGATACGAAGCGAAATAAGTAAATCAGAAAAAAACAGGAACTGTATTATTCCATACGTAGGTGGGACATAATAGTGAAACTAAGAGACATTTACAAGAGTGTGGTGGTTAAGGGGGGGGGGAGGGGGGAATGGGAGAGGGATAGGGGGTGGGGAGGGGCACAAAGAAAACAAGATAGAAGGTGACAGAGGACAATCTGACTTTGGGTGGTGGGTATGCAACATAATTGAACGACAAGATAACCTGGACTTGTTATCTTTGAATATATGTATCCTGATTTATTGATGTCACCCCATTAAAAAAATAAAATTATATATAAAAAACAAACAAACAAAAAAACAAAACAAAACAAACAAAAAAAAATAAACATGAATGACTGCATCTGAGTGTGAAGGCAGGCTGGGAACAACAAACGAAAGCAGCTAATTTATTTTTTATTTCTTTGGTATTTGACACTCAAAAAATATATCATTGACTCAAATACACTATTTCATTTCCACTGTCTATTTTGTACATTTTTTCAATTTTGATAAACCATAATGATTTTTACTCAAATAATTTTAGTCCTTGATATTTGGAAAAGGGAAAGAGAATACTATTTCACAGTTCTATAAATATAAAAAGAGCATAGGAAGAGCAGCAAACTATGGTTTGAGCTTTCATTAATTTCCAAAAAGTAGTTTTAATTACATGAAGTTTATATAGCATCTCCAGTATTCTTCCATGTCTTTAGATGCTATATACTTAATGGAACTATGCTTCTTTTAGACACAGTGGAATTGAAGCTCGGGGAAAGATTGTGAATGATAGAAAAGCAAGAGTTCTTTCCCCAAACCTTGATATTTTTAGAAGTTAAAATACCTGAGTGAACAATGAATGAGGCATTTTTGGAGAACAACCAATTGGCCTGTAAACTGGACTCTTGGAATCAGAGGGTCTTCACACCTCCCCTGTCCTTGAAATGCACATTCTACCCACCATTCCCACATTGAGAGCCATTGCAAGGACACAGCCTTGAAAGATTACTGTATTGTTGAGACCATCTGGACAGTAAAAGTGATTGAACCCAGTGAAGGCCACTATATAAACTTTTAAGATTCTGCAAGTGGGTGCAACTCTTCTTACAAAGCCCAAGATTTGTATGTAAGTTCCCTTGATATTGAAGCCTGCCACCTATCTAGCTTGTCCTAAATCATGTGTAGAAAGTAGATATTCTAGATAAAATTGTTATATAGTGCATGCTTTTTGTAGAATTCAGAGGACAACCCATATTCAATGTTTAACAATGCCAAAAAATGCAAGTAACTAGCCATTGTTCAAATAGAAGTGGTGCCTTTTCTCTTTTGTGCCCTTTTAGACTTCTGTTGCCCTAAAATTTCATTTTATTGGGAACTTATTTTTCTTTTTAGAAAAAAATTTAAATTGATTTTAGAGACAGAGAGAAGCATCAATTTGGTGTCCCTCTTCTTTACGCATTCATTGATCTATTCTTGTATGTGCCTTGACTGGGGATGGAATTTGCAATCTTGGCATATGGGGATGATACTAACCAATTGAACTACTTGGCCAGGGCTGTGGACCACCTTTCTACCCGTTTTTCTTGACAGAATTTTTTTTTCTGCTTTAAAGAGTTTCTAAATAAAATTCTGTATTTCAAGAGTGAAGAAAATAAAAAACAAAAACAAAATCTCCACCCAACAGTCTGGGCGGGTCCGCCTCTATCTTGGGTCTTTTGTTGCCCCCTGTGCTGTGGGGGTCAAGGGGTGATGGCAGTTTCAGATTTCACCTGGTAGAAACTCCCAAGGCTGCAAACCAGAAAGAATGCTAAAATTATGTAACTAAATGTAATTTAGTCTAAAATGAGCTAAAAAAATTTAGATTCTGTTGTTGCTTCATGGAAGTATAACTTATAAATTATGTCTTCTTTCACATTGCATGAGGAACGAGGGGCATGATGTGTGTGGAGGGTGTTATATTGAGTGGGACACTTGACCACGTTAACACAATAAATTAAAACATGAATTAAAAATGAAAAGATTTTCAACCCCCCCCCCCAAATTTTTGTCTTTTTAAAATTTGTATATATATTCAGTTTCTGAAGTCTTGTTTCTTCCTCTTGGTCAGCAAAAACTTTCTAAGTACTGGGGGTGGGCTTAGCTGAAAAATGGAGCATGGCAGGCTTCCTCTTTTATGTCTTATTTACCAAGCACTTTTAAAAATATAATTTCTTTTGGTAGAAGCATGGCATTACTTAACCCATGCATTACTTAATTGGATAGTGACTCTTCTTTCAAACCAATTAACAGACTATTTTTTATAAAAGCAGGTTTAGATTTACAGAAAAATTGTGCAAAAAGTACAAAATCCCCAAATACTGCTTTCCCTCCCCCTCCTCCAACTTCCCCTATTATCAACACCATGCATTAGTGTAGTACATTTGTTACAACTGATGAGCCAATATTGATGCATTATTATTAATTAAAGTACATATTTACATTAGGATTCACTTGTACATTCTGTGGTTTTGATAAATTTCTGATGGCTTGTATCCATTGCATGCATCACACGGGATAGTTTCACTGCTCTGAAAGTCCTTTGTGCTCTGCTGGTTCATCTCTCTCCACCCCAACACCTGGAAACCACTGAGCTTTTTATTGTCTTCATAGTTTTGTCTTCCCCAGATGTCAACAGTTGGAATGATACACTATGTACCCTTTCATACTGGCTTTTTTCACTTAGCAATATGCAATTATGATTTTCTCATGTTTTTAGTATCTTGATGGTTCATTTAATTTTATTCCTGGGTGATATGCCATTGTATACATTATATAGATGTACCATAATTTGCTTATCTATTAATCTGTTGAAGAACATCCTGGTTGCTTCAGTTTTTGCAATTATAGATAAGCTGCTATAAATATTCATGTGTAGGTAGTTTGTGGACATTAGTTTGCAACTCATTTGGGTAAATACTAAGGAGAACAGATGTCCTTCTTTTTCAATAAAACATTTATATCTGGTATTTATATCTTGATAGACTAAGATTTGCCCTCTGTAGCAAACTCCGTGCCTTCCCAGATTTTTTCCCTTAGCATCGCTGTAGTTTCTGTCACATATGAATCACAGGAATGCCAGACACATGTCAAAAACTTTGTCTCTGAAAAAAACAGAAAATGTTTAAAAATCTTATAGAAATGATCATGGTACACTTGATATTCATTGATAGATGTGGCCTATGAAGCAGCCTATGTACTGTTTCTGCAGGTGGATGTTAATGCTGATAGTCCTACCAAAATGCACTGCCTTCTCTCTTCTGGTTCCTGCAGTCATAGCCCCGTGAATAGTATAAGTTTGGCTTTCTCTTTTTTTTTTATAATGCCCCAGACTGTATTTTCTGATCAAAACACTGTCTAACAAGGAAAGATTAATGACTTCAGGGTTCATACACTCCATTAATATATTTGATACTGAGACGATGTCTTAGCCTTCCTGATCCTCCTGATTCTCATTGTCCTGTGAAACAAGCAATGATATCCACTTTGCAAGGCAGTGTGAAGGTTTTGAAGTGAAGTGAGGAAATCCTGGCACATTGGGGGCAACCTGTTAATAGTGTGGTGGTGGTAATATTTGTATAGCAAACATGTAACCCAAAAGAATAGGGTGCTTCATGCTTCAATAGGGAAATTTTATCTGAGCAACAAGAATAATGACCAGGACACATACACATTTCTCCCAATAGTCTCCTTTCTATTGATGTCCACTCAGCTTACAGCACTCAGAGCTGTCTCCTGGTCATTAACGTCTGATTCTCTTATTGACCTGCCAGCAGAGTTTTCTCTCATCTATCTGTGTCCTTTTAGGATCTAAGGATCTAGTAAATAAGCATTTCATTTCTTTGCCCATTCTTGTTCCACATCCTATTGTCAGCCCAGTCCTCGTCCTTTGTGCTGATGCAAGTCTCCTAATTATTATACAAAGCTTTGCGGCATGCTCTAGTCCACAGAGTTTTTGCAACTCCTCCTTCTTTTCTGACACCCCCAGAATACTTGGTGTCTGGCCATTTATTAGCTGGTACTCATTAACTATTTTTTGTTGCTATTAATCAACTTGATCAAACTCTTGAACTCAGGGAACCCTGACTCTTATTTCTTATACTCCATACAGTGTCCTACCACATATAGCTGTTTAATGAATAGATTTGTTCATTTGATTCAATCCCAGAAACTAAAAGGTATTTGACAATTCAAGCCTGTAAAGCCATAACAGATTTCTGAGCAACTTTAAAAAAAGAAAAATGTTCATTTGCCCAGAACAGGTACAGCTTCATCTGGAAGTAAGAATATGAACTTAGATATATCTAACGTCCTTTCTAAGTGGGTAGCTCTGTCCTGTGATATGTGGGCAATCCTGAATTGTCTGTGTCTTAGCTGGGATTGGTTTTTCATATCGGTCACCAGCCTCAGCATCTACCACAGCCATGTTGAGTCCATCATCTCTTAAAAGGGCATGTGTGACAACATTAGCTAGCAAGGTGACATGTAATTAAGAAAGCATGCCTTTTTACAACTCAAAATAATATGAGATCTCCTCATTCATCTCCACTAACACAGCTTGATGCTTGAGTATCCTCTAAGCCACTTCTCTGCTGTCAGCTGTGACACTGGCAACGCATTTTGCAGAAGGTTAGCAACATAGTGCAGGTTATTTGTAGGACACTCATTCTGAGTCTTGAATCTGAGCGAATCCAGAAAGCAATGGAATATTCCATGTGTACCCCCACGTGATCTGCTGCCCCCAGGTCTGTTTATCCTAAAAGGGTGTAGAAACTACCTGGCAGAGGCTGGCTGAAATCGAAGAAATCCTGACTTGAGCTGTTTCAGAAAAGTGACTCCAGTATTTGAGGAATGATGAGGACAGCATTAAATATGAGTCAAAGGCTTGGAGCGGTTCCCATTTTCCTTTATAACGGATGTTTCTGGTGTGACTATTATTTTTGCAACTATCACTTTATCTACATTTTTACTAGCACTTGGAACACTACCTTTGGATAACTTAAATGGAAGCTTGTTTACCACGATGAAGTAAATTGGCAGAAATTTCCATTGTTCATTAAATCTGGTGCAAACAGTTTGCCTGAGCTAGATATTTTAGAGTCCTGGGTGTATTTCTGAAGAAGTAAATACTATTGCTCCAAATAGAAAGTAGTAAATAAAAAAGAAAGAAAAGACAGCTAATAGGTATTTCAAGCTTTTACTTTCTATCACCACGTGAAAAGGTGGCTTACATTGTTCAGGAGGGAACAACCGTCCGCTCTGCTGGATTCCAGCGCTTCCCAGATTGTGCACTATTAGCTTGTTTTTTCCAACATGGCTCTGAAATAACAACCCACTCCTTTCCCTGCACTCCTGGCCCCATGCGACATTTTATTATGCTCATGCTGAAAGAAAAGGTGTCTGTGCATACTGTGTCTCTTCATTTGGCTCCAGCAATTTCCCTTTGATTTGGAAAGAATAATCTTTCTAATTCCGCTATAAAATACACAGGAGAGAGAAAAAAGATGAAGCTCCAGGAATGTGCACCCGTGTTGATATTTTGTTCCAGGAATGAATTGAAGCTGAATTTTCTTTAGCATTGCTCAAGTGAATGATCAATTACTGTAAGTCTGAATATCTGCAGGGTTGTTCACCACCGATTTATACAGCATGGTTTAACTTTGTCTCCATTCTTCAAGATATTAACACCTCGCTAATATTCAGCAGGTACCTCTATGACACCAGGAGCAACTCCATCCACAGCCCCCTAATTGCTCTCTCCCTGGTTCTGCCCAGAATATTTATGGTGAGTAGCCAGTTATCTCTTCTTTGGCAGCCGGCCCTGCTTTCCTGTCATGTGGAATTGCCTGCATTCGCGTTTGCAAACAGAGGCTCACTCAAGTGTCACTAAAGGAAGAGGAGGTGGAGCCAACAGGGCTTTAAAAAGGAAAGGGGAGTCATTCTACTTTTCAAAAAGAGAAACTGGGTTTGGGGTGGAATCGGATCCCCATATTGCTTCTTTCGGCTTGATCAAGGGTCGTGGTTGGAACTTTCCATCAATTCTTTCCTTTTCCATTCTCTCTCTCTCTAACCTTTGCCCACTGCTCTCTCTGCCTGTCACAGTGAAGTCAGCTGCAGGCCTCCAGAGTGTGACTGTTAAACTGCGAAATGTGTCATAAGGGTGTCAGGTATTTCTTACTGACTTCTCAAAAACTTAGATAAAGATATCTTTCCCAGAGAGTCCCTTTCAGTCTGCCTCTGGACACCGCCTGCCTGTCGTTGAAGCAGGAGTTGGAGGGCAACAGCCAAGGAGCCCAGGAAAAGATGCCCCGGGGCCACAGGCTAAGCCGGTTGAGCGCGCCTGGGGTCAGACAGGCGGACCTTGCTATGTTCAAAGTCAAGTGATTTTCTGTTGAGAGTTCGAGCCCATCGGGATCATGCTGCTCTTCCTTGTCATTCTGTTGCCAGTAGTTTTTAAGTTTGGTTTTGTTAGTGTCTCAGCACTCCAGCGCTGGAACTGTCCTGAAGGCTCCGCCTCGGGAAATGAGAGTTCTTCTTGTGTGGGTAAGTCTTTCTATCAAAAGTAATTCATGTCTTCCAGGAAACTGCCCTCAGCTACCTGTTCATTTTGTTTTGTATAGTTGGGTATATTTTCTGATTTGACTTTGGGTCTGTATATTTGCTTAATTTTTGTTTTCTAATGCTTGTGTTGTTTCTTACAGCTGTTAGAGCAGCTACCAGCTATAAAAATTCTTGGTCCTCAAAACTGTTCTTCCGTGTGTGAACGAGAGTGTTTCACTTTAAACTAGCTGAACATTTCCTTTCATGTCTTCACTCTGACAGTTGATCCGCTTTTATTTGGAAAAGGGAACTAGCGGCACTTTTTTTTTTGAAACTGTCTCTACCTAAGGCATAAAGAAAAAAATTCTCTAATAACTTTGTGGGAAAACTCAGAGGTAGCTGAAAAATCAGTGACAAAATGGTTGAGAATTGGAAACAGACATGACTCTATTATCAATGCCAAGTTTCACCTTACACCTCCTCCCCTTCCTCCCCACTCCCGTTTTTGAAGATCTGACCCAGCTCCAGGTTTTTATTAACAGGTGCCTTGTAACTTTCAGAGCTGCTAAGAAATGACAATATGTCACATGCTTCTCTCTGGGTTTTTAACCTAGGAGAAGTGGGAATTTTATTAAATGCATATAGCAATCCTGTTTAAGGGTGTTGCCTGAAAAAACAGTTCTCTCTCTCTCTCTCTCTCTCTCTCTCTCTCTCTCTCACTATGGATTGATTTCATTTAGCTCTCGATTGAGCCTCCAACCTGCAGCTCAAATAAAGCAGCCGTTTCCATCCATTATAGAACATGAACTACCCTGACATTCCTTTTTTCCTATTTTGTCCTTTTGAGAAGGCATCTGGCTCTCAAAAAGAGGTAAATTTAAAAAAGCATAGTCAAGTTTACAGGAGAGAAATCTCTGGAAGATAGCACAGTAGTGGGAATGAAGAGAAGAGTTCTGAGCCAAACTGCTGACGTTGAGCTCCTGCCCGGGCTCCCTAAAGAAGGAAGCTACCAGTGAGGAAATCAGGTGCTCCTGCTCCGAATTCAGGACTCTGTCTTCAGGCCAGTACTCACTGTAACAGGGAGCAGAACCCCGGGGTGTGGAAAGAAAGCACTAAATTCTCATAATCTCTCTGACCCCCGCACTGGAACATTGCCGCTTTTATGCTACATACCCCATAAAGTCTTCTTGAATGAATGAGTAGTCAGTCTTTCCTTGACCTACTTATCACAGAGTCCTAGCGAATAGCAACAAAGGGTGACTAAAAAGGGGGTGGGTGTCTGAAGACCAAAATGACCTCACAAGCCTGTTGCTCAGCTGTTGGGGGCAGAAATAAGAGCTTTTGGACACAGTTGTTCAATTCCCGGGGTGGGTGAATTATCCTGAGAGTAGTTGGCAAGTGATCAGAATTAGACACTGTCATTTGCATGGGACATGAGGGGAGATGGTGGGAGCCAGTCAAGAAGCAGAACTTGAGAGAGGGGGAAAATCCCACAGAAATGAATTTTTACACATAGCTTTAGAGTCTTAGGGAACAACCCTATTCCTGCCAACAAGTGAACTTCTGCTCCTCGCCCCTCCTGCCAGTGGCTCAGAAGTGCTCCTACATAAGGTGGGGTGCATCTAATACACTTGAAGACCAAGACAAAGACCAGGAGCTAAGGGGACTGTGTCAGAGTGGAAGGAACAAAGGTTTTAGAAGCAAACACACCTCATTTCAAATCTCTACTACCTATTTAATACTTGTTATATTGGAATATTACAGAGAATAATCACACCTTACCTCCTGTCAGGATTGTTGTGGGACCACATGAGATACCACATGAAATGCACCCAGCACAAGGCTAACAGACTGTGCTCAATAAGTGTCCTCTTGGCTTCACGTCTTGGCCAGATCTCTTTGATCAAATCACACCCTGTGCCTTATTTGAATAGTGCAGTGACATGGCACAGACCTCACATGGTGTGCAATGTCTGGATGCTACTTTGTGACTCTGCCTCTTTGCTCCCTTGATCCTTGCATGTCACTGGTTTAAACCCCCTATTTTAACTAGTTAACTCGAGCCTCATGTTAACTGATAACTGCCTGAATCACACTCTGTGCCCTCTGCATTTCAGAGGATAGTATTTCTCCTTTCGAAACAGATATGGTGCCATCACCTATTCCTACTGTCCAGTTAAATTCTACTTGCCTTAGTTTTTGCCTTGGCATTGAGACAGACCACCTCTGGCCAGCCTGACCCAGCAAAAAGAATGCTTTGAGGTCTGACAAGAGTCAGGTAACTGCAAGGTTGTCACTCATGTGACCGCTAGCCAGACAAACCAAGTGATAACACAGAACTGGGTTTCCTTTTCATTACATTCTTCCTGCTTTTTTTTTTTTTTAAATCAACTATTTTGTTAGATTCTATTAAATTGCAGTAGGTGAAGAGAGCAATAGAGAGAACTGCTGGCAAGTGGCTTCTGAACTTTCAAGCTTATTTGCCCTGGAGGAGAAATATCAGTTGAAAAAGGAACTGTTCCTGTTTGCTGGCTGTACCTGCATTATTTATATGAACTTTCTTGGTAATACAAAGGGTGAAGAAGTAGTCCAGGCCAAGCCTCAGAGGCCTGGCTGTAGGGGGATCCCCGGCACTAAGTCAGCCACCAGGGAGATCACTTTTAGCAGTAAACAGTGAAGTCACTGATTTCAGTGCTGGCTAAGGCTTGATCAGCTTCCCAGTCATGTGCAAACGAGAGTAATTTCATGATCAGAATCTTTGTTTTTTCAGCCAGAGTATGCAAAATGAAAAAAAAAAATGAACTGCAAATAAATTACAAAAATGATTTTTTATGTATACCACGTCAATGAAAACCACCTTCCGAGTACCCAGTATTTTGTGGTCTTTGAGGGGTAGTAGTGTTTAGTGGTAACTTAAATTTTGGAGAGAGAGGTGGTTTCAAATTTCAGTTTTGCTGCTTGTGAACCATGTGTCTCATTTTTTATTGTAAAATGAAAATAATTATCCCCTTCTCTTAGGATTGTTATGTTACGTATTAAGAGTATGTTAATGTATTTTTTTCCAATGCTGGTGGAGCATGAAAATCACCCATGTCCAGGTTACCACCCAGTCCATCTGGGTCAGAGTCACAGTCTCTTCTGTGAGTGGAATCCAGGCATCATTTTTTTTTTTTTACTCTTTCTTGGTGATTCTAAAGGGCATACTGGGCAGCCTGGGTTTAAGACCACTAAGTTAATACATGTAGAGAGCATAACACAGAGCTTGGCATATAGTAGCTACTCAGTAAGTCTTGGCCTCTATATTTTTATCATTATTAAAATGATTTTTATTGGTAGTAATAGTATGAATATTTTCTAAATATAGCTTGGTTCCTTCTATAAAATTGAACTATTTCTATATGTGGAAAATACACATTAAAAAATCTGAGATAGTTTTACAACATTAAAATTGTAGCCAAGATAATCTGAATATTCATAACTTGTATTTTGTAACTAGAAGTAATGTTTATTAAAAATACAAAAATACATCAAATTGATTTGAGTAAGTCCCCTTGTGAAACTGCAGCTCCAATGTTTGTCTTTCTGTGACATCAACTGAAAAAAATTCCACTGACTGAAAATTAAATATGGTTGTTAGATTTCTTACCAGTAACAATTTTATTTTGACAGCAACAGCAGAAACAAGGCACTTGAAAGTGATCATTTTAATTTTATGTATATTTTTCCTTATGTTTGGAAGCAATTTCTCTAAGACATTTTAAAGTTGTTAAAAGAATTATAAAAGAATGATAAAATAATTTTTTAAGTGAATTTATATTTGGGGGTTAATTGAGAGATTTTCAAATATATGACATTCAAAATGTGACAGTTCTTTGTGTTCAGAGTAGAGCAAATGATTGTTTTCTACAAAAACTAAATAAACTAGTGGTTTGGCTCAAAATTTACCTTCATGAAAATCCATTTGAAATAATTTCTTGTTTAGTATGGATGTTTTTTGTTTTTTTGTTTTTTTTATCAGTAGTCTCTAAACTCTATTCCAAGTGAACTTTCTTGCAGTCAGTTAAGTGGTCCACACCTGACTTGGGGAGACTGTTCTAGAGACATACTAAACGGTGGAATAGGTGCTCTGTCCTTCTTAGCTCTCAGCTCGGCTCTTTTCACTCAGGCACGAAGAGACGAGCTAAAGGATCACTTTTTCTTTTTTCAAGTAAAAGGGAGTTCTTCATAGTGAATGACTTTTCTCAGAGTGTATAATGGAAAAAACAAAAATTACTTCTTTTCAGAGTGTGTATAATAGAAGAAATAACAATGCACTAAGATTCTTCCATAAAGACCTTCCTGAAGGAGAGACTGCATTCCTAAAGAGTGGCTGGAGTTTCAGAAATTCCAAAGCTCCCTGGCCTGCTGGAGTCACTATATCTCAGAGTTTTTAAATAAAAATGACCTGTGCCTTCACCCTATGTTTTGGGGAAACTCAGTGTGTCTCCCCTAAGATAGAGGGCATGGGAATGGTGATGTGGAAGGGAAGGCTCTTGTGTTCCTGCCAGTTCTTCCACTGAGTTAATGAGGCCTCTTGTCCTCCCGTGCTGCTCCCTTCCCACACTTCAGGACCTCACGTGCTACACCACCCTGCTTTACTTCTAAAAAGAGCTGGTGCTATGAACCATGAGGGGACAGACTTCAACTGAAAGCTGAGGGGGTAAAGAAATCCTGGCCACATCAAACAACTAAAACTATTTTTCATTTTTGTTCTTAAAATTTAAGTGATTGTTCACTGTGGGAGACTTACCAGCCCTCCCTCACTCGGGTGCCAGCTTTCTACAACCCTGGCTGCTTTGGTGAGGTTGACCTACACCAAGCCCTGTTTCCCGGGCCCCCTGATCTGTTTCAGAAGACCTACATTCTCACGCAAAACATTTTAGATTTCCTCCTCCTCCTTCAATACTGTTTTCCTGATCAGATCCTGGGTCGCCTTTTTTAAATCAAAACAAAACACCTTAAAAATTACTAAATAACATACTGAAGTGTTTTAATAAACAAAAATATTTCTCAGAAGAAACATACTGGCCACAGGTTTTAGACCAAATTTTTCTTTTTTCTCTCCACAGTGGGGGAATGTTAATTTTGAGAAAGAAGCAAATCGGCCCTGGCCGGTTGGCTCAGCGGTAGAGCATCGGCCTGGCGTGCGGGGGACCCAGGTTCGATTCCCGGCCAGGGCACATAGGAGAAGCGCCCATTTGCTTCTCCACCCCCCCCCCCTCCTTCCTCTCTGTCTCTCTCTTCCCCTCCCGCAGCCAAGGCTCCATTGGAGCAAAGATGGCCCGGGCGCTGGGGATGGCTCCTTGGCCTCTGCCCCAGGCGCTAGAGTGGCTCTGGTCGCAGCAGAGCGACGCCCCGGAGGGGCAGAGCATCGCCCCCTGGTGGGCAGAGCATCGCCCCTGGTGGGCGTGCCGGGTGGATCCCTGTCGGTCGCATGCGGGAGTCTGTCTGACTGTCTCTCCCCGTTTCCAGCTTCAGAAAAATACAAAAAAAAAAAAAAAAAAGAGAGAGAGAAAGAAGCAAATCTTTTGAAGGCAAGTCCCAGGTAGTGGGAATTCTGCCTGGAGAGAAGACATTTTCCTATGTGCTCAGGCTAGGAAGGAATTCCACAGTTGGGGAGTGACTTTTTTTGGCCTAATGGACACAAGTCAGAAGTGATGCAGGACACTGACATCAAAATAGACCCTCATAAGTCTGGTGTTGGTGAGCGAATATAAGGTATTATATGTGTGATTCTTCTTTCCTTAAAGAAAATATTATTAAAAGTTAGAGATTGATCTTTCTGTGCTGAGGAAAACAAGGAGGCCAGTCCCATGTTTCGGGTGAAATGGTACAACAAGTGGCAGGTAGGAGGGACTGTCTTCTAGAGGCATGTGGTCTCACAGAGGTGGACAGAGGGGATGAAGATCAAAGAGAGGCACCAATGGGTGTGGATGAAGGAGGTAGACTACTTCCCAGTCAGTGGTCAACTTTAGGAGTATCAAATAATTTAGATTGTGAATCAATAGTTCTTCTCTCTTATTTTTGTCATTGACTTAATAGATTTCATTGTACTAATTTACTTAGATTGATATGTTGTCTTTTAATCCAGATAGTTAAAAACATCAAACAGCCATCAGACGAAGTAACAGAAATTTCTTACTTGGAAAATAAGTCTTCTTCTTTTTTCTTTTCTTTTTTTTTTCTTATTAAGTGAGAGGCAGGGAGGCAGAGAGACAGAGAGACAGACTCCTGCACATGCCCTGACTGGGATCTACTAGCAAGCCCCCTACCAGGGGATGCTCTGCCTATCTGGGGCCATTGCTCCATTGCTCAGAAACTGAGCTATTTTAGTGCCTGGGATGAGGATATGGACCCATCCTCAGTGCCTGGGACCAACTTGCTTTAATGGAGCCATGGCTGCAGGAAGGGAAGAGAGAGAGAGAGATTAGGGGGAGGAGGAGAGGTGGAAAAGCAAATGGTTGCTTTTCCTATGTGCCCTAACCAGGAATCAAACCCAGGATTTCCATATACCGGGCTGACATTCTCCCACTGAGCCGAATGGCCAGGACTGAAAATAAGTGTTCTAAATTCTGTTCAACACTCTTAATTGTTTAGTCACTTTGATTATAGTGGAGAAAGCTAGGGGAAGAAACTAGTAACTTTCCAATATGTGTAAATTACCTGATATTTCAGCAATTGTTTTAATGAGGTAGTTTTTGTAAACTTGTTTTGAGCAAAAAAGTTAAAGACTTATTAATTAATCTCAACAGCTGGAAACTACTGCATTGGAGAGCTTTTTCAGTTTTCAAGGTCAGTTTTAAAGAATGTACTTTCCTTCAAGGAATTTCTAAATATTTTTCAAGGAACTCTCAAATCCTATGAAGCAGCTTATTGTTGAATTTAGTTTTAGTTATTATGTCAAATTTAAAAAATCTTAAAGTTAGGGAAACAAAATGTTGGTTTTATTATGTTATAGTTTTAATGTTAGAATTAGAATTAATTTTAAGAAAGGACCAGGAACTGACCAGGCAGTGGATAGAGCGTCAGACTGGGATGAGGAGGACCCATGTTTGAGACCTCGAGGTCACCAGCTTGAGCGTGGGCTCATCTGGTTTGAGCAAGGCTCACCAGCTTGAGCCCAAGGTCACTGGCTTGAGCAAGGAATCACTCAGTCTGCTGTAGCTCCTGGTCAAGACACATATGAGAAAGCAGTCAATGAACAACTAAGGAACCCAATGAAGAATTGATGTTTCCCATCTCTCTCCCTTCCTGTCTGTCTGTCCCTATCTGTTTCTCTCTCTGACTCTGTCTCTGTCTAAAACACACATACACACACACACACACACACACACACACACACACACAAATAAATAAATAAATAAGGACCAGGAACAACAAACAACAAAATCTTTGACAATTGGAACATAAGTGTCCCCATTGTCTGTTTCTTTCTTGCTTTCAGGTCAATACTTTTATCAAGAATGATAACACTACTCACCATGAAGAGGGTATTACCTGGATATTAGGTGAACCCAGAATGCAGGTTTATTTTGTAGAGATTCTTTATTAACAATAATGTTAATAAATAATGGCTTTGCACACCACCACCTCAGTCTCATCCCCAGCTGTTGCATTTGCTGGGGCCCACAACAAGACGATGACTGAGAACTGGACCTTGAAGGATTAGTAATGTTTTTTTCAGGTGTAGAGAAAGAAAAAAAAATTACATTAAATAGAAGGGACCTTTACACTTCTCGAAATATCTTGCTATATCTAAAAAGACCTTTTTATTTTATTTTATATGGCCAATGTTAATAACCTTCAAAAGCAATTTTGGAATAACAGATGTAAATGTCTTTCCTTATGAGTTTTTTTCCTTAACACCATCATTCAAAGGTTGCCTTTGATGCTGGAAATTAGCTAATGTATAGAAACTTCACTCATTTTAGTCAAGTATGAGGCAGACTCTTCTGTCCTCATCACCTCTTGAACTTCTTTTTAAGCCGGGAGTTCAAATTGGTGTGTGAATCTGTTTTCACTTTTGACCTTGATTTTCTGATTCTCCGAAAGTTGGCCAACCGTACTAATGTCTCACAGTGTCCGGGTTTTCCAAGTATTCCCCAAGAAACTTAGTACATTGGAACTTGTGTGAGTGTGAAGGTGTTGGAGAACCACAGACTTCTGTGACAGTGACTCATACCATACACTGATTTATTTGCAGAGCCCCCTCTCAGTGGCAGGATAGAAGAGGCCTTTCAGAGAAGAGGCCTGCCTTCTTGCCAGAACAGCCTGTCATAGTGATAGGTCAGCTTTGTGTGTAGTAAGTGGATCTCATCATGAGTTAGCTTTTTTTTCCCCCTGTGGGTAGATGGTTGCTAGGATACAGACAGTTCTAGCAACATCATGGCAGCTGCCTTGTTCTTCAGCACACGGTGTGCCAGTGGAGAAACAGTGATTTATCATATTTCATTCACTTTAACACTCTTAGTTAAAATTGCTAAATCTTGAAGAAGGATCTTTCTTCTTCCAAAGACTCCATCCTTGTGTAAACAGATCAAAAAAGGAAGGTCAATCAAACTCCACAGTGTCATTAACATATGGTTGTTGACACCAATCCTGTGTATTTTGGGTCCTTCCTTCTGACATTTAAAAACATGCCCAGAGACAGAAGCTACCAGGGATCCCCTGGTGTTTGCCTCCCTCTGAAGCATACAATTACTTTGTTCTGCAGTTTTCAGTACAAAGGAATTTAAACTCTACTTGTGTAGGAAACTTGCAAAGTTTACTGCATTTAATGTCAATTTACCTACTATGTGGAAATGTGTGTCTTTTTAATTTAAGCAACATTACTGAGAATTTTAAAAACTCCAAGTCGATCACAAAATTTAGGTTTGAAAACAGATCTGAAAGTTCAACAAAAACTTTTATATTTCTTGAATGTTCTAATGAATCATGGTAAAGATTACATGTAAGAGGGGGAAAAAAAGATGTATGACAAAAATTTCCATGTAGAATCTCAATGCATTTAAAAAAGCACCCAACAGCCCTGGCCGGTTGGCTCAGCGGTAGAGCGTCGGCCTGGTGTGCGGGGGACCCGGGTTCGATTCCTGGCCAGGGCACATAGGAGAAGCGCCCATTTGCTTCTCCACCCCCACCCCCTCCTTCCTCTCTGTCTCTCTCTTCCCCTCCCGCACCCGAGGCTCCATTGGAGCAAGGATGGTCCGGGCGCTGGGGATGGCTCCTTGGCCTCTGCCCCAGGCGCTAGAGTGGCTCTGGTCTCGGCAGAGCGACGCCCCGGAGGGGCAGAGCATCGCCCCCTGGTGGGCAGAGCATCGCCCCCTGGTGGGCAGAGCATCGCCCCTGGTGGGCATGCTGGGTGGATCCCGGTCGGGTGCATGCCGGAGTCTGTCTGACTGTCTCTCCCCATTTCCAGCTTCAGAAAAGAGGGAAAAAAAAAAGCACCCAACAATGTCCAAGAGAGAATGATATTAATATATAGCGGTGGGAAAAGGTAGGCTAATAATAATAAAAAATTATAATAAATAAAAAATTAATAAATAATAATACAAGAATAAACTGTGTTTCTTGTATTCAGAACTGTAAGCCAACTTTAGCCTACCTCTCTTACCTTCTGGAACAGAAAGCTAACCAGAAGCACACTGGGAATGGGTGCCCCTCTTCAACATGAGCTATGTTGATGCATATGAAATGACCAGATTTTAGTACTTCCAGCAGACAGGATGAAATGCTATTATTGAATAAAAGAAATTTTAAACAGAATAAATTGTGATTTGCACTTTAGATAAGTGGACTGATCTTGTCACAGGGAAAAGTGGAACAATTTTTGACAAGTAGTTCTAGTGTCTCACTTGCTTGTGACCTTAACTTTGCATGAAAGTTTTCTCCCCCTTATTCAATATACTGTGCCTAGCAGATTGTGCTAGGCCTTAGCTTTTGAAACTAATAGGGTCCAATTATATAGCTGATATGAGCTGCTAGTACTTACCTCATAGGATTGGTATAAAGACTAAATAAATTAATTCATATAAGGTGCTTAGAATCTTACCTGATATAGGGAGTTTCCAGTAAATAGTAACTATTACTCTCTAGCAAATTCTATAAGTTGAGATATTAATGACACCTTTGCTTTGTGTTATTTTTCTAATCCTATTTTTTAAATTTTCATTGATACTTAGAGAAATCTAAAGTTGGTCTCTTGGGATAAGTCACCAAGTCCGAACAATCATGTTATTCAGGGTGTTCTCTGTGACTTGTTTTTTTTCTTCTTTTTAATTAAGTGAGAGGTGGGGGGCAGAGAGACAGACTCCTGCATGCACCCCTGATGGAGATCTACCAGGCAAGCCCCCTATGGTGTGTTGCTCAGTAATTGAGCTATTTTTAGCTCCTGAGACAGGCCATGAAGCCATCCTCAGCACTGGGGCCAACTCCCTGGAATCAATTGAGCCTAGGCTTAAGGAAGGAGGAAGAGAAAGAGAGAGAGAGAGAGAGAGAGAGAGAGAGAATGAGAGAAAGAGAGAAGAGGGAGGGGTGGAGAAGCAGATGGGTGCTTCTCCTGTGTGCCCTGACTGGGAATCAAACATGCCGGGCTGATGCTCTACCACTGAGCCAACCTGCCAGGGACTCTGTGACTTGTTATTATCCTTTTTTGGGGGGGAGGGAGCAGGGAGCATCAACTCCCATATGTGCCTTGACCAGGCAAGCCCAGGGTTTTGAACTGGCAACCTCAGCGTTCCAGATCGATGTTTTAACCACTGCGCCACTACAGGTCAGGCCTATTATTATCCTTTATGATAAACTGTGACATAAAAATCTTCAATTAATGATTTTTTCAACATAATTATTCATTTTTATTTGTTTTTTAATTTGTTCATTTAAGAGAGAGAGGAAAGATAGAAACATTGGTTTGTTTTTCCATTTATACATTCATTAGTTTATTTTTGTATGTGCCTTACTGGGAATTGAACCTACAACTTTGGTATATTGGGACAATGCTCTAACCAACTGAACACCTGGCCAGGGCAGTAATTATTTTTAATATTTGTCACACTTGCTCTCAACATTTTAAGAAAATTTTATGGAGTAGTTTTTTCTATACTTATATTGTTACTTGTATCATGCAGCTGGGGCACAGAATTCAGCACTGATCAGGGTAGGACCAATAAGAACAATGGAGTTGGCCTGACTGATGGTGGCACAGTGGGTAGAGCATGACCTGTGATGCTGAGGTCTCAGGTTTGAAACCCCGAGGTTGCTGGCTTGAGCATGGACTCATCAACCATAAACGCAGGCTCACCAGCTTGAGTGCACAATCTTCTGCGTGAGTGTGGGATCACCAACATGATCCCAAAGTTGCTGGCTTGAACCCAAAGGTCACTGCCTTGAAAGCCAAGGTCACTGGCTTGAGTAAGGGGTCACTGGCTCAGCTGGAGCCCCCCATAAAGGCACATATGAGGAGCAATCAATGAACAACGAAAATGCCGCAACAATGAGTTGATGCTACTCATCTCTCTCTCTGTCTCTCTCTCTCTCTTTCTTGTACAAGCTAAAAAAGAAAAAAAGAATTGGGTTCAGAAAACATCCGGACTCCAACAATTCTTAATTTTTGTTTTTGTTTACTTATCTAAGAACACTCCGGATGTGGTATTTATGGATAAATATTCATTTTTTTAGCCTTTCACTTTAAGAACCATTATTTAGCCTGACCAGGAAGTGGCACAGTGGATAGAGCGACAGTTTGACAGTTTGCCAGCTTGAGCATGAGATTATGGACATGACTCTAGGGGTTGCTGGCTTGAGCCCAAGGTTGCTGGCTTGAGCAAGGGGTCACTCGCTCTGCTGTAGCTCCCACCCCCGTCAAGGCACATGTGAGAAAGCAATCAATGAACAACTAAAGAGACTAAGGAGCCACAATGAAGAATTGATGCTTCTCATCTCTCTCTCTTCCTACCTGTCTGTCCCTATCTGTCTCTCTCTCTGTCTCTGTCAGAAAAAAATAGAAACACTATTTAGTTAGTAAAAGGAAAAGATAACTGTGTTAATTACAAATAAAATTCACAACCAAATTTTTAACCTCTAAGAAATTATTTCCAGATTTAATTTTTTAGATTTCCTTCAGAGAGTTGAGCTTCTATTTACTTTTTATTTAAAAAATTTTAAAATTGATTTTATCAAGAGAAGAAGGGAGACAGAAGGAGAGACAGAAACATATATCTGTTCCTGTATGTGTCCTGACTAGGGATCAAACTGACGACCACTGCCCTTCAGGACAAAACTCTAACCAGCCAAGCTATCCAGCCAGGGCAAAACAAAAAATAGAGCTTTTAGTGTTGTTTGGAAGGGGTTTTGTTTTACATTATTGTTTTATTTCCTTTAGCAGAGATCATATTGACCCTATTGATTTGGTATTTGAAGTTTAGAAAAACAGAGAAATGGAAACATTTCACAGAAAATAGGGGTTCGACTACATAACATCTATTAATGAATTTGCATAAGCTTAGGCTTCTTTACAAAGTGTCGCAAACAAAGAAACTATTGACTTTTGTAAGACAGGAAAGATAGGAATTAAGTTGGTAAATGGTAAAATAGAAAAAACCTTCAAGACATCTAACCCAAATGCCTCCTGTTACAGATGACAGGTTGAGATCCAGGGAGATGAAGTAAATCATCAGGTTCCTGGCAGACCTAAAGCTCAGGACCACAGACTGTTTTTTTTTTACAAAATTTACCACACACATGCCACCTTCCATGACGGACAAAAGCCCACCAATGTAATGATTAGTTCTTTCAACCAAAAAGTATTAATAATATTAAGTTGGGCAAGTCTCTTAAATCTAGTTCTTTATGTTGAAAGCACTTGTAAGTAGGACTGAGATTTCCTTTTATGTAAATTACACCAGCGTAGTAATACAAATCACTTAAACAAATTTCATTCCACATCAGTTATGTGTTAGGACCGACAGTGGGGACATTGCTATCTCAGACACCATGGTGTCCTGAAGGGCTGGGAGGTTCCCAGCTAAGAGGCCCAAGTGTGGGGTCTGCTGCAATTTACCTGATGACTTATGAACTGTACTAGTTGTGTTTATCAAAACTAACTCTTACAGGCCCTGGCCGGTTGGCTCAGCGGTAGAGCGTCGGCCTGGCGTGCGGGGGACCCAGGGTTCGATTCCCGGCCAGGGCACATAGGAGAAGTGCCCATTTGCTTCTCCACCCCCCACCCCCCCTCCTTCCTCTCTGTCTCTCTCTTCCCCTCCCGCAGCTCCATTGGAGCAAAGATGGCCCGGGCGCTGGGGATGGCTCCTTGGCCTCTGCCTCAGGCGCTAGAGTGGCTCTGGTCGCAACAGAGCGACACCCCGGAGGGGCAGAGCATCGCCCCCTGGTGGGCAGAGCATCGCCCCTGGTGGGCGTGCCGGGTGGATCCCGGTCGGGCGCATGCGGGAGTCTGTCTGACTGTCTCTCCCCGTTTCCAGCTTCGGAAAAAAAAAATGCAGAAAAAAACAAACAAACAAACAAAAAAAACCTAACTCTTACAAAATCCCAAAGTGGCTTAAAACCTTCTTACAAAGGAACTAAAGATTGCAGCTAATAATGCAAGCCCAGGAGAACAATGAGGGAAGGGCAGCACTGACCTTATCATATGCCTCAAATAAGCAATTGGTTGACTGCATAAGAGGTAAAAACAATGTCAATTGCTTTAGAGTTGACAAAAAAAATAGGAAAAAAATTACAAGAGGACAGGCTTAAAAATGGATTTATGTTTATTATTAGTAGTAATGAATCTTACAGCAAGTCTTAAAATTGGCCTCCAAATGTTAGTTAATGGCAATGTGAAGCCATTAAGACAAGCAAGCTGTTTAAAAATAAGTATCCAGAATGTGAAAACAACTCTTATGATTTTTACAGTTGTGTTCAAAGTTACGACATTTAAGACTACAGTTACTATTAAAAGTTAGAACTCTCATTTGAGGTTTCTGAAATTATAGCAAAATTGGAAAGCCTTGCACTATTAACCAACTATGTGTTCCTCCTGCTTCCTGTTGTGGTGAAACATAGCTAAAAGGAAAAAATATATATGGAAAACCACATGACAACAGATTAAAATGTGTTCTTTTGTCAGCAAATTACTGTTGAAAACTTCACAGAAAGCATTACTGAAATTGTGAAGAAATAGTATTAGGAAACTTGCACAGCTGGGTGAAAGTGAAGGTGTTTCTCATAAGCTCAGTTTATGCTATTTTCTAGAAACTAATAGTTAACATTAATGAGAGGTCACTATGTGTAAGATAAAATTCTAAGCACTTGGTATGAATTAATTTATTTAGTCTTCATAATAATCCTATGAAGTGTTATCTCCATTCTATTTATTTATTTATTTATTTATTTAGCAAGAGACAGACAGACAGATAGACAGACAGGAAGGGAGAGAGATGAGAAACATCAACTCATAGTTGTGTTACTATTAGTTGTTCATCAGTTGGTTCTCATACATGCCTTGACTGTGGGACTCCGGGACTCCAGCCCAGCCAGTGATTCCTTGCTCAAGCCAGTGACCTGGGTTCAGGCCAGCAACCATGGCATCATGTTGATGACTTCATGATTAAGCTGGTGTGCCCACACTCAACCTGCAACCCCATGGTTTTAAACCTGAGACCTCAATGTCCTAGGTCCAGGTCAGCGTTCTATCCACTGTGCCACCACAGGTCAGGCTCAACTTTATTTTAAAGCTGAAGAAATGGATGTACAGAGAGGTTAACTAATGAGCTGAAGGTCTGTAGGGTAAGAAAAAGATTTCCTCCTTTCCTCCTTTGGTTCATCTGAGTGGTTGAGTAATAATAAAATTGACACGAGACAGATTTGTAAGAGAAAATCAAATTTAATTGCATGTCAACGGGAACCCTACATATGCAAGAGGTTTAAGTCAGAAAGGTAAAATGAAATATCTGACATTCTGAACTAGGGATGGGTTGGTCACCTTGGGGCCTCAGAGGGTAATTGCATGATGATAAACAGATGTTCAGTAATTAGTAGTTTGCCCTGACACATAGAATGGTCAAAAAAATATTATCTCTGATAAACTCTTATTATGGGCAATGCCCCTGATTCAAATTATTCTCGGTAGTTAAGAGGAAACAATTTCCCTGGAGCCTGCAGGGTTTCGGTTGCCTTTAGCTAAAAAACAATCTGTGTACGATAGAGGCACATTGTGGGGTGACTGGTTTTGAATCTCTCCAGTCACTCAGCTAGTAAGTAGCACAGCCAGTAAAGAGTCAAGAAGGGTACTCAGTGTCCAGTGCTAGTGATCTTAGTCACTCTGTGTTCGCGCGTGGTATTTTTTTTATTAGCTAATAGAAACAAAGTATATCAGGAAGAAATTTTCTCTGTGGTCAGTGACTTCATTACATATTAACAAATGTATTATGAAAAGAAAAATAGTGCCAGTGGTGATGGAGCCACTGCATTTGCTGAAACATCCACAGAAAGTGTTCTTGTGTGAGATCACAGTGGGCTCTAGACTTTGGTTTGCTGCACTTGCGCAGGGAACCAGTGCAGGAGGAAGTGGGAACTGGAATTGCACATTAAAAAATAAAAATAAAAAAAGAAGAAACTGGAATTGCACAAAGTGCAATGGGATGTTTAGATATCATTATTCCTATAAAAACAAGAATAGACTAGATTCTTCTTTCATTCATTTTTTTATTTTTTTCATTCAGTGAGAAGAAGGGAGGCAGAGACAGACACCCACATGTGCCCTGACTGGGATCCACCCCGCAAGCCTACTAGTGGTTGTTGCTCTGTTGCTCACCAACCAAGCCCTTCTTATTTCCTGAGGAGGAGGCCATGGAGCCATCTTTAGTGTCAACAGCCAACTTGCTCCAGTGGAGCCATGGCTGCAGAAGGGGAAGAGAGAGAGAGAGAAGTGAGAAGGGGAGGGGTGGAGAAGCAGATAGTGCTTCTCCTGTGTGCCTGGACTGGGAATTGAATCCAGAACACCCACATGCCAGGCTGATGCTCTACCACTGAGCCAATCAGCCAAGACTTAGACTAGATTTTTTTACAATACTTTATACTGGATGGGGAATAACCATGAAAATATTTGTCCCACATACTTCCCCAGAGTATCTGGAATCAAAGTACTTAAAAGAACAATTAAATGTTACAAAGTTTTCTTTTCTTTTTTCTTTTTTCTTTTATTTTCTCAAAGTGAGAAGGGGGATTGGGGGGGAGAGGCAGACAGACAGACAGACTCCCACATGCACCCCACCAAGATCCACCTGGCATGCCCAGCAGGGGGCGATGCTTAGCCCATCTGGGGTGTTACTCTGCTATAACCAGAGCCATTCTAGCGCCTGAGGTGAAGGTCATGGAGCCATCCTCAGTGCCCAGGCCAACTTTGCTCCAATGGAGCCTTGGTTGCAGGAGGGAAAGAGAGAGACAGAGAGGAAGGAGAGGGGGAGGGGTGGAGAAGCAGATGGGCGCTTCTCCTGTGTGCCCTGGCCAGAAATCGAAACCAGGACTTCACACACCAGGCTGACGCTCTACCACTGAGCTAACTGACCAGGGCCACAAAGTTTTCTTTTTTTTAAAAAAAGAAGTGTTTCAACTTTTTGGATCTTTTCTGGATAACAAATAGGTGTCACTAGTACACTACTCAAAAAATAACTAGAACAACAGAATTTTTTCGAAGTTAAAAGTGACATTCTAACAATGAGTAAGGAGTGAGAAAATAACTGCTGATTGTAAGAAATTTGTGTATGAGCCCTGGCTGCTCATACACAAATAGATCAGTTGGTTAGAGCATCAACCTGATTAGCCAAGGTTGTGGGTTCGATCTCTGGTTAGGGCACATGCAAGAACCAACAGTGAATGCATAAATAAGTGGAACAACAAACTGATATCTCTCTCCCATTCCTCTCTCTCTAAAGTCAGTAAGTAAATTTTTAAAAATTAAAAGCAATTTGTGTGTCAAGAGAACAGTTCAAAACAGGTGTGGGAAATGTTTTCATTGTTATGAGATTAGGTTGTTTAAAAAAGTTAACATATCACCTATTAAAAAGTCTCATGTCTGCAATAAAAAACCCTATTAATAGAATTTTCCAAACTATTTTTAAAAACTTTTAAATAAAATATTTTTGTCTCTTTTAGTCTCTTTTTTTAAAAAATATAAAATACAAGACCTTATGGTTAGTTTGCATTTACTTGATTGAAATCTAAGGTGACAGACATTTGCTAGTGTCTAATTTAACAAAATTTGTGAATAGTTGATGAATGTAATTAAAAAGTATATTTTGTGACTTTTGTACATACTGTCAGTGAGGCATTTTTTAATTTGATGCAGATATAATTGAGATATCTTTTTTGTTTATTATATCCATCAAAGACTAAATATCAAGACATATGGAACTTTCAACCAAATTTTTGAATTCCTATGTCAAATTCAATCTTTCCAATAAATAAAAACTATAATCAGAAGGCAGTGCAAAATCTCAATTTTTTACATACAGAAGGACTTTTGGGCCTATAGGACATATCTAACTGGACATATCCAGCAGAGAGTGGAGAATATAGTGGCAAAACACAGAAGACAGATTTCTGAGTCATGTGTTTGTGTGTGTGTGTTTGTGTGTGTGTGTGTGTGTGTGTGTAACATCTGGAAAAACTGACCTAATACTTTAAGGTTGGTAAAAGCATTTTAGTCTGGTAGCAATAGTCTTTAAATAAAGTTGAGCATAATTTATAACGACAAGTTGAGGGATATTTAGACATGTTTTTTTTTATTTTTTTATTTTTATTTTTATTTTTTTTTATTGATTGTAGTTCCTCTCCTTCCTGGAATCTTTTCTTTTTTTTTAAATTTTATTTATTTATTTTTAGAGAGGAGAGAGAGAGGGAGAGAGAGGAGAGAGAGACAGAGAGAGAGAAGGGGGAGGAGCTGGAAGCATCAACTCCCATATGTGCCTTGACCAGGCAAGTCCAGGGTTTCGAACCGGTGACCTCAGCATTTTCAGGTCAACGCTTTATCCACTGCGCCACCACAGGTCAGGCCTAGACATGTTTTTTTAAGATGAAAAATTACTTGTAGCACAGGAACCTTAAAACATGGCTTACTGTTTTGCAAAACTACATTATTATTAGTTTTTTCAAAAAATTATACTGAACTGTGGTATTAGCCAAGAGGTAGACATGTAAATTAATGGAATGGACTAAAGTGTCCAGAAATGGACTTATACAAATATGATCATTTGATCTTTGATGAAGGTACAAAAGCAATTCAATGGAGAAGGAACAGTCTTTTCAATAAATGATATCAGATTAATTAGACATCCATTAACAAAGTAACAAACCTCAATCTAAACTACACACCAAATACAAAGATTAATTCAAAATCTTTTATAGATCTAGTTGAAGATGTAAAACTATAAAACTTTTAAAAGAAAACACAAGAAAAACCTGTGTCCTGGGATAAGTAAGGAGTTCTCACGAATGACACTAAAAGCATGATATACAAAAAAAAATTGATAAATTGTACTTCATCAAAATTAAAATTTTTGCTCTGTCAAAGTCAATGTCAAGAGGATAAAAAGACATGCTCCATGTTGGAAGAAATATTTGTAAATAACATATCTGATAAAGGACTTGTATCCAAAATATATTTTAAAAAATCTTTTCAAATGCAACGACAAAAATATAAATAACCTAATTAAAAGTAGGCAAATGATTCAAATACATACTTCACCAAAGAGGATATAAGGCCGGCAAATAAGTCTAAGAAATAATGCTGAACATCATTAACTGTTCTAGGCTGAATATGAACCTCAAATATGTTTACGTCTTAGTTTCTGGAAGCTATCAATGTTACCTTACACGCTCCTATCAAACTAGATTTCCCAAATGAGATCTGAGATGGGATGATTATCTAGGTGGATCCTAAATGTTCTTATAAGAGGGAGGCAATAACATCAAAGGAGGAAGAAGGCGAGGGAAGCAGAGGGAGATTGGAAGATGATACACAGCTGGCTTTGGAGATGGAGAAAGGGGCCATGAGTTAAGGAATGCAAGGAATACATTATGTTTGGGATACAATATATCATGGAATTACATATAAAATTTTCCAGGTGATGTAATTATAGGAATCCATTTAAAGGTACCTGCTTTTTTTTTCTTCTTTTTTAAGTGAGAAGAGAGCAGATAGTGAGACAGACTGCCGCATGCACTCTGACTGGGATCCACCAGGCAATTGAAACTTGAATCTATCCAGCTATCTTTAGCACCTGAGGCTGATGCTTGGACCAACTGGCTATCCTCAGTATCCAGGGCTGACTCAAACCAATTGAGCCACTGGCTGTGGGAGGGGAGAAGGAGAGAAGGGGGAGAGGGAGAGCAAGAGAAGCATATGGTCACTTCTCATGTGTGCCCTGACTATGGCTCAAATCTGGGATGTCCACATGCCAGGCTGACTATCCACTGAGCCAACTGGCCAGGGTGGGACATGCTTTCTAATCAGTTCCCGGAACATGAGTGTAGAAAGTCCGGCCTTATGCCAAACCTTCATAGAACAATGTTTTCTAAAGTGGATTCCTTGACACAGTTGAACTATAAAACACTAGATAGTAAGAGCTCCAGGTGTTTAAAAGCTAGAATCTTTGATCAGAAAAACATTACTTTAAAGCCCTACTTTGTTATTTATTGTCCATGTAGCTATAGTAATGAACTGCTCTAAATGCCAGTTTCTTCTGTAAAATGAAGATGTTGAGAGCCCCTACCTCATATGGTGTGACTCAGTGAAATGAAATAATGCATGACCCCAGAGACAACACACAGATGTTGGCTATTACTCTTCCGATATTGTTCACCACCCATCTTCTTGAAGAATCAAAATGTGTACAGGGGGTCCTCGGGTTATGACACAGTTCCGTTCCTACAATAGTGATATAACCCAAATTTTGGTGTAAGTTGAAATACACCATAGCCTAAGTCACTTACCTATCCTAACACAGTTATAAAATCATAATCTAGAACATAAAAACACAACTAAGCCACAGAAATAGGAAAAGGACATAGGTATACTGTACGCTGTTCTGTAGTAACAGAAAAAATGACAAAAAAATGAGTGTAAAAAAAAGTATGATGCTAACACGGCCCGGCATGTGGAGGTCCCAGGTTCAATTAACTGCCAGGACACACAGAAGAAGTGCCCATCCACTTCTCCACCCTCCCCCTCTCCTTTCTCTTTATCTCTCTTTTCTTCTCCTGCAGCCAAGGTTCCCTTGGAGCAAAGTTGGCTGGGGCACTAAGGATGGCTCCATAGCCTCCGCCTCAGGCACTAGAATGGCTCCAGTTACAACGAAGCAGGAACACCCCAGATGGGCAGAGCATTGCCCCCTGGTGGGCATGCCAGGTGGATCCTGGTTGGGTGCATGTGGAGTCTGTCTCTTTGCCTCCCACTTCTCACTTCAGAAACAAAAATAAAAGTACCACACTAACAATGTAAGCCGAAACACTTGTCTCAATTTCTTAAAGTTTTTATGGGAGTGAGCGTCGTAAACTAGAAACGTCATATGTTGAGACTGTCGTAATCCAAGGACCCCCTGTAATAACACATTTAAAGCCTCTGAGGTATCCTGTTGAGAAAAACAGTCATGCAGAACCTGACAGTCTCAGTTACTATCCTGAGAACATGTAAGCAGGCCTCTTCTTAGGTTTGGTAATAAGAATGCAATTGACCTTGAGGGCCAGGTAGGGGCTATTTCTGTTTTGGATGACATTTCTGCCACTCAGGGATTAGTGTGGCAGTCTTCAGGAAGCAAAATTGAGCCCCAGTACTTGCCTTACAGAATTAAGATTTGAATTTACATTTCTTGACTCCCCCTTCTGAATGTATTTTTTGTGAGTCACCTGGCTTCTGCCTCACCTGCCCTGAATTTTGATGCTCATGAATAAGCTGAGAAGAAATATGGGATTGTGATTGCTCAAGAAGTAAAAGTGTGCCCTTTTAAGTGTTACCATTGAAAAAAAGAAACAGGGATAGTTTTCTAAAGTGAAAAAATAATTTCTGTATTTCATAAAACCCAAGATATCATTCAAGGCAGCCCCTTAGGAGGTAGTAACACATGACCCCGATCAGGGCCGTCTGGTAGGAGCACTGTGGAAAGGCATCGACTTTCTCCCATCAGATCCATCAGTTTAAATCTCCATTCTTTTTTCATGGGGTCATTGTCTCCTGAAGGTCCAGAGCTCCCTTTTCCCTGTCTTCATCCTGTGAGCCTTCGGTCTGCCTCCAGATTAGAGCAGGAACCTGTGCCGGTGAGGGTAGGTGGCAGTGTTGGCCTGAGAGAAGACTAGGATCTCCTGTTAATTGCATGGCAGTATCATTTCTGTGTTAACCAGGAGCTTTTGCCCCAACACCTGCAGAATGTCTTCCAGTTCTTGTCTCATTTACCTGTGGGCGCCACCTGCAGAGACTTTGAGCAGATGAAAAAGGGTCTGTTGTAAAAATTCTGTGTCTGCCTCCCATTCTAATGAAAGCCTGCTTTTTCCTGACTGACCTCTGAACCACGGGGCAGATTTCTTTGGGTAGTCACTATTAAAACTCTTCACTGTGCTCCAGACATTCTGGGCTCCTTTGTAATTCCTGCAGATCCTCTCCTAATCCCCCAGGTTGAAAAGTCAGAGGTTCCCACTGGTTTCTTGTGATCTGTTTGCTGTCTTTTGGATTGTATTCCTTAGAAATGATGTTTGATTTTCTAGGTACTTTTTCCTCTTGCTGAACTGCACCCAAAAGAAGTGCCGTAGATTTTGATGTGGGAAAGTTTAGCTGTTCAAACATGCGCAACACACTCACATTCAAATCCACACACTAGCACACACCAATGCTTAGAATCTTCGACAGGTCTAAGAAAACACTAACTTATCATTTTCAGTGGTAGGATGGAATAATGATTATTTCACCAAGCCTAATTCATAGTCTTTCATTTTCTTTTGGATCATATACTGCTCACAAAAATTACGGGATATTTCAAAATGAATCTGAAGCGATAAAATATCCCCTAATTTTTTGTGAGCAGTATATTACATTTCATGTCTATAAATACTCACCCCAAGACCTGTTCATATAAAATGATGCTGACAGAATAGGAGAAATAAACAGTTTTTGAGGAAAGTGGAATTAAAATCAGTCACATAAATAAAATGGAGATTTTAATGTCTTGACATATGACAACCCAGCCCAAAGCAAGAAAGAGTACTGGATTGGGAGGGTGGTATCTGGGTTCTAGTTTTATCTCTACCACTAATGAGCTGTGGGACTTTGGCAAACATGAATAAATTTCCTCATCTAAACTACATCTTTGATTTCCAAATTCACTAAGATATAAAAATCACCTGGAGTGTCTATTCAAAAAGTAGATTCTTAGCCCTCAATCCAGCCACACTGAATTGAACTCTCAAGGGATTTGCAAAAGACACACACACACACACACACACACACACACACACACACACACACACCCAGTACTCTGTGGGACTCTTCTGAAGAAATGATTTGAGGAAACACTGGATTAGGTAACAACTGGGATCTTCCAGTTCAAAGAGGCTTTGATAAAGCCTGGATGCTATGATTCACAGTAATAGGAAAAAAAATATCTTAGGATAAAACTTGTTAATTTATGCTTAGCATTTTATAAATTCTTATTTGTTTTTTTTAAAAGTTACTGAAGTTAATGCTATTGTTTGTGTATTATAGATCTAAGTATTCTTCAGATATTTCTTTTCTCTTTTACTTATTGGCAGTCAAATCTCACTTATCTAGCTCATGGTGATATAATAAAGATAAATGAGTCAAGAGGTTAAAGACTTTTATTATTATTATTATTGCCGTTAGTAACATAACAACTGTATGATAGAGTCTGCTTTTATGAATTTGATAGATCTGCTCATGTCTTTGGCTTTATTCTTATTTAAGCCAGTAGCCTTTAGCTCAGATAAATAAACAAAACACAATTATTTCTTCATTAATTTATTAAAAAAACTTGAGTGCCTATTACGTACAAGTATTGTGTTATGTTTTGACTAAAATGTTTAGAGAACCTTTCCTTTCTCCTTTTTATCTTAACCTGGAAATCTCCCATTTAGTTATACTTTTAAATGAATAAAATGGTTTTTGGGTTCATCAATGTAGCAGCACATTAAGAAGTTAATAATATGTATTGGAAACACTTATTTAGTTTATGGTTTATAGAGAATGCATGATACACATTTTCACGAGCAGTGTGTGGCCCACAGATTAGCTCCCAGTTTAGGTGAGTTTTCTTGTGGCCTTCCCTTTTTCCGGGACACATTGTTAGAGAGATGAGGTATGCCAGCATTCTAGTCCACAGGTTCAAATGTGAACCATGGCACAAATCTATGTAGTGAGACGTTGGCTGTGGGAATAAGCAATGATGAATCATGTTTGTGTAGTGCTCCACAACTTATGAAACATTTTCACATCTATAATTTCACCTATTTCCCCAATAATCCTCTGATACAGGTAGGCAGATCTTGTGAGATGTCCAGAGCACCTAATGGAGCCAGGACTGGGAACCAGGGCTGTTGGCCATCAGTCCAATACCCTTGCCCTTTCTCATATGATTTCTCTGATTCTACAACCGAACTGGCAATGAAGAATGGATCGCCTATGCATCTGTGCAGTGGCTTGTGTTGTGGAAAAGATACGGAAAAAGTGATCTGAGCTAATTCTCTTAGGCGTTTATGCTGGCACCTATTTTAAACTAATAACCTTCCTCTTGTGTCTCTATTCTGACATATCCTTTAAAGTAGAGTTAATGTGTTTTGACTGTAAAACATAATTCCTAAGTAGAATGTTGTTAATGCATCATCTTGTCTCACTCATCCCTGGAACAATAAATACATATATTATGTGACATGAAGGTATTAAAGTCTATTGTGAAAAGAGCATGGAGTAAGCCCAGAAGGGAAGCAAGACTACATTAGAATTGTCTCCAGTCCTCTACTCTTGGCAGCATCTTGGCACATCAAAAGCAAGCTTTCTGTGGAGTCAGCCAGTAATTTATACTGAGGTTTTCAGAGAGAGGTATCAGTTTCTCAAAACAGGTGTTAAATACCTGAAACTCAGAGTAGGTAGGTGGCCATCACCTCAAGTAGGACAGGACCCCAGGTGCAGGATTAGGAAATGTGGTAAGGATCTGCAGGAATCAAGAGAGCCAGTGAAGTATACCACCCAGATTTTGCAAATAAAAATATAAGGTATCTAGTTACATTCGAATTTCAGGTAAACAGTGAATAATTTTTTAGTATTTAAGTATGTCCCATGAGATGTATATTCAATTCGAATTTAAGTGAGCATCCTGAATTTTATGTGGCAATGCCAACAAGGACAAAATATTTCAGTGCTTTCACGGGACAGCATTTCAATTTTTCCTGCTTCCACTTAGGACCTCCAGTTTTCACCATCTTCTTCCACGGTTTTACCCTGAAGGCTCTGTTCATAAGTAAGACTTGGAGGGGTGCTTCATTTTGAAAATGATAGTATCTTTAACATTATTACCAATTAACATAATTAAAATTTACATTCATATAGACTCTTTCCACAACAGAATACTGTAGGTTGTTTCTTTTTGAGCATAAAATATTATTTTATAATAAGAGAAGAAAGTGTTTTTCTTTTCAAATAGTGTTTTTTATAATTTGGCAATGTTTATTTTTTATAATCAATTTGTAGGGGAGAAAATTTACAAAATTAATTTGAACCTGCATAGAAACTCTTTATTCTCTATATAATAGTCTTTGTTTAAAATATAAGGCCAGGAATTAAAAATTAATAATACTTGTGGTAGTTGTCTTGGGGAAGTATTTTGCCTAAATCAGGTAAAATATCATTGAAAATACACATTTTGGTTTCTTTCTTCCCACTCAGGTCCTGCACCCTTCTTAATTTTCTCTCATGGAAACAGTATCTTTAGGATTGACCTGGAAGGAACCAATCATGAGAAATTGGTGACAAATGCTGGCGTATCAGTGCTCATGGATTTTCATTACAATAAAGAGAGAATCTATTGGGTAGATCTAGAAAGACAACTTTTGCAAAGAGTTTTTCTCAATGGGACAAAGCTAGAGGTAAAGTACTAATTCCCAAGTATTTGAGGGACTTTTGTTTAGGCTAACAAACATGAGATAGTTAATAGGTAACATATAGATAAATGAAAATTACATTACAATTCGGATGTGTGTCTGGCATTTGTAGATATTTAATGTGCATCTGTGTCATGTTATTGAATAAGCCTATGAATATGGCACTGATATTCAGAAACTCCCAACAGTAAAAAGTGAGAATGTCAATGTAATTTTGAAAATAGGTCATTTTATTAAGTCAGATCCCCATTTTATGGTTAAAACAGATTATTTACATGACTATTTTTTACTTTAGTGGTTCTCAGCTGGGTACAATTTTGCCCCTCTGGGAATATTTGGCAATGTCCGGAACCATTTCTGGTTGTCACCACTGGATTGGGGAGGAGGGAGGATGTGGTACTGGCATCTGGTGGGCAGAGACCAGGGATGCTGCTAAACATCGTACAGTATGCAAGACAGTCCCCACAACAAGGAATTATTCAGCCCCAAACATCAATCATGCTGTGGTTGAGAAACCCTGTTCATCGGTCTAAAATTTCTGTTGTGAATTTTGGCACCTTATATTTAGGGAAAAAAATTACTTTTTTTTTTGTATTCTCAAGGATGTTTGCACTCTAAAAAAAAATAATAAAGCAGATAGATATGAAGTGTTTTGCTTCAAGTATGTACAAAAGATCTTTAATCATTTTAACTGGAAGAACCCTTAAATGCATCCCAGGAGAAATGTTCTCTCTGTTCCTGGGAGATGGATTACAGGGAGCAGGTGACTAGAGAAACCTTAAGTATTTATTTCCAGCACAAAGTGCCCACTGTTGTTTTTTTTTAAACCAAATCTTCTTTCGCCAATTATTCTTAAAAGCTTCAATTAGGTGCTAATCTGTTTTATCACATCTTTAATACTTGCTAATCTCACTTTTAACAAGGATGGCTACTCATTATTCTCCAGCCATCTGTAGAATTGTTTCAAAATCTTAAGTCTAAGAGTCTGGAGGGTTTCCTATCACAGAATAGGAAAAAAACATTCAACAATTGTGAATTTATGTCACTAGAAAAGGATTAGCCTGATGCCTATAATCCACTACTATATTCTGTCCTTTGGCTTAAAACATTGTTTGTAAAGGACAACTGTTAAAATATAAACACTTTACCTGGGTGAGCTATATATATTAATATAACAACTGGTTAAATGGACTGACCAGACTACTTTGTTCAAGATTTAAGAATAGTATAGGCTCTTAAGAATGTTAGATCCCCATCTAAATGCACTCAGTGAGGTCAGGTCAGTAGCTGGAAATCAGGAATGGTGGGAATATTTACACCATGGAAACCTGCAACTGCACAATTCGGGACATCTCCCCACCTCTCACCCTCGATCCCCCAAGAAGACCGGTTTACCTGCACTCACTGGAATTAGGAGAGAGTAGAGGTTTTTGTGGGGCTGTTTTTAAATGAGAGAGCAGGAAACACTGCCCAAGAGACATGAAGAGCAGCCTTGCTCTTTGGGTCACAGGGTCACAGTGCAAGGGGACTGGGGTTGTAGAAAGGGAGGGGCCTGAGAAAAAAGTTGGGCCTTACTGAGAAATTCATCTACATTAGAGCTCTGTGCATAGACACCAAGGGAATCTTGTAAGAATACGGTAAAGTCTGGGATTGGATTCGGGTGAGAATCTGGAAAATTCCATCAGCAAGTGGAATTGAATCAACTGTTTTTAGGTAGCATTGAAGTTCCACTGTTACTACAGTTGAGATTATTAGTGGATTATGGTTGATTGCCTAACCTTAATAAATATAGAATAACTTTACATTTCAAAGCTATGCTCTCAATACTATGCCCAGAAGTATTCACATGGGAGGGTTGACACTGCTGCATCAAAATAATGGCACTGTAGCTGTGTATTTTATCGTTAAAATAACTATGGGAATCACAAGAATGACAAGTACTTAAAAAACAGGCTTTTATACGTAAAAATAAAAGCAATTTTATTGTGAGCAGGAAAATATTATTAACAATTTTGAAATTTGATTTTTACAGAGAGTATGCAATATAGAGAAAAATGTTTCAGGAATGGCAATAAATTGGATAAATGAAGAACTTATTTGGTCAAATCAACAGGAAGGAATCATTACAGTAACAGATATGAAAGGAAACAATTCTCGTGTTCTCTTAAGCACCCTAAAACATCCTGCAAATGTAGCAGTGGATCCAGTAGAAAGGTAAATTCTGCATTTTGGGATACTGAGATATATTTCAGAGTCTCATGAAAATTTATAGGACCACAACATTTTGACTCAAAGGGACATTCTCATTGAGACCAAGTCCTTCCTTTTATAGTAAAATACCACCACTTCCAGTGGGATGCTTACCTGGATTTGAACCACGCAGACTCTCTCTACAAATAGCACCCCGACTACCATGGCTTCCTGTTGTAGAAGCATAATTCTCCTCTCTAACTTGAAATCACCTGGAAAATCCATAATAGGGCAATAAATATTTATTGAATTGAATTTTCATTCGAAATAGACAAGTTTGTCCTGTGCAGACATCTGGGGGACTGAAGAAACATTGAGAGAGCTGGCCAGTTAAGTGACCTTACATTCAATTATGCGTCTAATGTGTTTACCCTCAGGTTTGTATTTTGGTCTTCAGAGGTGGCGGGCAGCCTTCACAGAGCAGATCTCAATGGTGTGGAAGTGAGGGTTCTGTTGGAGACGGCGGAGAGAATAACAGCCCTGTCGCTGGATGTGCTGGACAAACAACTCTTTTGGATTCAGTACAACAGAGAAGGAAGCAATTCTCATATTTGTTCCTGTGATTATGATGGAGGTTCTGTCCATTTCAGCAAATATCTTCCACAGTGAGTTTTGCTTTTGGTGTAAAATAAAACCATTTGAAGTTAGTGTGATAAAATTAATTTTACTCTTGCTAGTTCAACCAATATAGTGGTTTAACATAGATTTTGGAGTCTTGACTTCAAGTCCCAGATTTACCACTTATTAGACGAGTCACTTTGGCAGGTTACATGACTTCTTTTATCCTCAGTTTCCTTTAATATTGGGATAATAATACTACTTACTTCTTGGGAGTATTGTGAAAGTTAAGTAAAGAAATAAAAAATAATTAACAGAGTATTTGACATATAACAGGTTTACCATGTTGGTTGTAGTTAAGTCTTTTTGGAATTATTATGTCATACACTTGTGAAGTCATGCACATTTGATTTGTCATCTTGCCAGTAACCGACTCTTCAGCTTTTGGCAAGAGGCAGAAGTCAGTCATTTCAGTGTGAAATGGACAAAACCAGAAGTCTGCTCTTACCTTGCTCCCTTTTTCTTCCCTAGTTTACTTCTATCCCATTCATGTGCTGATTAGCCAAAGAATGAGACAATGAATCTGGAGCTAGAAATTATGTCCTATTAATTCAAATTATGACTATATAAATAAAAATTTAAACTTCATACTGTTCTCAACTGAGGAACGAAATGAGACCGTGGCAGGGTCACAGGGAGCAGAGGGACAGCTGTCAGAGGGAAGGGGGATGGGATCAGAAAAAGTGAAGGGATTAGTGAAATTATATATACATAACATAGATTACAGATAACAGGACAGCAAATCCTAGAGGGAAAGGGGGGAGGGACTTACAGGTGGGGGACAAAGGGGTGCAATGGGGGACATGGGGGTGAGGGGGTGAGGAAGTTATATTGAGTGGGACACTTGAATCCATGTTAACACAATAAATTAAAATTAATAAAATAAATAAACTTCATAGTGCTTCTAAACCTAAAAGAAAAACAACTGAAAAGGTCGTTGATTAAAATTCAGATAATAAATTAAAATGAAATGAAACTTTAATAAGCCCAGGAAGCAGTGCCCTGCCATTCTTTATGTTTTTTTTCCTTTTGTTTTTTAGGCACAATTTGTTTGCAATGTCCCTTTTTGGTGACCGCATCATCTATTCAACATGGACAAAGAAGACAATTTGGATAGCTAACAAGCACACTGGGAAGGACATGGTTAGAATTAACCTCCACTCATCATTTGTTCCACCTGGTGGAATCAAAGTAGTGCACCCACTAGTACAGCCCAAGGCAGGGCGTGAAGCATGGGCATCTGGTGAGTTATTTTTGATCTTAAACAGGGTCTGGCACTTAGTTACCCCCTGTCCACTTGCATGCCAGATAGGGGTTATCCTTGATTTCTCCCACTGTTTCACCTGCAATTTCCATTGACCTCCAAGTCCTTTCTACCACTTCTCTAGTGCCTCTGTCATATCCAGACAGCCAGCATTTCTGGCCTACTGTGGCAACCACTCAGCTAATCTATTTTCCTCTCTTGCCTTTAAATAGTTAATCTGATCCATTAGCTTTTCTGCTTAAAATCCTTCAAAAGCTTTCCTTTGCATTTGTTTTTGTTTTCAGTTCTTTTTATTTTTAATTTTATTTAAAAAATTAAATTTAACAGGGTGACATTGATCAATAAGAGTACATAGGTTCCAGGTAAACGTTTCTATAGCATTTGAACTGTTGATTATGTTGTATGCCCATCACTCAAAGTTAAATCATTTTCTGTCACCATATATTTGTCCGTCTTTACTCCCTTCCCCCTTTGAATTTAGGTTGCATTTAGTTCAGTTGTAGAACCAGAGGAATCATGCAAGAAAGGGAAAGGGCATTGGACTGATGGCTGGTTTCCAGTCCTGGCTCCATTAGCTACTCTAAACATCTCAGAACCTGCCTGCCTGTATCAGAGGATTATGGGGAAATAAATAAAATTATAAGTGTGAAGATGTTTCATTAGTTGTGGAGCACTACATAAACATGATTCATCAACGCTTATTCCCACAACTCTTCATTTTGTAAAACTGAAAATCTATACTCATTAAAGTATAACATTCCCCAGTCCCTGGCCACCACCATTCTACTCTCTGTCTTTAGATTTTGACTACTCTAAATACCTCATACAGTGGACTCATAGAGTATATGTCTTTTGTAACTGGCTTATTTCGTTTAGCCTGATGTCCTCAAGTTTCAACCGTGTTGTAGCATATGTCAGTATTTCCTTTCTCTTCAAGGCTGAATAATATCTAATTTTATGCATATGCCACAGTTTACTTATTTATTTATCTGTTGATGAATACCTGGGTTGCTTCCATATTTAGCTACAGTATATTGTAAACAATGATTCTATGGATGTGGGCATGAAGTGGTTGATTCTTGTTCTGTTTGTGATGTTCAGGATTCATCAGCAGTTTGGGTGTTGCCAGACTGGCCCATCCATTTGAGATCCTGCTTTCAATTTTTTTGATCCAGTGAATTTCTGGATCATAGGCAAATTTGTTTTTAATATTTTGAGAAATTTCCCTACTGTTTCTCTCAGTGGCTCTGCCAATTTTACATCCCCACCAGCAGTGCACAGGGTTCCCATTTCTTCTGCTTTTATCTAATTAAAATCGAGTCAAACACCAAAGCTTCTCTACCTCTCAGAGAAATCTTAGCAAAATGTGGGTTGCTTTATCTTTCTAACATATTTATAGATAGTTATAGACAGTTTCTTAGTAAATAGGGTCACAGTTACAGAGATACATGCCACTGGGGCAAGCATAGAACTGGTTTGAGATGAGCTGGATTTTTTTTTTTTCTAAATGTTTTTTTTTTATTATTCATTTTTAGAAAGGAGAGAGAGGGAAAGAGAGAGACAGAGAGGGAGAAGGGGGGAGGAGCTGGAAGCACCAACTCCCATATGTGCCTTGACCAGGCAAGCCCAGGGTTTTGAACTGGCGACCTCAGCATTTCCAGGTCGACGCTTTATCCGCTGCGCCACCAGAGGTCAGGCTGATGAGCTGGATTTTTAATACAGGCTTGCCTTGACACCAAATGGCAGTACTCGAAATGCCCTCTCAATGGTTAAAATGGCTCTTTATCATTTTCCTGTCTTCTTTCTTGCTGTCGGCTTTCACAGCTTACTTGTATTCACATTCCTGGCTCTGACCCCGCTTTATCTTCTAATCCAGGGCCTTTTATGACCATTTGTTTATAGAAGAAACCAGATCACTTGTTTTGTAGAATTGCTCACATTCTGGATTTTGCAGATTATATCTCTATGGTGTCATTTAACATGATTCTGTATTTCCTTTCATGGGTAGTTTAGGCCTAGAAGCCTGATCAGATTCAGATTTATTTCAGGAATATGTAATAGGTGTTACTGCAGGCCATACTGCATGCTTCATACTGACCACACCTGGGGCTATATAGTGGCTAGTTCTTATTCTTTTTCAATGTTTAAGATTCATCGGCAGTTCCAGTTTTGCCAACCTGGTCCATTCAGTATAAAGTTTCCCATCAGCCCTTTGCACAATGGCTTTAGAAGCTATTGTTTATCATTGCCTAGAGTCACTTTTTTACTTAGTGGTTTAAAGTGAAGGCATTCAAGTCTATCATTGCTTATGCATTTATTAGCTGGAGATTTTTTTTTTTTTTAGGTGAGAGGAGGGGAGATAGTGAGGCAGATTTCCACATGATCCCCAACAGAGATCCATCCAGCAACCCTGTCTGGGGCTGATACTCAAACCAACTGAGCTAATTTTAGCACCTGAGGCTGACAAGCTCCAATGGAGCTATCCTTAGTGCCTTGGACCATGCTGAAACCAATCAAGTGACTGGCTGTGGAAGGGGAGGAGGGAGAGAAGGGCAAGAAAAGGAGATGGTTGCTTTACCTGTGTGCCAGGAATAAAACCCCGGACATCGATATGCTGGGCTGATGCTCTATTCACTGAGCCACTGGCCAGGGCCTAGCTGAAGAAATTTTTTACATTAGCTATATGATTTCCCTGAAGAAGGTCTTTTATAAGAAAAGCAAATTAAATGCTTGATTCTTTCCCTAATTTATCTGTTTTCAGAATAAAGGTTAGGATAGCCACCAAAGATGATCTCTCTCTCTCTCTCTCTCTCTTTTTTAGCATCTTCATAAACTCATGGACTTAAAAAATGTTTGGCATGTTTTTATTCACTGCAGTTATTATCATTTGGACAGTAAAATTGTACCATCTTCCTCTAAGAGGAGCCCTCATTTGAGGCTTGTAGAGTCATCTCACTTGTTCTCTACCAATAACTGCCTCTGGTCTGGCAACTGGGCTGAGACTATGTCTGGGCTCTGCAGGAAAGACCACTGGAATCATGTAGCCACATCTGCTGTCAAGGATTGTAGTGGTTGTTGAAGTGGTAACAATAGGAATGAAGGATACACATCTTGCATATTTGGGGGGAGGGTTACACATATATTTTTTTATTTTGGGGAGAAGTGCATTTTTATTT
Organism: Saccopteryx leptura; assembly: GCF_036850995.1. NCBI lineage: Eukaryota > Metazoa > Chordata > Mammalia > Chiroptera > Emballonuridae > Saccopteryx > Saccopteryx leptura. Next base: position 93,235,621 of record NC_089507.1, read on the forward strand.
TAATGCTATGGGCTGATCAAATTGGTCAGAAATGGGTATAAAATATAAACAACTGAGTGGGCCTGAGAGGCTCTTCTGAGAGTAAAAAGCATTTATTTGTAACTGCTTCAGGCTATTGATTTGATTTCTTTCTCATTTTTGGAGGGGTTTAGATGATTAAGGATACCAAGTACATGAATTATGGCTGAGTAATTTTCTTTTAAAACTGTAATTAAGATGTTCAATAGCACAAAATGATCATTCTTATATTTTCTTCCTTGTTATTTTCTATTAACAAAGAAAAATAAACTTCTATATTTTACAGTTTGGGAAGTTTTTGAGGAAGCTGAGGAAGTCATTTATTCAAGAACTCACTGAAGAGAAAGATAATAAATAAAGCAAAAATATGACTGGGTTTTATAGAAAATATATTATTTATATGTAATTTTTAATATATATTTATATATTATATATAATCCATATACAATGTAATGTTATATATTATAAAAATATATTGGGCATACCTCAGAGTGGTCAGTTCCAGACCACTGCAATAAAGCAAATATCACAATAAAGTGAGTCACATAAGTTTTTTAGTTTCCCAGTACATATAAATGTTTGTTTATACTATACTGTGGTCCATTTAGTGTACAATAACATCATATATAAAGAAAAATGTATGTAACTCAATTAAAATGTATTATTGATAAAAAATACTCACCATTACCTGAGCTTTAGTGAGTCCTGTCTTTTTGCTGATGGAAGGTCTGCCTCAGCGATGACGGCTGCTGACTGACCAGGGAGGTTGCTGAAAGTTGAAGTGGCTGTGGCAATTTTTTAAAATAAACACAATGACGGTTGACACATTGGCCAACTCTTTCACAATTTCTCTGTATCATGTGATGCTATTTGATAGCATTTTACGCACGGTATAACTTCTTTTAAAATTGGAGTCAGTCCTCTCAAACCTTGCTTCTGCTTCATCAACTAAGTTTAGATAATTTTCTAAATCTTTCATTGTCATTTCAGCAATCTTCACATTTTTACCAGTAGATTCCATCTGAAGAAAGCAATTTCATTGTTCATCCATAAGAAACAACTCCCCTTCTCTTCAAGTTTTAGCATGAGATGGTAACAATTCAGTCACATCATCAGGATCCATTCTAATTCTAGTTCTCTTGCTATTTCTCCCACATTTGTATTTACTTCCTCCACTGAAGGCTTGAGCTCCTCAAAGTCATTCATTAGGGTTGGAATCAACTTCTTCCAAACTCTTGTTAATGTTGATATTTTGACATCTTCCCATGAATCACGGATGTTCTTAATGACATCTAGAATGGTGAATCCTTTCCAAAAGGTTTTTAATTTGCTTTGCCCAGGTTCATCAGAGGAATCATTATCTATGGAAGCTATAGTCGTAAGAAATTTCTTAAACAGTAAGACTTGAAAGTCAAAATCACTTCTTGATCCAGGGGCTGCAGATGAATGTTGTGCTAACAAGTATGAAAACAACAGTAATCTCATGGTACACCGTCAGCAGAGCTCTTGATTGGCCACGTGCTTTGTCAATGAGAATTAATATTTTGAAAGCATTACTTTTTGAGCAGGAGGTCTCAATGGTGGGCTTAAAATATTTGGTAAACTGTATTGTAAAGAGATGTGTTGTCATCCAGACTTAGTTCTTTCACTTATAGAGCACAAGCAGAGTAGATTTAGTGTAATTCTTGAGGGCCCTAGCATTTTCAGAATAGCAAATGAACACTGACTTCAACTTAAAGTCACCAGTTGCATTAGCCCCAACACGAGAGTCAGTCTATCCTTAGAAGCTCTGAGGCCAGGCATGAACTCCTTTAGCTGTGAAAGCCTTAGGTGGCATCTTCTTTTAATTTAAATCTGTTTGGTCTATATTGAAAATCTGTTGTGTAGTGTAGCATCTTCATTAATTATCTCAGCTAGATCTCTGGATAACTTGCTGTAGCTTCTACATCAGTGCTACTGCTTTATCATGTACTTTTATGTTACAGAGATGGCTTCCTTTCTTAAATTTCATGAACAAACCCTCTGCTAGCTTCAGACTTTCTTTATGCAGCTTCTTTACCTTTCTCAATTTTCCTAGAATTGAAGAGTTAAGATGTTGCTCTGAATCAGGTTTGGCTTAAGGGAATGTTGTGGCTGTTTTGGTCTTCTATCCCAACCACTAAAACTTTCTTTGTATCAGCAATAAGGCTATCTTATTATTTTAGTGTTCAACATAGTGGCTTTTTAAATTTCTTTCAAGAACTTTTCCTTTGAATTCACAACCTGGCTAACTATTTGTCATAACAGGCCTAGCTTTCTGCCTGTCTCAGCTTTTGACATACTTTCTTCACCAAGATAATCATTTCCAGCTTTTGATTTAAAGTGAGAGATGTGAGCCTGACCAGGTGGTGTTGCAATGAATAGAGTTTTGGTTTTGGATGCTGATGACCCAGGTTCAAAACCCTGAGGTTTCTGGCTTGAATGAAAACTCATCTGGCTTGAGTGCAGGGTCATCAGCATGAGCATGGGGTCATAGACATGATCCCATGGTCTCTGGCTTGAGCCCAAAGGTTGCTGGCTTGAAGCCCAAGGTCTCTGGCTTGAGCAAGGGGTCACTGGCTTGGCTAAAGCCCCCAGGTCAAGGCACATATGAGAAAGCAATCAATGCACAATTAAGGTGCCACAACTATGAGATGATGCTTCTCATCTCTCTCCTTTCCTGTCTATCTGTCCCTCCTTCTCTCTTTCACTAAAAATAAATAAGTAAAAAATAATAAAATAAGAGATGTGGGATTCTTTCTTTCACTTGTATACTTAGCAGCCATTGTAGGATTATTAATTGGCTTAATTTCTTCTTTTTTTTTTTTTGTATTTTTCTGAAGCTGGAAACGGGGAGAGACAGTCAGACAGACTCCCGCATGCACCTGACTGGGATCCACCCGGCACGCCCACCAGGGGCGACGCTCTGCCCACCAGGGGGTGATGCTCTGGGGCATCACTCTGTTGCGACCAGAGCCACTCTAGCGCCTGGGGCAGAGGCCAAGGAGCCATCCCCAGCGCCCGGGCCATCTTTGCTCCAATGGAGCCTTGGCTGCGGGAGGGGAAGAGAGAGACAGAGAGGAAGGAGGGGGGAGGGTGGAGAAGCAAATGGGCGCTTCTCCCATGTGCCCTGGCCGGGAATCGAACCCGGGTCCCCCGCATGCCAGGCCGACGCTCTACTGCTGAGCCAACCGGCCAGGGCCAGCCTAATTTCAATGTTGTGTTTCTTAGGGGATAAGATGACCCAAGGAGAGGGAAGGAGATGAGGAACAGCCTGTAGGTCATGCGTTCAGAACACCTACATTTATTAATTAAGCTCACTATCTTAAAGTAAACAATTATAATAGTAACATCTAAGATCGCTGATTGCAAATCACAAAGCAAATATAATAATAATAAAAATGTTTAAAATATTGTGAGTAGTATTAAAATGTGACATAGACACATGAAGTGAGCAAATGTTTAAAAAGTGGCACTGACAAATTTACTTCATACATGGTTGCCACAAACCTTCAATTCATAAAAACCCCTAATATCTGCAAAGCACAATAAAGTGAGAGCAAGAAAATGAGGTATGTATAGTAAAGAGATGGAATTTACAGTTGAAGGACCTGAGCTTGGGTCCTTTATTACCTGTACATAATCCTTTTTTTTTTTTAACAGAGAGAAAGAATTAAAGAGAGGGACAGACAGACAGGAAGGGAGAGAGATGAGAAGCATCAATTCTTTGTTGCAGCTCCTTATTGTTCATTGATTGCTTTCTCATATGTGCCTTGATAGGGGAAAGGGGAGGCTACAGCAGAGTGAGTGAACCCTTGCTCACGCCAGCAACCTTGGGCTCAAGCCAGCTACCTTTGAGCTCAAACCAGTGACCATGGGGTTATGTCTATGATCCTGTACTCAAGCCAGTGACCCTGCGCTTAAGCTGGTAAGCCCGTGCTTAAGCTGGCGACCTCGGGGTTTTGAACCTGGGTCCTCTGCGTCCCAGTTCGACGATTTATTATCCACTGCATCACTGCCTGGTCAGGCTGTACATGATCCTTAAGATGCTATTTTCTAATCTGTAAAATGGAAGTTAATACTTGCTTTGCATATAGCTCAACTTGCTTTGCAAGCTTGCAAAGCAAGCTTGTTATGAAAATTAAAGGTGATAATGAAAATAGTTTATAAATGTTCAAATTTTAAAATTGTTATCTGCTACATATTGTGGTACTAAATATTTAGTTACAAGAATGATGAAAGTGAATGGGTTCAAATGGAAGAGACTAGTAAGGCATTGTCAGTGAGGCAAGTCTTACACTGAATTCGAGGCAGAGAAAAGGTGTGATCAGTGGAAAAAAACAACAACAGGATAAGGAATCCCATGCACCTTGTTTCAGAACTGGGCCAGGGTAAAATCTATAGATTTAGTTGGCTATGGTAAAGCCCCTGAGAGCCTGTGTATTAACCAGACAGTTATTGAAGGAACAGTTGGTAGCGGACATTAAACTCCATGATTAGGAGCTTTAATTTGTTCTCAAAGGTAATTAAGCCCCACTACTGAGCTCTGGGAAAGGGTATTATCTGAGGTCAGCAACAGCAATCTGAGTGCTAGCTTTGGCCTAATTTAAAGCTAAACAACAGCCGAAGATTAAGGAGATTAAACAAAAATATAGCCCTCAATCCTTTATGTTTTGCCACTTCCTAAAATGACCTTTTAAAGTGTGTAGTGTCTGCATTCAAGTCACATCAGCACTTTCAGAGAAAAACAGCGATTGCTTTCCTGCCTATGCTCATCTCTGAAGAGTGATGCTTGTTATTATTAATAAGGTCATTAAAACCGTCATGGTATAGTGGAAAGGGTACTGGGCTAGCAGAGTCTGACCATCTGTTTGAGTTCTAACTCTAAGGCTGACTGGAACTTGAAGGAGAAACCAAATAGAATTAAGTTGCGGATAACACAATCACAGGTTTTTGCGCGTGTGTTCCAGGTGTCTACAGTACACTTACGTTGTAAAAGACACCCTACTAAGTGGGACTTGAAATGTAAATGGAATATATATATGCCTTATCCTCAGAAGTTTATTCATCAATGGGAAAAAGCTGCATTTACATAATTGTGATGGTGATGCTGACAATGGTAATGATGATGATAAAAATACACGAGGGCAAGTGAGAGGTGGTGCGAAAGTACCAAAAAGAAATTGGCTCTAGATCAGTGGTAGTCAACCTGGTCCCTACTGCCCACTAGTGGGCGTTCCAGCTTCATGGTTCGCGGTAGCAGAGCAACCAAAGTATAAATAAAAAGATAGATTTAACTATAGTTAGTTGTTTTATAAAGATTTATTCTGCCAAACTTAGCAACAATCAGAAATAAAGTACTTGGTAAGTAATTATTATTATATGCTTTAACTTGCTGTAACTCTGCTTTATAAATTTTATAAAGTAAAGTTACTTCCCTACTTTATAAATCACCATTACTGTGGAACCGGTGGGGGGGTTAGAAAATTTTACTACTAACAGAGGTACAAAAGTGGGCGGTAGGTATAAAAAGGTTGACTACCTCTGCTCTAGATGAAGGAAAGAGCATTTCCTTCACTAATTATATTTTCATTAGTCAGTTTGAATCTCCATTAACATATTATATGTAGTAATTAAGTTTGAGAATCTTATACCACAAACATCTGATTTTGTATAGAACCATAAAAAGTTTTTTTAGTGGAAAATCTTAGAGAATATCTACCTCAACACTTTAATTTCATGGACTAGAAAACTGAGGTAAAAAAAAGTGATTCAATGTAAAAGGCAGATCCAAGACAGAACTCAGTTTTCCTAATTCTCAACCCAGAGGTCATCTATCAGGCTGGGTTTGGAAAGATTGTTAAAAGGCATATTTATTAGAAGCACACTAGTTCAATTAGTGTTTTTTTGTTTGTTTGTTTTGTTTTTGTTATTGTTGTTACCACAGAGAGAGGTAGTACTTTGGTGCCATTTAAAGGCCAAATAAGGCCTTTCTGGATATTTGTTGTTTACTTGAAAACTTTATAAAATTGCACTTGATCATAGCCCAAAGGCCAAGAAGCAATAAAAACTATAAAACTAAAGCTATAAAAAGTTTATGTCCTTTAAAAAATGCAGTAGGTATGTATTTTGTCTTATATAAATTGACAAGTTTCTGATTTCAGTCATTTACTTTAAAAATTTGGGGTCAGTTTATTTTAAATTGTGCTTAATTAAAATTTTGATATGTGAATCATGTACAAACATGAAAAGCAATGTAACTACACACTTATAATTGAGACAAAAATTTTGGAATCAGTATCCAAAAAAGCAATTCAATGTAAAGCTTACCTGACTTAATAAGTCTTATTGTAATAGTATCAAATAATTGGCAAAATTGATTATGCATTTATCTGTAAAGAGATCTGATTAAACAAGTTTAAAATAAGTAAAGAAATAACAGACAAGGTAAAAGGAGTATTTGTAACTGAGATGAAGGAGAGATGTTTCATTAGGACATTAGGCTGGTGTTTCTCAGAGTGTGGTGTAAAATGCAGATTCCTGAGCAGTTTTCTTGATTTACTAAATGAGAAGCTCTGGAGTGCGACATGCCCTTCAGGTGGTCTCAGTGCATGCTAAGGACGTTTTCAAGGGGCAAGAATGTTTCTACTGTGTCATGCTGGTATTGGTCAAGAAAAGTGTATGATTTAGAATACAAGGGAACAGGTAGGGTCAGAGTGAGGAGACATTTATAATGGATAAACAGAGCCCCACTAGGAGAACAGACTCAGCCCCTTGCACTGCTGTGCTCAGGCTCGCCCTAGTTTGTTTCTTGTGCCCTTCACAGCAAGGCTATTTTCAGCAGACCTGCCCTTGGGTCTTTGGCTCTTCTCCTGATTCACAGGTTCTCACTGACCTTAGCCACGCCATGACTCAGGGTCATGCCCCCATCTTCTTCCCTTGAGGTCACCTCTTGCCAGAGCTCTGGCCTTCGTGTCTACCTGCATCCTGGGATCTGTCATCAGACTTAAGCTTATCAGTATTTTCTAGAGCACTTCACCAAGGTCTTATCATTGTTAAATTTGGCAAAGAATAAGAAGGAGCACAATTTGAGCAGAGAATATACATGTTACTAGTTTAGCCCTTGACTCTGGATCTGATAAGCTAAGGTACTACATTGACCTTTTGTTGTTCATTATATTTGGTCAATTCAACCCAAACACCTACCTCATTGAGCAGAGTTTACTATTTACCTTGAGCTATTTTGTAAAACATGGGATGCTGGAAGTAATAAACTCAGACATTTTGGGATAAAACAGATGACAATGGTAATTATTAAGTTGAAAGATGTTCTTGAAATAATGACGCTAAAAATAGTTGATAGATAAATCTGGCCCATACTTAAGAAAAGAGGCTCTTAGCCTGATCAGGCGGTGGCACAGTGGATAGACCATCGAAGTGGGACCCGGAGGACCCAGGTTTGAAACCTGGAGATTGCAGGCTTGAGCGCGGGCTCATCAGGCTTCAGCATGGGCTCACTGGTTTTAGCGTGCGATCATAGACATGACCCCGTGGTCACTGGCTTGAGCCCAAGGTCGCTCGCTCTACTGGAGCCACCCTTGGTCAAGGCACATATGAGAAAGCAATCAGCGAACAAGCAATCAAGAACAATTAAGATACTGCAGTGAAGAATTGATGCTTTTCATCTCTCTCCTTTCCTGTCTGTCTTTATCTGTCCCTCTCTGACTCTCTGTCTCTGTCAAAAAAAGAAAAGAGATTCTTAGGTTTGAAGCTTTATTGTCTTGTAAAAAGATATTTCATTTTCAGGATTTTTAAGTACTTTATTATTTTTTTTAATAAATCAGAATGAAAAAAGCTAAGTTAAGCTTAGTGTTTGTAACCCAAGGAATGATATCTCTAGCTAATTAGGGTGCCCTCTCCTGAAAGCTTTTGTAGAAGTAACACAATTAGGAAAATAAATGGGCTTTGGAATGCTGTGGAATCCAGCTAAAGCGGCCTGACCCTAGAGCAGTGCCACCAGCGTGAAAGACAACAACCCTGCTGGTGTCACAGGGAGATTAGATGCCTGAAGAACCCACGAAGAGTCACGCACTGTGCCATAAAACACACCTCTAATTCAAATAAACCATCTTCTCTTTTAGATCAGAAACTCTGCAAACTGAGGAAAGGTGTCTGCAGAGGCAGCGTATGTGGGCCGCAGCCCAAGTCCCGTTTGTGCACGTGTGCGGAGGGATACGTCTTGAGCCAGGACGGGAAGCACTGCGAAGGTAACGAGTCCCCAACAGCGACAGACACCGAGCCCTGACGCCCGGGCCGCGGCTGCTCTTTGGTGGGCCTTGCAGAGCCTCAGTGTGAAACCAGTTTTACTCCTCACCTCCTTCTTTCCCCAGAAAAACTTAACTCCCTCCTCATTTTTGAAGTCTTTGTAATATTCTCAGGTCCTCTTTATAGCTTGTGTTCCTGTATCAAGTACTTGCAGAGGCCACTTAGGTTGATACTAGGCAGGGCTTCTCTGAGTCCATGGATGTCTGTTGGTTTGTGTGCAAGACGTCGGTATTTTCAAATATTTCAGGAAAGTATTACCATAACTCTTTAAGGAAAATATATATCTCCATAGCTCTTATACGATTCTCAAAGAGTACGTGACTCCACATCTCATCCCATGAAGGTCTAGTGCAGTGGTCCGCAAACCACGGCTGGGGAGCCACAGGCTCCTTCAACTCGTGCATGAATCAGGTGGCCTCCCGGGTGCTGGGTATCTCTGGTCGCCTGACCTACACACACCCCCAATGGTTCCTGCGTGCCTGCACGTGGTATTTTGTGGAAGAGCCACACTCAAGGGGGCCAAAGAGCAGCATGTGGCTCGCCAGCCATGGTTTGCTCACCACTGGTCTAGTGGGAACCTGAAGAAACTGTGAAGCAGGCTGGTTGTGTAGGGCTCCTGCTAGTTGAGGCTTCAGGAGAACTACCCATCCTTTCTCCAGTGAGCTACTGATGAAAAGAATCCAATGACTGCAGCACGTACTGAGAGGAAGTAGTTCCGGTGAGATATTAGGTAAACATGACACCTACTTGTTAAGTGTAACTTTCTGCTTACCTGGGACTAGTGGGAGGTCGGGGGCATCTCATAGAACAGTGACCTGGAAGGCTGAGTGTCAGCCCCAGGGATGCTGATGAGGAGTGTGTCCACCTTCAGATGAGGGCCCCTGTCCGCTCTGAGAGACTGAAGAACAGCTTAGGGACGTCTTATTCTTGTCAAGAACTTTCAACAGTCCTGCCTTAGGTGGCTTTAAGTTGCTATATGTTTTCAGGGGAAATACTATTTTCCCAAGGGGAATTCTATGAAAATCTGTATTTGAATGTATAAACTATGGCAAAATAAAAATTACTTCCATGATAATTGAGTTGACTTCTTTCATCCTTTGCTAGAGTAGCAAAAACAGTCTTTCCATGCTCAAGATACAATTGTGATACACTCCATTTTGGACTGACTTATTAGGGATGCTCCAGCTTATGTTCCAAAATAATCATCTGGGTTTTGCTGTTGTTATTGTGTAGATGTCAACGAATGTGCCTTTTGGAATCATGGCTGCACTCTTGGGTGTGAAAATATCCCTGGATCCTATTACTGCACATGCCCTGTAGGGTTTGTTCTGCTTCCTGATGGGAAACGGTGTCACCGTAAGTCACAGCAAGTATTTATCGCGTTATTTCTTTCATGTTCATTGATGTTTCTGAGATGGCTATGGTCTGTGTTGATGGTCCTGAATGCCAGTAGTAAGCATCAGAATTACCTTGGAGTTTTATTATTTTGTTTGTGTTTTAAAACATGAATGACTGGAGTCTACCCCAGACTTGTTAAATTAAAACTTCCAAGGTTGGCAATATATACTTTCCTGTTTCTTTATCGATATTTTAGATATTTCATTATACTATATCACTAAAAGACAAGCACGTGAAAAACACAATCGTGATATATTATCATATCTAAAAAACTAGTTGTAAGTCCCTAATATCATCTAATATCCAGGGTGTTTTCAGCTATAACCACAATACCATTATCACACCTCAAAAATAAAAATTCCTTAATAATATCAAATATCTAGTCAGTTTTAAAATTATCTTAAATTTTTTCTACACAGTTGTTTGGTTCGAGGAAGTATTCTGCCAGCTCCATGTTGTGTTAGGTTGATACCCCTCTCTTTTAGTCTACAGAGTGTCTTTCTTTTTTTCTTCCCCTTGCAAATATTTGTTAAAGAGCCATTTTTTCCCTAAAGTTTCTCACATTTTGGATTTTGCTGATGGCACTTCTGTGATGTTCCTTTTCTTCTACAAACTTGCTGCTAGATTAAAAGGCTTGATAAGACTTGGCTTTGGCATTTCCGGCAAGAATCCTTCATAGCTGTGGTTGTATTTCCATCAGGAGGCACATTATAAATTTCCCCAATAGTCTTTCCTTTTTATTCGTTTATTCTTGTTTAAAAACAAACTTTGCCTTATTTTACTAAAGAAACATTTTCCCCTGGCTGGGTAGCTCAGTTGGTAGAGCATTTTTCTGAAATGCCAAGGTTGTGGGTTCCATCCCCGGTCAGGGCACATATAAGCATCAACCAGTGAATACATAAATAAGTAGAACAACAAATATTTCTCTCCCTCCCCCCCTTCTTCTCTCTCTAAAATCAGTCAATAAATTAAATTTACCAAAAATTTTTTTACATGTTTACTTTTCACTAGTCCCTTCTGACATATTTCTAATGGTAAAGAATCACCTGAATCAATGGTAGTCAGTGTGCATGTTCTGTGGTATTTTCCACCCGCTGTGCCCAATTTAATATTATTATTATGATGTCTCTTTTTTCAAATTAAACTTACTGGAGTGACATTAGTTAATAAAATTATATAGGTTTCAAGTGTACAATTCTCCAATCACTATTACTGTCACTGTCCTGACAGACACCAGTTTTGGCCAGCACAGTGTAGTGTTTCAGATTGCCCAGTGCTGGGCTGTTGTTGACGAGGATGACTAGTTTCCCTTTGCTCTGTCTGATAACTTTCAGAGTCTGCCTGTACCTGTAGCACTTACTTTCCACTTTTTATGATGAGTTGGAGCAGAGAGTTTACTCCAGTGACTTCTGTTTTTAGCCACTGTCTTCCTTCCTCCAGGGCAGGAACCCCACCAACCAAACACACCTGGAAACTACCAGGATTCCCGGGGGTAAGAAATAGCCCAGTTGTGTCTGAGGGAATGGCTGTAGTGGCCACTACCAATCACTTCCTAGACTTATTATTCACCAAGGGTTTTAAATGGTGATGTTTAGTTCTAGTATTTTTTTAGTCATTAATTGGAATACTTTTATAAATAAAACTTTCTCTCATTAACTATTTGATTATTTCAAGATACAGTTCTTACAGTTAAGGCAGGATAAATATTGGATTTGTAATATTTTTTATATTTTCCCACCCATTGTGGTTGTCATCCTAATTGTTGATCAAACTGTCTCCTCACTGGACAAGTGGAGCCTTTGCAGATGGGTTCCTGACCTCAGTGGTCTTTGATAGTTTCCTTGTCACCTGTAGCACATATTTCCCAGGCTTGTCTTGTACATTCTACGTTCTAGACCAGAAATTAGCAATCTCTCAAGATGTACTCCTTCTTTTGATGAGAAATTGTATTTAGAGAATATAATCTGCTACTAATTAGACATTGTTTCTAACTAAGCCTTTTGTGGCATCAGAGTTAGGAATACATTACACTGTTCTTTAAAAAGTACCTTATGCTCTTACACGTGGATATTTTCAACTCAAATTTAGGATTTTATACTCAGATACCTTCTTATAAAATTCTTATAGAATCTATTAGTAAAGTTAAGTAGAAATATAAAATAATGTATATTGTCTAATCCTGCTTCAGAGCTGATGGAGAATAGGTCAGTCTGGATGTCATATGTGCTTATGAAATCAGGCACATGAAAATGGATAAATGGTAATGCATTTCTTGCAAATTACCTGTTACCTTGGTGCCTGTTCATGGAATTTGTCCTTCTTCTAAAACCATGTGGTCCTGTTGGCAAATATATTCAAGTGAATAGTGTTATGTGTTATGGAATCACTACGTGCCAAGCATGACACACAAAATCTCACTTGACGTCACAACTTCTAGAACTTCTATAGTGTACATATTACATTTTAATCTTTGATTTACTTGGACTTTATTTAAATGTATAGTGTAGGATAGGATTTAACTTTTGCCCCAAATCATTGTTCAGTTATTTCTCTACGATTTATTGGATCATCTTTCATATGCTCAATGATTTAAAAACCTGTACCAAATGCTATATTCTTATGTGTACTTGAGTCTTTTTTGAAATAAGCTTTCTGTCTGGTTCTAACAACCTTTCTGTCTATTCCATACATAACACCTGCTATTTTAATTATTGTTAAAATATACATTTTGATATTTGTTGAAAGCCTTTTATTCTCTTCTTACACCTAACCATAGTCATAGTTCTTTGTTTTTCCTACACATGCAATTTGTTTTCCAGATGAACTTGAGAATCATTCATCCAAGTTCCATTTAAAACAACTTTAAAAATATTATTTGACATAAGAGAAACTTAAAGGAAACTAGAATCATTTTAAAAATCAGATGTTTTTCTTTATTTTTTTTAGAATTGAAATTTTCTTTCTTTTTATATCTTCATTACCACAGTAATTTATAAATGTTTGACTTTTATTTAACTTTTTCAGGATAACATTTTTTAATAGCAACACATTTTACTGAATTTCCACAAATCTGACTTAACACTAATCTTGACACCGTTCTCCACTGATTAGAGTTAATATCCTGTCCAACAAATGCATCTGAATGCAGCCACGACTGTGTTCTGACATCAGACGGTCCCATATGTTTCTGTCCTGAAGGCTCAGTGCTGGGGACAGATGGAAAAACATGTAGTGGTAAGTTTATTTATTTTTTGTTTGTTTGCAAATATTCATTTTTCTAAGTGACACCTAAAATTTGCATCTTATTGGCAAAGAATAGATTTTCCCACATTGCACATTGAAAGCTATTACTCAACGGATTAGCATAGATTTAAATGATATATTTTGTTTGTTTGTTTTTAGATAGCATAGTGAAGTGGTTATGAGCAAGAGCTTTGAAATTAGACAGCCCTGAGGTCGCATTTACCAGTTACTAGCAATGTTATTTATAGTAACCACTTGCTCTCTCTTGGTCTCAGTTTCCTCAACTGAGATTGTAGAAGTTGATGATACTTGCCTCCTGGATTCTTAGCCAAGATTAAGCAGGTGGTAGATGGAAAGTGTTAAGCATGTTTCCTTCACTTATAAATACCTCTCTACTTTTATCTTTCATAAACTGAAGCATATAGAGGGGTGGATGTAACTCAGAATTAGCAGAAGATTTACGTATGGCTATTTTCTTAAATAAAGAAAGCAAAAGAAGTCAAGGCCAAAAATATGTGAGAGAGAAAAATACATTATTCATTAGGAAGAGTTAGACCAATTACTAAGCTCATCAAACTGTATTTTGTATGCTAGCCCATTGCCAATGCACATGTTCTTGAACTCAGTGGTAGAGCAAGAGGACAGGGGCCATTGGGATGTGAAGGGTTTGTATTCAAGATGTTAGGTTATAGGGGAAAATGAGTACAGTGACATTTCGTTTCTCATCTCTGAAAAATAAACATGATTGTAGCAGGATGAATGATTGTGGAAATGGTTTTAAAAATCAACATATACTTGGCTTACTTCAGTATTTTGGTAGAAAATTATATTTTTGAATGGCATAGCATCATTACCATATAATTGTTTTTTGTAGGCTGTTCATCACCTGATAATGGTGGGTGTAGTCAACTCTGCCTCGCCCTCAGCCCAGTGTCCTGGGAATGTGGTTGCTTTCCTGGGTATGACCTACAGCTGGACAGAAAAAGCTGTGCAGCTTCGGGTTAGTGCTGTGGGTGTTGAAAGTGTGTTTCTGCAAAAGTATGTGAAAACAACATTTCATTTAGAAAGAGAGAGCATTAAATTGCTTTTGGCTTTTGGATAGAAAGTTTGATTCTTTCTATTTTTGGAAATGGAAAACAAATTATACTATAAATATAAATAACATAAATAATAGTCATATAAATAATCGTGTTTTTGAAGAATATTTAGAAGTTAAGTCTTCAGCAAAAATTTCTATAACATCAAGTGGGATATTCCAGTATATGTAAAAGTCATGACCATGATAAATTTTAAAGGAATTGAATAAATGTTGGTTGATTGATTTGATTTTCAACTCTCCAGCGAATATAATATATTATACTAATAATACTTTGGCAAATTCTGTTTTTTTATGTCAAAATTTAATATATAGTTGTATGCTTTAACAACTTTTTCATCTGCTTATATTATATCTCTTGTGTCTTTCAACAGCCTTGGAAATCCTAGATTTATAGCAAATTGATTTAATCTTCCCTGAGGTTCATCACTCTTGTAATCTGTTATAACATAATGATGAGCCTGCAAAGCCTGCCTTAGTTGGAGCCCAATACTCTTAACTTCCCAGGGCCCTAGTTAATATAGCACAATCTGAGTTCTGAAAATAAACAAAGGTCTTATTATTAACTGAAATAATCATGCTTCCCTTTTAGAATTGTTCAAGCCAGAGAAAGGCATTTATTTGGGCATGAATGAATACAATCTGTTAATATTAATATGTTTTAGTATGCGCAAATCAGGGAAATTGCAGCGCCAAAACCTATCATTTAGTTATGGTGTTGGTTATTTAATGCTGGCTCTTTTTCTAAGTAATTTGTGTTTTAAGAGCAAGCCCTTAGACAGGGAGGAATCCAGTGATGAAATTCTGGCAATTTGTCACCTCATGGAAGAGGAACTCTTCTCGCCTGTCTTAACCTACACATAATGGTGTGAGATTAATATAAGAAGTGCTGCAGAAATTAACAAAGAGGGTGCAGTGAAAGAGAAGAGTCAGAGTACCTGTTGGCTATCAAGACATATTTTAAATGGAGCCATATTTGAATTTGATCATCAGGACCGCGACCGTTTTTGCTGTTTGCCAATTCTCAAGACATTCGGCACATGCGCTTTGATGGGACAGATTATGGAAGCCTGCTCAGCCAGCAGATGGGGATGGTTTTTGCCCTAGATCATGATCCTGTGGAAAATAAGGTAGTATGCTTTTGCCGCTTGAACAGATGTGGCTGTGCTTTAAGGACAAGTAGAGAATTTTATTTATCCTGACAGATGAGCTGGGCTACTTAAAAAATTCTCTGCTAAGCTCAGAACCATTAGGCACAGAAAAATTTAAATATATAGACACTGAAACATCATTTGAAAAATGTTAAGGATTTTCTGTTATCACAACCCTGGTTCTTGATGTGATCCAGCCATCTTACTGGAGATGATTGAGCAAGATATTGTTTAGTTTTGTTTCTAGACATGAGGATGGGAGCCCAGCACAGTACCATATACATAGGAGAAACCCATAAATAGGTTTTTGATTATTTGTTGGTAGTGGGAGAAGTGGGAGGTTGGGGCAAGGCTTAAGAAGTAGAGGTTAGTAATTTATACTTAATATGTGTCACTGAGGGAGGGAATTCAATTACCTCATAACCACAAAAATTAAATTTTACAGCTCATGTATGAATAATGGCAGTTTAACTCATGAAACTATTTATGTAATAATCAATTTTTACATGAAGTTTTTATATATAACAGAATTTCTATATTAACCCAATCAGTTGACAATTTGATCTGTTGTATCTATGCTAGTTTAGAATGTATTTGAAATCATATGTTATAGTGTCTTTTGGGGATTAATCACCTGTATTTATAAGTTTACATAGTTTTTTTATAATCTCCCTCCATAATAATTTAGTTATTACTAGTGAATTCCTAGAATTTTTTTTTTTTTAATTTTTTTTTTTTTTTTTTTTTGTATTTTTCTGAAGCTGGAAACGGGGAGAGACAGTCAGACAGACTCCCGCATGCGCCCGACCGGGATCCACCCGGCACGCCCACCAGGGGCGACGCTCTGCCCACCAGGGGGCGATGCTCTGCCCCTCCGGGGTGTCGCTCTGTCGCGACCAGAGCCACTCTAGCGCCTGGGGCAGAGGCCAAGGAGCCATCCCCAGCGCCCGGGCCATCTTTGCTCCAATGGAGCCCTGGCTGCGGGAGGGGAAGAGAGAGACAGAGAGGAAGGAGGGGGGTGGGGTGGAGAAGCAAATGGGCGCTTCTCCTATGTGCCCTGGCCAGGAATCAAACCCGGGTTCCCCGCACGCCAGGCCGATGCTCTACCGCTGAGCCAACCGGCCAGGGCCAAAATTCCTAGAATTTTAAACAATGTTTCTTCTTGATTTGAAGGAGCTTGGTGAATGGACATAAAAGAGTGAAGCAAATTGATTCTGTGTTTAAGTAGTATGAATTGATGGTCAAATATAATTTTTACAAGTAGAATTTAGTAATTAAACACTAGTGAACAATTCTCTTTTTTTCTCTGTGCTAGATCTATATGATTCCATGGAACAATTATATTAACAGAAAAAATTAATAGAAAAAAATCCATTCAAGATTCATTTATTACCAAATTGAACTTCTTCCTGCACAGTCAGTATTTTACAACTAGGTGAATAAGGAGACCTAGAATGAACTTTAAGTCATGTGACTGTTTTTTATTTTTCTGGTCAATGTTCTCATTTTCTTGCTTCTTGGACTAGCAGCATTAACATCGCCTGGAGTTCGTTAGGACTGCAGACTCTCAGGCTCCACCCCGACCACTGAATCCGAGTCTGCCTTTTAACAAGACTCTGAGGGGATTTGTAGGTCCCTCCGATTTTAGATGCAGAGCTCTAGTGGAATAAGTTTGAATGGGAGAAGTACACATTTTGTATTATGGAGTAGAACCTTTCTTATTTTATTTAGAAAGATGATAACCCATTATTTAATGAATTACCATTTTGTGAATATTCTCATCATTGATAATAGGCTCTATGTATCAATATATATGTGTACTCACAGCTAAAATCCCACAAATGCTATCATTAAATTGTAGGCTGACCCATAAAAGTTTTTTAACATTTTCTTGAAATACTTTTACCTGTTTTAAAGTCTGCATACTAGACTGAGAAAGAACTTTAGAACTTTGTACCTCCAAGGTATGCTATGTTCTGTTGGGCAGTATCCAGTGTGGATTAATTAAAATGCAATTATATAAAGTTAGAGGTTTAAAAGAAACTTTAGCGAATATTTAGTCTAACTTCATCACTTTTGTAGTTGAGAAAACTGAGGTTCAATGACCTGGCCAAAGTAATCAAACAAATAATGGGCAAAACTGGACGAAACCTGTCTCCTGACGTGCAGTGAAGTGGAGTGTTATGGGCCGTGCAGTAGAAGACACAGCCCAGCGTGTAGTCCCCATTAAACTGAAAGTCATTGCTCCCTTTCAGGCTGTGGAATCCTAGGGTCCAAGTACAGTGGCTTTGTTACTGACCAGTGATCAAAGATTAATAAATTGCCAGTTGCAATAGAATTATGTGCCCAATGCAGAGTTAAAGAGTTTTACATATACTGTATTATTATCCCCATTTTTCCAACGAGGAGACTGAGAATCTGCTACATTAATGAACTTGCTGAACTTTACAAGTATCTCGGAAGCAGCAAAGTTGAAGTTCAGTTGCAGGTGTGTCTATGTTCAAAGCCAAGCTCTTAACAAGTCTAGTGTATGGTACTCAACTCATTTGTGTATATTCCATATTCATTTTTAAAAACATCAGTCAGAAATGCCTGTGTTCTCTTTTGTAGGTATACTTCGCCCATACAGCCCTGAAGTGGATTGAGAGAGCCAATATGGACGGTTCCCAACGAGAAAGGCTTATTGAGGAAGGAGTAGATATTCCAGAAGGCCTTGCTATAGACTGGATTGACCGTAAACTCTATTGGACAGATAGAGGGTATGTTTCCTTTTAGCCATGTGGGACAGGCTGAGACTAGAGGAAAGATGCCCCCAATGCTGTCCATACTCCCCCACCTCCCCATCACCAAGCAAATGTTCCTCTCTTCATCAAGATTGGGTCTGTACCTGTAGGGGAATTTTGAGGACCAAGAAAGTAGCATATGTTTTTTCACTTCAGGCTAGAAATGTAAAACCTGTCTGAATATAGCCAACAAGCATTCTTGAGCATCTGGTTTGAATAGGGCGCTCTCCCAGGTAATACAGGAGATACAAAGGAGCATGAGGAATGTTGCATCTTTTTAGGCAGCTCACACTTTAGCCAAGAGGTAAGGTACATATGCATAGGTAAAACTAACACAAATACTTGTCCGCATTTCAGTACAAGAAATGTCATAAGGCCATGCATAAATAATTGCCAAAAAGTGAGGGGTGTCCACTCCCAGGGGGAGTGCTAGAAGGTCCTTCTTCAGGGATCCAATGGCCCAATCCCTTCATTTTACAGATGGGGAAGCTAAGGCTTAGAAAGGCTAAGTGATTTATTCAGGGTTACACAACACACAAGTGACTAAAATCCAAATGCTGGCTCTCTAACTGACATGAAGGTGGGAGAGAGACCTTCATGGTGGAGTTGTAAGGAAAGTCCTTGGGAGATCAGAGAAATAGTCTGCTTTTCCTTTGGAGCAAAGCAACAGAGCCAGAGAGAAGCTTAGTGTTTCTTTCCTTGGGCACACTGCTCTTGAAGTGCAAAAACAACTGCTGCATGTGTTTGTGTGAATGTGTGCGCGTGTGTGTGTGCTCCGTGTAAGCCCCAGGAATGGTGGGGATGAGAGGAGGGTGGTGAAGGAAATGCCTGCATCCCTCAGGCATGCTATGAGAACCCGCTTCCCTGCTTTCGTGAGAGAGGAAGTGAACCACAGAGCACCTCACAAGATATTGTCAGAGATACTCTGTGCTAGGATGATATCTGGTCAAGTCACTTAAAGCCATAAAGTGAAATGGTGGCCAACCTGAACATCTGGCACTTATGCAATTGTGTTAAATTAAAAGAAAGGAGAATTAATTAGAGTTTCACATCTGTGAAGTCAGCATTCCCAACATGGAGGGAGAAGTCCTAGGGAACAGAGGTAGGCTTTCTATGTCCCCAAAATCTCTTTTGGTTTGGATAACCAATGGGGAAAAAATGCATTTTTAAAAATGAGCCAGATCTATGATGTGATGCATAGTTATCAATAATATGGTACATTTATATCCAAAGTGAGTATATTTTCATTCATTCATTTGTTAATTTAGCCATACCTCCATTCTTTTATTCTTTAGGTATTTGTTTATTAACTGAAATGTTCCAGATACTATACTTTATATCATGGATATAAAGTGATACCACTGAATCCCTCAAAGATAAGTTTGCTTATCCCCAACTTAAAGATGAAAAAACTGAGAATCAAAGAGATAAAATAGCTTCACCAAAGTCAAACAGCCCACAGGTAGCAGATCTGGAATTTGAACTCAAAGACAACTACTTCCAAAGCTTATGCTTTTAATAATCATAGATATGTACTCCCTCCCCCAATCAGAATTGATTAAGATGTGTTCAACCCAGAGTCATATAACAAATGAAAATCAACTTCAGTTGTAATAATGACAGAAATCATAATAACGGCCTCTTCTGTATTGAACCTACTTAAAAGGACATTTAAAATGTCAGCTGTGCATAATAACAGAGCTTGTACATGGCTGTTGTCAGAAGAGTAAACGTTGATCAGGATAGCAGATGTCAGCCGCTGTCGACCCCTCTCAGGATTGCCGGGTCTCCTTAGATTTCTCACATTTGCCTGCACCTCTAATTTTAACAGCGTTTGATTAATAGCACCAGGGGACCTACTGCCGTGGTGATGCCTTCAGGACACAGACAGGTCTGGAGAAGCAGACCTCAGCTTCCCCAGTTCACTGACTTCAATAATAACAAGCCCTTCTTAAGTCCTCTTTCCTCTAAAAGCAGCTGCTAAAAGAAAACCTTTAATTTGTCTGGAAATGAAAGGTTTATTGTTTGAAAACCTTGATATTAGTTAGAAATTGGATTTAAATAACTGAGATTCCAAGCTTGTGATATTAGATTACATGGTAACTCTTAACCAATAAAAGAACCAGGGTGGATGCTTCTAGTTTATATTGGCTTAGGAAAAGAGAGACTCAAATTAACATCTGACAGAAGGAAGGAAGCTAATTGATAATTTCACTGGCAATGCTATTATTTAGTACTAAGGAATCCTGACTCCTAAAGTCAGTTGCGCAGTGAGAAAGAATCAAAAGGGTGAAAATATGCATCTGTTTGCTCATTCTTTTGAGATTAAAAACTACCATGAAGGAATAATCACTTTTCTAAGGTTCTGGATGAACAACTCTTGCTCTGGAAGGAGTGTGGGTTTTAGAAGATCCCAGGGACATTGGGATCATTTAGGTAGTGGATATAAAGAGAAAGATGTTCCACTAGATGAGGGGTTACGCTTGAACTCAGGTGAGCCCAGTGTCCAACCAGTACGCTGGAGTTTGAGATTTGTTTTCTGTCTAAATCAAGTAGAAATGTATTGTTAGGTTAACTCCTTAAGGAATTTTGAAAGTAAATTCCAGCAATCCTGCCTGAGACAGTTCCAGAATCAGGAGTTTATGTTCATCTTAATTCTCATCACTTAACTCCTGCTGAAAACAGTAAGAATTTATAGATGATGTAACAACGAAAACAGAGGAGCTGACAGACACTTCTCCCAAGAAGACATACAAATAGCGAACAGATATATGAAAGGATGTTCAATTTTGCTAGCTATTAGGAAAATGCAAATAAAAACTATGGCGAGATATCACTTCACACCAGTTAGAATGGTTGTTATCATCAGCAAGACAGGTAACAAGTGTTGGAGAGGCTGTGGAGAAAAAGGAATCCTCATTCACTACTGTTGGGAATGCAAAGTGGTGCAGCCATTATGGAAGACAATATGGCAGTTTTTCAAAAAACAAGAATAGGACTACCATGTGACCCAGCAATCCCTCTTCTGGGTATCTATCTGAAAAATATGAAAACATTTATTCACAAAAATATATATGCACACTTATGTTCACTGAAGCATTATTCACAGTGGCCAATATATGAAGACAAAAAAAGTGTCCTTCAATAGAGGACTGAATAAAGAAAATGTGGTGTATATATAGTAGAGCAGGGGTTCCCAAACTTTTTACACAGGGGGCCAGTTCACTGTCCCTCAGACCGTTGGAGGGCCGGACTATAAAAAAAACTATGAACAAATCCCTATGCACACTGCACATATCTTATTTTAAAGTAAAAAGACAAAACGGAACAAATACAATATTTAAAATAAAGAACAAGTAAATTTAAATCAACAAACTGACCAGTATTTCAATGGGAACTATTCTCCTCTCACTGACCACCAGTGAAAGAGGTGCCCCTTCCGGAAGTGCAGTGGGGGCCGGATAAATGGCCTCAGGGGGTTGCAAGTGGCCCGCGGGCCATAGTTTGGGGACCCCTGTACTAGAGAATACTACTCAGCCATAAGAAAAGATGAAATACTCTCATGTGTGACAACATGGATGGATCTTGAGAATATTATGCTAAATGAAATAGGTCAATCAGAAAAAGCTAATTATGTGATTTCAACTCATATGTGGGATATAAAACTGGAGCTAATTATGTGATTTCACTCATATGTGGGTGAAAAAACTGGCACTCATAGACACAGACAACAGTGTGGTGGTTACCAAGGAGAAGGGGGTGAGGAGGTAGCAAAGGGTAAAGGAGTTCAAATATGTGGTGGCAGATGATTTGACTTTAGGTGGTGGGCACACACAGATCATGTACACTTGAAACCTATATGATCCTAATAACCAGTGTCACCCCAATAACTTTAAATAGATAGATAGATAGATAGATAGATAGATAGATAGATAGATAATAGAAAGATATATAAATGTAGGGGGAAAAAAAGAACAGAACAGTCACAAGCAAGTAGTTTCAGAATTTCTTTCCTCCCAGCAAGGGAATGGACACAGTGACAGCTGAGGCTGAGTGACTGACACATTGAGTTAAAAATTACCTTCCATCCAGCAGTACCTTCTGATAACCATCTCATCCAGGAATGAAACAGTTCTTTACAAGTGGCACTAGACTATTAATGGTTTAAAATTATCTACTGCTCTGAGTTGGAAGTTTGTAAAGCGTATTTGATCAAACACAGGCCCTGAGCCGATTTTTCCTTTACCTCCCCCACCTGCATATAGCCTGCGAGGAGGAGTTTATAAAGCCCCTTCCCCACCCAGTGGCTAGACAGTGCACGCTAATGAGCCAACGGCAGAAAATCTCCTTAGCATTTTGTAGAATCAGGAGAGAATGGTTCTGCTTTGTGTTTCTGGGCAGGGCTGTCTCATGAAGACATTGCCTGCAAGAACAAGGAGGTAAAACCCTCTTAGAAGTTTGATGAATGAATGTAGTAGTTATATTTTCTAATTGGCAGTAGGGAAACAGCGCCAGCAGGTAGCACACAAGTACAAAGTGGTAGGCCCTTGTTAAGAATAGTTACACTCCCTGGTTTCATTAGGGAAACAGGGAGAACA
Organism: Saccopteryx leptura; assembly: GCF_036850995.1. Classification (NCBI taxonomy): domain Eukaryota; kingdom Metazoa; phylum Chordata; class Mammalia; order Chiroptera; family Emballonuridae; genus Saccopteryx; species Saccopteryx leptura. The sequence goes on from NC_089507.1 coordinate 93,258,251, forward strand.
GGCAGCCTGAGGTAGAAAGGGGGCTGGTGCTCCTCTTCCCTCTCGGCCTGTGGTCCTGTCTGCGCTGGAAGCAGCTCAGAGCCCAGTTTCCCTCACAGGCCAGTGATGGGGAGGGGGCTTTACAGAAAGGATTTTAGCATTTGATTCCATCCAGTTTTCTCCATCCCACCGCCGCTGCGTTAACTCAGCCACCATGTCCTCCTGCCTGGTCCGCTACACACTGAAGGCACAGCAAGCTTTCCACACTGTTTTAAGTCTCAGACCTGGCACTTGCTGATGCCTCTGCTTAGAGTGTTCTTTCCTTGTCCCCTCGCCTTCCCTCTGCCGCCCCTCCTTGTCTCACCTGCTGAACTCTAAGCTCTACAAGGACAGAGACAGGCTATTGGGTCTCTGTGCCTAGGCCCGCCCCTGACATGTACAAAATGTGCTTGCTCAGTAAATATTTGTTTGACCATAAAGGTTCGTTTGACAAATAAATGAAAACATTAGAAAACAATAATTTTCTACTCTGCAAGATTCCAGAGGCTTATGTTCTTAAATGTAAAGTTTAGCAAATAATAGTTCAATACTCTCATTTGTCTAAGTGTCATGTGGAAGAAAATTAAAGTCAACATAAATGTCCCTTACTGTCCCTGTGCTGGCTGTCTTTGTGGCCCTTTGCGGTCTACCCCCTTCCTTCCAGGGATCTGTGACCACCAGGCTGACACCTTCTCATGACTGGGAGGTTGTGAAGAAGAGGGGGTGGTGGCGTTTACACTCCTGGCTCTGTCCCTGCCAAGCCACTGACACAGGTCCCTCTAACCTCATCTTTTCTGTGTATTTTCATTACCCGAGATAAATTGGCATGCTGATGAAAAGGCTATGTTTAAAGAAATTAAATGTGTGGGTGTTTGATGCTCATTTGCGTGTGAGTGTGTGTGTGTGTGTGTGTGTGTGTGTCTGCGCGCATGCATGCATACACACTATGGGCGTAATTTTTGCATTCAAAAGGGAGTGTTTTGTTTAAGAAGTAAAGTTAATGTAACAATGCCTTTATATGACATACATTTTAGAAAATCTGTCATTGAAAGCAGTGATTTAAGTGGAAAGCGTCGTGAAATAATCATTAAGGAGGACATCTCTCAGCCACGAGGAATTGCTGTTCATCCTATGGCCAAGTAGGTACTTGTGAAATGCAGGTGCTTTTCCGCAGAGGTCATGTTTGAAGTGCTAATGTCCAAAGAGGTCTTAAGATCTCAAGTAGTCATTGGAATCAGAAACCAAAAATATCCACTAGGTTTCTTCACATCTTCAGAAATGATGTGATGACCATAGTATCCTCATTTTAAAATATCTTTACTTTCTATTTTTATATAAAAATTTTATTTTTTGTTTGGATATTCTTCATTTTAATCAAATTTAATTTCTCTCTGAAAAGAAATGGGTTGTAATTCATTAATCAATTATACATAAGCCCATTAAACTTTCTTAAAAAGTTGCATTATTGCTTTCCCGAGCAGAGGATGACATTTAGATTTTATAACTTACTCTATTTCGAAAAATTATGAGGTGAGTTCAAATGATAGGTCATTCCTAGATTTAGACAAGAAGAAGTAGAAATCATGAAAGATTAGAAGATTCTATGTTGTTAATTATGAATTAGTGACAAATGTTGGTTTATGTTCAGAGACTTAAGGTGACTCACCAATTTCTTCTTTAATTAAAAAAATAACGATAAAAACCAACTTTTATTTATGATGGTCTGTGAGAAATAATATATTGGTAATAACTGATAATTGATTTGGAGCCAGCCACATGATTAAAAGAGTGAGACTATAATCATCTTTAAATAGGCTGGAGTAAAGATATTGACCTCAAAAAAATGTTCCTCAGCACAGTTATAGAATATGATATACGAAACTTAAAATTAACCAAGTTAACTGAGTATATGGTATAAAACAGGATAATAGAGAAATATGTTCTTCTCTTTATGTTTTAATTTTACATATACAGTGAGTTTTACATGTGCATGGCAGAGGGGAAAACTAATTAGATTTCATTGCCTTTTGAAGCATGAAACTCTAATTTTAAAATATGCATTTGAGCACACTTTCAGTTAGTAATATTCTGCAATTTTTAAAATTAGTAAATCTTTTTTATCTAATAACCTAAGCCTTAATTCAGCATCCTATCCAAGATGTTCTATATCTAGAAAAGATAAGTTTTTGCTTATGAAAAATTATTCATCCAACACAGTGCTATGTTCCTTAGTTTATCCTGAAGTGATTTCCACTGATGTTCCCAGTGAAGAAAGAATGGGGGAATTTTTTTGTGCAAATTTTATTTGTTGTATGTTTTTTTGATTAAAGGAGATTATTCTGGACTGATACGGGGATTAATCCACGAATTGAAAGTTCTTCCCTTCAAGGCATGGGCCGACTGGTTATTGCTAGCTCTGAGCTGGTCTGGCCCAGTGGAATAACGATTGATTTCTTAACTGACAAGTTGTATTGGTGCGATGCCAAGCAGTCTGTGATTGAAATGGCCAATCTGGATGGTTCAAAACGCCAAAGGCTTGCCCAGAACGATGTAGGTGAGACTTTGGGATTGGTGGTTTCTTCATCTTGACTGAGAGTTGATGAGTGTTAAATACAAAGTGCATTTATACACACATGCGTGTGTGCACACATACCTTCCTCGCCATATGAGGAGGAAAGACTAGAGACAGCCTGACAGACTTCTGACAGACTTCTCCAAGGGTTTGTGAGCTCTGAGGATTACCTGAGTATTAGAATATTGGATGAAAAATAGTGATGCATAATCTTTATCAAGATTTCCAAAAATCCAAATGAAAATATTAAAATTTTTAAAGCTTCTTTAAGAATAAGAACCTGGTTCAGCTGTTATCATTTTTTATGTTTTAGAAAATGTCATTTTCACAACAGTGATAATATTACCTTCAGAGATTAATGAGTATCTATTGATAACATGTGCAAAGCATAATATAGTTTTTCTCTATTATAGTTTCATATTTTACATGGGTTATTATGTATTTTCTTAAATATCTTTAAAGCACTGTAGTTATCGTGACTATTAAAGGAAAAGTACAAATGACTATAAGATTTATGGAGAGACTGATTTTGACTCAGGGAATCTGCAAAGACAGCATTCAAACTAGGCCATGTGATGGCCTGACCTGTGGTGGTGCAGTGGATAAAGCGTCGACCTGGAAATGCTGAGGTCGCCAGTTCGAAACCCTGGGCTTGCCTGGTCAAGGCACATATGGGAGTTGATGCTTCCTGCTCCTCCCCTCTTCTCTCTCTCTCTCTTCTTTCTAAAATGAATTAAAAAAAACAAAAAACAAAAAAACAAACAAACTAGGCCATGTGGTAAATAGATGGTGATAAAACTTCATCATTTAAAATAAAGCTGCAAAAATTGCTGTTTGCATGTTAATGTTGCCAAAATATGTTGATGAACTTAATTCCGAATGCACTAGGGAGCTATTGCATGTTTTTGAGCAGGAAATGTATATAAGATTGGTATTTCAGGATAACCACTTAGGTAACAGTGGATTGGAAATTTGGAGAGAAGGAAATCAGTCAGAACACCACAGGGGCTGTCCAGACAACAGCTAATGAAGGGATGAGCTAGAATATTGCCATTTAACAGTAAAATGGAGGATTAGAGAATAAAAAAAATCATTGTAAATAAAAGTATTCAGCAGATTTACTAACAGAGTGACTATAGAAATGAAGGCCAAGGAGATGTTAAAGATACTTTGGAGATTTACAAACCGACTGGGAAGATGGATACATCTGGTTTCTTTTTTAGGAAGAAGGTAACAAACTAGTAATCTCTATAAGATATTCATTTTGCCCATTCTTTTTGGTTTTAGAGGTAACAAATTCCTAGATATGTATTATGCATTAAATAGATCAAGTTAAATATAATTGAGAATTTTACGGACTTCTAAGTTTCTTTAAAAATTAAAGAGATGCTTCACAATAAATGATAAGCTTGTGTACAATTATTTATGCATACACTTAACAGATATTTACTGAATCATTATGGTAAGCAAATATACAGTGGAGAGTTAAACAAATATTGTTCCTTTAAAGTTATGGGGCCTATTTCTAAAGACATACATTATTAGAAAAACACATCTCCCAAATAAATGTGAAATTATAGCTTTGATATATGAAGGCACAAAAGGATTTGACAATTTCTAACCAGAATGTAAAGGTACTATGCCTTAAACAAAAATCATAACATATTTTTAAAAATAATTTTTATTGTTACTGTAATCTGTAACAAATGCAACTTTCTATGCAAGGCCATTATCCATTAATAATTGGAAATTAAAATGTTTAAATAACTATTCCCATCACTACAGTGCCATCTACAGGTATGTGAGTGGTGGCTTCTCAACTGCTAGTTCAGAATTTTTAATGTAAAGATTGAAGAAATTTATTCTTAATTTTAAATGAGACTATGATTCTTCCATAACCAAAAAATAAGAAGTATTATGGAGTATTTGTTGAAAAACTATAGCTAATTCGTACACAGGCTATGACATAGATGAACCCATAGGACATCATGCTTTGTGAAATAAGCCAGTCACAAAAGAAAAATATTGTATGATACCACTCATTGAGGTATCTAGAATAGTCAAATTAGTAAAAACAGAAAGTGAAATGGTCTTTGTCAGAAAGTAGGGGGAGGTAGAAATGAGAAGTTGTTGTTTAATAGATATAGAGTTTTAGTTTTAATAGATAAAAAGTGTATGGAATTTGGTTGCCCAACAATGTGAATATACTTAATTTAACACAACTGAACTATAGACAGGTTAAGATGGTAAATATTGTGTCATGTGGTTTTTTTTTACCCAAATAAAAGAAACTGACAGCTATATTAGATATTTCCTTGCTGCATTTATGGCTTTAATTTGAGACAATGGACTACAGATTAAAATGAATCTTAATGGCCTGGGTCAGTCATAATGGGTGGAGATTCATTTTCACCAGGATAAGTCATTTGCATGTCCTGCCAGGAGAGGGAGACATTCATTCTAATCCACCAAATCTATCACTCATTTGCAAATACTGGTGTAGGGAATGGGACTGGACAAGACTCAAGTTTCCAAACTTGGGCCTCCTTAGTCTGTAATTACTTGAGATGGTCTGTTACAACATTTCTCTGCTTACTAAATACTGGAAAATCTTATCAGAGTAAATTCAGTGGCAAGGAGAGGTGGGGTCAGAAGGTTCCATCCAGGGATCAACAGGCATGAAAATGAAGGCAGCAGGTAATAAATGACTTTCAAAAAAACCTTGGCTAAAAAATGGAAGGAAAGAGGCAGAAAGAGGTGTGGGGCAGGGTCAGGGGATGAGGAAATTAAGACGGGAGACATTTAAGAATATTCATAAAGACATTTAAGACATTTAAGTTATGGGAAAGAGGCTAGTAGAATAAAAAGAATAAAGATGTAAACAAAAGGGGTAACTGAACAACAGCCTAGATAAAGGACACCAGGAGCACAAGCCAAGCCAATGGATTGATATTAGATAAGAAGTGAGATAAGAAAGGAGGCATCCCATGCAAGGAAATGTGTTGATTGAGATGGGGATTTAAGCAGACTGTTATCCAGTTACCTAAAATTTTTAAATATTCTTATAACAACCCCTGTGAATTAGTGTACTACTTATTACTGCCATCCAAAAGACAAGGAATTGAAGGCAAAGAGTGGTAAGAGAATTAACTCAAGTTTAATTTATAAATAGTGAGAAAATCACTAAACACGAAGGTTCCCACCTGGCTCCCTTCATCTTGGTCTATTACAGGGTGGCGTAAAACTGGATTCGCAGTTGTTTATAAAATAAATAATAAAATAATTAATATATAGTATAATAATACAAGAATTAACTCGGCATTTTGTGTACTTACAGCTGTAAACCTACTTTGCCCCACTCTGTACGTCAATGAGACCACATTCCCCAGTTCTCCAAGTGCTGGGTGACAATGGGCTTTCCTAGGACTTCATTCTAGCAGGTTCCCATTCCACAATTAAGGTTGCCCCATCTTGTGGGTTCCCCTTGATGTAGATATAAGTGGTAGCTCGTACCTTGCTTAGCACTTATATTAAAAAATTTCAAGCCTTGTCTTTTAAAAAAAATATTCACGGCACAGACAAGATGTATGTAATAATTGGAACTGCTTCCAGGTCACCCATTTGCTGTGGCTGTGTTTGAGGATCACGTGTGGTTCTCTGACTGGACTGTGTCATCGATAGTAAGGGTGAACAAGAGGACTGGCAAAAATAGGGTACGTCTTCGAGGCAGCATGCTGAAGCCCTCATCACTGGTTGTAGTTCATCCATTGGCAAAACCAGGTACACTGGACATGTTACACAGTCTTTTTGTGGCTGGAATCTGCAACTATTTCAATTGTTTGATGGCAGGGGTGGATGGGCAATGTTGCAGTTCTCACTAATTTAGGTAGATGTAGAGATTTCTTGAATTCAGATTTTGTTTACACTAAGACAGTCTGGTAGTGACTTTGGGCTTTATTAATCCAATCTCGCTTTTTCTCTTGGACAGCTTTTACTTATCTGATCCTTTTAAAAGACTCTGGGGTTAAAGGCACTAAGGGAAGGACAGTTTAGACACCTGCAGTGAAAGCTTCTATCTGCATTGGGGCCTTTATCTACTTCCTGAGAGTGTCAGGGAGTAAGCAAATAGAAAAGGCCTCTAGTGACCTACAGTAACTCATCTTTCTAAGTTGCCCTTTGTCATGACTAGATCATGTTAGGAAACAGGAATCTCATCTACATAAAAAGCATCTTGGACAAAAGTACTGGTTATATTCAATAAAGAACTCATAAGGCAATACCATTCTGAGGTAATCTTCCTGGGGACTCTTCTATAAGAACTCCTCTGAAATAGTTCTTACTACAGGTTCCATTTAGATATGCTGAGTTTCTCTTCCCCAAAGCTGTACACTGTGATTTGGATCAATGGCATTTTTTTTATCTCCACACCCATCTGTGAGTGCTTCTCTTTTCTGGGCTAGGAGCAGATCCCTGCTTACACCAAAATGGAGGTTGTGAACATATTTGCAAAGAGAAGTTTGGAACTGCTCAATGTTCATGTCGTGAAGGTTTTGTGAAAGCTCCAGATGGGAAAATGTGTCTGGCTCAAAGTGTTCATCAGATATCAGCAGGTAATATAATAAATTATGCTGCTAAATTATCTTACCTTGACTGAAGAATATATACTGCTCACAAAAATTAGGGGATATTTCAAAATGAATATGAAGTGATAAAAAGCATTTTTTTTTTTGGTTAAACAAGAACGTCAGAAAAGCAAACAACAAGTCAAAGAAAGTTGTTTGATTATGCAAATGAGATGCAAAGCCAACTTTTATTTCATTGGTGAAAATGCACTAGACAAAAGACTGAAAGTACTGAAGTATCTGCACGTTCCCTGATCCCCTAATTTTTGTGAGCAGTGTAGTTCTATTTTATATACATTGAACCCTATGTTTTTGCTGATTTTTAATATTTTGCATAATTAAAAGCATCTCTTTTACGGGTGCCAAGTGGTTTGGGTTTTTTTTTTCCTTTTTCTTTCCTCTGATGAGTTTGAGCTTCTTATTAAAGATTAATTTCAACTGACCTCCTCTCATTGTAAAGTTAGTGAACAAAAGATAATACTCAAAGTTTAATCTTCCAGCCTCCTATTTATGGTGGAGCCACCTGAACTTTTACTACCTCAGGTAATGTTCAGAGACATTTTGTTTAGAAGTTTTATGACCTCAGTGTTGGAGGTGGTCATATACAACAACCCCCCTCACCACCACCACGTGACTAGTCTTAGAATAGAAGGCAAAGTACTTTCTAATAAATAACTTTAAGATGTCAGACAAATGTGGGGAATCCAACCTGAGAAGACTGCGATCACATTTTAAAAACTACAACTTTGAGGAAGAGTGGGTCAAATGTGATGTAAGTCAGTAGTGCCTCAGATTTTCTTCCCATGAGTGTGTATCTAAACAATTGTGGTGTATTTAGATTCAACTCGATATATTTGTACCAAAAAGAATTTAAATTTTATTAAAAATTTTTTTAAATTTATATTTATCTAATAGGCATGGTGTAATTGAGGTGACAGATCAATGGCAAAGAAATGGATCAATCTATCCATAGGTAGGAATTGGATATTTTGGATTTTTAGAACTACAATTGCTACCTTAGGGCAATAGTTCTCAATCTTTATAGTTTCAGGTGCCCTTTACACTATTAAAAATGATTGAGAACCCCAAAGAGGTTTTGTTTATGTAAGTTTTATCTATCAAATTTTATATTAGAAATGAAAACTTAAAAATTCTAAAAATACCTCAAAATTATACTAATACTTCATTATATGTAAACATAACATATTTTTATGAAAATAAATGAGATAATTATATTTTCCAAAACAAAAAATATGCAGTAAGAAGAATGGCATTGGTTTACATCTTTATTTTTAATATATAGTTTAATAGAAGGCAGCTGTAATCTCATATCTGCTTGTAGGTTGGATCTGTCTCTGTGCTGTTTTGATTGAAGCCTATAAAGAAAATTTGGACTCACAGAGACATGGAGTTGAAAAGGGAGCAATATTTAATAGCTTTTGCAGATGCCCTTTTTTTGTACTTTGCATTTGATACTATACCAGAGCTATGTTATGGCTAGTTTCTTAGAGCTTAGCTGCAATGTGGAATCTGAAGCCATATCAATATACTCTTTTGTCTTTTGACACGTTAAAGTCCAGTTGTCTATTCTGTATTTTGAGTGGCTCTTTTACCTATGGTAGCATCAAATTTTGGTCATTTGAAAATGTGGTTTAGTTATGCAGATCTTCCAATTGTCACATTAATATACAAAAGTCACATTTATTAATTATTATCATCAAACTCATCAGAGAATTCTTTGAATATTGGGATTTTGTTAAGCTCATGGTAGTGGCAAAAATTTTCTAGAATTCTACTTTTAACTTGAAAGCTCAAATTTTATTATTGGCAACAAGTACTACGAGTTATTTTCCTTGAAGTGACAGTCTCACTTCATTCATTTTTCAAAATATCTTGCCAAATTAATTATATTAATAGATTAATCTATGTTAATAACATAGATTATCAGTCATTCTTCCAATTAAAAGTCATGTTCAGTGAAAGAAGCTAGTCTTAACTTGCAACTCAAAGAGCATACAAGTGATTTTTCTTCAAAAAACCATCGTAATTCAGTATCTTCACAGATAACAGAGTATTTTATGTAGACTTTCCATTTTATTATACAGAATATTACAGAGCCAAAATTCCACAGTTGAAGTTATTAAAATTAATAATTCTTACTTTTCATTATGGATCTTCTTAAGTGAAAGTGGAGTATATGTGTCTGTGTGAGTGTGAGTATGTGTGGCAGAGAAAAACATGACTACTAGTAGAGTTTGGTGCTATGCCTTGTTTGTTCAAAGGCACTGAAGTTCTACCCATCATTGCTTTTGCCATCAGTAACAATGTAGACACAGTAAAAAATGGCAAATAAAGTCAAAGTTATTTGCCTTTTATAAAAATAGTTTGACCTAAGGACTCCATGCAATGAGACCCCAGGGATCCATGAACCATACTTAGAGAATGCACTTGGTATTTTTAGGAGATTCATTTTTCCCATGTTGGGAATGTTGCATAGGTCCATGCTTATGTTAAATTATGGCTTGTTTGTGTCCTTCAACATTTCCAAATACAAGTAAAATTAAGCTAAAATAAGTGTTGACAACAGCCTAAGGGAGGAGTCTATCTATCGGAAGGCAGGTTGGGAGATCATCTCATTAATATTCCCTTGTAATGGCAGTCTGTGATTATGAGCTAATTATATCCATAAGGATTCTGGTGTTTTATTTGTATTTTTGCCAGTAACTCAAAGTGTCCTGCCTTTCTTCCGCACTGGCTCCCCTCCCTCAACCATCAAGTTGTGTGGAGTATAGCTGGGATGGTGTGGTCAGCAGGTGAGGTTCACTAAGTCACCAAGATCCTGAGTTTCCTTGAATGCTCTTACTGAGAGTGCGTCTGAATTCACAACCAACAAAGAGCCATAAATAAAAATTAAGTAAAACTTTTCTTGAATCATAAAAGATAAATTAATTTTATCTGTTGACCTTCAATAGGGAGTGAAGCAAATCTAAGTAATCAAGTAATGCCATTGGACAGCTTATCCAGCCATCAAGGGTTTGAAGATAACATTACAGAAACGCAACCTGCTCTAGTGGCAGAAATCATGGTGTCAGGTATGAATAATGAGTTCTCCAATACAGTTTTGGTCCCAGCAATTTCCATCCTACCAATTAGAAATTCTGAATTAACTCTCTAAATTAATGTTGGCTAACTCTACGCAAAGCTAGAGAAGCCAAACTTTGAACTCCGACTCTGGTCCTTCTCTTCTGAACCAGTGTGCCTGAGGAGGACGGCTCCATATTAGACTGAACATAAACTTTGCTCATTGAGACTTTTTGGACTGTATCTTCTCGGAAGAAATCAAACTTGAAAATGAAGGTGAAAAATAAGACAACATATTTAAGTGAATCTGTCTACACCTAGTATTTTTGGTATTTGGCCAATCTAGCTGCACTTTCATTAGTGTGAAAATAGATAGTAATTGATAAGAAAATATTGATTGTTTGCTTTAACTGCATCAGAAAATCCACAAATAACAAATTTTAGATTTATATTTTCATCAAAATGCTAAGTTATTTGTTCAGTATGTAACCACTTTAGGGAAAATATTTTTTTATATATCCTGTATTCACTCATGAGGTCAGTGGTTTTCAAATTAGATTTAGCTCAGCCCTAAGTCTTCTGTAAACCTCACCTCTTCTCACTCTAGGTCTCTGCTTTTCAATCAGTGCAGCTGAGTAAGATTTGTTTTTAAAGATTTTTTTTATTATTATTTAAGAAAAGGTGAGAGGAGCAGGAGGCATCAACTCCCATATGTGCCTTGACCAGGCAAGCCCAGGGTTTTGAACCAGTGACCTCAGTGTTTCAGGTTGACACTTTATCTGCTGCTCCACCACAGGTCAGGCAAGATTTTAACAAAGTGTGAGTAAAAATAAGTTTGGAAACTCCACAGTAGGATATTACATACACTTAACAAAGCCCTCATTCAACTTTTGTGATCTGCAGTCTACTTTGTCAATGTATGAGTCCCTGGGATGTCCTACCCCACTTTAAAAGAACTTATCCGCCCTGGCCAGTGGTTCAATGAATAGAGCATTAGCCCAGCCTGTGGAAGTCCTGGATTTGATCCCTGGTCAGGGCACACAAGAGAAGCAACCATCTACTTCTTTCACCCCTCCTCTCCCCTTCTCTCCCTATTCCCCTCTCGCATGGCCCTGGATGCTGAGGATAGCTTCGTTGGTCCAAGCGCATCAGCCTCAGGTGCTAAACATAACTTGATACTCAAGCATCAGTCCCAGATGGGGTTGCTGGGTGGATCCCCTTCTGGGTGCATGCGAGAGTCTGCCTCACTATCTCCCCTCCTCTAACCTAAAAAAAAAAACTTATCAACTTATCAGTGTGTTTTTTTGATAAAATACAAACAAAGAGCTGTATATTTTTTAGCAATGGTAATTTGTATGGAGCCTTGGGGTTTACCATGTACTTTATCTTCTAATTTGACCCTTATCACAGCATATCATCTTACAGATTACAGAACTTCATCTTATAGAACTGAGACTAAGATATATGAAATTAGTGATTTGACCAAAGAATTTTTTTCTTTTTCCAAGTGAAGAGAGGGGAGATAGAGACAGACTCCTGCATGCGCCCCGACCAGGATCCACCCAGCAACCCCTGTATAGGGCCAATGCTCTGCCTATCTGGGGCCATGCTCACAACTGAGCTATTTTTAGCTCCTGAAGTTGAGGTTCCATGAAGCCATTTTCAGTGCCAGGGGCTGATGCGCTACAACCAATTAAACCATGGCTGCAGGAGGGGAAGAGAGAGAGAGAGGAGTGAGAGAGAAAATGGGGAGAGGGAAGGGTGGAGAAACAAATGATAGCTTCTCCTATGTGCCCTGACAAGGAATTGAACCTGGGACATACACATGCTGGGATAGTGCTCTACCACTGAGCCAACTGGCCAGGGCTGACCAAAGATTTTTTTTAAATTATAGCCAAATAATTAACTCATGTCAAATAAAGAAGGACCAAGAAACATGGTCATGTTATGAATATTATTCATTTAACAACTATTTATTTGCCACATACTGTGCTAAGTACTAGGGGTGCCATATGAGCTAAATATATCCCCAGTCTCCAAGGTCATGGTCTGATGTAGAGACAAACAACATAATGGAATAAACCAATATAAATAAATATGTATTAGCCACATAGAGAAACTTTCAAAGTCACTAAGGATCCCTAGATGTTCATAGAAAGACTAATGTTTAGGGAACTCAAAGACCAACATAAATGACAGTAAATTAGGCACATGGGTGGGATGGAGAAGTGACACAATGGCCACTGATTTAGAATGCATATATCATAGACTGTTCGGCTTCATCTCTGGAGACTATACTCTGCCTCGTGCAGAATAGGTGCAACTGAACATCCTGGTGAAAATTACTTCATCTTTTCATACCTGGATTGTGTTAAGTTGTAGTTCTATCTGTGTTAGGCTTAGGCAGCAGTTCTCAACCTGTGGGTCGTGACCCCGGCGGGGGTCAAACAACCAAAACACAGGGGTCGCCTAAAACCATCGGAAATTAGGCTACCCCTGTGTTTTGGTCGTTCAACCCCCGCCGGGGTCACGACCCACAGGTTAAGAACAGCTGGTCTAAGGGGTCTTATTTATGAGTGAGATTCATTTCAACAAAGTGTTTATACTAAACAGAGCTTGAAAATTCTATATTAGATTTTAGGTCAATATATTCTTATTCCCTGAAGACTCACAGACTGATATTTAACAAATAGATCTGTGTACAATATGACAAAGAGATTCAATCACCAAAAAGCCTTATTGTCAAATTTACTAAATTAGTTTAAATTCATGAATAAAATTTAAAATTGTTAATGCGGGCCCAGATGATCTAGCCCTCACACACTTCACCAGCCTAAACGTGTGCCCTTTTGTGCTCGGTTTTCTGTGGCCTGCTTTTGCTACCGCGGTCTTACCGGTAACATGCGGGTGCTGTGTTCTTGGCTCACAGTGCTCTTTCAAGTCCTTCAAGTCCGGCAAATCTTCAGACCTCAGCTTTAGGTACTCTTGCTCAGAAAGTCTTTCCTGGTCTCCTGGCCAGGTGAGATGAGAGCTACTTCAGTTCTCTTAGAACTAGATATTGTTTTATGATAGTGCTTATCATATCTATACTTCAATAATTAATTATACAAGAAATTAGAGCCCTTGTCAATATTTTCCTCCACTGCATGTCTTACCCTCATTAAGATCTGGCACATATTAGGTGCTTTTGAATGACGTGATTGGTTTCATGAACAGGCCACAGCATGTTTTCTAGTGTGATAAGGTTAAATCTGATTCATGCTGCCCACAGCTTTCTTCTTTATTGTCCTTATTTAAATATGCATAATATTTTATAATTTTCAAAGGATTCTTTTTTTTAAGTCACTTTTTTTCTTTAAGTTCTCACAACAATCATGTGAAGTAGACTGGGCAGAAATGACCAGCTGAACTTTAGAGAAGGGCAGTGTGAAGCCTCGGCATTCCACTCTTCAAGAGCTATTTTGTGGCAGGAAGAACTGTGGTTATAGCACAGTTCATACCTCCAGCAACTGCATGTCCATTGTATTTCATTGTGCAAAGCTGCCTTAGGGTTTGCAAGTTACCAAATAAATTCTGAGTCGTATTCTAATTTAAGATAATTGTGCAAGTGATTTAAAATGTCTTGAGTAATTGGATACTGTCCACCACACACTCTGAACAGCGTTGTGATTTGGAAGCTAGTCCTCCAAATAAATGCCGAATCAAATGGGTAATTGATTTAGTCTGAAGTTATCCAGCTTCAAGAGTCATGAGTGACACATTATCAAGCAAGCCCGAAAGGCATGTTTTCCTACAAGAGAAATCTTACTCAAATAGCTAAGCAAATCAAACACAATTACCCAATGTCTGTGTTCACATGGCATCAAATCCTACTTTGATCATTTAACTTTCTTTAAATTTATGGGCAAGTTTGACCTCTTCTATACTCAGATGAGCAAACTTACTAGTGAATAGAAAGATGACAGTTTATATCCTACTGTGGTATGTCAGATCCCCCCAACTCCAAAAGGGAGGAGGCATTTGGAGAATGACTACATAAGTAGTTAAAGAGAAAACAACTTGCTCAAGTTTATGGCTCAGCCTGCAACTGTGTCCCCTGGGGCATTTGCATTTCAATGGAGTATGAAATGAAGTGATCCATTTACAGAATTTAGTTTATATGGTTCATGACTTTGTAAAAGTGCCTTGAGGTTTGCAAGTTGCTGCATAAATCTTGATAATAAACATACATTGTGACTTACATATTTTATTATGGATGAAACATAATTTTAGTAAATTGACAATAAATTTTCATGATTGAATATCATTGCCATGTTAGTATACAGAGCTACTTGCTATATATTACTGTGTGTCTTTGAGGGATAAGAACATATTGGCCCCTTTTGTATGTCATAATGGTTGGAAATTCTCAAACAAGCAATAAACCTTTTGAAAATTGAGTCCATTTACTGCTAGCTATTTTATAATTCAAATTTTAAATGCTTTTAAAAGTTGTAAATAAGTTCACGCAAGGCTATCTGAAAAGCAAACAGTTCTCTAAGACTAAAGATTTGGTGAGAGCATATGAATAGAAACACATGGCTTGTGGATCCTTTCATATGGATAGAACTTCCCAGTCAACAGTGTTTCTTTCTGGAGGTTAACCTGTCCCAGAACTTGGAAAAGGGCATGCTGGAATATTCTGTAGACTCCAGAATATCAAAGTCCATTTTATCCTCTGAGGTCTGGAAATAATCTGATGGGGTTCTCGCTGTTTCCAGATGAAGATGACTGTGGTCCTGTGGGATGTGGTACATACTCTCGATGTGCTTCAGAGGAAGAGGTTGCCGTGTGTCGGTGCTTGAGAGGATTTGCTGGGGATGGCAAAGTATGTTCTGGTAAGAGCAAAGGCCAATGCATGCAATTGTGGAAAACGGTGAACCAGAAGTATTCTCTCAGATCATGTGGGTGGGTTCAAAATCTCCAGAAAGATTTATGTAATCAGCAACACTGAGTAAGTTACTTGGTATCAGCTAAAAAGATCATGGATGGCATGTTGTAGAAAACCTGAAACATGTAACATATTGTTATATTACATTTAGTTTATGTTAAATTTATATGATATATGCAGTTGACATTAAGAAAAATTTATAATTAGTTTCAGAAGCATGAAGTTGATGAGTTCAAATCAAATTTATAAATTCAACAATTCCAGTAAAAACACAACCTTTCCCCCCCAAAAGAACTTAGGTCATAAATTTTAGTTTAATAAATAGATTGTGATGGATAGGGTTCTATTTTATTTTGCTAGCCTCAAAATCTTAAGTTAGTGACTACTATAAAATCTCAGTATTTATGGGCTGAAACTCTGGCACAAAGTGATTTATTTACATATACTTAATTAGTCATACATATGAGAAGTCTGTAAAAGTTGATTAAGATGTGAACTTTATGGGTTTGCAATTGCATTTGCAAACGGTCTCTGTAAGCAGCTGAATAATCCTATATAAGATTATATCAAATACATATTCTTTCCTGGTATCCTCCTTTATGCCTATCCTACCAAGATTGCCTCTATATTTCACTAGTTCATCATTTGCCCACAGATATAGATGAATGTGAGATGGCAATCAAAGTTTGCCCACACCCCTCCTCCAAGTGCATCAATACTGAAGGTGGCTATGTTTGCCAGTGCTCAGAAGGCTACCAAGGAAATGGGACTCACTGTGTTGGTAAGAGCACGTGTGCTAAGGTGAGCAGGTGGAGGCAGGCCTTGGAGAAACATGAAACTCTCTGTGTTGGGCCAAGAAAAGATGGAATATAACTGGGGTGACATACTAAAGGAGGAGTTATGTGACCTGTTCAAACTGATGTATTTCAGTTCTTAGTACTTTTTCAAGTTTGTGCCTTTGCACTGTTCTTGTACTGGTCAATGACAACAACCCGCAGACGTAATCTACCCTCTGCCTCTTGAGTTCTCTTCTCTGGGTGTGAGTGACACTAGTGCCTCATCAATACTCCACCCCTCGAGCAATCATGGGGGGGAATTGAACAGTATTTTCTTTGCCACTAAATTTGGCAATTGAACAGTGGTGAACTGCAGAGCTGAGAGCTGATACAGGTTTTACTCTGTGTGTGTGTGTGTGTGTGCGCGCGCGCGCACACGTGTTTATAGGAAAGGAAATGTGGTTCTGTAAAAGGGCTCCTCCGGTGGCTCCTGAGCAGTTCAATAGATGAAAGACTCTAGCCAGTGACATTTAGATACAGATAAAGAATGATTAAGACTTCTTTCATAATCACTATCCTCTGCCAAGGTCTGGGTGTGCCTTGTTGGACGGGAGTTCACTGAGCGAATGTCTTGTCCCATTCCAGGTGTCACTAGCGTAGCATCACCTTTCAAGTGAAGACCTGCCTGAAGCCATCATAGCCCAGTGAAGTGGTTATCTGAAGTTTTACAGGGCTTTAAAATGTCTCTTTGAGTATTTTCTTTTCCTTCTGAAAACATAAAAATGTTTTCACAGTGAGGGACAGATACCCTGATAAGAAACTAAAATGGTACTGCTTTCTCCTACATGTTGAGGTTAAAAAAGAATTATCAGTCAATTTTCTGGATCTGGTTGGTTTAAATCAGATCTTTATCAGATTATTTTTGTGGAGTCCACAGACATCTGTAAATGCTATTTTAAGCACATATTTGGCTGTCAGTCAAGAAAATGTCACTGCTCTAATTAAGCAGGCTCATGGATAATTTAGACAAACAGGCTTTATACAGAGTGGGGAGCAAATGTAGGTTTATAATTGTGAGTATGAGAAGTTTATTCCTGTATTATTATTTATTAATTATTGTAATATTTTTCATACAAATAACTGTAAACCTACGTTTGCCCCAACCTTTATTTAATTTACTTTGAAGAGAAACAAGGCATACTCTCTTGGATGTTTAAACTCATTAGACTCTGGATTTTCACCCTGTTACTAACCCACCTACTTCCAGTAGCAAACATGCCATGGGTGTCATGGCCCAGCCTGCCCTATAGAAGCAGTGAGCTTGCTCCTGTCCTCTCCCCCTCCTTATAACTACATCTATATCTATATCTGGATATATAGATAGATAGATAGACAGACAGATGGATAGATAGATACAGTGCTATATAAAAGTGTTGTTGTTGTTATTGTTATTGTAAAGAGCAGTTGTGTTTCTTGGCCAAGAGATCTGTTTTTGCTTCTTAAAAAAGCTCTCTCTTACTCTCAAGGTGATAGTTCATAGAGATAAAAACAGGAAGTCAGTTTTAAAAAGACTCAATTTGAGCCATTCAGGATAGCAATTCAGTGGGACAGATATTCAGTTGGCTTCTATTAGGGTAAAGGCACAGTACTAGGAACCGTGTCGCGTACCGAGATGAAGGCAGTCCTTGCTTGCAAGGAGAATGTGATCTCAAAGAAATGCAGCTGTGGTAAGTGGTGAAGAAAGGTGTGCATAATAAGAGAAGTAAAAACTACAGTGGAAGTTCAGAACTGGAAGAAATATCTGTTCGAGGTTTTGGGAAAGGCTTTATGGAGGAAGTATCATTTTGGATGGACCTGGGGCATGGGTAAATTTTTATTTAAAAATGTGAAGGTAGGCAGAAATGTGAAAGGGTAGAAAATAGCCTAATTGAACATTAAGTTTAGGTTGTGTGTGAGGGAAAGCAGAAGTGGAGGCTGGTACGGTGTTGTCCTTGTCTGCTGTATAGACTGGGTGGCCTAAACAAGACGTGTATTTTCTCACAGTTCTGGAGGCTAAATGTCCCAGATCAAGGTGCTGGCTCATTTGGTTCCTGGCGAAGACTCTCCCTGGGTAACAGATGGTTGCCTTCTTGCTGCATACACACATAGCCTTTTCTCTGCGGCTCATGGAAAAAGAGAAGGGGATGGAGAATGGGAGGGGGGCAGGAAGAGAGAGATCTGGTGTCTCTTTCTCTTATAATAATACCAGTCCTGGTGGATCACCATTTTTATAACTTCGTTTAACCTTAATTATGTCCTTATAGACCCTTTCTCCAAGTATAGTTACATTGGGGGTTAGGGATTCAACATGTGAATTTTTGGGGCTACAGTACAGTTTATAATAGGTGAATTTGGTTACATTTGTGGAAGACTAGAATCTAAGGGTTAGTCATTGGGATTTTACTTCTCTTGATCGGCACTGTCAGTAGAAATATAATCGGAGTCATATATACAGGTATAATTTAAAATTTTCTAGTAGCCACATTAGAAAAGGTCAAAAGAAACAGGTGAAATTAATTTTATATGTATTTTCTTTATTCCAGTGTATCCAAAATATTAACATTTTACTATATATAATCAATATAAAATTATTAAGATAATTTTACATTCTTATTCTGGTACCCAGTCTTCAAAATCTGGCCTGTGTTTTACACTTACATCACAAAGCACTCTAGCTGTGGCTCAGGCGCTCAATATGCATGTATGGCAATGTCTACCAAATTGAGCAGCACAACTCTAAGCAATGGAGCGCCGGCAGCATTTAAACCAAGTGGCACAGTGATAGGAGATGTGGTTCAGAAAGGTTAATCTGGCACTGGTGTTTAGGAGTGGAGTGGAGGAGAGTGGGATGCAAGGAGTATAGTATGGCTGTTCTTATAGTAATCTAAAATCAAAGAGAGGAGGGGCCTAAATGGTCGGGTGGTGCTAACTGAGAAAGAAAGTGATGATCTAGTTTATATTTACATTAAAAAAGCAACAGTGTTTTATTTGGTATGATCTGAACTTCTAAATGTCTGCCTAGAGATTGCTTACCAGTCTTCCAACCATCCCAATGAGCTACCGATGTGGGGAAGTTTTCTTTCCTCCCAAGCAGTAGGAAAACTCCTAGCCTTATGTCAGCAGTTTACCCAAATGGGCGTGCAGCCAAGCGACTCAGTTCATCTGTCTCGCCAACATTCGTGGTAAAATTTTTTAATTTAACAATGTGTAGAGCTCTGAGAACATACAGCACAACACAAGTCAGAAATGTTGTCCTTCTAGCATGTAGAGTTTTTCAATTTTATGACACTCTTTCCTCCTCTACACCCTATTTTTTTTCTCTTCCCTACTCCCCCTGTTTCTGGCAGATATTGATGAATGCCAACTGGGCATGCACACCTGTGGGGAAAATTCCACCTGTACAAACATGGAGGGAAACTACACCTGCGTGTGTGCCAGCAGCCTGTCTGAACCCGGACGGATTTGCCCTGGTAGGTTGGTGGGTGATCTTGATTCAAGGGGAGGAACTTGATTCTGGAAAATTCTGCACCCCAGTGTATTTGCATTTGAGAGTCTGAAAATTGTTTGGCTGGCAGGTTTGCTTGCCTGATTAGGTTGATGCTGGGTTTGAGAATGTGAAATGGTCTGGTTTGTTTTTTTTTTTTTTTTTTTTTTTTTTGGTAGCATCTGGAATAAATCCGTTTTTATTACTTACAATTCAATAAAGGTGGCAACACAGGTGGTCCTCTTTAACTATGCAGCTAATATCCTGATTTGTAATGTTGATTTCTCAGGCTGCGGGCGAAACTCTGCGGAGCTGGACAGGTTGGGGGGGATGTCTGGGCCTTTAGCATTTTGAATCATTTTTAAGGTTTTTAATATATGACTTTAAAAAGTCAGTATTTCTTGATCTGAATTAGAACTCCAGCTCTTTTGTTTTCTTTTTAAAATGTTCATGATGGTCCACTAGCTACTTCCTGAATCTTCTCGCCATAGCCCACTATCTGCTCACCATCAGCACCCAGCAGGCTTCAGAGACCCTGGGCGCTGGGACCAGGGCTCTTTTTCATTCCTGGCAGCTGTGTATCTGCCTCAGCTCTGCAAGCAGAACACATCCTAATAAAGGAAAGCTCTGTTCTTGCTTGGGTCTCTGTTTTTCTAACACATTATTTCCTCAAATAATTTGCTCTTCTTAAAGGTAGTGGAAAATTGCTAATATTTGCACAGTCAGCTACACACCCTAACGTTTTCCTTTGAAAGAGCAATGAACCATTCAGTGAAAGGGACTTTACCACTTCGACATTTCCTATGTATGGTAACATGTCCTTTCACTCAACGGGACTAGTCTTGTCTTTGAGGGTTCCTCTGAAAGTTAGTTTTTAGAAGAAATCATTGTGTGGAGGAAATTTTCGAGACTCCCAGGGTGCCAGGGGTAATGGGCTGAGAATTGGTGGGTGCTTTATAAGCCGTAAAGAGATACTGTGGTTCCGTGAGACCCTCTCGAAGCTGGCTCTCATTTCACACAGGGTGTGTTTGTGGATGACAGATGTGCTTTTATAATGAGA
This sequence comes from Saccopteryx leptura, assembly GCF_036850995.1. NCBI lineage: Eukaryota > Metazoa > Chordata > Mammalia > Chiroptera > Emballonuridae > Saccopteryx > Saccopteryx leptura. The sequence goes on from NC_089507.1 coordinate 93,278,833, forward strand.
TCAGTGACTCTGCATTCATTCGGTGTCTTAGGATTGACCATGCTTTATGTCAAAAAATAGTGAACCAAAAGAAAGAATGGCTCTCTTCATGGTGAATAACATGAAATCTAGTTAGAAAAGTGAAACTATTATTGCTTTGATAGTTTTGTCACTAAAATATATTAATATCACAAATTGCTTAAAGAAACTAGTTCCTGATATTGATACAGGTTTCCCCTGCTATCCAAAAACTGAAACGAAGTAAAATGAAGGAGCAGTTACTACCATTAATTTATATGGAGAGATTTTTGAGCATTCCCAGACCCCACAAATAACCTACCAAATCATACCAAATACACTTAATTATCCAGTTTTACACTAAGCGTTAACACCCTCACGAGCTCTTAGGCTTTCCTGATACCTTAGAAATGCATCTTGCTAACAGGTGCACAAAATAAATGGAGATGAAGCAAAGACGCTCACAGAGTTCAAAGCTACGGCAGCCTGGTGCCGAGATGCTCAGAGTGGTTGGTGAGGGAGCTCGGTGGGGCCGCTCTCGCTGCGGGGGTGCCACCGGCCTAAGTGCCGTGCAAAACAAACGCTGAAAGCTATTTTCATTTTTGGCCTCTTTTCATAAAAGCAAAAATCCTCTTTGAGTTTCTTTTGGTTAGCGAAATAGGGTACTAGTGTAGATCTTTCCTAAGGTGAAGTGGCGTAAAGTTGGACTTTCAAAAAGCAGGGGATACCTGTACCTGAAAGATGCCGATCGCTTCAGCAAACAAAAGTAACCTCTTTGATTCTTCTAGACTCGACTCCACCCTCTCCACTCAGGGAGGGTGGCCACTATTCCGTGAGAAATAGTTACCCGGAATGCCCCCCGTCCCACGCCGGGTACTGCCTCCACGGCGGGGTGTGCATGTACATCGAAGCCGTGGACAACTACGCCTGCAAGTAAGTCCGGCTGTCTTCAGACTCAAGACGGGAGAGTACGGCCAGCACCTTTCAGCTCATTTGTAAAACTCACATTAAGGATACTTTTCTATAAATGGGTTTCTCCTGCGGGGAAATAGATAACTGCGGGTAAACAATGCGTGCGTGCTGCCCTCGCTCTGCCTGTCGCACCTCATCCTCCTCCGCCCCAGCTGTCAGTGCTAAATGTGAACTTAAGGAATTGGTGATTTTCCCTTTTACTTAAATAACTTTGTGTTACTGCTGGTACAGTTTGGGGATTAAACTTTTCATTCTGGTTGAAAAACTTAGGTTTGTGAGAGAATTCCCTTCAACTTGGACTTATTTTCTGCCAAATACAAGAAGAGCATCCATGATGTGTTTCTGAATTTACAGAAGTGTTGTATATATTTTCACTGGACTTCTTGCCTTCAATTCTCAAAACTCAAATATATACACATATTATTTTTTCTGAATTCCCTTATAGTTGTTGGTGTTTACACTTCTGTTGTGTAGTGACAGCTGCTGGATGCAGCCACTACTGCGTTTTGCTCCTTTCTTGTCCCCACGACGATTTCTCCGTGGGCAGTGTCCACCTGAAGCCCGAAACCGCGAGGCCCTCTGCCGTGCTCACTCAGAAAAGCTTCCCTTTCTAACCTTTCATAAACGACACTCACGATGTTTAGTTCTGCATCGGTTTTATTATTTTTTTTTTACTTTCACATTTCGAAGGCAATATGAGGGAATTGATAGATACTGAAAAATAAACAGGCTTCCTGATGCTAGACTTCTGACTCACTGATAATTTTTTCTGTGGCTGAGGAGGAGTGATAAAATATTCTGATTCTCACAAATAGGTGCTATTAGTTTCAAGCACCTTAAAACTAATTTATTGTTTTATCAATGGTAATCAGCAAAAACATAGTCTAAATTATTAGAAGAATTAAGTTATATTCTGTGACACAGTGCATGGCCTTATATTATCTACCATGACAGCCTAAGAAAAATAATGAAAAGTGCTCATGAATATTTGCAAAAACAACTCAGTTCTAATAAAAATCTGCTTTCCTATTCATATTGGCATGCTATGATTTTCTAACCTAAGATAAACCCGGTACTAATTATTCTTGATTTTTATATTAAGAATCAAGTTGTTTTACCCGTTCATGGTTTCTTATTATTCCAAATAATGAAATTATGAAAACAAATGTCCCAGTGTAGTAGGTCATCTTTTGTTTTTATAAACTTTATGATAATATGAAGGGTCCTGCAAGATTAGTACATTATTTTTATTTGGACCTGGTAGTGTCAATTAATTAAATGGTTTATAAACTCTATCACATCGCTTTCCTTTCTGTCATTAAATACTGATGAGAATATCATATTTCTCTGACAATGTTTTAAACATGAGTTTCAAAATGACCAAATAGAAATAACACTTAAATTTAAGGACCTTTAATAAAAAACAATATTGAAAATATAACAAGAGTTCCCATTAATTTGGATCATAACTTTGTTTTTGAATTCTACATTTAATAAAAGTGTGGTTTAATCAAACATTCAACCCTTCCCTCTTCCTGCCCTATGTCCTCACCTCGTCTTTTTTAAATTCCATAGTAGCACATCTCTAAGGAGCTTACCAGTCCAACTTCTATTAGAAACTCTTAGGCGGTATTCCACACAGAATATTCCTAATGAGCAGGTTTATAAAGGGCGCTCTTTTTTCTTTGCTTGGAAGACAGGGACCCTGTCTGCCTGGGAATGCAGGGATGTGAGAACTGGAATCCATGTCGTGGAACTTCCTCATAAGTTCCCAAACCTCCTAAGCTCAGAAGAGGTCTTCACTTACTCTGGTTTGGTTTTGAACCAAACCAGACTCCTGGAAAAGTCTTCTTCTTCTTTTTTAAAATATTTTTGTTTATTGATTTTAGCTAGAGAGGAAAGGAAAGAGAAAGACAGGAACATTGATCTGTTCCTGCATGTGCCCTGACTGGGGATTGAACCAGCAACCTCTGTGCTTTGGGATGATGCTCTCACCAACCAAGGTATCCGGCCAGTGCTTGGGCTGGCCATCTTTAGACCATGATCTTCCAGCACTGGTGCTGTGATATGTTTCATGAAAAAAAAAGGGTCATGTAGTCAAATCATTTTGAAAAATGCTGCATACTCTAGCCTTCAATTTTTGATTCATGATACACCACAATGTGTGAAAAAGTCTTGACCTTTTTTTAGTCTAGAATTTCTTGAAATTGTTTAACCTTAGAGATGGAAATTTTTTTGTCCAGGGAATCTTTTGTTTGGTTTAAGAGAAGAACTCAATAACCCAAAGAACTAGTGGTGTACAAGCCACTCTTGTGAACTTGTGAATGCTGACTGATGGCTCTGGGTCTTATTAGGCTCACAGAAGCTCTGATATTGCAGCCTGCCTTGGCATCCAGGACTTTCGCCATGTAACTGGTCTAGTATTGGTATATTCCTTGAGATCCTAAAATGTCTGAGCGAATGCGAGGTGTGGCCTATTAATATCCAACAGTTTAAAAGCATATGCTAAACATTGATAGTAAATGTCTATAACCAAAGAGCTACAATTAAAACAGTATCCAGGAAAGCCTGGAATCACTTGATAGTCCTTTATGCTTCCTACACTTAGATCCTGACATCTTTTGCATGGTCAGTTCTAGAAGAATAGCTTTCAGAAGTGCATGTCCCTTTAAAACCCTTTTTGGAAGCAGCTCACTGTAGTAGGAAGAAATCAGAGAACCTTTTGAATGGAACCTGCCATTCCCTAGATGATTGACATGGTACAGATTGCTTAATCCTATTTGAGCCTCACTTTCCTCATCTGTAAAATGGGGATATGCCACTGAAAACAGAATAAGTAAAAGTGCCCGGCACAGTGTCAGACACATAAGGTGCTTAACAAATGCTGGATCTTTCCTCTCCTAGCTCTGAAAGTACTTGCCAAAGTTCCTCTGACCAACTCAAGGTAGAACTAAGGCAGAATCTAGATATTAAGGGACTTTGTGTAATGTTTTTAACATGTGGTCCCTCTCCACCATGGGGTCTGCTATCAATTCTCTATGTATTTATTCCTTCAACTCCTTTTAGAATAATGTGACTGTGTGAATAGATAGAAACTTGGTCCACGTCCACAGGAAGATATGCCTAATAAGTGACTATCACAAAATATTTACTAGGATATTTTTAAAGTTTATACTCTCATGAATAATAAACTACGGTTCTTCCCGAGATCCCGATAGTTTCTGTGAGCATTCATCCCCAATAGATGGCAGCATTGTTTCATTTACTTGCATCGGAAGGTTCACAATTTGTGTTCCTAGCTGCTGGTAATTCTAGTACCAAGTTCAACGATGAAACAGCAGGATATTTGCGGGTGAATGCCACTTTTTTCCTCCATTTAGTTTTTTCCCCTTTAAATAAAGCAGGCAAACTCTTGTGTGTCTCTACTGAGAGCTTTTCTCTTGGTGATTAAAAAAAAAGTTTCCTATGAACACAGACAACAGTGTGGTAATTACTGGGGGAGAGGGGAGATAAGGAGGATGGTGGAAGATAAATGGTGATGGATTGTGACTTGACTGGGGTGGAGGGTGAACACACAATACAGAGTACAGAAGATGTTTTGAGGAATTGTGCAACTGAAACTGTATAATTTTGTTAACAGTGTCACCCCACTAAAAAAAGCTTTCTCCATAGACAAGATATGCTTCCTTCTTTGCATTATTTTATAGACTGGTCTCAGGTGAATGATTCTGCTTTTAAATTCTTCCTTCCTTAGAATTTAGATTTCGTTGCAATCTGGCCAAACATTTTTGTTTGAAAACTCTCTTGACTCTTCGGGCAAAGTTGCTTTGTGTTGGTCTTAAAGGTAGCTCCTCAGGCTTTTAGCCTAAGAGTAATTGATCTTTAATCAATGTTCTGCAATGCCTCATAGAGGCAGTATACAGAATCCCCCATCAATCCCAGGGCAAACAGACAAAAGGGGAAGTCCACATAGCATTAACTTATAAAATAGAGGGCTTCCAGCTGACCCCTGATGGATTTTTTCCATATGCTTCCAAAAAGCTGAGTCTGGAAATGCAGAGGTTGAGAGACAGCTGGATATTGAGTCTGAAAAATACAAGCAGCTTTTTCCAGGGCTCACTGCTGACCTTGGTTTGTGTCTTGTCACAGCTGTGTTGTTGGCTACGTCGGGGAGCGATGTCAGCACCGAGACCTGAAATGGTGGGAACTGCGCCATGCTGGCCACGGGCGGCAGCGGAACATCACTGTGGTGGCCGTCTGCGTGGTGGCACTTGTCCTCCTGCTGCTCCTGGGGCTGTGGGTCGCTCACTACTACAGGTGACTCTTTCTTTCCATCGGCACTCTCAGACTCGAACAAGCCCCTCCCAGAGAAACACCTGCTCCTTGAGGGGGTCTTCCACCCCTTTACTAGATCAGAACTGGGATAGCAGTGAAAGACAAGGGGCTAGATTTCCCTGTTCTACATTAGCAGTTGTTTTACTTTTTCGTGTTCTATTTCAGTCCTGCTCCACACTCCTTTGTAGGTCAGGGTCTGTTATTTGATGAGACATTTTTGTATTCTTCTTCTTTCTTGTACCTGCTTTCCCCACCTAGACTCCATAACGACAGTATAAGTTTTTCATGGCTTCCTTCTGTTGATTTGAGTTCCCACAATGTATTATCTTTTGTTCAAGAAAATCACAAGCCTGACCTGCAGTGGCAGAGGGGGTAAAGTATTGACCTAGAATGCTGAAGTCACTGGTTCGAAACCCTGGGCTTGCCTGCTCCAGGCACATGTGAGAAGCAACTACTACAAGTTGATGCTTCCCGCTCCTCCCCACCTCCTTTTCTCCTTCTCTCCTCTCTCTCAAAAAGAGAAAAAAAAAGAAAAAAAAAAAAAGGAAAGGAAATCACAACAGTGTGGTTATTGACAGGAAGATGGGGGCTGGCAGAGGGTACAAGGGGGATAAATGGTGATGGACAGAAACTTGACTTGAAGGAGTGAACATAGAATACAGTGTTCAAAAGATATGTTGTAGAATTGTGCGCCTGAAACCCGGATAATTTTGTTAACCAGTGTAACCCCATTAAATTTAATTAAAAAATAAAAATAAGACCATTACAACAATAAAGAGGAATATAATATTTAAAAAAAAGAAAATTAGTATTTCCCCCAACTTGGAAAAACTTTCTGGTCCTTGGATTTTGTGTATTTAATAATTTCAAGTTAAAAGTTAAAAACTGTGAAAAAAATGTGTACATTTAATTTTTAAAAATGGGTACTACATTAAGGTGAGGGAATAGGCATCACACTGCTGATTTTCCATTTCCTTGAACAGTAGGACAGCATCCTCCACACCCTCAATATTGAGAAGCATTTTATGTTCCATTATAGTTTGTTCTGTACAAAATCAGTGAGTCATAATACTCGGATATTGAAGGGGACTTTATTGAATTACCTAATTTGATCTCTTCATTTTATGGCTTGAAAACCGAAGACCTACTTAACTGATAGGTCCCATTTCTCTGGGAATGTACAGAATGCCTACCACTATGTGCCAATAAAAATCCAACCACCCTTATCAGTACTATACAACCTCACAGATGTCAACTGTTTTGTGTTTTGGAGAATTTAACATATCACTCAAGGTGTGCTTGTCTGAGATCCTGCTATACCCTAGTGTAGTGGTTCAGGGCACGGGCTGTAGATTCAAACTGCACAGGTTCAATTCCTGGTTCATGTCTAAATAACATCAAGCATGTTATCTGACTTTTGTATTCATTAATTTTCTTTGTTATACAATGGAAACAAGAATAGTACTTAAGAGATATTGTGGGATTAATTAAATTAATCTAAGTAAAGAATTTAGTGTATCTCTGGCATTTAGAACCTGTTATTATAATGATTTTCCATGAATTGTAATCTTCCCCCAAAGAGTCACATGTTCCAAACTCTTTTCTATCTTGAGACACAAGATTCTCAGGCACAACTTGAAATTTTAATTCAGTGGTCCACCAATAACCATTGTTCTTTGTAGCCTGGTATTCAATCACCAGCTTGGATGTCTGTGGAAAGAACATTAAATAATTGGTGCTCCATCCGTTGGACAGAATGCTAGAAGCAAAATAGATGCTTGGTAAATAATAGTATAGGAAAAGTTGGGAGCAAAAACTTAAGTTTATGTGTGACAATTATTAGATATTTTTTCTCACTTTATGTGCTATGGCATAATAAGTATGTTTTTTTTGTTTTGTTTTGTTTTGTTTGTATTTTTCTGAAGCTGGAAACGGGGAGAGACAGTCAGACAGACTCCCGCATGCGCCCGACCAGGATCCACCCAGCACGCCCACCAGGGGGCGATGCTCTGCCCCTCCGGGGCATCGCTCTGCCGCGACCAGAGCCACTCTAGCGCCTGGTGCAAAGGCCAAGGAGCCATCCCCATCGCCTGGGCCATCTTTGCTCCAGTGGAGCCTTGGCTGCGGGAGGGGAAGAGAGAGACAGAGAGGAAGGAGGGGGAGGGGTGGAGAAGCAAATGGGCACTTCTCCTATGTGCCCTGGCCAAGAATCGAACCCGGGTCCCCCACACACCAGGCCGACGCTCTACCGCTGAGCCAACCGGCCAGGGCCATAATAAGTATGTTTATGTTCTGTTATATTCTTCAGAGCTCTGGATCAAAAGCCAATGGCAAATTGCTGGCCTTTCTGACTTAGAATTTAAAGACCAGCTCAGCTGAGAGATGAGACTTTACACAAATAAGAATGTCTTTAGCCTCTGACCCCTGTCTACCTAAAATCAGAAGTGATAAGGACCATTTCTTCAAAAAGAAAACTTGCTAGAACTTTATTTCTTTTTGCTGAAATGCATCTGGAGTTGCTACGTTTGTTTCTGAACAAATCTATCATTATTCACTGACCAATTCTGGTCAATGGAGCTGCTTACCCCACCACAAATTTCAACTATGTTCTTTACTGCATTTGTACTGTAGCTCTATTGATTCTGATAAGATCAAATTAAAACTTCCAGTCCAAGTATTGCCGTGTCACTAAAGTAAGATGATAAATTAGGTGTGCTATATGACTTTCTTTAAAGAGTTAGAGTCAGTTATTTCTTACTCTGTATCAGTCCTTGCCTGGTTTGTCTAGATTGTTTGACATTATTTGTCTCGTATATCTCTCAAAAAATTGTGAAATTAAATAATTTTTAAAGTATAATATTATTCATAGATCTAGATTTTTTGAAACAACAGGAAGTATTCTATCACAACTGTAACTTTGCAACTTTGGAACTGATTGCATTAGCCCCTTGCTTTAATTTTTTTTCTTGATCCCTTTGATTAAAAATAACAACCCCACAGCATTTCCTGGAAAGATCCGTTACACTGAATGCACAGCTCCCAAGATAAGGTAGCTCCTCCCTTTCTGTTGCCCTTGCTCAGATGTCCAGGCAAGCCTGTTGTCACAACGATGCCCTCAGATAGGGAATTAGGCTGCTTCACCACCCCATTCCCTTCATTGCCTATATGGCCACTTAGTACATTATATACCTGTCTCTCTCCCTCTAGAGGCCACTGCTTTGAGGACAGGGGTTTCACCTTAATGTTAGATTTCCCTTCCTTTCACCCCTTACCCTCAGTGCATGACACCATGCATTGTATAGACTTAGTGCTTAGTGTTTATCAACCAAATATGCATTTATAAAATTTTGAATTTGGAGTCAGATACCTGGTTTATTTCCTGGCTTGGTAACTATTAGACAATATGCTCTTGGGCCCCCCACTCTTGTTCTATGCCTGTGAGCAGGAGATTGTGGCAAGCCAGTGGAAGTATCTTAGACCAGGGGTCGGGAACCTATGGCTCGCAAGCCAGATGTGGCTCTTTTGATGGCTGCATCTGGCTCACAACATACATTTAATAAAAAAAATAACATTAAAAATATAAAACATTCTCATGTATTTCAATCCATTCATTTTCTTTCTTTTTTTTTTTTCCGAAGCTGGAAACGGGGAGGCAGCGATGCTCTGCCCATCTTAAGGCGTCGCTCTGCCACAATCAGAGCCATTCTAGTGCCTGAGGCAGGGGCCACAGAGCCATCCTCAGTGCCCGGGAAACTTTGCTCCAGTGGAGCCTTGGCTGTGGGAGGGGAAGAAAGAGACAGAGAGGAAGAAGAGAGGGAGGGGTGGAGAAGCAGATGGGTGCTTCTCCTGTGTGCCCTGGCCAGGAATTGAACCTGGGACTCCTACACGCCAGGCCGACGCTCTACCACTGAGCCAACCGGCCAGGGCTCAATCCATTCATTTTCTACCACTCATGTTCATGGTTGTGGGTGGCTGAAGCCAATCACAGCTGTCCTCCGGGACAACACCAAATTTTTATTGGATAATGCGTAACGTACACGGGTCGCTGTATGGCTCTCATGGAATTACATTTTAAAATATGTGGCATTCATGGCTCTCTTAGCCAAAAAGGTTCCCGACCTCTGGCCTAGATGATTCGCTGTTATGGCCCAGCTTCCAGGCTGCCCAGCTAGTTGTGTGCCTTGGGTGAGTCACTGCTGTCTTCAACCCCACTGGCTTCACTTGTAAAATGGAGTTCATATACTGTATGTCACACAATGGCTGTAATACTACTTTCATAGACTGCCCTGCTCCCCATCAAACAGTAAATCCATTAAGGTTGAGATATTTTTGTTCTTTTTTGGTTGTGATATCTCCAGTACTAGGACAATGCCTGGGATATAGTTAGTACTCAGTAGACAGGTCCATGACTGAATGAATGTATGGCTCCCCCGCAATCCCCATTTCACAGAACTTTGAAAAAAGTGAAGCATCATCTGAAGACTTCTGCAGGAAATAATGCCTTAAAACCCCCAAATTGTGTTTCTACTTTTCTTAATAGTTATTCTCTCACATGTATTTTTAAATTAATTTTAATAGGGTGACATTAATAAATCAGGGTACATATGTTCAGAGAAAACATCTCCAGATTATTTTGATATTTAATTATGTTGCATACCCATCACCCAAAGTCAAATTGTCTTCCATCACCTTCTATCTGGTTTTCTTTGTGCCCCTCCCATCCCCCAACTTCTTCTGTCCCCCCCCTATAACCACCACACTCTTGTCCATGTCTCTTAGTCTCATTTTTATGTCCCACCTATGTATGGAATCATACAGTTATTAGTTTTTTCTGATTTACTTATTTGACTCAGTATAATGTTATCAAGGTCCATCCATGTTGTTGTAAATGATCTGATGTCATCATTTCTTATGGCTGAGTAGTATTCCATAGTATATATGTACCAAATCTTCTTTATCTGGTCATCTATTAAAGGGCTTTTTGGTTGTTTCCATGTCTTGGTCACTGTGAACATGCCGCAGTGAACATGGGGCTGCATGTGTCTTTATGTACCAATGTTTCTGAGTTTTGGGGGTATATACCCAGTAGAGGGATTGCTGGGTCATATGGTAGTTTTATTTTTAGTTTTTTGAGGAACCACCATAGTTTCTTCCATAATGGTTGTACATTCCCACCAACAGTGGATGAGGGTTCCTTTTTCTCCACAGCCTTTTCAACACTTGTGATTACCTGTTTTGTTGATAATAGCTAATCTAACAGGCATGAGGTGGTATCTCATTGTAGTTTTGATTTGCATTTCTCTAATAACTAATGAAAATGAGCATCTTTTCATATATCTGTTGGCCATTTATATTTCTTCCTGAGAGAAGTATCTGTTCATGTCCTCTTCCCATTTTTTATTGGATTGTTTGTTGTTGAGTTTTATGAGTTCATTGTATATTTTGGATATTAGGCCCTTATTTGAGCTGTTATTTGAAAATATCATCTCCCATTTAGTTGGCTGTCTGTTTGTTTTGTTGTCAATTTCTCTTGCTGTGCAAAAACTTCTTAGTCTGATGTGATCTCATTCATTTATCTTTGCCTTCACTACCTTTGCCTTTGGAGTCAAATTAATAAAATGCTCTTTTATAACCAAGGTCCATGAGTTTAGTACCTATGTTTTCTTCTATGTACTTTATTGTTTCAGGTCTTATATTTAGGTCGTTAATCCATTTGAATTAATTTTAGTACAAGGGGACAAACTGTAATCAAGTTTCATTCTTTTACATGTGGCTTTCCAGTTTTCCCAGCACCATTTGTTGAAGAGGCTTTCTTTTCTCTATTGTGTGTTGTTGGCCCCTTTGTCAAAAATTATTTGACCATATACATGTGGTTTTATTTCTGGGCTTTCTATTCTGTTCCATTGGTCTGAGTGTCTATTTTTCTGCCAATACAATGCTGATTTGATTATCGTGGCTCTATAATTTGAAGTCAGGTATTGTAATGCCCCCAGCTTCGTTCTTTTTCCTTAGGATTGCTTTGGCTATTCAGGGTTTTTTATAGTTCCATATAAATCTGATGATTATTTGTTCCATTTCTTTGAAAAATATCATTGGAATTTTGATGGGAATTGCTTTGAATTTGTATATTGCTTTGGGTAATATGGTCATTTTGACTATATTTATTCTTCCTATCCAAGAACAAGGAATATTTTTCCATTTCATTGTATCTTTTTTGATTTCCCTTAACAATGCTTTGTAGTTTTCATTATATAAGTCCTTTATATTCTTTGTTATGTTTATTCCTAGGTATTATTTTGTTGTTGTTGCAACCATGAAGGGGATTATTTTTTTTAGTTCATTTTCTCCTGTTTCATTGTTGGCATATGGGAAGGCAGTGGATTTTTGTATATTAATTGTGTATCCTGTGACCTTGCTATATTGGTTTATTGTTTCTAGTAATCTTTTTGTGGAGTCTTTGGGGTTTTCGATGTATAAGATCATATAATCTGCAAACAGTGATACCTTTCCTTCTTCTTTTCCAATGTAAATGCCTTTTATTTCTTTTTCTTGTCTTATTGCTCTGGCTAGAACTTTCAGCACCACATTAAATAAGAGTGGAGAGAGTGGGCAACTCTGTCTTTTTCCTGATTTAAGGGGAAAAGCCCTGTTTTATGCCATTTAATATGATGTTAGATGATGGTTTATCATAAATGGCCTTTATTATGTTGAGATATTTTCCTTTTATACCCATTTTGTTGAGAGTCTTATACATAAAATTGTATTGTATTTTATCAAAATCTATTGATAAGATCCTGTGGTGTTTGTTCTTTGTTTTGTTGATATGGTGTATTACGTTAACCATTTTACATATGTTGAACCATCCTTTTGATTCTGGGATGAATCCCACTTGATCATGATGTATTATTTTTTTAATGTGTTGTTGTATTCGATTTGCTAGTATTTTGTTTAGTATTTTAGCATCTGTATTCATTAGAGATATTGGTCTGTAGTTTTCTTGTTTTGTGCCATCCTTGCCAGGTTTCAGTATGAGGGTTCTGTTGGCCTCATAAAATATGTTTGGAAGTATTGCTTCTTCTTCACTTTTTTTGGAAGACTTTGAGTAGAATAGGAACCAAGTCTTCTTTGAATGTTTGATAGAATTCACTAGTATAGTCGTCTGGCCCTGGACTTTTATTTTGGGGGAGGTTTTTAATAGTTTTTTTCTATTTCCTCCCTGCTTATGGGTTTGCTTAGGCTTTCTTGCTTCTTCATGACTCGGTCTAGGAAGATTGTATTGTTCTAAGAATTTATCAATTTCTTCTATATTGTTAAATTTGGTGGCATATAGTTTTTCATAGTATTCTACAATAATTCTTTGTATATCTACGGTGTCCGTGGTGATTTCTCCTCTTTTATTTTGGATTTTGTTTATATGAGTCCTTTCTCTTTTTTCCTTGGTGAGTCTTGCCAGGGTTTGTCAATTTTGTTGATCTTTTTAAAGAACCAGCTCCTTGTTTTATTAATTTTTTCTATAGTTTTTCTGTTCTCTTTTTATTTATTTCTGCTCTGATTTTTATTATTTCCTTTCTTCTGCTGGTTTTGGGTTGTCTTTGTTTTTCTTTTTCTAGTTCCTTAAGATGTGAAGTTAAGTGGTTTACTTGGGCTCTCTCTTGTTTGTTCATATAGGCCTGTAGTGATATGAACTTTCCTCTTATTACTGCTTTTGCTGCATCCCAGAGATTCTGATATGTTGTGTTGTTATTTTTATTTGTCTGTATGTATCTTTTGATCTCTGCACTTATTTCTTCTTTGACCCACTCATTTTTTAAAAGTATGTTATTTAATTTCTATATTTTTGTGGGTTTTTTTACCTCTGTTTTTGCAGTTGAATTCTAGTTTCAAGGCTTTATGATCAGAAAATATGCTTGATATAATTTCAATTTTTCTGAATTTGCTGATTTTATTTTTGAGGCCCAACATATGGTCAATTCTTGAAAATGTTCCATGTACACTATAGAAAAATGTATAATCTGGCACTTGGGATGAAATGTCCTTTAGATGTCTATCATATCCAATTGTTCTAGTGTTTCATTTAAGGCCAATATTTCTTTATTGATTTTTTGTTTGGATGAATGATCTAGAGCCATTAGTGGTGTATTGAGGTCTCCAAGTGTGATTGTATTTTTGTCAGTTTTTGTTTTTAGGTCAGTCAGTAGCTGTCTTATATATTTTGGTGCTCCTTGGTTTGGTGCATATATATTAAGAAGTGTTATGTCTTCTTGATTCAGTGTCCCCTTAATCATTATGAAATGACCATTTTTGTCTCTGATTACATTTGCTGTCTTGTAGTCAGCATTGTTCGATATGAGTATTGCTATACCTGCTTTTTTTGGATGTTATTTGCTTGGAATATTGTTTTCTAGCCTTTCACTTTGAATTTGTTTTTATCCTTGTTGCTCAGATGTGTTTCTTGTAGGCAGCATACAGTTGGATTTTCTTTTTTTAATCCATTCTGCTACTCTGTGTCTTATTATTGATAATTTCAATTCATTTACATTTAGTGTAATTATTGACACTTGAGGGTTTCCTATTGCCATTTTATATATTGCTTTCTGTTTTGTATCTTGTTTGATTCTTCTCTTTTGTTTTTCTATCATTTGTTTTTTTTGGGTTGTATTCCATACTTCTTTTTTTTGTTACTTCTTTTTTCAAGTCATGTGCTTCTGTGTTGCTTTTTTCAGGGGTGGTTACCATTAAGTAATGGAAAGGGTACCTATCATATTCATTGTTGTACACTATCTCATGAGTGCTTCTGCACTCCATCCTCCTTTGCTACTGTTAATCTTCATCCTCTCCCCCTTTTTTGTTTTTGTCATTATAGTTTAAATTTGATATTATTGTGTTCTTAGTGGAGCTTTTAATTGTGGTTCTGTTTTGTTTTGTTCTTTGTATCTGTTCAGAAAACCCCCTTTAGACATTCCTGAAGTGGGAGTTTTATGGTGATAAATTTCCTCATCTTTTCTTTATCTGTGAATGTTTTTATTTCTCCTTTGTATTTGAAGGATAGCTTTGATGGGTATAGTATTCTTGGCTGGTAGTTCCTTTCTTTCAGAACTTTAAATATTGGGGTCTACTCTCTTCTAGCTTGTAGAGTTTCTGCTGAGAAATCTGATGATAATCTAATGGGCCTTCCTTTATATGTTGTATTCTTTTTCCTTGCTGCCTTGAGAATTTTTTCTTTGTCATTGGTTTGTGCCAATTTCATTATGATGTGCATTGTAGTAGGTTTGTTGGGGTTAAGATAACTTGGTGTTCTGTTTGCTTCTTGAATTTGAGGCTTTAGTTCTTTCCACAGGCTTGGGAAGTTCTCATCTATTATTTGTTTGAATATGTTCTCCATTCCATTTTTTCTCTCTTCTCCTTCTGATATACCTATTATTCTTACATTGCTCTTTTTGATGGAGTCAGATTATTCCTTAGGGCTTTCTCTTTTTTTTTAATTTGTGAGTCTCTTTCCTCTTCTCTCTGTTGTGCCTCTAGTTGCCTGTCTTCTTTGTCACTAATTCTTTCTTCTATCTGGCCTGTTCTATTAGCTAAGCTTGTTACCTTGTTTTTCAGTTCATGAATTGAGTTTTTCTTCTCTGTTTGATTTGTTTTCATAGTTTCAGTTTCCTTGGTACTATATTCTTTGTGTTCATTGAGTTGTTTTTTGAGCTCCCTAAATTGCCTTTCTGTGCTTTCTTGTATATCTCTGAGTATTTTTAGGATTTCTGTTTTAAATTCTCTGTCATTTAACTTCAAGATTTTTAATCTATTAAAATTTTTTTCTATAGACTTTTCCTCATCTATCTGTGCTACATCTCTGTCTTTTGTATCCATGATATTCGATTTCCTTTTCCTTAATGGCATCTGAGGGTGGTTTTGTTAATAACACTAATAAGAATTAATAAAGAATATAAAATAAAATAAATTATTATTATTTTTTGAGAAAATATTGTGAAAAACTGAGAATTATATTGTGCTAAATGGAACAAAAACTATCTAGAACGGGGGGCCTGAGTTGGGGAAAGGGGGCAAAAAACGAGATAAGGACCCACAAAATGCTATAAGGAAAAAATTTGGATCAAGAATAATACAATTTGCTTGTAAATGATATTTGAATGAGAGATATAGTGAAAGAGACAAGAAAAAAACAAGAAAAGGAAAAAAATACTATTGTATTAAATGGAACAAAAACTACATAAAATGGAGAGCTGGGGTTGGGGAGAATGCTAATGAATTAAAAAGCAAAGTAAAAAGCACACAATATGCCACAAAGAAAAAATTTGAATCCAAAAATAAAATAATTTGTTTTTGAGTGAGGATCGAATTAGAGGAAAAGTGAAAGATAAAGAAGAAACCAAGAGAGAGGGAGAAAAAGGAAAATGGGAAAAGAAAGGGGAGACAGTTAAGGGTTTTGGAATGTAACCCTCATAGAGAGAAAGAAAAAAGAAAAAAGATATAGAAGAATGGAAAATGTAAGACCTATGGGTAATGAAGTTCAAGATGAAGAGAAAGGAATAAGACAAAAAGAGGATAAAAGGACCAAGGTGGAAGAAAAAAAATAAAAATGAAAAAAAAAATGAAAGAAAAAGTGGAAACGTTTATAAAAACTGTGGATTATTCTTGATTTTGAGAGGTTATCTTCCTTTTTCCTTCTTCTCTCTCTTCTTGGTCGGTGGCACTGTACCCCAGGCTCTGCCCCTGTGGCACACTTAGGTCGAGATTTGCAGTTGATGTGTCGCTATGGTATACTAGGCCTCAGTCTCGTTGGTAGTTGGGGCTTGTTAGTGTTTGCATGCTCCAACAATGGGAGAGTCTGTTTTTCTGGAGCCTCTCTCCAAATCTCTCCTTCCTGAACCAGCAGCCTGGTGACCCAGCTGTGAAGTGACCCTGCCACTGCCTGGAGCTTAAGAGGCCCTGAGAACTGGTAAATCCCTCCTTAATTTCCACTCAGCACAGGGCTCTCACTAAGGCTTTGCCAGCCAGAGCTGCCAGCATAATCAGGCAGGGCTGGGAGCCAATTGCTCTCAAGGTGTCTTTCTATGAGCCTCCAGGCATGTCCAGTATGCCTCAGCACTCTGTGGGGCCACTCTCCCCAGGCTTTTTGCACTTTGTAACCTGTATTGGCTGGCAGAAAGATGCCCCAGTCACTGCCTGCAGAACAGGAGGTTTTAAAAGCTGCAAGTCCCTCCTCCAGGTTTTTTTTAGAGCACAGCCCTGAGTATGAAAGCTGTGCTGACCTGAGCCACCAGTTTAAGAGGTAGGGGAGCAAGTTGACTTCTGTTCAGGCTTTCTAAGGTTCCCCATGTATATCTAGTTAAATTTGCCTTAGCATTCCATGGGATTGCTCTCTGCAGGCTTCTTCCTTGTTAAAAAGCCTATAGCCTAGCCTGCCCAACTTCTGCAGTGTTCTCTGAGGTCTGTTCCATAAGAATGTGTTTTTCACCCTGTATCTGCTGGCAAGAAGTTGCCCCAGCTACTGTATGCAGAGCAAGAGGCCCTAAAAAATATCATGTCTCTCCATTGGGTTCTCTTAGATTGCTGACCTTTGTTCAGTTTATGTGTATTTCAGATGCTCCTGGGATCGTTTTTCTGTCTCTAGTTGTTGAACTTGTTGAAATTTCAGGGAGAGATATAGGGAGCCCTCCTCATGGCGTCATTTCTCTGACGTCACTCCCTCTCACATGTATTTTAAGTACCTAAATTTCAGTAGCAAATATAGCTGTTCCTGACCATCACTGAGTGTTCATTGTTTCATTTTGAGATTGTCTCACATTTTGGTTTTATTGCAGGACTCAGAAGCTGGTATCGAAAAATCCAAAAAACCCTTATGAAGAATCAAACAGAGATGTGAGCGTTAGCAGACCTGCAGATAGAGAGGCTGGGATGTCATCCTGTCCCCAACCTTGGGTAATGTGACCAAATTACAGGAAGCAAGAAATTGTCCTTATATTAACCCCAGTTCACTTTTCTCTTGTTCTTCTGAAGTCAGAGAGACTGGATACTACTCTAACTTCCAGCAGGTGATAATGTTAGCTAACATCACAGTAACTGGGGTGGTCCTGGGCGGGTGCCATTGATTGGGAACTTTGGCCTCATTTAAAGTAATCCGACAGGCAACAATAGTGCCATAATTTAATGGCGCAAAAAACTTATGGAATATTTTTTTCTCATACAGTTTCTTCCTATAACTTAGATTTCAATGTGTATGTGAAAACTCTTTTCTGATTTTTAGGTGATCCCCTTTAGATGGATCTTAAAAACCCAAGGGTAGTCTCCTAACTGTTTTCTTTTTTTTTTTTTTTTTCCGAAAAAGAGAGACAGACAGACAGACAGGTATAGACAGACAGGAAGGGGGAGAGATGAAAAGAATCAATTCATAGTTGCGATACTCTAGTTGTTAATTGATTGCTTTCTCATTTGTTCCTTGACTGGGGGCACCAGCTGAGCCAGTGACCCCTTGCTCAAGCCAGCAACCTTGGGTTCAAGTGAGTGATCTTGGGCTTCAAGCCAGTGACTTTTGCACTCAAGCCAGTGACCACAGGGTCGTGTCTATGATTCCATTCTTAAACAGGCAAACTCATGCTCAAGCTGGTAAGCCCATGCTCAAGCCAGCTACCTCTGGTTTTGAGCCTGGGTCCTCAACATCCCAGGTTGATGTTCATTCCACTGTGCCACCAACTGGTCATGCTTCTTTTTATTTTTTTTCACAAACATTTTAAATCCCTGTCTACCTAAAATCAGAAGTGATAAGGACCATTTCTTCAAAAAAAAACTTGCTAGAACTTTTTTTTTCCTGAAATGCATCTGGAGTTGCTATGTTTGTTACTGAACAAATCTATCATTACTCACTGACCAATTCTGGTCAATGGAGCTGCTTACCCCACCACAAATTTCAACTATGTTCTTTATTGCATTTTGTACTGTAGCTCTATTGATTCTGATAAGATCAAATTAAAACTTCCAGTCCAAGTATTGCCGTGTCACTACTTCATCAGTAAAATAGTTGCCAGATTTAGCAAAAAAAAAAAAAAGAAAAAGTAAAAAAGACAGGACACTTAGTTCAATTCATACTAATACTGAAAGTTCAAAATTAAATTCAAATGCACCTAGGCATCCCTATATAGTCAAGTTTAAAATGCCGCACAGATCACCCACTTCACTAATCAATATTTGAACACTAGAGGGCACACTTAAGACAGGTTAAACACTTGAAATTTGAAATTTTTGTTTCCAGAAACTTGTCAGTGATCATGTAACTGGCTCACTATGTGCTGTTGGTATTAATTGTGGGATAGATGGTGGAAGAGGCTGGAATATATGGCAGGTCCATGGGGGATTGAAAGCCTGTGAGAAAAAGGGAAAAAGTTATTAAGTAGAGGCTATAGAGGGACAAAGGCACCTTTGGGGATCCTTCCCACATCATTTTGCCCACTTCCCAGCCTCCACCTCATGGGCATTCCCAGAGGCTAGCTTTCCTGTAGCTATGCTTTTTCTTTTCTTTCTTTTTTTTTTTTTTTAAATTTATTGATTTTACAGAGGTGGATGAGAGGGATGAGAAGTAGTTGCTTCACTCTAGCTGTTCATTGGTATATGCTTTGACCTGGCAACCCCAGGGCGACCTCAGCATTCCAGGTCAACGCTCTATCTGCTGCACCACCACAGACCAGGCTGTAGCTATGCTTTTAATTAACAAGTGATCATCTGTCTTCCCTGTTCTAAGTATTCCACATACACTTATTTTCTGATTGGACTTGAGTGTGGAAATACAGTAAGAAATGGGAATTCTAGCCTTACCCCCCCCCACCACCACCACCAATTGGCTGTCTAATTTTTAGCAGGTCACTTAACCCTGCTTCCTCTTCAGGACACTAAGGCATTTGGATTGTATGAGCTCTAAGATCCCTTCTGCCTCTAGGGATTCTACACGTCTGTGATTCTAGATGGACCTAGCTATAGAGAGGGCCTCAGTTCTTTTAGGCTTTAGGACTTTGTGGGTTTCTAAATTATCTCTAGATTGTTCTTGTCAGTCTGTATGGTATTTTATTCAGGTTTGGGGTAGCAAGTTTAATTTATCTGACTTAAATCATGGGAGAAAAGGAAACACACAATCTGTTTGTATCTTGTTTTGTTTTTGTTTTTTTCTTTTAAAGAAATCAAAAACACTTGTCATTGTTATAAGCAGCTTATTGGCTCAGAGCTGTGGCTGGTGGACTAGGGCTTCCAAGCTCAGTCCCCTCACTGTCATAACTGTCGCTGATGCCAACTGCCACTGCAGGTATCAGTGAAAGCAGGAGAGAGCTGAGCACCAAACTATGAGGAGAAGCAGCAGAAACAAAACTGGTTCTATCCGCTGCCATCCACATCTCAGCCCAGGATTCAGGGACCTATGTCCTCACAGAGAAACATGTGGTTGGAAAATTAGCAGTGCAGAGAGCTGAGTGTTGACTCAAGCTGGAAATAATGGGCATGTTTACATAAACAGTGGGTCATGTAGTAATTTTACAAAATGTTGCTGCAGAGAGACCATTAATGAAGAGGAAGGTGGTTAGTGTTGTGGAAAATAAGAGAATGGAAACATGTGTTCATCCCTGGCCAGTTGGTTCAGTGGTAGAGCATCAACCTGGCATGTGGAAGTCCCAGGTTCAATTCCCAGTCAGGGCACACAGGAGAGGTGACCATTTGCTTCTTCCCCCCTCCTCCTTTTGTCTCTCTTTCTCTTTTTCTCTCTTCCCCTCCCTCAGCCATGGCTCAATTGATGTGAGCACGTTGGCCCTGTACACTGAGGATGGCTCTGTTACGACCATGGCCCCAGATGAGCAGAGCATCGGCACCAGATGGGGGTTGCTGGGTAGATCCCAGGTGGGGTACATGTGGGAGTCTGTCTCTGTATCTCCCCTATACTTACTTTAAAAAAAGAAGACATGTGTTCAGAGGATCCACTCTTCCACAATCAACATTCCTCTTCCTAATCAACTCCACTCATCATTCCTTTCTATCCTTTTCTCAAATATAAGTAAAAGCAAGGTGTGTTTTTTTCTATTCCTTTTTCCTCATTGTATTTTTGAATTATGGGATCCTTCTTATGGAGGGCCCGTTTCTGAACCAATGGAGTTTGCTCAGTCAAAATTTTGGCCAGTCTTTCCTCTGAATCATTGATTGACAACAAACAAAAAACACTTTGCCAAACTACATCCTTTATCTGGAGCTGGGGGCACTTCTTTTCTTTCCTTTTGTCATTGATCTATTTTAACATCTAATTATCTGGAGTGAATGTGAGCCAGTGAACTCTGATCATTGCAAGTGCCACATCAATTGTGGATAATTCAAATATAATAATTTTGTTAAACAAAGAGAAATGTTTTTTGGGCCTGCCTTTTAGAATTTTGGTTCCCATGCAACTGTGCAAAAGAATTTGGTGGATCCCTGCAAACAGTAATTACACTATTAGTTATTACTACCCATGCATAACCCCAATTGCTCAGAATTTGGCAGAATGTTTAAATAAGTTTTCTTAACTGAATATACACACATTTGAAAAGTTTGAGCACATACACATATGAAATATTACTTTTCTCACCTATTGGCCATGCTTAGAACACTTATAGCTTCTTGAATTGCTTAAAGTATAACAGTCTCCCCCAGGGATTCATGATCCAAAAGTTGGGATTCTAGATTTATAATAGATTGTTCAGTAAAGGTATTGATAGGACCTCATTGCCTTAATAGAGAGTAACATAAAGTTCTGATTTGAAATTAAATTTCTCATTAGCCAGAGAAATAAATTTGACAGGGCCTTTCTTTTAGCTTTCACTTTCCATAGGATGAACACAAGGCAGCCACAGACTGATTTCATGCATGTTAAGATAATGTATGAACTATAACAGTGTTCTCTTTCTCTTTCTTCCTTTTATTCTCTGCAGTTTGTGGTTATAAAGGAACACCAGAATTTCAGAAATGGAAATCAACCTGCGGCCCCTCAAGATGGTCAGGCAACAGATGTTGGCCAATTTTCTTCCCTGGAGCCTGGTGAATGGCTATCTTTACCTTTATCCTGAACAATTTCCTGATTGTTAAAAGTCTCATTTAAGCACAGAAACAATAGTTACATTGGATAAGCTATATGAGCATCTGGGTTGTATTGGAATGCCATTGAGCTTCAGAGAGAGATATTTGGACCGAATTCCTGGCTTATGTGAGGTTACCATGGTCATTCAAAACTCTGGTTACATAGCAGCAGTCTGCTAGATCACTTGAGAAAGTACACGTTGAGTTGACTCATTATTTTGAATTAGGTCGGGTTTTTAGGTCATTCTTGGTGTTTGTGTTTATGTCAGTAGCTATAGGTATAATTACGGTGAAATTGTCAATAGCTCTAAGAGAACGTGTTCCATGTTTTAGTAAGAAAGTTTTCTGTAAATTAAGTTGATCAGGGGGTTCTCCCAGGGATCCAGGAGTATTCAAGTCTTGTAAGGGACTAGCCCTCAGCTAGATGTCTAGACATTGATGAAGTCCAGCCAGGCCACTGGGAGAGCGAGAGGCCACAAAAGTCAACTCAGGTCCTCAAGTTGTTCTAGAACTCAGTCTGCCTCAGATATAAATGGAGTTAGACACACTTTGATAAGAGTTGTATTATGATAAAATTTTTGGGATTCAGTCTCAGATATTAAAGTTCTGTTTCATAACCTAGAGAACAAGCCTGAATATGCTTTGCACCATAAACCTTGAGAAAGGTTCAGAAAACTTTGAGCCAACAAAAACAGTTCCCCTGCTAGTGTTTTTAGCTGCACTTATATTTTCTGGTATTTTCTCTTCACATATGTGCTTATTACCACAGTCTTCTCCTCAGATTTCCTTGTAGAGAGAATATAGGCTTCTTATTTTTAAAAATTACTCTTAATTTACCTCTTGTATATATGTTGACATGTAACCCAACTCAGTAGAACTTTCCTTCCTAATTTGAAGAAGACCCTGGCTATTAAGCTACACTTAAGAATTGACTATTAAAATTACAGTAAATATTATAGTGTTATATATGCTACTAGTATTGCTGTTACCTGGATAATGAAAACATTGAACATTTTCAAAAGGTACTTGGATTTTGTTATTAATAGCATTATTAAAAAGCAATGGAATATCTTATAAGTACATACTAATTTTTCTTGAAGAGCTAAAAACACATAATTCTTAGTTATAAAGGTAATCCATTTTAGAGGCACATATAATATAATTTTGCAAGTTATCCAATAGCACAGTGATTTGACCCGAGTATGGTTAAACTCAGAAAAGAGCTAAGGACTCAGCTGAATGAGTATTCAGGAATAGATTAGAATATTTCTGTTTTTGCTCACTCTACTGCAAACAGTTTGATCCATTCTCTGTGGGCCACTCATGTAACTGTCTCTTAACGTGAGTGATCACAGCCCCAGTCATGTCCAGCTGTCTCATAAATGCCTGTGGTGAAAGTGCCCAGAGAGATCGGAGGTGGGCAGACCGAGTGGGGAATAAGATAAAAGATCAAGACGGGCTCTTTGCCAATTCCTCCTCTGCTCCTGGAAAACCTATTAAAACACAGGCTGTATTAGTGGTGGGCCCACAGAACCATATTCATTGACCTCAGCCAACATCAGATGGTGCCAGTTAAGTGCAAAACCCCAGCAGAGGGGCAGAGCACCATGCTCAAGGGTAGGAGTGCAGGTGCGTTTCAAGCCTGAGCTCTGTTGTCGAGTCATTTATGGTCCAGATGGGGAGAGAGGAAATACACAGGGGAAGCTAAAGATCAATGTCAGGTAGCATAGTTCTTTGAGTCATCTCCACCAACCAAACTTACTATAATAAAAAAAAAAAAAAAAAAAAAAAAAAGGAACCAGAATGGTTTGGGAATTGTTTATTTTGTGCCATATATTTCAGGCTTTTTCTCCAGCCACTAATATTAGGGTCTCTCTTGCTGGAGATTGTGAATGATGTGAATTCTAAAATAATATTTTTTTGTACAGGATCAGTGCAGCCGACATCATGGAGGAAGGAGCCCCAGATGTGTATGGGCACAGAGCACGGCTGCGGCATTCCACCACCCAGTGGTAGTGGCTCTGGTCCCCAGAGAACGGAGTGCAGCTCTCCTCTCCCCTCCTGTGCAGCACGGCCAGGTGCTGTGGGTGTTGAGAAGCCCCGTTCTCTCTGGTCAGCTAACCCATGATGGCAACAAAGGGCCCCGGACACCCTGCATCAATTGGAACAGACTCGGTGAAAAGTGGAAGTTGAAGAAGAAACTGTTCATGTGGACAGTAATATTTTGTTTCAAAAAGTAGAGGAAAAATACAAATTTTGACTCCACAATCTTTACAACTAATCACCTGCTCAGCATCCTGGAAACAAATATGAATTGTGTTTTTGCTTCTTCCTTCAAGCAGTGCCATCACAGACTTTCAACTCTCTAGAAACCAGTGGGGACAGTTGTGCTTTATAAATTGTGCTGTCTTCAATAATCAGTACAGATAGATTCCCACCCCCTGTAGCCCCAGAAGAAATCTGGGGTTAAAGTGGGCAGTCATACTGGTTTCATCAGTTATAAAGAAACTTCTTTTATCTGGACAGCCATTTAGCTCAGTCTCACGAGATGGTTAGATTATTAAAATTACTGTTATAATACATTGCAGACATTTATCACTTATCATTTAACTTATCCGCATTGGCAATTTTGAAGAATGAATTATAAATTAATGAGAGATGTACTCAATTAGAACCTGATTTCTTCAGAATTAGATGATTTGTTTTTTCTATTTTAAAATCTTTAAATGAAAACATTTTAAACATTACCCAAAAGACTTCAGTGTTTCTCAGTCATTGCTATCCTCTCCCCCTCAGAAGTTGTTTCTAATGAAAATGGTAAATTTTCCCTTTATGTGTTTGTATACAATTTTTACTTATTTTCAAATATGAGATTGTAAGAGAATTACCAGGTTTATTTTCACTATGAACAGCAATAGATTTCTCCTAATTATTTAAATAAAATCACCATGAAATTTAAACCTTTTATTGTATACCGGTCAAGTAGTAAATTATAGTCTGTGGGCATGTTAGAGTTGAATCCAAATGATTCACCAATCTTGATATTGCTACTCCTTTTTAAAAAATTGAAATTTCTTAAACTTATAAAGTAAATTTTCACAAGGTGTTGTAAATAAGAATCATTCTTGCACACAGGCATTGTTATCATGATTTACACAACCTAACACAGAAACTGGGGATTGTCCAAGGCTTTGGGTTGTTTAGTTCCTGCATTAACTAGTCCTTTCATTCATCTTTTTTTTCTTTTTCTTCAATTCCTTGAACTTTGGTTATACAGGAAGTCAACATAAAAATGAAGTATATTGGCCCTGGCTGGTTGGCTCAGTGGTAGAGCATCGGCCTGGTGTGTGGAAGACCCAAGTTCGATTCCAGTCAGGGCACACAGGAGAAGCAACCATCTGCTTCTCCACCCCACCCCTCTCCTCTCTCTCTCTCTCTCTCTCTCTCCCCCCCCCCCCTCTTTTCTGTCACCCTCCTGCAGCCATTTGGTTTGAGTTGGCTTCAGGTGCTGAGGATGGTTCCTGTAGCCTCCACCTAAGGCGCTAAAAAAATTGCCACGGTTGCTGAGCAACAAAGCAACCCGCAGAGGGTCGCCCCCTTGTGGGCTTTCTGGGTAGATCCTGGTCCATGCGCATGCAGAAGTCTGTCTCCACCTATCCTCTCACTGAAATAAAATAAAATAAAAAATTTTTAAATGAAGTACATCTCTTCAAATGGGTACCCCTTAAAAATTTTGACAAAGATTTGGTGGTGGGAAGGATAACTTATATTAGTTAAATATTCACTATGACCCTTTCCCCAGTTAATTTAGATTTTTCTCTATTTAGTTTTGCTTTGATTTGACAGTTGATAACCCTAGAAAATCAGAAGACCTGTTTTTTATTTTTGAGTGAACTGACCTTGGAAGAACAATGGTCATAATTTCCCCAAATATAGGGAAATTATATTCCCAAGTGTGAATATTTTTTTCTTTCATAAGTGAGTACTTTTGAAGCTTTAAGGGTTTAGATTATATTTTATATTTTAGCACCTCATTCTCCTAGGATTTCAAAGATAACTAAAGAGATGACATGAGACCACAATAGCCCATAACATAGCGTTATCTTCGAACTAGAAAGTCCCTGTTTCCTTGGAGCTTTTCAATGAATATGCTACCTTCTGAACCAGGCTCTAACCCTAACTCCTTCCTTGGTCAGAGTAAAGAAAGAACTGCTTTGTAGTCTTCAGTCAACAAGTCACCATGAAAAGGTAGCCTCTTTCTTCTTTTTTTCTTTCCAAAATGTTTATTGTATTAATTTTAGAGACAGAGAGAGCAAAATAAAGAGAGGGAGAGAGAGACTGAAATACTCATCTGCTCCTATATGTGCCCTGACTGGGGAAAGAACTGGCAACCAGGATGATGCTCCAACCACCTGAGCTACCTGGCCAGGGTGGTAGCTTCCTTTCTTGTGGCTCCATGTCTCTACCAGAAATACCCTCCTTTAAACATTTATTTTTAGAGAGAGTATTTTCATCTACTTGATTTGCATATTTTCCAGACTGAATATTCTTATAGCCTAACATTTATGATTTCATTGTGCATAATGCCTGATTGTGATTCTGTTTGACTAAACATCACCGACTACATTTAAAATGAGCATTCTGCCCTTTTTTATCGCACCTAGTGAGTGCTTAGTATATACATTGCATTCTTTTGAAAGCCTAATGTTCTAGTTCCACCTGTTAGCCTTGATTCCCAACTGATATCTTTTTCCTGTGAATAAATGATTAGTGTGTGATAATTGAAAATATGTTAAAAGTACTACATAATAAATTCTTTAAAAAAAATCCCAACAACCCCAAACCCAAATCAAACACTGTGAGAAAGGAAAAATAGTCGATTAAAGTATGTGTGACAGGCAAGACTATATTGATTTTTTTGTTTTACTTTTTCTTATTGAAATCTTTAAATGAGAAGCACTTCTCCATATTGTTTCATCCTGAGCTCTTTAGCTCCAGGCATGCCTGAAGCAGAGCATTTTTGTGTTTGGAGTTTGACAAGGGTTTAGGTAGCTAGTAGTCATATGTTAGGAACCGCACAGTTCAATAGGAAAGTATGCAAATGATTAACATATGATTCAATACCATCACATATCTGGGACAGAAACTTTAGGAAGCATAGAAATTTCTACACAGAAAAACTTCCTAGTTGGTGGTGATTCTTCCCCACAACACCCCTACAGTGTATATTTGGCCCTCTGACATGGTTCAGTTTCCAAATCTGGTGGACCAGAAGCAAAGTTAAGATGTGCCTCACTCAACAATCAAGCCTTCAGAAGACATACTAAACTAAGAGCTGTAAATTATTTGAATTCTCATTTTTTTCATACTTTCTTCCATAATGGTTGTACTACTTTACAGTCCCACCAACAGTGTATGAGGGTTCCTTTTTCTCCACAGCCTCTCCAACATTTGCTATTACCTGTCTTGCTAATAACTGCTAATCGAACAGGTGTGAGGTGGTATCTCATTGCCGTTTTGATTTGCATTTCTCTAATAGCTAAAGAAGATGAGCATCTTTTCATATATCTGTTGGCCATTTGTATTTCTTCCTGGGAGAAGTGTCTATTCATATCCTCTTCCCATTTTTTTATTGGATTGTTTGTTTGTTTGTTGTTGAGTTTTATGAGTTCTTTGTATATTTTGGATATTAGGCCCTTATCTGAGCTGTTGTTTGAAAATATCATTTCCCATTTAGTTGGCTTTCTGTTTATTTTGTTATCAGTTTCTCTTGCTGAGCAAAAACTTCTTAGTCTGATGTAGTCCCATTCATTAATTTTTGCCTTCACTTCTCTTGCCTGTGGAGTCAAATTCATAAAATGCTCTTTAAAACCCAGGTCCATGAGTTGAGTACCTATGTCTTCTTCTATGTACTTAATTATTTCAGGTCTTATGTTTAGATCTTTGATCCATTTTGAGTTAATTTTTGTACAGGGGGAGAGACTGTAGTCCAGTTTCATTCTTTTGCATGTGGCTTTCCAGTTTTCCCAGCACCATTTATTGAAGAGGCTTTCTTTTCTCCATTGTGTGTTCTTGGCCCCTTTATCAAAAATTAGTTGACTATATATATGTGGTTTTATTTCTGGACTTTCTATTCTGTTCCATTGGTCTGATTGTCTATTTTTCTGCCAATACCATGCTGTTTTGATTGTCGTGGCCCTATAATATAGTTTGAAGTCAGGTATTGTAATGCCCCCAGCTTCATTCTTTTTCTTTAGGATTGCTTTGGCTATTCGGGGTTTTTTATAGTTCCATATAAATCTGATGATTTTTTGCTCTATTTCTTTAAAAAACGTCATTGGAAGTTTGATGGGAATTGCATTAAATTTGTATATTGCTTTGGGTAATATAGCCATCTTGATTATATTTATTCTTCCTAGCCAAGAACAAGGTATATTCTTCCATCTCATTACATCTTTTTCGATTTCCCTTAACAATGGTTTATAGTTTTCATTATATAAGTCCTTTACATTCTTTGTTATATTTATTCCTAAGTATTTTATTTTTTTTTTTGTTGCAATCGTGAAGGGGATTATTCTTTTGAGTTCCTTCTCAGTTGTTTCATTGTTGGCATATAGAAAGGCTATTGACTTCTGTATGTTAATTTTGTATCCTGCGACCTTACTGTATTGGCTTATTGTTTCTAGTAGTCTTTTTGTGGATTCTTTGGGGTTTTCGATGTATAGGATCATATCATCTGCAAAAAGTGGTACCTTTACTTCTTCTTTTCCGATATGGATGCCTTTTATTTCTTTGTCTTGTCTGATTGCTCTGGCTAGAACTTCTAGTACCACATTAAATAAGAGTGGAGAGAGTGGACAACCCTGTCTTGTTCCTGATTTAAGGGGGAAAGCCTTCAG
Source organism: Saccopteryx leptura (assembly GCF_036850995.1). Taxonomy (NCBI): domain Eukaryota; kingdom Metazoa; phylum Chordata; class Mammalia; order Chiroptera; family Emballonuridae; genus Saccopteryx; species Saccopteryx leptura. Next base: position 93,307,128 of record NC_089507.1, read on the forward strand.
TTTAGTGCCATTTAATATGATGTTAGCTGATGGTTTATCATATATGGCCTTTATCATGTTGAGATATTTTCCTTCTATACCCATTTTGTTGAGAGTCTTAAACATAAAATTGTGTTGTATTTTATCGAAAGCCTTTTCTGCGTCTATTGATAAGATCATGTGGTTTTTGTTCTTTGTTTTGTTGATATGGTGTATTACGTTAACCGTTTTACGTATGTTGAACCATCCTTGAGATTCTGGGATGAATCCCACTTGATCATGATGTATTATTTTTTTAATATGTTGTTGTATTCGATTTGCTAGTATTTTGTTTAGTATTTTAGCATCTGTATTCATTAGAGATATTGGTCTGTAGATTTCTTTTTTTGTGCCATCCTTGCCTGGTTTTGGTATGAGGGTTATGTTGGCCTCATAAAATGTGTTTGGAAGTATTGCTTCTTCTTCAATTTTTTGGAAGACTTTGAGTAGAATAGGAACCAAGTCTTCTTTGAATGTTTGATAAAATTCGCTTGTATAGCCGTCAAGGCCTGGACTTTTATTTTTGGGGAGGTTTTTAATGGTTTTTTTTATTTCTTCTTTACTGATAGGTCTGTTTAGACTTTCTGCTTCTTCTTGACTCAGTCTAGGAAGGTTGTATTGTTCTAGGAATTTATCCATTTCTTCTAGGTTGTTGAATTTAGTGGCATAAAGTTTTTCATAGTATTCTACAATAATTCTTTGTATATCTACGGCGTCCGTGGTGATTTCTCCTCTTTCATTTTGGATTTTGTTTATATGAGTTCTTTCTCTTTTTTCCTTGGTAAATCTTGCCAAGGGTTTGTCAATTTTGTTGATCTTTTCAAAGAACCAGCTCCTTGTTCTATTAATTTTTTCTATAGTTTTTCTGTTCTCTAATTCATTTATTTCTGCTCTGATTTTTATTATCTCCTTTCTTTGGCTGGTTTTGGGTTGTCTTTGTTCTTCTTTTTCTAGTTCCTTAAGGTGGGAAGTTAAGTGGTTCACTTGGGCTCTCTCTTGTTTGTTCATATATGCCTGAAGTGATATGAACTTCCCTCTTATTACTGCTTTTGCTGCATCCCATAGATTCTGATATGTCGTATTGTCATTTTCATTAGTCTGTATATATCTTTTGATCTCTGCACTTATTTCTTCTTTGACCCATTCATTTTTTAGAAGTATGTTGTTTAGTTTCCACATTTTTGTGGGATTTTTTTCCTCTTTTTTGCAGTTGAATTCTAATTTCAAGGCTTTATGATCAGAAAATATGCTTGGTACAACTTCAATTTTTCTGAATTTGCTGATGTTGTTTTTGTGGCCCAACATATGGTCAATTCTTGAGAATGATCCATGTACACTGGAGAAAAATGTATACTCAGTCACTTTGGGATGAAATGTCCTGTAGATGTCTATCATATCCAGGTGCTCTAGTGTTTTGTTTAAGGCCACTATGTCTTTGTTGATTCTCTGTTTGAATGACCGATCTAGAGCCGTCAGCGGTGTATTGAGGTCTCCAAGTATGATTGTGTTTTGTCAGTTTTTGTTTTAAGATCAATAAGTAGCTGTCTTATATATTTTGGTGCTCCTTGGTTTGGTGCATATATATTAAGAATTGTTATGTCTTCTTGATTCAGTGTCCCCTTAGCCATTATGAAATGGCCATTTTTGTCTCTGAGTACTTTTGCTGTCTTGTAGTCAGCATTATCCGATATGAGTATTGCTACACCTGCTTTTTTTTATTTGCTTGGAGTATTGTTTTCCAGCCTTTCACTTTGAATTTGTTTTTATCCTTGTTACTTAGATGAGTTTCCTGTAGGCAGCATACAGTTGGATTTTCTTTTTTAATCCATTCTGCTACTCTGTGCCTTTTTATTGGTGAGTTTAATCCGTTTACATTTAGTGTAATTATTGATACTTGTGAGTTCCCTATTGCCATTTTATATCTTGCTTTCTGTTAGTTTTGTGTCTTGTTTGATCCTTCTCTTTCGTTTTTCTATCTTTTGTTTTTATTTGGTTGTATTCTATACATCTTTCCTCTGTTGCTATCTTTTTTATCTCATGTGCTTCTGTGGTGGTTTTTTCAATGGTGGTTACCTTTGAGTAATGAAAAGGGTCCCTACCCTGTTCATTGTAGCAAACTATTTTGTGAGTACTTTTGCACTCCATCGTCCTTTGCTACTGTTAATCTCCATCTTCTCCCCCTCTTTCTTTTTGTTGTTGTCACAGTTTAAATTTGGTTTTATTGTGTTCTTCTTGGAGCTTTTACTTGTGGCTCTGTGTTTTTTTTTTGTTCTTTGTATCTGATTGGAGAACCCCCTTTAGTAATTCCTGGAGTGGGGGTTTTCTGATGATAAATTCCCTCATCTTTTCTGTATCTGTGAATGTTTTTATTTCTCCTTCATATTTGAAGGATAGCTTTGATGGGTATAGTATTCATGGCTGAAAGTTCCTCTCTTTCAGGACTTTAAATATTGGGGTCCACTCTCTTCTAGCTTGTAGAGTTTCTGCTGAGAAATCTGATGATAATCTAATGGGCCTTCCTTTATATGTTGTATTCTTCTTTTCCCTGGCTGCCTTGAGAATTTTTTCTTTGCTGTTGGTTTGTGTCAATTTCATTATGATATGCCTTGGAGTAGGTTTGTTGGGGTTAAGAAAACTCGGAGTTCTGTTTGCTTCTTGAACTTGAGGCTTTAGTTCTTTCCACAGGCTTGGGAAGTTCTCATCTATTATTTGTTTGAGTATGTTCTCCATTCCATTTTCTCTCTCTTCTCCCTCTGTTATACCTATTATTCTTATGTTATTCTTTTTGATGGAGTCAGATAATTCTTGTAGGGCTATCTCATTTTTTTTAATTTTTGAGTCTCTTTCTTCTTCTCTCTGCTGTGCCTCAAGTTGCTTGTCTTCTATTTCACTAATCCTCTCTTCTATCTGACCAGTTCTATTAGCTAAGCTTGTTACTTCGTTTTTCAGCTCGTGAATTGAGTTTTTCAGCTCTGTTTGATTTGTTTTTATAGTTTCAATTTCCTTGGACATATATTCTTTGTGTTCATTGAGTTGTTTTCTGAGCTCCCTAAATTGTCTTTCTGTGTTTTCTTGTATATCTCGGAGGATTTTTAGGATTTCTATCTTGAATTCTCTGTCATTTAGCTCCAAGGTTTCCAATATATGAAATTTTTTCTCCATAGATTTTTCCTCATCTAGCTGTGTTACCTCTCTTTCTTTTGTATCCATGATATTTGATTTTCTCTTCTTTAATGGCATCTGAGGGTGGTTTTGTTGATAGTATTAATGAGATTTAATAAAGAATAAAAAGTTAAAAAAAATAATAAAAAAAATAAAAAATCGAAAATAGTTGTTTGTTTTTTAAAAAAATTAATAATGAAATAAAGAAAAATAAAATAAAATAAAAATTTTTTTAAAAAGGAAATTATTCCCCCCCTCCTTTTTTCCTCTCCTCTCCTCTCCCCTCTTTCTTGAGAAAATCTTGTGGTGAACTGTGAATTATAACAAACAATGCCTGTGATGGAGGGCCTGAATTGGGGAAAAGTAATAAAGGGTCAAAAAAAAAAAAAAAAAAGAAAAGAAAAAAAAAGAAAAACAAGAAAAAGAAAAAAAAAGAGCGTATGGACCCACAAAAAGCAAATAAGGAAAAAATTTGGGTCAAGAATAAAATGATTTGCTTTTAGGTTTTGGTTTTCTAAGAGTTATGATGAGAAGAATAAGAGGAAGACGGAAAAATGGGGAGACAAATTAAAAAATTACTATTGTATTTAGTGGGACAAGAACTAGATAAAATGGTGAGCCAGGGATTGGAGCACTGCTAGTGAGTTAAAAAGGTGAAGTAAAAACCCCCCAAAATGCCACAAACATAAGTTTGAGTCCCAGATAAGATAATTTGTTTGTTATTGAGGTTTGAATGAGAGGAGATGTAAAGGAGAAAGGAAGAAACTAATATAGAGGGAGAAAAGAAAGAGAGAGAGAGAAAAAAAGAGGGAACCACTAATAGAAGAAAAAAGAAAGGAGAGAGAGAGAGAGAGAGAGTTAAGGGTTTTGGAGTGCAGCCCTCATAGAGCGAAAGGAAGAGAAGAGAAAAGATAATGGGAGATGTAACACTTATGGGTAGTGTAGTTCATGGAGAGGAGAGAGTAAGACCGGCAGAGAGTTAATCGGCCAAATTAGAGGAGGAAAAAAAGTATCAAGAATGAAGATAAGAGAAACAAACGAACAAATATAATAAAATGGGATAGGTTATAAAGTCTGCAGATTATTCTTGATTTTGAGAGGTTATCTTCTTGCTTTTTCTTTTCTCTCCCTCTTCCTGGTCGGTGACTCTGTACCCCGGGTTCTGCCCCTTTGGCACGCTCAGGTAGAGGTTTGCAGTTGATAAGTCTCTATGGCAATGTCATGTATTGTGCTTTAGTCTCGTTGGCAGTTGAGGCTATTAGCATTTATAGGCTCCGACAGTGAGAGAGTCCGTGTTCCTGGAGCCTTTCTCCTAGTCTTTCCTTCCTCAATTAGTAGCCTGATAATCCAGCTATGGGGTTGCTTCTGCCTCTGCCTGGATAGTAAGAGGCTCAAATAGCTGGCAACTCCCCACTCTATTTCCACTCAGCACAGGGCTCTGGGTAAGGCTCAGTCAGTCAGAGCTGCTAGCATAATCAGGCGGGCTTTCCGCCCACTCAAAGACCTCTGGCTCTGTCTGCCACTCTGTCCGGTAACACAGGCGGGCGCCCACTTCCGGGGCGCTTGGAGGAAACTCTCACTCACTGGCTGCGCGCACAGACCAGGATATCCGGCCAGCAGTCTCAGGCTCTGAGTGAAACCCCCAACCTCAGGGAAAAGTTGCAGCGTTGGAATTGAGTCTTGCTCCGTCCCCGTGTGCGGCTTTTGCAAGGCGCTGGGGCGGCCCGAGATTCCGCTTTGGCCCACACAAAGGCCCCTGACTCTGCTCCTCTGTGCGATAACACGGGCGCGCACTGCCGAGGCACTCGGAGGAATCTCTCATTCACTATCTGCGCGCGCAAACCCGGATATGAGGCCGGCCGCATTTCCCTCTGAGTGAAACCCCCAGCAGCACGGAAAATTTCCACCGTTGGAATTAGTTCTCACTCCCTCCCGTGCGTGGCTTTCCCAGGGCACTGGGGCTGCCCAGAGACTCTGCCCTCGGCCCACAGAAAGGCCTCTGACCCTGCCTCTCCGTGGGGCAACACGGGCACCCACTCTCGGGGCCTAGGAAGAAATCTCTCGCCCACTAACTGTGCACCAACCAGGAGACCGGGTAAAATGGCCGCCCTGCTTGTCTTTCTTTGTTTGGGTTTGGCGCGAGTGTTAGCTTGTATTGCCCGGGTTACCACAGGATCAGTTTTTCCTCGGCTTGGATCTCCGTGCCACAGCCTGGTTCAGCCGTTTGTGCCGTGGCCTGAATCTATTCACCCCCTTTGCCCGCCTCAGTTTCTATATTCACAGTTACCAGAGAAAGCCGCCCTGTTTAGGTTAGTGAGGAAGGCGGAGCATTTCTTACTCCCTATTTCCTTCAGGGTTTGGTTATATATTTAGCCAATTTTTCACTCGACCATACCTTTGGGTGTATTGCGAAGCATCTGGAGGCTCCAAGTATAGGTTTTTCTGTTTCTGGTTGAAGATCTTGTTGAGTTTTGGGGGAGATTTATCGGAATCGCTTCCTACCCCGCCATTACTCTGACATCATCTAATTATACATTTTCTTGATGACATAGAGCTTCATTACACATCAACCATAATATGCTATTATTTTGTGATGATCAGATCTCCTTCAATGCATATTAAAGGTCCTTACACTTTGAATCCAAATGTTTTATCCTATTATTTTTATTTTCTTGTGGACGTTCAAGCTGTCAGCACTCATGCCTCTGCCAATTACCTTATATAGAAGCTCATCATTACCTTCTTTGTGGCTTCTGATTTGTAAACTTGGTGTTCAGATAACCTAGCAAATTAGAATTGTAAGTAAAATAAGAATCAATGTATATTAAAAGAGGGCCTAAAAACATTTCTTGAGTAAACCATTTAAGTTTTAGGCCTTAAATTTTGGCATGTTACAGTTTTTTTCCTTATTGTTCTCAGCTGCATTCCGGAGGGATTCCAGCTAAGGTAGTGGTAAAGAAGATAGTCTCTGAAGTCAACAAATTAGATTTGAATTCCATTGTGTCACTTACTAGTTTTGTTACTTCATTCAAACTACTTCATCTAAGCGCCAGCTTCCTTATCTGTAAAATGAGAATAACATCACTATTGTAGTGATCGTTCAAAGAAATAATGCACACAGAGTGCTTATCATAAAATCAAATGATATTACTATTATTTTGCTCCTTCTAGAAATCAATGTTTTATTTATTTTAAGATTTTTTAAATTCCTTTTGGAGAGAAGAGAGAGAGAGAGAGAGAGAGAGAGGGAAAAGATGGGGGGAGGAGCAGGAAGCATCAACTCCCATATGTGCTTTGACTGGGTAAACCAGGGTTTCAAACCAGGGTTTCAAACTGGTGACCTCAGCGTTCCAGGTTGACGCTTGATATAGTGTGCCACCACAGGGCAGGCTGAAACCATTGTTTTAGTAGTATTAGCTTACACAATGATAAATTTTTTTGCACTGCTTCTAATCCAGACAAGTGGCACATGAAGATAGTCAAAGAACAGAGCCGTAAGTCTGGATCAGAATTTTAAGAAGCATGTTCCATAAATCTCAAGAAAGATTAAATATTCATTTTAATTTTAACATTAAAATGATGATCATAGAAATATATTTGGGACATGTGTTTATTTATTTATCAACTTTTGTATATTGGATAGTGAAAGTTAAGGAGAACATTAATTGTAATTATACTAGCATCAGACAACACTGTGCAGTTTATGTTTAGACGAAACTGGGAAAAGTATTTTTTATTTTTATCTATTTATTTTTGTAAGGCAGGGTGCTTATTATAAGCATAATATGTCCTTGAGAAACCATCATAAGGTTTCTATTGAAAATCTTAGCTAACTTTTATAATTCAATAAGTAATTAAATATCCCATTTGGTACCAGAATAACCCCTTATCTATATGTTCTAGTGAAATAGTTATGTAGTATTTCTTGGTAGCTACTAAGCCAAATCAAAATACAATATAAAATGTGGACATTAGTTTTAAATACTTATACATTTTTAGAGCTGGAGACATAACACAAGAGACACAGGCAGTGGCTTCTGATAGGTTAAAAAATATGCAATTAGAATTCTAGAACCACTTGATTTCTATCAATTTCCCAAAATTTTTCACTATTGTCACCTTTTATTACTATTTCCACTGTTGTCTCAATGGAAAGTAAACACCACCTAAAAAATTATCACAATGACTAGGTAGCAATTGAGTGTTTGTTTATTTCTTTATAGTTTTTATTTATTTATTTATTTTGAGAGAGGCAGGGCGAGAGACACAGGAACATCAAGCTACTCCTGTAGGTACCCTGACTAGGAAATCAAACCCAGAACCTCAGCACTCTGGATGATGCTTCAACAAACCGAGATATGACCAGGGCTTTATTATTATTATTATTGTTATTATTATATGTTTTTGTATTTTTCTGAAGTGAGAATTGGACAGGTGGAGAGACAGACTCCTGCATGTGCCTGACTGGGATCCACCCGGCATGCCCACTAGGAGGCGATGTTCTGCCCATCTGGGGCGTTGCTCCATTGCAACCAGAACCATTCTAGCTCCTGAGGCAAAGGCCATGGAGCCGTCCTCAGCACCTGGGCCAACTTTGCTCCAATGGAGTCTTGGTTGTGGGAAGTGAAGAAAGAAATAGAGAGAAAGGAGAGGAGGAAGGGTGAAGAAGCAGATGAGAGCTTCTCCTGTGTGCCTTGGCTGGGAATCAAACTTGGGACATCTATGCTCTACTACTGAGCCAACTGGCCAGGGTTAGGGCTTAATTATTTTTCATTTGTATTTTTGTTTTGTTTTTTAGAGGGAAGGAGAGAGAGGTGAGAGGGGAGGGGGAAGAGAAACATTCACTTGTTGTTCCACTCAGTCATGCATTCATTGGTTGCTTACCGTGACTGGAGATTGAACCCACAGCTTTGTTGGTTCGGGATGATGCTTTTAACTGACTGAACTAACTGGCCAGAGCCTGAGCTTTTAAACCTTTATCCCAAATCACATTTAAGCCTACTTAGTTCTATAGATATAGGTTCTGTGTATGACAATAGTTTTTATTGGGTTCAAAAAGTCTTTGTATCTGTGAAATTAAAATATTTTTCTCCAGAGTTTTATCTTACATTTGCATTGTGCCCTTTAATTTACAAAGGATTTTGTATTCATTATCTTATTTCACATAATTAATTCTAACATTCAAACTATGAATTTAGTGGCACAGTTTTCTTCCCACTTTATTTATTCTGAAAGATTGTACCCAAAGCTGAAGGAGAGTGAAGATAAATAATAAAATACATTACTAGATACAAAAATTACTTTATAATGATAAAATGCTCAATTTAGCAGATATATATATTTATATTTATATATATTTATAAATATTTAATATATTTATATATATTTAAAGGACAGAGATTTTAGAGAGAGAGGAAGGGAGAGAGAAACAGATAGACAGAAACATTGATCTATTCCTGTATGTATCCTGACCAGGGATCGAACTGGCAGCTGGTATCAAGATGACGTTTTAACCAACTGAGCTATCCAGCCAGGGCAGGCAGAAATATATTATAATTCTAAAATCATATAAACTTAATACCTAGCCCCAAATATATAAAGCAAAAATTGACAACTTACAAGAAGTATTGAAGGAAACACCATCACAACAGGTGATTATGCCATACTACCCTTGGTAATTAATAAACTTAGGAGACAAAAATTTAGTAAGGATATAGAAGACTTTAAAAAAGACTTATTAGAATTGGATATATATAGTACACATAGAAATTTATGAAAATTAATGTGCTATTCTTATAAGCTTCAGTAAGTTTCACAAGCCAGTGGTAATAGAGGCCATTTCCCTGACTATAAAGAAATTGAATTTGCATTAAACAATAAGGCAATAATTAGAATGTTTGAAAATGGTAAAACACTTTGAAATGGGTTAAAGATAAAATCATAATAAAAATCAGAAAAAACATGGAACTTAACAGTTGTGAAAATTCTATATGTCACAACTAATGGTGTATAACTATAGCGGTATTGAGAGGGAATTTTGTAGCTTTATATCCTTATATTATAAAAGGAAAAAAGGATTGAAAAGTAATGAGTTAAGAAGCACTCAACTGAAGAAGTTAAAAAATAAAGTAGCCTAAATCTAAAGAAGAATAAGCAAAGTTATCAGAAGAACAAAAATTAATGAAATAAGAAAAAATAGAAGATCAAGAAAGCCAAAAGTTACTTGTTTGAAAATGTTTAATAAATATTTGACAAGATTAATCAGGAAAAAATTAACAACTTTATAATGTTATATAAGAAAAGGGCATAAAACTACAGGAGTGTTTGCAATTAAAAACAAGAGAATATATGAATAACTTTTTGACAGTATAATGACAACTGCCTAAAAAGGAAACATAAGCTTACCAATACTGATAGAAAAAGAAATAAACTCAAATAGTCCTAAATCCATTAAAGAAATTTAAAAATTAAAAAAATCTTCCCACGAGGAAAATACCAAGATTTACATGTCTGATAGCTTTGTGTCAGCATGATAAACTGGACCTTTCCCCCAGAATTTCATCCCTGTATTTATTTGTGATACAGTTGGTCAGCATGATCAGATACAATAAAAGATAGGTGCACAGAAGACAATAGGTCCTCATTCTTTCCCACAGTGATTGCTGTCAGGTTGCAGATCTCTTTTTCTTATTGTTGGCACTGGTGCACATCAGGCCTGCCATGAGATACTGATGCCAAAGTCTTCCATTGACCTCCCTCCCAGCTCCGCCTTGTGTTCCCACTTGAGAAGTTGAGAGGGTCTGGCTTTGCAAATTTCTCTGCATATTTTAACTTATCCATGCATTGCACTGATTTAGCAGTGCTAATCTACTATTTTTCTTTGATTCTCCAAATCTCCTGTCTGGACCTTACTCTCCCAGTCTCTCCTGCAGTTATATAAGATCTAATTTTTATAACAAATTCTTTTTTTTTTCAGAGACAGAGAGACAGTCAGAGAGAGGGATAGAGACAGGAACAGAGAGAGAGAGATGAGAAGCATCAATCATTAGTTTTTCGTTGCGACACCTTAGTTGTTCATTGATTGCTTTCTCATATGTGCCTTGACCGTGGGGCTACAGCAGACCAAGTAACTCCTTGCTCGAGCCAGTGACCTGGGGTCCAAGCTTGTGAGTTTTGCTCAAACCAGATGAGCCCATGCTCAAGCTGGAGACCTTGGGGTCTCATACCTGGGTCCTCCGCATCCAAGTCCGACACTCTACTCACTGCTCCACCGCCTGGTCAGGCTATAACAAATTCTTTAATTCATAATCTCTACAAATGTGCTTCTTTGATTCAACCCTGACTGACACAATAGGCAAATTCAACCGTATTCCAGGTACTATAAATTCTTGTGTGTGTGTGTGTGTGTGTGTGTGTGTGTGTGTGTGTTTCTGAAGTTGTAAGCGGGGAGGCAGTCAGACAGACTTCCACATGCACCCGACCGGGATCCACTCGGCAAGCCCACCAGGGGGCGATGCTCTGCCCATCTGGGGCATCGCTCTGTTGCAACCAGAGCCATTCTAGTGCCTGAAGCAGAAGCCACAGAGCCATCCTCAGCGCCTGGGCCAACTTTGCTCCAATGGAGCCTTGGCTGCGGGAGGGGAAGAGAGAGACAGAGAGGAAAGAGAGGGGGAGGGGTGGAGAAGCAGACAGGCGCTTCTCCTGTGTGCCCTGGCCGGGAATCGAACCCAGGACTCCTGCATGCCAGGCCAATGCTCTACCACTGAGCCAACCAGCCAGGGCTTACAAATTGTTTTTTTGAAAATTTATTGTGTTTACATAGATTCTAGTGTCGCCCCAAATGCATCTACCCCTCCGCAAATTCTTATATTGCACAAATTCTTACATGGAATTTAAAAACAACAAGATAATACAATAATGATAAGCATATGAAAAGATGCTCCACATCATCTTTAACTTACATTTGAAAATAACAATAAGATACCACTTCACACTTATTAAAATGGCCAAAATATGGAACACAGACAACACCAAATGCTGACAAGGATGTAGAGCAACTGGAACTCTCATTCATTGTTGTTGGGAATACAAAATAGTAGAGCCACTTTGGAAGACTTTGGTGATTTTTTACAAGACTATACATATTTTTACCATGTGATCCCAAAGGAGTTGAATACATATGTCCACAAAAATTTTTTCATGTAGCTGTTTATGGCAGTTTTATTCATAACTTCCAAAAATTGAACACAAACAAGATACTCTTTAGTAGGTGAATGGGTAAATAAATTGTGCAGACAATGCAATATTATTTAGAGCTAAAAAAAAAAAATGAGCTGTTAAGCCATGGATAGACATGTAGGAACCTTAAATACACATTTCTAAAAGAAATCAGTCAATTTGAAAAGGCTACATACTGTATGATTCTAACTATGTGACACTTTGGAAAAGATCAAACTATGGAAACAATAAAAAGATCAGTAGTTGCTCAGGGTTAATGGGGAGGATGAATAAATGGAGGACAGAGGGATTTTATGGCAGTGAAAATCATCTGTATGATACTATAATGATGGGTACATGTTATACATTTGTCCAAACCCATAGAATGTGCAACACCAAGAGTGAACCCTAAGGTAAACCATGAACTAAAGTGATTATAATACATCAATGTAGCTTCGTCAATTGTAACAAATATACCACTCTAGTGAGTGATGGCTATAATGAGGGAGGCTATGCATGTGTGAAGGCAAGAGATATATGGATATATGATAAATTTCTCTACCATTTTCTCAATATTTCTGTGAACCTAAACTGGTCTTTTTTTTTTTTTTTAAAGGAAACACTCCCTATCTTATTTCATGGGGTTACTATAACCAGTATTTTTAGACTAGGCAAGTATAGCACAAGAAAGGAAGATTATAAACCAAACTCAATTATGAATAATAATGCAAAGAGTCTGAACAAAATGAATTCAGCAATATATTTAAAAAATAACAGATCATGACCAGTGGCAATTATATAATAAATTCAAAATTGATTAAATATTTACAGTCAACAGGTTGAGGTAAGAATGAAAAAATATTTAAAACCAATAAGTATAACTCAACACAGTAACAACTTTAAGAAAAAAAAAGGTTTTATTGAAATAATTTTAATAAAATTTAATATCTATTCATGACAAAATCTTAGTAAAATATGAAAAAAAGTAAAATTCCTTAACTTGATGAAGAAAAGTCTACCAAAAATTCTATAACAAACATTATACTTAATGATCAGGATCACTAGCTTGAGCCCAAAGGTTGCTGGCTTGAAGCCCAAGGTCACTGGCTTGAGCCCAAGGTCGCTGGCTTGGGCAAGGGGTCACTGGCTCAGCTGGAGTCCTTGGGTTAAGGTACATACGAGAAAACAATCAATGAACAATTAAAGTGCCACAACTATGAGTTGATGCTTTTTATCTCTTTTCCTTCCTCCCTGTCTATCCCTATTATAATCACTTTCATTCAACATTGCACTAGATATAGACAGTAATCTCACAGCACAGTAATATTTTCCAAATAATAAGATAAAATATTTTTAAAAATGTAATGATTTTTTAAAAAAGGAAATTAAATTCTCATTATTTCTAGAAGATAAGTTGTTTATAAAAAAACAAGAAAATAGTCTACAATTAAATTTCAAGAAGTAACACAAAATTATTATATCTCAGTAACACAAACTAGAAAATGTAGCTAAAATATTATCAGTTATAATAGTATTATAAAAACGAAGTAACTGTGAGTAGCTCTAACAAGGCCAAGGTCCATTATGGAAAAAAGTTAACTTAAAAGACATGAAAGATGGCCTAAAAGAAGATATACCATGCTTATAAATAGAAAGTCTTGATTTTGTAAAGTCAATTTTCTTTCAAGATATATTTATATTTAGAGTCAACAAAATTTTAATAAAATACTCATGTTTTAAAAATAAAACTTGACAAACTGACTCTAAAATTTAATTATAAAACTGGAAAAAATAGAAACAATATCCATTTGAAGGATCAAAGAGCTACTAGGGCAATAAGAATTTGAAGGGTTTAAATCTTGGAGAGAAGAAATAGAAAATGCAGAAATACAGCTGACATTTAGTGTTACTTTTCTTCTTGCAACATACGACAATTTGTAAATAGTAAGCTGAAAAATTAAAAAGAGAATAGTAGTAAAAAAGAAAAAGACATCAAACAGAAATTTTTGACAATTTTGGGAGCTGTAGGAGATAAAAATCAGAGTTTAGAGCCTGCCAAAGAGAGTGGCTGTGATAACCAATTCAAGCTTAACTATTAAATGGCTACATCCTAGGCAAAAGATTGAACTAGAAACAGTCTAGCCCTCACAAAGAAACATATTCAAATGATATCATTCCTAAATATGATTAAGGTATCTGATTTCATCTTTACTTTTGCTACAATCAAAAGTGTACACTATCACCTGACCAAGTGGTGGCACAGTGGATAGAGCAGCGGTTCTCAACCTGTGGGTCGCGACCCCGGCGGGGGTCGAACGACCAAAACACAGGGGTCGCCTAAAGCCATCGGAAACCTGTGGGTCGCGACCCCGGCGGGGGTCGAACGACCAAAACACAGGGGTCGATGGCCTAGGCGACCCCTGTGTTTTGGTCGTTCGACCCCCGCCAGGGTCGCGACCCACAGGTTGAGAACCGCTGGGATAGAGCATTGACCTGGGACTCTGAACACCCAGGTTCAAAACCCCAAGGTCACTGGCTTGAGTGCGAGCTCACCAGCGTGAGTGCAGTGTTGCTGGCTTGAGTATGAGATCACGAACGTGACCCCATGGTCACTGGCTTGAGCCCAAAGGTTGCTGGCTTGAAGCCCAAGGTCACTGGCTTGAGCCCAAGGTCGCTGGCTTGGGCAAGGGGTCACTGGCTCAGCTGGAGTCCCTGGGTTAAGTTACATATGAGAAAGCAATCAATGAACAATTAAAGTGCCACAACTATGAGTTGATGCTTCTTATCTCTTTTCCTTCCTCTCTGTCTATCCCTGGCTCGCTCGCTCTCCCTGTTGTTAAAAAAGAAAAAAAGAAAGAAAGAAAGAAAAAAGAAAGAAAAAAAAGGAAAGGAAAGGAAAGAAAAGAAAAAGTGTATACTATCTAACTATCTAAAGGAACATAACATCATTCAAAAACTTCTGATTATGTCTTCAAGTTTTTTTGCCTGGCATTAATTAAAAAATTACCAAGTAAATTGGGAAATAAGACAATTGATAAAAAAACCAAAGGGGGGGAAAACAGACAAAATAGGTGGATCTATAGGAGATTTAATTATTGCAGTGATTAGACTTTGGTTTTAAAATAACTTGGGTTTATATATTAAAGAATATACAGCATGAGAAAAAGAATTTCAGCAGGAATTTTATCTATTAAAAACAATCAACTGAAAATTATAACTAAAATGAAAAACTCAGCAAATGGGTTTAACAGATTAGAAGTGAGAATTAGTGAACTAATATAGATTAATAGAAATATCCACACTGAAGCATGAAGAGAAAGAAAAAGGATGGAAAATACAAAAAAGCATGATACATGAGACACACAAAACACTTCTAAAACACAATTTATGCACATATACATATATAAGTATATATAAAAACATGCTTTCAAATGGACAAAAATAACACAGATAAATGAAAGCCAAAATGAAATAGAATATATTTAAAGTGTTGAAAGAAAATAACTAGATTTCTACATCCAGCAAAAATATCATTAAAAAAAATGAAGGCAAAATGAAGACTTTAGATAACAAAAACCTAGAAAATTTTACACTAGAAGACATGCATCAATAAAATTACTGAAGCAGATTTTTGAGACAGAAGTGAAATGACCCCAGATTGAATCATGAAAATACAAGACATGAAAGACAATTAAAAGGGTAAATATATAGGTAAATTTAAATGACTATAGTCTGTATGAAAAATCAAAAGTGGCTCATGAAGAATTAAATATGATGACTTGATCTATCAGATATCAAAATTATTATAAAGCAATATAGCAACAAAGGAGTATAGTATTGTTGTAGGAGTATACAGTGGATGAATGGAGTACAAAATGATCACACAGAGAAACTTGAAAGATGATAGAATGGGCAATGTGTATAGTGAGATCAGAATGGACTATCAGTAAATTGAGAAAATTGGTTATCCATACAGAAAAAAGCAAAACAGATTTCTACCTTACACTGTACATGAAAACCCAAGGTAGAATATAAACTTAAGTGTAGAAGGCAAAACTATAAAGCTTTCAGAAACATTTTTTTTTTTTGTATTTTTCTGAAGCTGGAAACGGGGAGAGACAGTCAGACAGACTCCCGCATGCGCCCGACCAGGATCCACCCGGCACGCCCACCAGGGGGCAATGCTCTGCCCCTCCAGGGTGTCGCTCTGTTGCGACCAGAGCCACTCTAGCGCTTGGGGCAGAGGCCAAGGAGACATCCCCAGCGCCCGGGTCATCTTTGCTCCAATGGAGCCTTGGCTGCGGGAGGGGAAGAGAGAGACAGAGAGGAAGGAGAGGGGGAGGGGTGGAGAAGCAGATGGGCGCTTCTCCTGTGTGCCCTGGCCAGGAATCGAACCCGGGACTTCTGCACGCCAGGCTGACGCTCTACCACTGAACCAACCGGCCAGGGCCCAGAAACATTTATAGATGAATTTCTTAAGACATCAAAAAAGAAAATATCTACAAATTATTATTAAAATTAAGCATTTCTGTTCCTCAAAATACACCATTAAGAGGGTAAAAATACAAGATGCCACTTTGAAAAGAAATTGGCAGCATGTATAATAAACAGAGGGTGATATAAACTGGAATATATAAATATATCTTAAAGGCAATGAGGAAGAGACAATGCAATAAAAAGATAAGCAGAAGAGGAAAGACAAATGTAACCCCAACACCACATGAAAAGATGATTCATCACAGTAATCAGGGAAATCAAACCACAATAAGGTACTATTTCACTCTCACTGATGGGCAAACATTTCAGTAAGACAAGTCCAAGAGTAGGCAAGAATGTGGGACAATGAGTACTGTCCTGCACTACTGATGGCATGTCAACTGGGGTAATCATCTTGGCTTTACCAAGTGAAGTTGAACATGTTCCTATTCTACAGCCTAGCAATTCTAGTCGGAGGTGTGAGTTCTAGAGAAGCTCTTACACCTGCATATCTCAAGGCACAGCAAAGAGAGTTTATAATAGCAACAACCTGGAGATTACATCAATATCCATCAACAGTCACATGAATAAGAAATTATTGTATACTTTTGTTATGGAATACTGTACAGCAGGTAAAATAAGTAAGCTTACAGTTATACACATGAAAATTGATTAATCTGACAAACACTGTTTAATCTGGTTTAATTTATAAAACAGGAAAGAAGAAAATTTTACATACTAAATAATTTCATTATATAGTATTCATAAGCAGGTAAAACTAAGCAATATCTTATTTGTAGATGCTGACTTAAGCAACAAAAATATAAAGGATATTGGTAACAAAAATTCTGAAGGTCAGTCACCTTTGACAACGGGAGAGTTCAGGAATATGTCTTCAGTGATTAGTATCCAGGGTTTCTGAGGTTCTGGTAATGTTCTAGCTCTAAGTCTGTGGTGGGCATCTATAGGTATAATTAGCATTTCTCTGTGAATTGCTCACATCATACAAAAAGGTTTTTTTTAAGTATATTTCACATTTATTTTTTTTAACAAAAAAACACAAAAGAAATTGTTCTCAAATTCTACTGAGCACTTCATGGATTCCAAAGCAGAATTTTTCACATTCCTTGCCTTGGTCTGGGCTGGGTTTGCTGAACTCCGATCCCTGAAGCCATGGAGCATGCATGTTGGATTAACATGTTCCTGAGCTGGGAATTTTCCTCCATGGTTGGAAGAGCCTGCAGGCAGGCAGAAAATGCTGTTTACTACACACTTAAAATGTTTTGGTAAAAAGGAGGGATGAGATAATGGAGGTTATAAGGAAAGAGGCTGTGTACAACTTAACAGGTAATATATAGAAGAATTTTAAATTTGCCTTTGGAAACTCATAAGAATTGATCTGGTTTGGGGATGGTAAAAAACACTGTTTGTTATTATGGTGAGAAGGGGCATTCAAATTCTAGTGCCTGGATTTGCTTTGATCCTCTTCTATGAACGAAGCTGACCTTAGCAATCCACTGTTTAGGTTTTTTTTTTTCTTAACTTTCCATTTTAATGCTGCTTTTCAAACCCTTATGCAACCTTCTGTATTGGCTAAATTATTTATCAGGTTATACAGCGCTGCATGTGTTTGTCCTGAGTGGAACTAATAACGGAACTGTATGCACTTTGTGCATCCATGGGCTACTGGATGGATAACTTTTCAAGCAGTTAAAATAGAGAGGAACTCAGGATCATAAGTGAAAGAAAGCAGAAGCTTCCAGGTGCTCTAACAACTTTTTAACCTTCTGCCCTATCTTCCCCATTCCAAATTCATAGCTTTCTTTCAACATGGTTTCAGACACCAAACAAGTTTTTATTCCCTCACAATTATTATCATCATCTTCTTCTAAACTGTCATAAAACTCAGTGGAGTTCTCAGAGAACAACAAATGGAAAAATCTGGACTTCAGTGATCACTCGGGTCCCCAAAGCAGTCACTACCTGCTCACGATCAGAAGAGTGAGAAGGGCCTTTACAAACCTAGCCCCACCACTGAGCCATCTTAGGGACACATATTCTAAAGTTCATCTAGTTTCATGCTCAAAGTGCCATTTCTTTTTCTAAGTCTCTGAAGAGGCTCCTTTGCCTTCAGCTTTTGGCTTAACATTTGCAGTCACAGGGAGCTTGGTACTTTATAAGGCAGCTTTTACACAAAACTTCCAAAATGTTATAGTTTTGACAGAAAATACATCACCCAAGAAGCTCATATAAAAACAATCGGGGGGTAAGCTGCAGACTAGTACTGGAGCTTCCCAGTGGAAGACATGTTAAATCTAATGTGGCCACAGGTCATAGGGCATCCATCCAAGATGTGAAGTGAACCCCCTCTGGGTCCTGTAGGTTTGGGCAGGAACGGAAGGAGTTGGGATCACTCCGTCTGTCTCTGGTCCCAAGGCCTCTTGTCTTTGCTTCTGCTTTGGGAGTCTGCTCTGTTCTCCCTCTGCTCTTGACAACACGACGTTTTCAAGCTTTTATGTGTCCTTGTAATTGGCTTGCCTGCACTCTAGTTGGCCACAAAAGCAACCTAGCCCAAATTTTACACAAACTTTTCTTTCAAGTGCTCCCTTTCCCATCATCTAGCTCAGTGTCTCACAAACCTTAATGTCCACAAAATCACCTAGAGCAGGGGTCCCAAAACTACGGCCCATGGGCCACATGCGGCCCCCTGAGGCCATTTATCCGGCCCTGCCGCACTTCCGGAAGGGGCACCACCATCTCATTAGCCAAAAGCAGGCCCATAGTTCCCATTGAAATACTGGTCAGTTTGTTGATTTAAATTTACTTGTTCTTTATTTTAAATATTCTATTTGTTCCCGTTTTTTTTTTTTTTTTTTACTTTAAAATAAGATATGTGCAGTGTGCATAGGGATTTGTTCATAGGTTTTTTTTATAGTCCGGCCCTCCAATGGTCTGAGGGACAGTGAACTGGCCCCCTGTGTAAAAAGTTTGGGGACCCCTGACCTAGAGAACTTGCCAAAATGCAAACAACTGTTTCAGCAGGTCTAGAGCAGGGAGTGTACATTTTTAATAGTTTCCTAGCTGACATAGATGCTGCTGGTCCACAGATCACACCTTGTGTAGCAAGTGAATGAGGACCCAGTTTCCCGGTTCCAAATCCCAAATTCCTAGGAGAAGAAATTTGATTATCGTGGTCTAATTATTGTTGATTTACTCACCCTGGATCACACTGCTCCAATTAGCCATTGGCAGGAGAAGGACAAATGTAATGCAAATATAGCTACCTTGGTTGGCTTTTTCAGTAGAAGCCATGGGTAGATTGGGTAGTTCAAAACCTTCTAATACACCTACAGAACGGGGCAATTAAAACCCAGATCATTTTTATACAAATGGCTCTCTAAAGCAAATTTTGCCTCTCTTGCACTTATGCAATTTTTCTGATGTTTGTCTGAGGCTTATATCTGTCAAATTAAAATATTTCAGAGAAGAAAAAAAAACTATAAATTATCTTCTTAAAATAGGTTTGCATATTTTAAATTCTTTTCTGTCATGTCAGTGAAATTTTGAAAGAAAGGAAAGACTTGCTTCCAGTCCGCCATCCTAAAGAGGAGCCCATTATACTGCATTCTTTATCTTTACGTCAGGCCTTACTCAGTGCAAATTTGCAATTCTAATCATCAAATGTTCCTTTCCAGGATAGCTTCTTCAGGTTGGCTTGGGTGGCCCTTCCAGGGGTTTGTGATTGTGATTTCCAAACTGTGTGAATGAAGTCCAGAGGGAAACATTGTAGTTCAGAACTAAAGTCAACATCCCACCCACCCCCACCCCATGCAGGATGTTAATTCCCATTAGAGTAGCTCCCTTTATCCAGTTGCACTTTTTTTAAAATTTTGGTTACCCACGGTCAACCATGGTCTGAAAATATTAAATGGAAAATTCCAGAAACAAACAAGTTATAAGTTTTAAATGGCACACTGTCCTGAGTAGCATGACAAAATCTTTCACTGTCTCCCTCTGTTCCACCTGGGATGTGAATCATCCCTTTTCCAGCATCTCCAGGCTGAAGACACTCCCCACTCCAGGAAGCAGTCAGGAGCAATCTCAGTTATCAGGTTGACTGTCCTGGTATCACAGTGCTTGTGTTCAGGTCGCCCTCACTTTACTTGTAATGACCCCAAAGCACAAGAGTAGAGATGCTGACAATTCAGGTATGCCTAAAGAGAAGCTGCATGTACTACCTTTAAGTGAAAAGGTGAGTATAGCAAAGTAAGATATTTTGGGAGAGAGAGAGAGAGAGAGAGAGAGAGAGAGAGAGAGACCATAACTTTACTACAGTATATTGTTATAATTGTTTTATTTTATTAGTTGTTATTACTGTTAATCTCTCACTGGGCCTAATTTATTAATTAAACTTTATCACAGATGTGTATGTCAGGGAAAAAGCCATTATATATAAGATTCAGTACTATCTGAGGTTTTAGGTCTCCACTAGGGGCTTTGGAATGTAACTCCCATGGATAAGGGACACTGGGAATGATGTCAGCAGTTTACTTTTACTCCCTAATCTAGATGCTTACTGCTTGATAATGATACTATAGTGCTTTCTCATTCCCATCAGCACCAATGCTTTTTTAGCTTCTAGTCCATCAGTAATTTCTAGAGACTGAAGTACTGGAAGGGGTGTACAAGGGAAAGGGGATGACAGGAATAGAGGCAACAGGTTCATGAGAAAGTTCTCTGGCATGGTATCAAGGAGGGTAAAGAAATTATTCTAGCTTGGGGAGTTTAAGAAGAAATACTATAGCCGTTGGTTCAGTCCTGGATTGTCAGAGTTGGTCCTATCGTTCATTCACCTTTTAAAAACTGGTCCTAGCAAAATCACATGATCATTTGGGCTCTGCAAGAGGTCAGCCATAATTCATTGTACTGGCACATTAATTTAATCAGAAACTTGACTTAGTGTCCATCTCTTCACTGTGTCAATTAAGAGGCATAGCCACAATGGATAGATTCATTTTGGATGCAAAGAAAATCAAAGTACTCTCAAAGATTTGTTAGGCCAAGAAGACATTCACCTGGGACCACTTTAGAGGTCAATTTTCAAAACCCCATGAAAAATAAATGGAAGTATCCTTGTGTGAGTCTGGTTAGCATCTGTAGCACTGCATTATGCATGATCCTGGCCAGGTTCACGGTGCATCTATTCATCACACTGTTTCAACAAGAGTTTCCCACTTTAACCAAATGGTAGATATCAAGACCAAATCCATAATCTCCACACTCGGGTTTTCTTGGCAGGAGCCTCTCTGTCCCTTTTTTAAAACTATCTGTAATTTATGTTTGGTATATGTTTGGTGTAACCATGGAGGTTTGGCCTTTTCCTTTAAGGGGGCAGTTTGAAGGTTTATAGACATTAGCCAAGTCTTAATATTTACTTAATAATTTTTCTTTTTGCATCACTGTCATTTTTAAAATTCAAATAAACTTATCATTAGTCAGTCTAAAGGTAAATCTCATCTAGGCAGTTAATAAATATGACTTTCATGTAGATATTATAAGAAAAAACCCCACAAATTTGATTCCTACCCTCTGAGTTTATACACATATACACAGACATAAAGCAAACTGCATTGTGGGGATTTTTTTTCCCCTAACAGCAATTAATTTATTCATTTTAATGCTAGACTATATAAAATGAAAGATTGCATTTGAATTATAATTACAATAAATTGAGTCATTATGACTGCCAAATTAGAATGATTTTTGCGTTTATAGGCATTGCATTTTTGGATACCACAGCAAGTAGGAAGCCCATGTCTGTTTAGCTCAGTTGTGAACATCCTCCCGAAACAAGCTTGCAGGTTCCATCCCTGGTGAAGGCACATACGGGAAGCAAACAATGAGTGCACACGTAAGCGGAACAACAAAATGAATGCTTCTCTCTCCCTCTTTCTCTTTTTGTTCCTCTAAAATCAACCAGTAAAAAGAAGAAAGCCCCTGTGCCACTTTTCTTTCCTTCTACAGACTTAATCTATGCCAGTGGCTATCAAAAGTCTTTCAGACTGCTGAGTATGTCTTTAAAACTTTCCCTCTTGATCAAGATAGTAATTACCATTGCTAAAAAAATTTATTTTGTTTATTCTGACTGTGTTCCAAACCTTTGGCACTAATTTGTTTTATATTGTTTGCCCTGCTGTTGTAGCAGTCTCAATTTCTTCTGATTAGGACTATTGTTTAAACCTTGTGAATGACTGTTATTTATCAGAAAAAAATATTTTAGTCCAATCACTATTGATGTGGGTTGTCACTGGACTCAAATATCAGATAACTGTGTACAACAACTGAACCTTTCCTGCCAAACTTTAGCTGTATCTCAGGCAATGGGTTAAGTGCTGACACTTACTAAAACTTACCAACTTCCATGATTGTCACATTTAATTTTTTTACATTATGCCATTAAATTAGACATATTTGTACAATGACCCAGACTTCCAGAAGCCAAATCTCCCCTTTTCCTAAAGAATGACTTTCCTGAAGGAGAATAGACCTCATTTACAGATGTTAGTCAGTTGTTCCTTTGTTTCAGAAAAGTTTGGAATTGAGACAAATTGGAGGACATGTGTAATTTTTGACATGAAAAGTGGAAAGATGGATATGAACCTAAAGCATAAATTTTTCACTTGGTTTTATAGGCTTAAACAGAGCTGGAATAATGTTCTTTTGCAACTCTGGACGGCAAGCAAAGCAAATGCCCCAGTGGTTCCTGCAGGCTGTGAGCCTGCTTTACTGGGGAGCGGAGAAGTGCTTTCAAGTGGTACCTATGTCAACAGTTTATTTTAATGGTTAGGTGTTTACTTTTCATCCAACATTTTACTATGGAAAATTTCAAAATACAGCCAGGTGGAAAGAATTCTACACCAAACACCCATAAGCCTACCACCTGCATTCACCCATTAACATTTTACAGTACGTGCTTTTCGCTTATCTAACCTATCCATCCTTTGATCTGGGCATCAATTTATTTTTAATTTTTAATTTATTTTTATTTTTTTATTTTTTTTAAATTTTTTTACAGAGACAGAGTCAGAGAGAGGGATAGATAGGGACAGTCAGACAGGAACAGAGAGAGATGAGAAGCATCAATCATCAGTTTTTCGTTGCGACTCCTTAGTTGTTCATTGATTGCTTTCTCATATGTGCCTTGACCGTGTGCCTTCAGCAGACTGAGTGACCCCTTGCTCGAGCCAGCACCTTGGGTCCAAGCTGGTGAGCTTTGCTCAAACCAGATGAACTCACGCTCAAGCTGGTGACCTTGAGGTCTCGAACCTGGGTCTTCCGCAACCCAGTCAGACGCTCTATCCACTGCACCACCGCCTGGTCAGGTAATTCATTTATTTTTAATGCATTTCATGCATCTTATTTTGAATGCATTGCAGACATCAGTACATGTCTTCTAAAACTCTTCAGTATGCAGAAACTAATGAGAGTTCAATATTTATTTATAGTTTATTTTTCTGCATGAGTAAGATTTACTGAGTTTGATAAAATGCTTACATACACCTGTGTAATCCAAACTCCTATAAAAATAGAAAACATTACTACCACTCCAGAAAGCTCTTTCTTATCTGTTCTTTCCTAAACTCTGTCCTTACCCTTTATTCCCAGGCAACAACTGTTTTGATTTTTTTCACCATAGATAATTTTCCCTGTTCTAGAACCTCAAATAAATGAAATCGTATGGTATGTACTCTTTTATGTAAGGCTTCTTTTACTCAGTTTATTTTTTCTTCATCCCAATAGTTTATTCCTTTATATTGTTGAATAGTGTTCTATTATGTGAATGTATCCCAGTTTATCCATTCTATTGTCTGTTTCCAGTTTTTGGACTTGATGAATACAGCTGCTATGAACATTCTTACACAAGTCATTTTGTATAAAGATATTTTCATTTCCCCTGGATAAGATTGTTGGGTCATAGGATAGGTGTATTTTCTAGTTTTATGAAAAACAGAGAATTTTATGTAACATGGTTGTATCATTTGATATTCTCATGAATAATGCATGAGTGATTTGGCTGTCCTAGAATTAGTCTTTTTAATTTTGCCTTTTCTGGCAATCCGAGTGGTATTTCATTGTGATTTTAATTTGATCTCCCAGGTGTTTATTTTTAATATGTTTTAGGAAAAAGACAATTAGAACATCAAGTCCATGACTTCAGATATATCAGGCATGAGTCAGGGCTGAGTAAAAAGTGGATAAATTTAAGATCAAGTTAAATAAAAATTCCAGGTAAATAATAGTTGGAGTGGTAAATGGATATAACAAAATTTGTGAAGTGGTTTGTGAACAAGTCAAGTTTGAGAAATACTGTTATAGAGAAGGTCATTTTTCAAACTTTATTTCTATGTATTTTTTTAAATTATTTTAGAGAGAGAGAGAGAGAGAGAGAGAGAGGAAGAGCACATGTGTGAGAGAGAAGCGTTTATTTGTTGTTCCACTTAGTTGTGCATTCACTGGTCACTTTTTGTCTGTGCCGTGACCAGGATCGAACCCACACAATGACGCTCAAACTGACGGAGCTAACAGGCCAGGGTCTCCATGGCTTTTATAAATTAAGTTAAAAAATCAACATGTAAAAATCTTTAAGAAGGTCCAATTACCATTACCTATTACAGAGTTATTGAGCTCTGGGGTTAGAATTCTATGTAAACCTCTGTGGAAAAGACTTTAGGCATCACCCTTGCTTTTATGAATGAAAAAGGGGCCATGCACTAACCTGACAAGCGTGGGGGAGGCCTGAGTGGCGCTGGCCTTACAAACTCCGAGACTGAAAGTAACCACATAGGATGGCCTGAAATGAAAACTCTCTAACCCAAAGTGAGTCTTGGCAAGTGGTCATGTCCTAGGCTTGTAGCTTTCTTGACAGAAGTCAATGGTTACCTTAAGTGAGCCTGTCTATTGTCTTTTTTGCATCTAAAATGACATTCCTTTTGCAGGTTTCTCATGTACAACCTCCCTCCAGAGAAGGAGACTACAGACCCCCTCATTGTTATCGTTTTCCCGCATACCATCTCTATGTGTTATAAATGTTCAGTTGACTCTCCTGTACCCACCAATGTAAAACAAGTATGCATCTCTCTGTTTTACTTTTTATCCAATCTCAGAGATTTCCTTGCTTTATCCTGCCTCCCTAATTTACCACCAATGGATTGCCTGTGCCTCCCTTTATGTCTTCTGTTTTGATTCTAATGTAGAAATTAAGCTGCAAAACTGCCATTCTCTGGAGCCTTTTCTCAATCCATTGAGATTTTGCTTCCCAGAAATTGTCAGTATGGCTCAAATAAACTCTTTTTTAATTGAAATTATTGAGGTGACATGGGTTAACAAAACTGCATGGGTTTCAGGGGCACAATTTCACAGCACAAATCTTCTGTACTCTGACTGCCTTGTCTGTTCCATGACCCCCCACCCCACCAAGTCAAGCCTCTTTCCATCACCAAATAAACTCTTACAAGACTTTCCCTTAGGCTGAACATTATTTCATTGACATTTCTGAGAGTCTGCTTTGAACAGTCTAATTGTATAAAATGGGAACAAAATAAAACTGTATTACAAAGGCAAAATAGCAAGATGGATGTTAGTACCTATTAGAGCCTTGCCTGCTGGATGTGCCCCTGGGTTCCACCACTAGCTGGTGTGTGCCCTTAGCAAGGTCCCTTGCTTCTCCGTGCTGCAGTTTGTTCACCTGTAAAGTGTGGGTAGTGATATTAACCACTTTCCACGGAGTTGTGAAGAACATTTGAGTGAAATCAGGTTACGAGCACATAGAAAGTACCATGGAAGGGGTGAACTACCACTGTTACTGTTGTAGGAGAACCAGTCAGCCCAATGACGGAAAGACAATGTGGGCCAACATTTCCCACTGAGGGATGAGGCACCAGAATAAATACCTCAGAGCAGAAAGACGGAGGCCTCCCAGAACAGGCAGATCTTGTCATCAGTCTGGCACCTGCTTCTCTTCTCTGGTACAGCAACTTGCTTTTTCTTCCAGCCACAGCCCTTCCCGATTCTCAGTGTGGGGGAGGCGGAACCCATTCTCGGCCAGGTGACCCAGGCCTGGCCAATCTGCGTTTCTCATCTCTGGTTTACATTAATTGCTCCAGAGATGGACACTTGATCTCAATCAGAATAATAATACTCCTTGATGAGATTTCTGCTAATGCTATTGAGAAAGAGTAACTCCCTTTCTGTGTCAGAGTTGTTAAGCTGGTAAGACATAATGGTGCTACTGGGAGTCATTTTGCCACTCCCTGGGAAGAGCCTGCCTGAATCCCACTGAGAGAGATGCAGACCTAGAGACTGAGAGAGAGGGAGAGAGAGAGAGAAAGAGAAAAATTGACACATTTGAGCAACCGACTCCAGCTGTATTGATCACACCTTACCAGTAGTTGTGGATTAACACAAGCTTTTTTGCCTAAGCCAGTGTGTTTGGTTTCTCTCATTTGTGAGAATCCCGATGAATACATTCAAGGGCAGACTTGTGCAGGATAATATCCTTGGGTTAGGGTGACTTTGCTGCATGTGTGTAAATGTCTTTCCCCGCTGAAACTTCTGTATGTGGCTTGTACAGATTACATGGAGATACTGGCAGAGCTAGGTTTGGGAAACCTTTCAACAGATCAAGGAGGCAGTTATGGAGAGAAATGATGCCAACAAGTTTATTGTGTAGCAGCCGTGGGAACCAGGAGGAGACACACTAGTTCTCAGGGTCATCTGATTCCATGGTCTGTGTGAGATGGAATGGAGTGGGATGGGAGTGAGGCAAATCTAGGATCTCTGGATATTTTCCTGGCTGAAAATGGCTGAAAAGGGAGAGAAAAGAATTACTGCTTTCTTTTCCTTATTTTTCTTCTCAGCCTGCCTCTTTCAAATGTTGCTACTGCGACTACCAGAACTCTGCTTACAGTTAGCAATAATTTTTGATAACATCTCTGATAACAATCCTCCCTTAAAAACATGGTGTAATTATCTGATTTCAATTGGCCCAACTTCTGGAAAAAGTGCCTTTCAATCATCTTGTTGCACTGGAACTAAGGCTAAGATCATCACATCTATATTTAGTGACTTTAATCACAGTATCAATAAATATGGCTTCTCATTGCAAAGCTGGATAATTTCATTTAGCCTTGTTAACATCTCGTGTGCCTCAAAGAGTAATTACAGATAATGAAAAAGTTTAGGTTCAAAGGATTGTGTATATTACTGCATAATGAATGGAGAGTACTTGAAAGATGTCATAGGGTTAATCACCGAGGGCTAAAACTGTCTGCTCCTGCACGGCTGAAGGAGGTGACAGAAGCTCTTTCATGGTATACAGCCATTGCAACTCCACCCAGACCTAAATTATAGAACCCTAATCACTCAGGAAAATGAAGAGAAGTCGTGCTAAGAAATAAATGGGTTCAAAGAGTATGGAGGAAACAGAAGCCAGTAAAATTAACTTGTGATGATTAGCAAGAATTATCTAGCCATGGCCCATTCATTCTCCATTTATTCATTTATTTTATATTCACTTATTAGGAAATTTATCAAGACATATTGCAGACTGTACAAAGGGCTGGGTATAAAATGAGGTTGCCATCACAGAGTGTATAGTCCATCTGGGAAGACGGATGTGAAAGTAAGATGGTGATTTTTACCACAGAGGAAAATTTTGGTGTGAGATGTTGGAATCTAACCTAGTCTGCAAGGTCAGGACAGACTTCCCTCTGACACTGGAGCTGAGATAAGGGGAAGAAGGAAGAGTTAGGTCAGGAGGAAGTAAGCAGTTGAGATACCACTTCCAACCACAAGAACAAGTGAATGTGAAGACCTTGAGATGGGGATCAGCTGGCTCTTTGGAAGAACTGGAAAAACATGAGAATGGTTGGAGGAAAGTGAACAGGGAAGGTGTGGCTGGAGATGTGTGTGGGAGCTGAATTGGGTGAGTCTTTCTTGGTCATGTATTGGAGGTTGGGTTTCCACAAAAGGCTGGCAGAACCACAATACTATATGATAGGTTTAACGGGAAATTGTAAATATTCTTATCATTGGCACTTACTTTATTTTAGATGTACATGGGATTCTTTTCACTTTATTTTGAAGCTTTCTTCACTACAAATAAAAGTGAGGTAGAAAAATTTATGAGACAAAAGAACTAAATAAGTCAACAAGAACAGGAAGTTTAAAGGAGATGGGATTTTCTTTGTTCCATTATACCATTTTAGAAGTTTTTTTTTTTTTCCTTTTCTATTTGCATGTTTTGGAAAACAGCAAACAAAAGCTGTCAAATCATTTTGTGAAATAGTTGTCTTTCCAAACTTCATTAAATTTTTAAGGTTGTCACTGACTGTGAGATTTAAAAGTTTATTCTAGAATAAGCCAATATTTATAAGGGATTAACTGAAAGTTTAGAGCAATGTAGTATAAGAGCGTGAGCTCTGAACTTAGATTAATCAGATTCAAGTCTAGCTTTATCGCTCATTGAATATGTACCATCGAATATGTTGTTTAACCTGTTTCTCTTATTTCTCTTATCTGTAAAACGCAGACAATAATATAACTACTTTATAGGGTTGTTGTGAGAATTATAAAATAATGCAAGGTGCCTGATAAATAAAATAGTATATGAGCAATCAATCAATTATTAATTAATACATAAAAATTTTCCCACTAAAATACATTGTGAAAATTTCTATGTTTCTTGTCATATATATTATTTTATAAATATATGTGTGACAAATAACAAAAATAAATCCATATATACAAACACTAGATAATATATAAAAGTTGTGGAAGGCCACTTTTCTGTGATCTGTGTTAGCCTGGTCCTGGGGCTGCTTGGGAAGACACTCCCCCTCAATCCTCACCACACCCAGCAGTTCCTAGTTGGGTTATGCTGAAATTTGACCCTAATCATGGGTGTGATGATGGGGGTGTGGTAGCAGACCATGAGAAGGGCAAGCATTGTCTTGTGAGGCTCTTCAGTAAGGTGAACTGTCTTCAGGTAAGGTTGTAGGGTGTGGGAGGGGCCCTCCACTGCACGGAGAATCTGGAAGGTATGGGTTTCAAGGTTCTCAAGTGAATCTCTGCATAGATCCCATCACAATGCTCAGTGTCCCACTTCTTCCCCTTTAAGGCCCTGACTTTGGCTTTTCTCAAAATCCAACCTTTTCTCAAATTCAGCCATTCTCATAATTAAGTCTTGCAGCTGCAGGAGATGAGGGTCATTGTAAAATCTGCCAAGGAAGAAACCTTTTCACTCTCATAATTTACTTTACAATCTTTTTTTTTTTTCTGAAGCTGGAAACGGGGAGGCAGTCAGACAGACTCCCGCATGCACCCGACCAGGATCCACCCAGCACGCCCACCAGGGGGCGATGCTCTGCCCATCTGGGGCACTGCTCTGTTGTGACCAGATCCACTCTAGCGCCTGAGGCAAAGGCCATAGAGCCATCCCCAGCACCCGGGCCATCTTTGCTCCAATGGAGCCTCAGCTGCTGGAGGGGAAGAGAGAGAGACAGAGAGGAAGGAGAGGGGGAGGGGTGGAGAAGCAGATGGGCGCCTCTCCTGTGTGCCCTGGCCGGGAATCAAACCCGGGACTTCCGCACGCCAGGCTGACGCTCTACCACTGAGCCAATTGGCCAGGGCCTACATTCTTGATTAAGTAGGTCTGCAGTCATTTTCTCTTTTTATTAAATCCCCCAGT
The DNA here is from genome assembly GCF_036850995.1 of Saccopteryx leptura. Lineage (NCBI taxonomy): Eukaryota > Metazoa > Chordata > Mammalia > Chiroptera > Emballonuridae > Saccopteryx > Saccopteryx leptura. The sequence continues at coordinate 93,336,748 of NC_089507.1, forward strand.
ATTTAAACTTACTATTTCCCACAGATCTTGCAAATGCCTCTCTCATTTTACCAGTTAATGTCCTCTTTCCACCTGTTTCCCATTCCAGTTCTCCACAAGTAAAGGTCTTAAGCAGTCACCATGTTGGGAATCAGTAGCTCTCCACCTCCCACCAGCAATGTGCCTTCCTTTCCAACCAGGAGGCTAGTGATGCCTAGTACCACCCTTAGCACTGCTTCTTGGCACCATTTGCAATACCAACTCTCAGGTTGGATTCGCTTAAAGGAGCCTGATGTGGAGTTTATTGTTCAGGTTATTTATTGGGAGAGTGCTCTCTGGAGAAGAGGAGTAAGAGAAGCAGGAATAGGGCAGGGAGGAAAAACTAAACAAGGGTGTGGTATAAGCTGGACATTAGCTTTCCCTTGTAGAAGAACTGACCACACCTGGGGTAAGAGGCCAGTCTTTTGTACATCAGTTAGATATTGATCACAGTCTGCATTATGCATCACCCCACATTATCCATATAAATAGTGGGCAATTCTTCATTGCGTTATCAGCTGTTGAAATAAACTAGGTCCCAGGTGGAGCTTAGGTAACTTTAATGGCCCTTTAAATACTCCTCTAGACAGTCCATCCCATGCATGGCCAACATATGGCGCGTGGGCCAGATCTGGCCCGTGTAATGAGTTTATGTGGCCCACGATTAAATTTTTAATATTCTTTGCATGCCGCACAGTGGAAATTAAATAAGTGGTACTTTTAAATTGTTATACATAAACTATGATATCTAACCACTGTACAACAATGAAAGTTAAAATCTCAGCTACTCAGAAGTGGAAGCGTCTTTGATTATTGGAAAGTGAGATATTTAAGAAGATAGTGATATGCAGAAAAGAATTTCATGTGTGACTAATCTAGGGTTAACTTCCAATAATTGGTCAAATGGATTCACGATACTTATTTATTTTTTAAAAAAATTCCATTATAAAGATTTGCAACTTTTGTACTCATCTGTGCAATTTTTATAAGCAATTGAATAATGGAAAATATAGACACTTAAAAAAACTTGCCAAGGAATATTTAGTAATCTTCAGCTCAACTTATATTTGTGAACAAACTTTTTCTTTAATGAATCTAAATAAAAGTACAAGATCAAGATTGAATGATTTACATTTGGAGGCTGTGTTAAGAATAGCTACTACAAGTATAGAGCCAGATATTAAAAAAATAATAGGCGATGCAAAGCGCCTCAACACATCACATTAGTTTTTCTGTTAATTTGTTGTACTAAATTACTTACATTTATTCATAAACAAATTACATAATAAAATTTTGTTTACTTAAATGAATTGTTTTGTATTTAACATTTTTTAATTTTAATATTTCATCTGGCCCGTGAAAAAAGTTTTCTTTCTAATCTGGCATTTATTCATAAACAAATTACATAATAAAATTTTGTTTACTTAAACGAATTGTTTTGTATTTAACTTTTTTTTTTTTTAATTTTTTTTGTATTTTTCTGAAGCTGGAAACGGGGAGAGACAGACTACCACATGCGCCCGACTGGGATCTACCCAGCATGCCCACCAGGGGCGACGCTCTGCCCACCAGGGGGCATGCTCTGCCCCTCCGGGGCATCGCTCTGTTGCGACCAGAGCCACTCTAGCGCCTGGGTCAGAAGCCAAGGAGCCATCCCCAGCACCCGGGCCATCTTTGCTCCAATGGAGCCTCGGCTGCGGGAGGGGAAGAGAGAGACAGAGAGGAAGGAGAGGGGGAGGGGTGGAGAAGCAGATGGGCGCTTCTCCTGTGTGCCCTGGCCGGGAATCGAACCCGGGACTTCTGCACGCCAGGCCGACGCTCTACCACTGAGCCAACCGGCCAGGGCCAACATTTTTTAATTTTAATATTTCATCTGGCCCGTGAAAAAAGTTTTCTCTTTAATCTTGCCCGGGGGCAAAAACTTGGCCAGGCCTGGTCTACCCAGTCAGCCAGTCCCCAAACACCAGCCAAACTCTGGGCTCTGTACTTGCTCCTGGTTCTTTCTCAATCCAAACAAGGTTTACTCTATGGCTTCAGCCAATCAGATATTTTTGATTTTTCTTTCTTGTTCTTTATTCTTTACCCTATGGAAGCCTTCTGCCTTCTGCCCCATTTGCAGTTCTCTGAATGGAGACTGTCCACTTTACAAAGTGAAATAAAGTTTGCTTATATTGCCTAAAATGTCTTCTTTAATCATTTTTTTAACACAGCCACCACACACAGCAGCTGCTGTGCACCAAGGTAAAGAGAGTGGGGGCACCCACAACCTCCACCCTAGTCATCACTATCATTGTCATGAGGGATAATACTGAAGAGCTGTTTGCGGTTTTAAAACTAGAAAGTTTCTCTTTAAAGGTTTCTGTGAAACTACTGCTATCTTTTTTCTTCTATAAGGGGTATATGTTTTTCTAAATGTTAAACTGTGTCCAAGTGGAAAAGCCTTTTATTTTGAAGAGGATAGCAAGATAATTTATTAAATAGAGAGCTAATAAAAAGATTTATTGTAATAATTTTCTCTACAAGGCTTCCAAACACACTTCGACACACACTGTTTTCCTAAGAATGTCTCTCTGTTGGGTTCTGAGGTAAGAACACTTTTTTTTTCTGGGTCAACTGTAATCCAGGCAAAGTTTTCTAAATTGGTGAATTAAGCCACTGTCTCCTGCTTACAACAAGCTAAGAAGAATACAATATCACATTATACACTTGCAAAAAATGCATGCAGAATTAACATTTGTTGTAGAAAAATCCATTTTGCCTCATTCATTTCAAGTAAGCACCTGAGAAAGCTGCTGGGAAACTTCCAGAGTGATTTTTTGAAAAATAAATGTGAATCTATTTATAATTTACAAGCAAATAAGCTTCAGGCATGTTCTTATAGTGTCAAGCTACCCTGGCTAGTCCTCACAGCAGAAAAAAAAATTTTAAAGAACTTTTCTGAAAGGAACTAATTTTCTTCCCACATTTGGCCTACGTGAAGGAATTTGGGGAAATTTTGCATTTAGTGAAACCCACTTATAAATTTTTCTTATGAAAATATTAGAACCATTGCAGCAATGGCGGGGACAAAAAGCACTTGATCTTTGTTCAAGTCGCTGGTTATGAATAGAGAAAGCGAAAGCTGGTAAGGTCTGCGGTGCCAGAGTTGTGGGCTCAAGTATCTTGTTAAAAGGTAAAGACTTACACATTTCAGTATTTATATACGTTTCTAAGACCACAAATAGATATGAGCTTTCAGGAAAAGAATGCTGAAGAGGTGGACTGCTTCTCTTGCCAGGAGACAGAATTTTCGAGCAGCTCTCAGGAGAGCAATAATGACCCAGCGTGGGTTGATTGATTTGCAACTGGATAGGTAATAACTTGAAGAAAGTGTTCTAGACATATTTGGAAGTCATGATTTCTCTGTTGGACTGACTTGAAAATTTAACTGTCCCCCCAGATGTTGTGTGATCTATAAAAAATATAGTGACTTGTGAGCTTTCAGAGGTGGGTGATGAAGGGTGATGGTGATGTGTTGAAAAAAAAAATTTCTTTTTTGGTCAGGAATGGTGGCTTGGTTTGATGTATGCTAGCTAGCACGTGTTGAGGGCTCAGGATGTCCCAGGCACTACAAAAATCTTCAATGTATTTACTTATATGGGAGGTACTTTGACTACCCACATTTTATAGATAAGGAAATTGAGGCAGAGAGGGTAATTTGCACATACTTACACAGCTAGTGAGTAATAGAGTAAGGTTTAAACCTGGATAGTTTGACTCTAAATAACATGCTTTTTATTATTTTACTACAGAGTCTCCAAGTTTATTTACATTACCAGGAAAAGAATTCTGTAGGATTACATCATTCAAGTTACTTTGAAGCAAGGCAGTGTCCCTGCAAAAAAAGTTTAAAAAATCAGATAGTTTTCTGATGAATTCAGTTAATTTTATTTGGCAGACTATTTTGAAAGAGTTGAGTTGTTGACGGTGGTTTTTAAGTCCTCAACTGCTGTTTTTCCAGTCAGTTTTCCTAAGGCCTCCACTTAATTTTATTGACTGAATTCGTACCAGCTGAAAAGAACAAAAAAGCACAGTGATACAAATGAAGAAAGTACCCCAGATGTGACCTTGAACAGGCTTCCCTTTGCTAGCATGGTTTTATAGCTTTGGAGAGCAACATGGAACTTTAGTTGAGAAAAATGTTGGAGTGATGATGATCCTTAGAAATCACCTGGAGATGAGCAAGCTAAGTGTCACTGAAGGTCAGTGACTTGTGCGAGATCAGAGGCAATAGTTCATAAAGCGGCTTAGAGGGTAGAAGGTTTGCTTCCTAGAACAGGGATCTTTCCACAACTGTACCCTGTAAATTGAAGAAGCAGGTTGTCAGGCAACACTTGAAAAGTAACAGTGAAAGTAACAGCTCTGGTGACAAGGTGTTTGTTGATAAAGAGGCAAAATCTAATGGTAACATTTCCCTGTTGGAAATCTCCTGGGCCATTCAGCCATAGAGAGTGCTCTGGGGGAGAATACGTTGGGCTCAGGTTTACTCTTTGGTACAAAAGATGCCTGACAATGAGGTGGCTGGGGCTGACTAGGATGGCGATAATGACAAGTTGGCAACCAAAATGAGAATAAAACAGATTTACGGCTTGAAAACCCAACCCAAACCACAGTAAAAAAGAAAAACAAGAGACTATCAATTGCCAAGGACTCCTGGGGACTTGACATCTCAGGAAATTAGGCCAACTTCTTCATATGTCTGTCTTTTGACTATATTATGATACTATAATCCTACCTTTGACAGCTGTGGAATAGTTGAATTGTGATTGATTTAAAGTCACAGAAAAAGTGCTTATCTCTAGAAATTTATTTAAAATATCACAGCTAAAAGGACGAAATATTAGTGTCTTATATTTCTAGGCACATAAATACGTATTGACTAAATAAATAAATGAATGTTTGCTCTAGCCAGGATTTTGTATCCCTAGTAAATATTTAGCTATTTTATGTGGAACAAAATTTCTAAATAATGATCAAAACACTTGAGGCACAGAGGTTAAGTAACTTGCCCGTAGTTACACAACTAGTGAGTGTAGATTACTTGTAAATTACTTAGCTAAAATTTAATTAAATAATTGCCAGTTAGTATCAGTTGCATAATACTTTTTTGGACTGTTTTGTACAATTTCTATAAAGCATTGATTAGCTTTTTGTTAATAATGAGAGAACAGAGCTGGCGCCTTAAGGTTTACATGCATCTAATATTCTGTACAACTAAATTTCTGCTTTTCTATTCAGCTCACCTTGTTAGATGAGCATCAAACTGTCTTGTACCAATTTACTGGGAATATTGCAGAACAAGTGAGAAAATGCCCAAAGCACTTTGATAATCTTACTTGTGTATGCCTGGTGATTATAATTAAAATCTGGGTGTTTTTTTTTTCTTTTTCTTTTTCTGTGAGCAGCACATAAGTGGGTGCATAGTCTTTGAAATAAGTTGATTTTTAACCTTACTATGTAGTTAAATTCAGATTAATTCAGAAATATTAGTATTTTAGAGTAGAAAAAATTGGTAATTTCCCACACAAGAGAAACTCTGACTCCTGAGATGGTTGATTCTTGGTCTGAGGTAGGACAAGAAAAGGATGAGCGAGGGCCATCCTGTTGTGCCGAAGGAAGGAGGCCGTCCAAGACTTCTGAGGACGTGCCAGAGGACAGTGGAAGGCTGCTCAGAAATGAGCCAACTTGAGCAACTGAAAAAGAGTGGCTACAATTGATTGAAACATATTGAGTATATAAAAATTTGTGGGTTCACAAATATAACGAGAAAAAGAAATAAGTAGAAAGGAAAAAAAATCTCAAAACTCATTTGTCACCAGACAAATGAGGTGACCGATGCACCAAATTAATATTCTGAAAATTGCCATTCAAGGCAAGAATGAAGGATTTATCCTGCTTTACCTGTATAGTCTCCTACATAAATTACATTTTAGAATGCCTGCAGTGTCTCAGTTGATGAAGAATAAGTTTTAATTAAGGAAAAGTATTTTAGTTATTAAATGTGGGGAAAAAATAACAGAATTATGAAATCTCAATTTTTTTTTTTATCCTCCAGTGAAATACATTATTCAGGCAACAATTATCAAAATGGATGGCAAAAGTATTAGGTGAAAGGTTTATAGGGAACTCTATATTTGAAAGATCTCGAAGTGGTAGACTATAGTATAAGGGGGAAGTCAACGTTATAATGGGATGGGAGGCAGGTAACTATCTGAGCCACCTGGTCAGTACTAGTCTCCTAAAAAGTAGGACATCAGGCATGTGCGCCTCCTTTGAGAAGCAATATGAAATACATAATATTACCTAAAACGTTCTTGCCAAAACTTAAGCTTGAATCTAATCAGACTTTAAGATCTGATTTTTCATTTCCATCCAACCAGGGACAGAGAAATAAGTTAAATGATAGCACAAGCTAACAGTCAGAAAAATCCAGAGCATGAGACATATGATAGTATCATCAATTCTGTCTCTTCAACAAAGTACTTAGCAAGAAAAAAAAAATAAGCCAGAGGAGCTTTCTGTAAAATGACATTAGGAGAAAATCAGGGAAATCTGAAAAATGGCCATGCTATATTACACGATAATAAAATAGTCTTAATTTTGCTAGGCATCATAATACCAATATTGTGGTTATGTAAGAAAATGCCCTTTTCTTTTCCTTAGCAATGCTTGAAATATTTAAGAGTAAAAAGTCATAATGCCTGGGACTTGCTTTAAAACAAATATTATAACTCTGGCACAATGTTAATGTTAAAAATCTAGGTGCTAGGAATATGGGGGCTCCTCACTATTCTCTATACATTTGCGTATGTTTAAAAGTTCTCATAATAAAATGTTGAATCAGTGGTTCGGTAAAATAAAATTACTTATGAATTAAACTCTGGGGATCAATTCAACATATAAAAAAACCTTAAAATTGTTTTTTAAAAATACTCATATATATGTAACTGTGGGATGGTTTGATAAGAACTAAAATAGCTTTTCAGATGTAATAAGGATTTTTCTTATAAATAACCCCTGTGTAGTTACAGGAAAAGGGAGAGATAAACAGGCTCTAATATTCTATTTTGGGAGGATACTGGCTTTATTCTAGTGTTCAGAGCGAGACACTGGTAAAAGCAATTTTGAAAGAAACATTATATTATAATTAAAATGCAGTTACTGTAAAATAATTTGTAGAGTAATACAAAAGTGTAAAGTGCATCAAAATTCTAGACAGGAAGAACCCTTTTATTTTATTTTTAAATAGAATTTACTGGGTGCAGGTTCAGATGTGAAACTCAGTAGAACATCCTCTGCACCCTGCACAGTGCACTCATTGCCCCAAGTAGAGTCTCGTTTGTCCCCCTTCCCCCCTTTGCCCACCCCCACCTCTCCCCAGCCCCCTTTCGCTTGGCTGTCACCACACTGTTATGTGTCTGTGTGTATATTATATACAGTGGTCCCCTCATCTGTCGCGGGGGCTAGGTTCCTGAACCCCCCCCCTATACGCGATAATCCACGAAGTAGAGACCTTATATTTATATATATTTTAAGGCTTTATAAACCTTCCCCACACTCTCACAAGCCTTTTCCACAGCTATTAACCTTTCCTACACTTACTTTGCTTATTTTACTGCAAAAATAAATAAAATAATAAATATATAAAAATACCTATATACTGCAAAATCCCGCAATATAGCAAAAAAATCCAGGATATAAAATTAGATATATACAATTTAAAAATCAATGATACACTGAGATTACAAAAAATGAACCGTGATATGGTGAGGGACAGCCATATATGTGTGTGTGTGTGTGCATATATGTGTGTGTGTGTGTGTGTGTGTGTGTGTATATATATATATATATAATACACATATATATAAAATACACATATTTTTTCCTTAATTGCTTCACATTCTATCATCCAGTTACCCAAAACCTGTTCCCTTTGACAGTTTCCAGTCTGTTCCACGTGTCCATGCTTCTGCTTCTATTTTGTTTGAAAGTTTAATTTGTTCATTAGATCCCACATATAAGTGAGATCATAGGGTATTTTTCTTTCTCCAACTGGCTTATTTTACTTAGCATAATGCTGTCCTGGCCCATCCATGCTGTTGCAAAAGGTAAGATTTTCTTCTTTTTTTACGGTTGAGTAATATTCCATTGTGTAAATGTACCACAACTTGTTTTATCCACCCGTCCACTGATGGGCACTTGGGCTGCTTCCAAATCTTGGCTACTGTAAATAATGCTGCAATGAGCATAGGGGTACATATATTCTTTCAAATTATACCTAAATTAAATAGGGTTTATATAATTCCCATAGTTAAAGCAAAATCCATAACCTACAACCTCACAATGTAGTTACTCTTGTTCAAGTGGACAGACGAGCACAGGTGCCTTCTCAGCACCAACACAACCCATGCAGCTTCCTTCACATGATCCTATTATAGCCATTTCCAAACTAAGGCTTATTTATGAGTTTAAAGGTAAGCAAACAGGTCTATGTTTAATAATGCTTCTAGTGACAAATATTTCATTCACTACTCTTGAATGACAAATGCATATTTAACTAGCTTAGAATTTTGTATGTAAACTACAGAGTTTTAGGGCATTTTAACTATAATTTTCTTTTAAGGTGAGAGGAAGGGAGATAGTGAGGCAGACTCCCCCATGCCTCTGGACTGGTATCTACCCGCCAACCTCATCTAGGGCCAATGCTGAAGTACCAACCTATATTTCACACCTGAGGCTGATACACTCCAACGGAGCCATCCTCAGAGCCTGGTGCCATGCTTGAACCAGTTGAGCCACTGGCTGCTGGAGGGGAAGAAGGAGAAGGGGGAGAGGGAGAGGAGAAGAAGCAGACAGTCGCTTCTCCTGTGTGCCCTGACCGAGTTCCTGGAACATCCAAATGCCAGGCCAATGTTCTATCCACTGAGCCATTGGCCAAGGCCATTTTAACTACAATTTAATGATTTGGGAGTTGTCTATGTTCCCAGAATCTGGCTTCTTTTACTAGAAAGTCTCGTAACAGATACCTGTTCTTGACAGATTCACCCATCACAACCATGATACAGAAAGGCCATTCTATTTTAAGTTCAGATGTTTCTGCTGTGTTCATAGCCCTGGCAATTTGGGATTGTATTATGCTGAAAACTGATATTTAAACTATAAGGAGCAGTAATTCACTTTTATATCCTTAAGAATTCTTTTTATTACAAGATTCAAACAAGAAGTAGACCTGTGGTAAAAAAAAAAATGATATGATAGGACAGGTCAGAATAATATCTGGGCCCAAATATTAGATGCTCAGGTGAAAGATTTTTTGTTCTTCCTCTCCAGGGCCTTGGCCGATCATAAATGAATGCCCAAAGCAGTAAACAAAAAGCAAACTACAACAAAAATGTTGAGAAAGAACTATTTGCCGTGATTGAAAGAAATGATGTTTATGGAGCTCCACCCAAGGACAAGCTTGGCCCTACTCCAGGGTGGGAAGAGACATTCTGATGCAGTGCAATGGCTCCTCCCCAGTCCATCTATCAGATAGGACAAAGGTCTCAAGGTCTGGGCAGTTTTAACTAAATGATTTTCTTGCTACATGTTAAAATGAAGCACAGTATTTTGCAGATGCAGCTGTAAACAGGATAAGCTTGGCAGGAGCTCAACTGAATAAGTGGAGCCAACTGTAAAGAAGAAATCAATACATAATTGACTAAATAGAGTATATGAACAATGACTAAACCTGCTGTCAGGTAGACAATGGTTGGGCTGTGAATCCTGTCTCCTCTACTTGCTGCAAGTTAATACAACTACCTTGCGACAACTATGTCTCCTATCTCCAAGTGGTGGACCCCTTCAATTCTGTTACATGTCCCTGGCCTCTCTGCATGCACACCTTGCTCTTGAGAAGGGAAGGGGATCAGCTTTCTCACATACAACATCTGAGGGTCAGAGGTGTCCTGACCCAACACAGAGCAGAGCAGGGTGCACTCTGCCTGTCTGAGGGGTGGCAGACACCTGCTGAGAACCCTGAACCTGGCATGCATAGAGATGTCAGGGCCCGATGGAGAGCGGCAGTAGCAGCTGGACCTGGTGGATATGGGAGGGAGGGAGTGAGGGAGGGAGGAATGAACGGAGGTAGGGTGGGGGTGACCACATAGCAGAAATGCCTGCTGGAGGCTGCCAGACTCCCCTTGGCAATTTCCAGATTTAGATGCAGAGGAATTGGCAGCAAGTCAGAGGTCCTGCATCATTGGGAGCTGTACACTATCCAGAATTTGCCTCTGTAGGCTGTTGGATCTGAGGATAATTCAGGTTACATGTAAATGAACAAACCAGTTGGTAGGGAGGCCACACGGAAGCTCCGTAGGTTTATTTATGTTGTATTGATTTGACTATTCTAAAACTAAATTGAAATTAGAACTGCTTCTGATTTGGAGACAAAGTTCTCATTTGCGAAAGTGTTCTGGCATTTTATAGTAACTCACATATAGCTATGAGCCATGGAGGATGCAGGCAGCGAGAGCAAACACTATGCCTTCTCTTTGTGGAGAGATATTGGCTGCCTTAAGAAACACCCACTAGAGTTTTTATAAATAAAACATAGAGAAACACCCCGGGGGAGGGCAGTTTCCCCCTCTGGTATGAAAGGAATTAGTGTAGTGGATAGAAAAAGAAGCTGTGTATAAAACCCTCTGGAGTGTAGCACAGGGTTTTCACCCTGGGGGTCTGAAAATACCAAAGATTGCAAATCCAGTCTTGAGACCCCAGGGGGTGTGTCAGGAGGGCGCTGTCTCACAAGTTTAACCCTTAGGTTGCAACGTGGTTTTCAAGTGTGTATAATCTTTTCTATATAAATGTATACTCAATAATGCATATATAAATAAGGGTAAATACCGATGGTTACTTCCTTCAACTCCTACATAGGTGAAGAACAATGAAAGGCAGAAGAAAGTGAAACAATGAAAGGCAGAAGGTTACAATGTAAAATGGGATAGTGAATTAGGTAACAGTCTCTTTTAGATCAGAAGGATTCTATCTTTTTCTGATCCAGACTTCTCATCTGGATTGGGGTTCTTAATTTTACTTATTTATTTTAGTCAGAGAGAAACAGACGGACAGACAGGAAGGGAGAGAAATGAGAAGCATCACTTCTTTGTTGTGGCACCTTAGTTATTCATTATTGCATTCTCATATGTGCCTTGACCGGGGGCCTGGGGTGGGTTTGCTCCAGATGAGTCAGTGACCCCTTGCTCAAGCCAGAGACCTTAGGGGCAAGCCAGCAACCATGGTGTCATGCTGATGATCCCATGCTCAAGCTGTGGACCTCGTGGTTTTGAACCTGAGTCTTCAGCATCCCAGGCTGATGATCTATCCACTGCACTACCACCTGGCCAGGCATAGGGTTCATATTAGGGATAAGATGTCTATCCCTACCTAGGCAGAAAGCACATGCGCAAAGTGTCCAGTTTTGTGGGGGTGGAGGGCGGTGCTCCATGGAAATCCCTGTGATCACCATTGCCTCTCAGTAGAGGTGTTTGGCAATAACAGAGGACCTGCCCCAGACCTACCAAGGGCTGGAGATTAATCAGTTACATACCCACTGGTCGGGAACTCTTTCAGTTGTTTTAACTGTCCTGACCATTGATATAGGACACTCACTGTGGCTCTAATTACTTTTATCCATTTCGGAAAAACAAAAAACAGTCAAGAGTGATTGTGTTGCTGAACTATTGATATTCTGATCCTATTTTTATTCTTTTACTCCTCAGAAGCTTGCTATCATATATATTTTTGGCCTTAAAGCTACAGAAGTACAGCATTTTTGTGAGCTAGACAGTGATATAAAATGCTTATATGTTTTAACGCCTGCTTTATTCATTTCTGAAGCTTGGGTTGCATGAGACTGTTTTTCTATTAGAAGCTGCATGACTGAACTATCATTTCTGTTGGGTTTCTGACACACCTATCAGGCAATCATCCCCTAAGGTTTTCTTCTGCACACTTTCTTTCTTTCCTTCTCTCCCTCCCCTCCCTGCCCCTCTACTACCCTTCCATTCCTTTCCTCCCTTCTTCCTTTCTTTATCCATTCCCTTCTTTCTTTCTGTAGGGGGAAAGTTAAAAATACAATATAAGGTTCACCCTCCCTCCACCCCCCCACCCCTGCCATGTTGCCTGAGGTGAGAACATATATTAAATAGATTACAAATGAATAGAAAGATCCATCTTAATTTATTCTGAGATGATATGAAAAGAGGCATGTTCAATGTAATTTGGCTGTGGAAAATCTCCACAAATAAGACATTCTTGGTTTTAAATATAAATGTATAACATATTGAAATTGAAATATCAAATACAATGTTGCTATTGTTCACAGTGTAGAGATGCCACAAAGAATGCCATAAGCAGTTTAACCTAAACAGTATCCCATAGACCATACAAAACACCAGAAGCAGAAGGCCAACCTTTCCAAGCAGGAAGTGGACAGAGATAATCCAGTCAGGCCTGTGTATAAGGAGAGAACAGATGTGCTTCTTAAATATCTTCCCCAATATATTATACATTTCAGCCTGAAACATTTTGTTCATTGACATAGCAAAGCACTTCCTATTTAGTGCTCAATACTCGAATTTTATTCATTTATACTCTACTTTGTTTAAAATCTTTGAATAGCTACAATAGAATTGAGATGATGTTCAAATCTCATTCCTTCTACCTCTGTAACATTTGATCAAATGAGCAAAATTTCCTCATCTGTAAAACAGGAATCCATCTTAGATTGTCTGCCCATGAAGACTGCTCTGGTGAACTAAAAGGTCTGAAAAACATATAAATTATAAAGTGTTACACCTGTGAGACACCATCAAAGGGCTAGACACCTCCGGGATTGTGGGTAGTATTGGGGATGATGTCACTGTTGGGCTCTACTCAAGAACTGAGGACCTTTTGTCTGACCAGGTGGTGGTGCAGTGGATAGAGCCTTGACCTGGGACATGGAAGACCCAGGTTTGAAACCCAGGGGTTGCCAGCTTGAGTGTGGACTCATCTGGCTTAAGAATGAGCTATCAAGCTTGAATTTGACCATGATCCTATGGTTGCTGGCTTGAGCAAGAGGTCAATGGCTCAGCTGGAGCCCCCTGGTCAAGGCAGGTATGAGAAGCAATTGATAAACAAGTGACATAACTAAAAGTCGATGCTTCTCGTCTCTCTCCCAAAGGAACTGAGGACTTTCAAAGACATCTATGATCCTGAACACATTGCTTTCACATGTGGAATGACCTTTCCAGTGGCCCTCAGTGCCCAGGAAGTCCCTTTTAAATTGCCTAGAATGAGAGAGAGACAAATGAGACAGAAAACACAATTTGGTTTTAAATCAAAAGTTATGGTTTTATTTTTAATTTTAATATATCAGAAAAAAATATTTCTTTTAATGTCATGAAGTAAGCACTTGAAAATAACAATTCCAACATTGCTGTGATTTGCTCTGTGAGGCTTATATGGGTGAGCTATCTGCACATAGTCCTGGGGCTCAAAGAGGCTGAGTCTTCCAGTGGTTTTCAAGCAACCTCCTGCCTGAACGTGCCCAGGCAGGCGGACCCAGCTGAAACCGGCACGCCTGGGCGGCTAGCAGGCTACTCCTGCAGCGTTCTTGATTCCTGTCCACTGGGAGAAAAAGTCTCTAGTGCCACCAAGCATTGGGAAAATAAGTTTTAAAAGCCAGCATGGGTCAGGACCCCCCTCTCCCCCCATCCTGACCTAAATGAGTTGCAAATATGGCTTAGAGTTCTGATTGATGGGACATTTATTTAATTTAACCAGATGCTTCAGGAGAAGTTTACTATTGTATAATGTAGTTTTGAGTTTGTGTTTCCAGTGAAGTGTATCTGATTGTAAGATTTTTTTTTTGCCTGCCCTGAGTCCAAACGCAGTGTGCTCCCATTGTCTGCCTCTTCAGTGCTAGAACTTTCTTTTTTAAAAAAAAATGTTAATTGGAGATTAAGGGAAGCCTGGAAATTCTCTTTCCCCTTTCTGTGAGTCCTGAATTTTCAGTGTCTGAGGATGGGGAAAGTAGCTTGATACAATAGGCTTGTGAGTATTGTGTGATGCTCTGCACACGTGTACTTCATTGGCTTCTAGCCGTGGGTTCTGACATTGGCTCGTGATGGCTTATAGCTCTCACAATGGGGATTCAAGAAAATGCTATACCTGCACCGACACCTGTTTGGCTTAAGTATAAGGTACCAGCATACAGAGGCTGTGGTTCACTGGAAAACTGGGACCTAACACTTCCTACCGATTGTTGGCACAAAATATAGTAATGCTGCTTTTATCAGCTCTCACTTTCCCGTGGTGCATTCTTAGCAAAATCTCTTAATGGTAATGGGCCTGATGCACAGTCAAGTCTGGTATATAAATACAAAAGGGACAGAAGAATAACTTTAAAAAGTTACAGGAGACAGTCACTCACAGCGTAAACATAGGCTCTACTATCATCCTTAATCATAACAAAATACACTGCTCACAACAATTAGGGGACACTGTATAGCTTCATATCCATTTTGAAATATCCTCTAATTTTTGTAAGTATATTATGGAACATAGAAAGAATGGACGACTGGAAAGGTCTGGGCTTTCATCATGATATTCTCAAATAATTGTATTTTTCGGGATGGAAACGTTTTTGGGGAAATAGGTGTCAAAAAGAGACAGACACAGACCAGGCACATACAACTCAAAACACAGGACTCTGTGAGGCAGTCAATGTGATCTCCTCACTCTCCTAACAGCTCTCTTGAATCAGCATGTGGCCAATCCAACAACAGTGTTAAAGAATCATTAACTAAACTGGAAAAAAGCCCAGTAGTGTGGGAGCTGACTCGGTTGTGACACATAGTTGCTGTGTAGAGGCTGTTCTACCAGAATAAAGAAAAGATAGTAACCTGAGCGTGACTTTCCCAGGTAATTCAGCAGTCTGGGAATAAAGCCAGACTCCTGGAATATTCTACTCCAGTGAAATTGACTTCAGGCTATTTGTTATTCTGATATGACAGGTTTTATCTCATCATGAAGATTTCACATCTGATTTTTAAATTCTGTGGGTCTCTTTCCTAGATGTGATCTTTTATTTAATTCTACAAAAACCTCACTCAAATGATGTTTCTCACTCAGTCCAGAGCTTCATTTGCAGAGGCGAAGTAACCAATCAATGTTTTCCCCTTCAGCAATATATACCTTATGTACTGTCCCTCCCCTGATTTTTGTAATGGAGTGATTAGAAAGATGGGAGTACATTACTTAAATAATAACCTCAATATATGACTCATTGAATACTTTGGCCTGGCACTGGATATGAATTGTATAATAGTTGCTTTTCTCATTAGTAAAGCTAGAAAGGTCTAACCTCCTGCTCTACGAATATAGCATTTCTCACTGGAATGCTTTTCATTGCAAACTCATAGGCTTGGGTTGATGCTCAGACCTAGTGTATCAAATTGTATGTACTTATATATGAAATAAAGATATGTTACTTTTTTTTTTTCAATGCAGGAATGTTTTCATCATACTGTAATTGGAATGCAGTGAAAAATCTTCAATAGAGAGATAATTGATTGCAGCATAGTGGGGCAGCTATAGAAACTTGCCTGCCCAAGATTTTCTGGAATGTTAACTGACAGCAGGATTATCTATGTGGCAGTCTATTCTCTGGTAGTTCTCAGATTTGCCATGGGCTAGTAGTGATCCAGCTTCCTACCTTGATAGAATTAAGCAGTTAAGCTGAGATGTTAAAAAATATTGTACTGAACTAGTAATACCAGAATTATTTTTAATGTGTGTTTCTTCTCCTCTCATGATAAACATTAGAAATGCCTTTAGATATATTTAGCTAATTTTAAAAATATTTATTATTCAGCTTGTAAACAAAAATTCTAAATTATCTCACAAGTGAATGCAAGTATGAACCTGCATCAAATTGAAAGTGCTTGGAAATCACTTAGAGTCTAAGGTTTCTGCTCACTTCCTTCCTCTAACCTGCATGAAAGGATCAATGATAAATCAGTGGCTTCAATAATTAAATCCTATCAACCAGATGAGCCCCAACTAGTCCTTCAATTAAACTCAAGTCAGCTGCTTTCGACCTTTCCCTTATTTTAATTATTCTGCTTATTTTCTGTTATAAGGGGACAAAAAGGTAGTATTGCACAGTATCATGTATTTTCAAAGCTCAAAATAACATTATTTGCATTGTAAGGATCTATTAGTTGTTACAGCAGGATCTATCTTCTCAGCTCCTGTCAGCTTTTGCCCTAATAATAATACATTCCTCCATCAGATGTTTCTTACCGACGAACCAATGTTAAGACATAATAAACTGTTCACAATAATTTAATACAGATGTAATAGCTTCCCTCCCTGCAAACACTCCGCCCCCATCCTGGTCTATCAGTCATGACGTGGTATCCATGGATTCTTTGTTCATTGTTCAAACCATTCACACAGAATGGAATAAAACTTTATTCTTTTAAATTCCACACTTAAACGAGATGCTAAGAAAGCCCTTGTCATCTCTGACAGAGAAGCGTAGCAGCTCTGTTTCATGAATGACAGCACAACTAAAGCTAAAATAATATAAAAATAATTTGAAAAAATCCCTTTTACTGTACACTCTCAAAGAAAGCAAGAAAGATAAACAACAGTCTCTTTTCTGCTAGTCAGAAATGTGTTTCTATTTATTTGGGCTTTGAAGTTCAGTGTACCCCACTTCTGTGTGCATATGTGTGTGGCTCTGTGTGTATAATCTATGTAGTGTAGCAGCCCCTAAACTTTCAACTAGTTTGTCTAATCATTAAGCTACTTAACCAATTAGAAGACTATTATATCACATTGAACAACTTTACATAATTGTTTCTTTGAAATACTAGGAATGTTTACACATTTATTTGGCTTGTAAAGGACTGAAATATTACCAATAATATATTAACTAGCATTTTCTTTTTAAAGAATATGGCTCTTAATAAATTGATTTTCTGAGTTCCGGAGCAAAAGTCCCTTTTAAAAAATTTCTGAAGCTGACTTGAAGCAGGAAGAATGTCTTCTGCTTTGGCCAAAAATATGACGTGTGTTTCGTATCATTTAAAATTTGAAGGGTAAGTCTATAGGGGGCCCTTTGTTGTCAACTGTTCCAGCCAAAATTTCCATGAAGTGTTTGTTGAAGTATCTCCACTTGACCAGCAGAGGGCACTTTACACACCTCTGCATTGCTTAGGGAGCAAATGCAGATGATGCAGAAACACAGTGTTCACCCAATATCAGGAAGAGCCCTGCAGATTTCTTTTTGAAATTCACAAAAATATAGAAAATATGGACTGTACCACAGGGTTTCATGTGAAAAGTTATGAGAAGGTGTGGAGTCAAATAGGAGGGGTACACATTGTACAGGTCTTCGGCTCACGTCTTCGCCCCGTTCGCAGCTCAAGAATGGTACGGAGCTGAGCCTTGTTCACATGTAGGGCAGAATCCATTTTCCAATCATTCGGTTGGGTTTTATCTTTTCTATCCCATAGTTACTCTTCTTTTCAAAAGCCTGGGGCACCTGAACCAAGGATAATGCGTCATATCTCATTTAAGAGTAGAAACTACTGTGAGAACTCTCAGAAATGCTCTGAGCTGGAGCTGCTTCTTTGCGCACTGAGCTGCGTAGCTCCCACCCTCCCAGCGGCAGCCGGGAAAATACGGTGCCCCATTTGGTTTTGGAGAACTCTCTAGCCTGAGGCTGTGCTGTTTGGAAAAACACCCATTGAAATATACTTGTTTACATCTGTTTTTATATAAGCGGTGATTTAGACATCTTTTCTCATGGGGGCTACAATGACTAACCTTTATTTAAAAGGCTTTAGTTTTTGCAAAAGCATTAATGTCATAGATATATACCCTGTGTCTCATCCATCTTTATCTATTCTATTGGCTCCCGTTTTGTGTCAAAAAGCTTAGAAAGGATTGTGTGTGCATGTGCTCACACAGCTTTTTCAGGAAACTCCTTTCGTCCTCAGAGAAATATCTCACTTAGTAAATACTTTTCATACAGTGTCAATAGCCTTTGTTTGCCTTCTATTTCTCTCTCTCTCTCTGCCTCTGGCTCACTTTTGCTCTCATTTGTCTTAAAGTTGACAGATAAAGAGGGAATGGAGTCTTCTAGCAGCGGTCCTTTGAGATAGAGGTACACTCAGTGAGTCCTCACCCAAAAAGGATCATTAACTTACTGGGTTAAGTCAACCTAATTATCCCTAAGCTGCCTTGGGTTTTGTGTTTGCTCACGTGTTTTGTTTTAGCTGCACCATATGTGATTCCTTGTGCCATTTTCTTTTGTCTATTATTTTTCTTGATGACCCTGAGCTATGGCTTCCTCCTCAGTTCCACTATTCAGCCTTCGTGGCTTTCCTCATCTTGCCGATGTAGGCCTCAAAGAAGAAGTGGCAGAAGAGCACAAGGTAGCTGAGGTACATGAGTGAGGACCAGAAGACGTTCTGAAAGTGAGAGTGACACTGGTCATGCTGCATCCAATAGAAGACCAAGTAGTTAATGACACAGCCCATCAGCATCTGAGTGATCTGGGACAAGGTGATGAACATGGCAAACTTCCGGGAAACTCGGAAACCCGCTGCTCGCAAGGCATAGTAAGAGTACATCACGGCATGCACGCCATAGTTCATAGTCATGAACCAGCCACCCCCGGCAACCATGTCCTTGTAGGAGTACCAGGAGTACAGGAGCACAGTGATGTGGTGATACCAATGCAGGAAGATCAGCTTCTGCTTCCTCAGAATAATGAATATTGTATCTCCTGAAAGACAAACGAGGGGAAGAATGGACATGAGCCCCTGGGTGACGACATAGTGATATTTTATGTTTTTGTACGAAAAGTAGGTATCTTGAAATAGCCCTTGAGATTGAGATGGGCTGGGTCAGAATCCTGGACTGGTATTACTACCTCTGTGACCTTGGGCAAGTTATTTATTCTCTCTAGTTTCCAGTTTTCTCATCTGTAAAATGAGGATAATAATAGTAGCTTGTAATTGTCTGAGAATTAAATAAGATTATCAATAGACCCTTTTAGCACTTGGTAAGAACTCAATCAATGTTACTTTCAGGAGGATGTTTTATACAAAGCCTTACTAATTTTTGATCTGGAAATCATGTTGTCTGATGTTCAACTCCACCAGACATTTTAAGAAATGCCACTTGGAAGAGTCAAGTGGTTTGTCTCAGATCAGTTCTCAATCCAGAGAAACAGATTAGAATTTAAGTGCTTAGGCCCCTCTGGAGTAGTAAACTGTTTCTCTGTGGTACATGGCAAGGGGATGCCTTAAAAGCATATCTTTCTAAGCTTCTTGTAAAATGTGACACCTTAATACATATATGGCAATTAGAAAGGTAAAATTCAAGCAAAAGGCAAAAACAGAAAAAGAGAACAAAGCTCATCTTCTACCACACTTGATGAAGAGGGCAATAGGAATATTTTATTAAACCAATGAATCAAGAGATAAAAAATTGAGGCTGACATACATTTTTATAGAATTAACCTTGAAATAGCTCTCCCAGAGCTATTAGAAATTTTATAAACACTATATTCTTGAAGAAAAGGACTACTGTTTCTAAGGTGGGGAATTTATATTACAGAAGCTAGAATTATCCTCAGGGAGGTAGATGTTTGTTTCTCTCTGCAACGAATTCTCTGAGAAGTCTAGGAATTCTGAAAAATATATTGTAGAGCACATGTAAAAATGAATAAAGAACAAATACAACCAATTCCATGAACAAATACAACAAAAAAAGGGAAGAGACATTGGGATGTGGGACAGAAAGAAGGTTCATTCAGGCAAATGCTTTATTCTCTTAATTTTTATTTTCTATTGATCGACTGATTGACTGATGGGGGGAGAGAGACAGGAAGGGAGAGTGATGAGAAGCATCAATTCGAGGTTGTGACACTTTAGTTGTTCATTGCTTCTCATATGTGCCTTGACATGGGGAGCTCCAGCCGAGCCAGTGACCCCTTGCTCAAGCCAGAGACCTTTAGCTTCAAGCCAGCGACCATGGGTTCATGTCAATGATCCCATGCTCAAACTGGCAACTCCACACTCAAGCCAGTGACCTTGGAGTTTCGAACCTGGGACCTCAGTGTCCCAGCTTGGTGCTCTATCCACTGCACCACCACCGGTCAGGTGCTTCATTCCCTTTCTTATCTTTACGGTTCTTAGATATGGTAAAAACCAACACCCTTCATGACCTTTGGTGACCTCAAACTTGACTTCTTTCTGTATAACAAGGAGAACTAGGTAGTCTCTCTTTTCATTCTGAAATTTAATAAGGTACAAGGGGAATTGGTACTTATACTTCAAGAGTGCCCTAAAATATCTGGCACAAGAGAAAAGGTCAAAGAATGCTGGACCTTGGAAAGACGGTTATTGTTGGAATATGCCTATAAATATCAGTCAGGCTAATAATGATCCACTGATGGTAACTCTGAGTTGTATACTTAAGGGATAAAACTTGTGTTAGGAGACTTGGGTCTACTTCTTAGTGTTAAACTGTGCTATTGGGTGTGGCTGTCAAAGGTCTGCTGTTCCTATGTACTTACTACTTTGGGCCTCCCTTTCTTCCACAGATGATCATGCAGGAACAATTATTCTGGCCCAACTTTGTTCTCAGTGTAAAGAAGGTAAAAGTCCAAAGAATTGTATGTTGAAAACAAATTTAGTTCTACACAATATCCAAACCCATTGTAATAAATATTATTTGCCACAAAGTAATAACTATTTCAATCTTTTAAAGTCTTATAGATTTAATTTTAACCCTATCATCAGTTTTATATGTATAGTTCTGAAATTGAACATTGCTTTGTGATTTTTCTAAGTGTGTGTGTGTGTGTGTGTGTGTGTGTGTGTGTGTGTCCTCAGGCTTGGTTTGAAACACGGTAGGTGTTCCATTTAATATGGGGCAGTTGGGGTGAAGGACATGTCATGAGACTTTCAAAATAAAATTAATTTGATTTGTTTAAGGATTTATTTTCAGAACAGCTATGCAGGATAATATATGAAGTAATGAAGATGAGGATCTTTCAAAAATGGCCCTGGAGCCTCTCAGGAGTACCACTCCAATGCCATATTAAAGTTACTGTTCTCCCAAAAGGCTGCTGACCCAGAGAATGATAGTTTCCCTCTGGTGACGGGAAGCTGGTTCTGGAAGGGCTCCCTGAGACCTCCCATAGTTCTTTTGATATTGCACTTGAGATGCAGCAGCCACACCACTCTAGCAAGTAACAATTGTTTTTTTCCCTTCTGGGAAACCACATATCATATTTTGTATTTTGATTTGTCAGAAGCTATGGTATTTACAGCCTTGATCAAAGCTACAGTGTCCTAGACATGCAAATTAAAGATACAGACTGTGTACGTGCTGTTGGCCAACTAATCTTTCTCAGCTAAAAGTCCAGTTGGCATTATGGAAAGCAGTTTGGCTAAGTGTAAAGTATTTGGGACTTTTGACTTTGGAATGTTTCAGCCATGTCCCATATTTCAGCTGCCACTGGTGTGCGTTCTCTTTAGTATAGTCTTTCTAACCTTTGACTCAGCTATTTTCAGTCAAGAGCCAGCCTGTAGGCAGGGCATGGTATTTCATACCTAAGTGTCCCTTCAGCATTTGGAGAATCCTGGTGGGGGGTGTGGGTGGGCGTGCGGCAGGGCACACAGCCACCAGAGTAGCTCTGTGTGTGGCTTGTCACAGACTGTTGTGCTTCTCTTCACAGAGTGAGCTGGATCTCCGCTGAGTCAGAGTTTAAAAAACAAAGACAAGCTCAACTAAGCAAGGACCTAGACTCCGAGCAGATGTTTCCAAGTTTTAACAAAACCCAATCTCAGCAGGTTTGAATATAATTCAAACAGTAGACACTCCAGGATTTTGGCACACAAGGCAGGTTGGTGGTTCTCTTCCTTGCACTTGTTCTAGTAGACTGTAACCCTATAAACTCACTGAAATGAGCTCATTGATTTCTGCTGAAACAGAATGCCTGTCTTGCTATTAAGAGTTTAGTGAAGGGGGAACAGTGAGATAGTGTTTAACGGGTGGAGAGTTTTAGTTGGGGAAGATGAGAAAGTGATGGAGAAGGGTAGTGGTGATGACTGTATGATTGCAAATGTTTTTCATGCTGTAATCCCGTACATGTAGAAATGGTAAGTTTTATGTATATTCTGTCACAGTAAAATAAAAAAAGGTTAGTGAAAACTGTAGGTATGCGAGTTTTGGGGAAAAGATAGAGTTTCAGTATTGAACATGGAAGAACTACTATTTTTTTCTCATAAGAACTTTTCTTTTTGGTATACATAAGGAAATCTACAACCTTAAGAGTATTAAAAAACAGAACTCAGGACCTAAAGATAAGAAATGTTCTACATAATCCAAATGGATACATTTTTATTAATTAAATGATAGTGTAGCAAGGTTTTCCAAGAGCAAAAATCTGGGAAAGACTTTAACTTCCAAACAAATGTTTGCTAAGCCAGGGCTGGGTGGGTTGCCTACAAGACCCGCATGGCATTGACTTTGGATCTGTTTTGATGAGGCATTTTTCCTTGGGAAGGCCACTATCAAATGAGTTCCAGAATATTTGAAAGAAAATTAAGTCATATTTAATAATTGAAAACAGGTACTCAAACCATGACAATATCTGTATAATGGTTTGAAACTACATGAATAAATTTTTTAGAAGATTTTACCTACTCATTTTAGAGAGGGGAAAGAGAGAAAGAGAGAGAGAGAGGGGGGGGGGAGGAGCAGGAAGCATCAACTCCCATATGTGCCTTGACCAGGAAAGCCCAGGGCTTCAAACTGGCTACCTCAGCGTTCCAGGTTGATACTTTACCCGCTTCACCACCACAGGTCAGGCCTCCATGAAGAATTTGTGTCACTAACTAGCCTCATTACGAAATTGTGCCAAGATTAGGATTTTATTTTCTTCTAACTCTTTAGCCCATTGCCAACACTTCCATCCTATATTTTAATAATGAGGGGATGAATTGTTTGATAACCAACCTACAAACTACTGTGGTAAGTGAGGAATTCAACAGGAAAGGGATTACCAAATCAATGGCACAAGGAACTGGAGTCTGGCTCCTTTTGGGCTCAAGAGGGAAGACCCTATGTTCAATTATAATGTCTGCATTGGGGAGTAGGTTGTGACAATCTTAGGCCTAGATTAAATTAAGACAGGGCAATTAATTAGCATCATCAGGACCAACACTTTAACAAGCCAGAGGATGAGAGCATGGATATCTGTGAGGCTGCACTAATAGTCTAGGATTCTGAACTCTGTCTGACATCCTAAACCCTTGATTTCAATCTGGAACAGAAGTCATGGGGGCAGAGAGCATCGGTCTAGTCATGTCTTAGAAGGAAAGTGACTGCTATAGACAGCTTGGAGTGGCTCTTCAATAAATTATTCCTTCAAAAGGCAGAAGGGACTGTTCTTATTTTATTTATTGACTTTAAGAGAAACAGAGAGACAGGAACATCGATCTCTCCCTGTATGTGCCCTGAGCGGGGATGGAACTGAAGCCCTCAGCACCTTGGGATCATGCTCCAACCAACCCAGCTATCCAGCCAGCGCTAGAAGAGACCGCTTTTATTTTCAAGTCCCTCAAACAGAATCGGAGAAAACTCAGGACACAGAGAAGCTGCCTTTGCAGGGTAAAGACACTTCTAGAAACAAAGACTGAGGCGGCTCCTTTGCAATTTGAGGCTTCAGAGCATTGAAGCACCATTTCTGATCAAGAAACATTTGTTGAGGGTAGTAAGGTAATGTAAATTGTTAAAGTTTTCAGAAATGGCATGTAGGCGGGTTAGACGTTTCATGCATTTACTGCATTCATATACCTGCAGTTAGTTTTTTACCCCAGAAGATAGGGGAATTAATAAAGATTCTTATTATACAGTATAAATTAAAAGTCAGTGGGTATATTATTAATTATATATGAATTTATTTTAAAGAAAATGCCACAAACCTCAGGGGTAAAGAAGACATGCTCACATTCTCAGACTAGATTGAAACCATGTGACCTAACTCAGAAACTATGAATCTAAGTAAAAAATGAATCACTATGAAAGAAATATATTATCTACAAATAAAAACAAAAAAAATATTCTCATAGAATTTTTAAATTCCTGAAAATATAGTTGCAGACGTTTAGGCATTGTCTGTAGCTCTAGGTTTAAAGAAATCCTTCTCTGGCCTAAGATTCTGCACCAATTCAAATATAAAATACAGCTTTACAAAATTCACATTACAGACTTCTTTTTGGATAAATTAGCCATTCCATTCTAGCCCCTATTAATGCGTAACCTCTGGTAGGTGCTTAATATAAATTGAATGAATGAATGAATGAATGAATGAATGAATCCATACCAATGCATT
Source organism: Saccopteryx leptura (assembly GCF_036850995.1). Taxonomy (NCBI): domain Eukaryota; kingdom Metazoa; phylum Chordata; class Mammalia; order Chiroptera; family Emballonuridae; genus Saccopteryx; species Saccopteryx leptura. Next base: position 93,361,256 of record NC_089507.1, read on the forward strand.
TCACTTTAAGACTACACAGGCTCCCACACAAAGCAATTAGGACCCGTCTTTGTACTCTTGTCCCTTACTTAAGAAAAGTTTTCAGAAAAAAGATTTCTTGTATTGCTCTTCCCTTGTCTTTGACCTGGGAAGATAAAATCAAACCAACTGCCAGCTATTTGTAGGCAGCAGGTATATGGCACCCAGTGGAAAGAGAGTAGGTTGTTGACACACATATCAGAGAGACCTTGTGTCATCTGTGAATAGGCACAGGACATGAACTAGCATCACCTTACAGGAAGACTGTTGCTATCTTATAATGCAGGCGGCTTATAATGGAATCAAACTTCCAACCTCCTTTTTAGGGAAAACAGGAGAGGGAACACAATCTGTAAATAAATAATTATTTTTAATTTAATAGATACAGTTCTTAATTTCAGATAAAAAATTAAGAAGACCAGAAGATGGCTAGGTTTTCCCTAAGGATATGAGACAGTGGCCAGCACTGCTTATGGATGAGCTCAGAGCTTATTATCACCAGCGGATCCCTTTCTCTGGCAATAAAGATATTTCCCTGGGGAACTACACCCATGTCAAATCATTGCCACTTATTTTTTCACTATTGCTGCTATCCTGTGCCATTAAACAGTTGAAGAAAAAAATCTTCAGAATCCACAAATATAACCACCATTTTCTAAAATTAGTTTCTAGAAGGTAAACTACATTCCTCTCCAAGGCCCGTCTCTTTGATGATTAAATTCAAACACCACCAGAAACCAACCCTTAGTATTTGATAATGAGAATATGAGGATACTCAAATGAAAAGCTTCATTTCCTAGTCAGAATCCTAACTCCAGAAATGGAAGTATGCTTTGGTGTGGGACTTGGAAATAGTTGTGTTGCTAATTTTTCTGCATATTCTAATATGCTAATGGGCCAGAGGGAAGGGGCTGTGTATATTTTATAGCCCCCCTGGAAGTGTATATACAGTAGTGCTTGGAAAGCTGCTTGTCCTATGTAAAGTATTCAGCTCTTCATATACACACGGTACAATTACGTAAACGGAGGGAGAGAGGGGATAGAGAAAAAGATAGTGGAAGTTAGTCATTAATTGTAACTTTCCTGCAACCAACAAAACAGGACCTTCAAATCATTTATTTTTAAATAAATATTGTGGATAGATAGCTATAAAGGGGGTGAGGGAGGAGGAAGTGGAAGGAGAGAAGACACTCACCTAGTTCAGGTGCTTTGCTTAGCACAAATGCATAAGCCCAGAATTTGCTGACAGGTCCATTGTAAAAACTCTGGTCACAAACTGAATGCTTCAGGCCTTTGGTCATCAAAATGTACACCATATAAGCACCAGTTCGAAGAGCACCGAATATACTTCATAAATGAAAAGAGAAAAGAAACAACATTTAGGAAAATAATTTCACTTCTGACCCTAATCATACTTAGAAGGCTACCTACTATTGGACAAATAGGCACAGATGTACCATAATTTGCATTTATCCAGAAGCATCTTTGAATGTTCTGTGAACAAGAGTAATAAAACTCAGGGCTTTATTCTGAAGAGAATATATCACTTATCCTTCATCCAGGGCAGGATCTCATGAAGAAATCTGGTGACTGGCCCTGGACAGTGGCTCAGTGGATAGAATGTCAGTGAAGCATATGGATGTCCCGGGTTTGATTCCCAGTCAGGGCACATAGGAGAAGTGACCACCTGCTTCTCCTCCCAGTCGGTGGCTAGATTGGTTCGAGTGTGGCCCTGGGCACTGAGGATAGCTTCATTGGAGCACAACAGCCTCAGATGCTAAAAATAGCTCAGAACTTGAGCACTGGCCCCAGATGGGGTTGCTGGGTGGATCCTGGTCTGGGCATATGCAGGGTCTACCTCACTATCTCCCCTCCTCTTACCTAAAAAAAAAAAAAAAAAAAAAAAAGGTCTGGTGACCTCTAAGTTTCAGCTTAAGAATTTTAAGGATGAGATAAGATTGGCTGAAAACTCTTGGAATTGTCTCAATTTTGTCCAATTCCAATTATTCTCCAATTCCCCCTTGCTCTATTCCTTGAATCCTCTTTTTATTCCTTTTGGCCAGCTCTTCCTCTGCATCTGGATGGCCCTGGCCTCCTTGGCTTCTTCTTGGTCTAAACGCAGCAGCCTCTAAACCATTTTCCATTCTCCAACACATCTTTCTCTCAGAAGCTAGAAATAGGCTCCTTCAAGGCTTGGCTCCACCATCATTTCCTCCAGGAAGCTCATTCAGGTTCACTCTCCTGAGCTCACCAGAACCATGTACTAATGCTGCTCAAACACTGTTCTGCAATGCCTGGTCATGTGTTTGCCTCCATATAGGCATCAACCCTCCAAGACTGTTGAAAAAGTTAAAGACTGTCAGGAAATAAACTGACAAAATTTTTATCAAGGACCTGTTTAGGAAACAAGAGAGCTCTGCAATGTCTTGAGCACAGGGATGTAACCTGAAGTGAGAAAGGACTTAGCAACTGGAACATGTGGTCTCCATATGACTGAACCCCTTAGGCACATGTCTCAGAGGATGTAAACCACACGCATGACTAAAGGAAAAGCTGGCTGACTGGGGAGATGTGCTTGCCTATCCTTTTTCTGGTAGTATTCCCTTCTAGGTTCTAGAAGTCAGGAAATAAACTAGTGAACCATTATTGAAATGAGTAGCAGCGTCTCCAAATTGGGAAATAGCTTTTGTTTCTTTTCAGAGGCACCACCTTTCAGTTTAAATGTCTTAAGAGTTGCTCCAGAATAAATCATTCCACTAGGCTATCCTGTTCATAAACATACATTCACCACTAAAACAAAGATCAACTTTACATAGAACCAAGATAATGGAGTTGATTTCCTAGCAACTGCCTATTAAGTTGGGACTTTGTTAAATAGCTTCTTTAATAACTGACAGCCTACATTAAATGAAGTTACTCTTGCCAACATTTAAAAGGATCCTGTACGGAATTATTGGTTTCATTTTATACTTGCAGATCCTACTTAATCCTTCAAGTGGCATCCCACAGCACTCAGAATGAAACCGCCGCCTCACCACAACCTACAAGGCTGTAATGGCTCCTGTCTCCAGTAGTTCCACCCGTACCTCCTATGATTCTCTTCCTGCGCACTGTGAGCTAAACATTCCAGCCACTTCAGATCTGATCTGTTTTCTGTCTCAGGATCTTTGCCTATATTTCCTCTTACAGATCTTTCTTCTCATGTTCACCCTGAGACTTGTCTCCTCCTCACTTCTTTATTTCAAAAAATGCCCCCTCCTAATAGAACGACCTTAGTCATTTTAGTCAATAAACTGTCCTGATTTAGGAGTGGGGAGTTGAATTTTATTGGTGAAGTCAAGTAATGGAGATTTTTCTGTCTTATCTGAATTTACTTCATGTTTTATCTTTACTTTACCAGATAATGGCTAAGTTTTATTATGAAATCACCAGGGTAAGGCTATGAGCACACTGGGCACTTGGAGTAGTATGAAAATAGGAATATGGCATCTCCACTGGGCAACCACTGGGCACAGCTGATACAGTTGGTTCCCTACTCAAGAGCCAAGTCCCTTCCTCCTTCTCTATATTAACAGAATCCTGATTTAGTTCAGGTTCTCCCAACTCACGATTCTCCAAAGGAAGTTGATCATATCTTCAATTTAGGAATAAATCTTAATTGCTTAAACAAGTGTTAGTAATCCCGTTTCCCTTACCAATTTTTGTTATAATGGGCAATGACCAATTCTAGCCAATATGTTGTGAGGAGAGGGCTGGTTGGGTCTTTGAGGAAAGGTTTAGTGACTCTTTACCAGGTGTTACCTGGGAGTGCAGCAGTCATCATGCAACAATGAGGAGCTACCTTGATAACAAAGCTAACTCAGAAAGGATGGAAAAGCAGTCCTTCAAGATGTGACTATGCTGCAGAATTTATGGATTGTTCAGTGACCTTATCTCAAGACTTCTTGTTTTTGAGATAAAGCTTCTGTATTGTATAAAAGCATTTGTACTTGCAGCCCAAAGCATCCCAGCAGACACAACACCCAAGATTTGATGTTCAGTAGACTTTTGAACACTAGTTGACATTTTGTGGCTATAAAATGCCTCTTGTCATAGGTGCTGCTGGTGAACTACTTACTACATCAATTATCTGCGATATATGAAAATGACTTTTATAAGAAATGATGACATCAGATCATTTACAACAACATGGATGGACCTTGATAACATTATACTGAGTGAAATAAGTAAATCAGAAAAAACTAAGAACTATATGATTCCATACATAGATGGTACATAAAAATGAGACTCAGAGACATGGACAAGAGTGTGGTGGTTACGGGAGGGGGGAGGAGGGGAAAGATGGGGTGGGGGGAAGGGAGGGGCACAGAGAAAACCAGATAGAAGGGGACGGAAGACAATTTGACTTTGGGTGATGCATATGCAATATAATCAAATGTCAAAATAACCTGGAGATGTTTTCTCTGAACATATGTACCCTGATTTATCAATGTCACCCCATTAAAATTAATAATAAAAAAAATAACTGACACAAAATAGAGAAAAAATTAAAATGAACATTTAAGAGTATTTCCACCATACAAATTTTAAGAATAAAGTTTTGAAAAAAAAAAAGAAAATGACTTTTATACAAACTAAAAGTAAAGAAACACACAGACAACACACTCTGAACATGTATCAGTCTCTCATTAGCCCCAGATCTACGGTTTTTTGCAACCATCAGCACATTTTACAGAGCATGTCTCTCCCTGTCAACTGCAGCCAAACATCCCCAGGAAGCAAAGTCCTTCTTCTACTATGTTTTACTCTTAGACTGTGTGCTTCACACATGATCAGAGTATATCTTTGGAATAGTTATTAGGTTTTCATCTCAGGTCACAAAAATCACTGTAGTTTACACCCAATTTCTTAAGTACCAGCACAGTTTAACTTATTCTTTCAATTGCTAAAGATTTATTGGCACTGTCATAGATGCCAGGGTGACAAGCTTCAATAAGCCAATTCTGCTACTGGTGCTAGTGGTGGTCCTGGGAGACTTCAGAAGAAGTAGTATTTGAGTTAGGCACAAATAGGTCTTCAAGTGTGAGGATTAAGGGGTGAGAAGGTCATTTCAAAGCATTTGACACTTGAAAGTTTAGATAGCATGGTGATCCACAATATTGCTGACAATAAGAATGTAGCACAGATCATTGTCCCACATCTGGACATAAGCCTCACTCCCTCAACTCTGAACAATGAGGCTGACTCAGAACAGAGCACAGCGCATTTCTCAGGGAAACGGTCGGTGCCAGCCATCGGGTTTACGTGCCTGTGGGCAAAGCCGCTTTGTTGGGATGTGACAATGCTACCACTGGGGAGCCATCGGGGGGCTGTGTGGCCAATGGGATGATTGTTATCTGTGGGATGCCAATAGCTCTGCCCCTGGCACATTTCAGCCAGTGGACGCTTTGAAACCATGTGGCTTTTTATTATAACGGCACCAGGCCCTTAGACTGTGATACTTTACCAAAATATAATTTAAGGGAAGTGACATTTTTCCTTTCTAAGTTGCATTAACTTGAGAGATACTGTGATGCAAGAGACAAACATGCAGCTCCTGTTCTGCTACCCCCAGTCCTTATTTCTACTCATGGCAGATACCGGTACTCATGGCTAACCAACCTTTTTTTTTTTTTTTTTTTTGAGAGAGACAAGAACATGGAGCTGCTCCAGTATGTGCCCTGACCCAAGAATTGAACTGGCAACCTTTGCGCCAGGACGATGCTCCAACCAGCCAAGCTATCTGGTCAGGCTATTGATTGATTTTTAGAGAGACATGCGGAGGAAGGGAGAGACAGGGGAGGGGACAGAGAAGCATTTATTTGTTGTTCCACTCACTTGTGCATTTATTGGTTGCTTCCTATGTGTGCCCTGACGGGGATCAAACCTGCAACTTAGTTGTTTTGGGGCGATGCTCTTAACCGACGGAGCTAACCAGCCAGCACCAGCTAACCAATCTTGACACTCTTTGTGGCCATGCCTGGACTTAGCATCAAAGTTCTCAACCTCTCCAGGCCACTATCAACAGATCAGCGTTGCAAGCTCCAGTCACAGTGCTCTCACTTACTAGTTTCATGACTGAGCAAATTACTTAACTCTCTTAGTCTTTCTTCATCTGAAATGGTAATCATATTTAACTTGCAAATTACTTCTATAAATTTTGTAACAATAAAGGCAGGCAGAAAAAACCAATATAGGTAGGTAGTTAATTAGCATAAAGTCTCTGATATATAGGTGCAGAATATATGTTTTTATTAATTATTATTATTTTATTACTATTTATTGTTATCATTGCTGCTTTACTTGATTGGTCCTCCACTGTCAATACTCATCTCATCTCCTTGTGTCAGATAAGAGAGGCAAAGGTAAATTAAAAGCCTAGGAAACTGATAACAGGATTAGATTTACACTGATGATTATTATCCATGTTATTAAGTGTTTTATTGTTAGGTGTTTGATTTCATGAGCCAACTTTTCACAAAAATAAGTGACAGCTACCAAGTTCATAATATGATATGAAATGAACACTTTTCCATAGAACATCTTGAAGGAGAGACTGTTGGTATAGGAAAACATCTGGTTCATATGAAATTTATCTTCTGCTCAAATGATAAAGATTATTCTAAATCTAGGGTCTCAAAGACCCACCGAGGGTCTGAGCCACTACGTTTAATGAGGGTTTAATGAGGGCAGATGACTACTACATCACATGCCTCTCCCAGCTGTAAGGTCACACCGGTATCCTTTGTTTAGTGTTAGGTTTTTGTTTTGTTTTGTTTTTGGAAGAAATACATCATTTTTCTTGTCAAAGCCTAGTTTTGATGATAACAGTTAATGGGATAGGTTGCCAAACCATACAGGTTTCAATTGTACAACTCAACATGACCTACACACTGTGTCATGCACCCCCTGCCCCAAACAAAATCTTTCCATCCCCACCCCCTTTTGCTCCCCTCCCCTCCCTCCACTCCCCGCGGCCCTCTAGCTGTGGCCACCCTGTTGTCTGTATCTATGTGTCATGTATATGTGTTTTTTAGCTAATCCTTTCATCTTCTTTTATCCAGTCCCCTCACCGCCCTCCTTTCTGACAGCTGTCCATCTGTTCCATGAGCGTTGTTTGACTATTTTAAAGCAAGCATATACTAGATTGACAATTTAAAAAACACAAATTTTAAATAAGTGACTAGCTGGAATAGATACACTGAAGAAACAATCACAATGACACCTACTTACAAGGCTTTGCCACACTGGCACTGGGTCTAATGAAAAAGACAGTCATTTATTGAATCAACACCTATGTCATCAACATCCAGCAAGTGTCAGATCCTCTAATACTCACTGAGGCAGGGAGAGAATCTGTACAGTGGACTGCAGGAGACAACAGGCAAGTAAATACACCACATTTCACCATGTATAAGAAGCACCCTTTTTTGAAAAATTTGGGGTCTAAAAACAGGGTGTGTCTTATACAATGGTTGTGGCATTTCAAATGCCAGATAGAACTGAGGATGAGGCAATATATGAAGACAGTGATTTGTCATCAGACACAGAAGAGGACAAGCTAATGGATGGGAGTTTTGACAATGATGAGGAGTTGTATGAATTTTATGATGATTAAAACTTGAGTCAATAACTTTATGTAATACATTTTCCCCTCAAATTTCAGGCCTCAAAATTAAGGTGCGCCTTGTACATGGGAGCATCTTATACATGGGGAAATAGTACATATAGATGTATAATATAAATAAATGTCAAATTCTGACAAACAATGTGTGGTGCCCACATAATACTGAGAGAATGTGTTTGTGTTTATGGTTGGGAGTCTCCTTTGGATTTATCATGTGCTATATAAGTAGATACTGGGATGACTAGAGTAAAAAAAAGTTTAGAAAACAAGTTCTCATTTTAGGGTTTGTATTCATTTTTTTCTTTTATAGGCCCCACCCCAATGCTGGGGGTCTATCTAAAGAAGTGTGGGGGACATGGCTGATTTTCTTTCGAACCCAGACTCTTACCATGAGGTCTGACTGTTTAGCAAATTGAGAAACGGTTGAGTGACTCTGTATTCTAAATTTCCAACCATAATGGCATTTGGAAGTCCAAGTGGAATATCTCAATAATGACTATAAGACTTCCAGAATTCTGCCCTGGGAAGAAAGAGCCTTAGGTCTAATACTTTCAATTATTCCAATATGAACACCAATAGTTGATAGAACCACATTTTTCATTGTTTCCTTATTGGACTTCAATTTAAATGCAAGGTATTTCGGAATCAAAACAAGGCTTCTGAAAGAGCTTTTGTCTGAAATACCAACCACTCCCAGCTTGCCAGGTTGCTAACTCAGTTACCAAAGTTGCAATTATTTCCAGGACTGGACAATGGAAAGTTTTATTATACTTATATCCTATAATCAGAAAAAGAATAAAAAGGGTGTGAGGTTTTGCCAGTTGTCAAGCCATGGTAACAGCTGATCCAGTAGTAGCAACTGTTTAAAAACATAGGGGAGGGCACTGATTTTCCTGATAACAAAACTTGCACTGCCATTTGTCTTTGACTCTGACAGTTTCCAGAGTAGGGAGAATATTCAAGGATCCTAGAACAGGTTAAGCAAATTAACAACCAAAAAATCCATTGTAACACCTGTAGACTTGAGATGTGCGTCAGGATTACAGTGTTTGCAATATTGAATAATGGTATCTCCACGTCAGTATCATGTCTCTATAAGCACCGTATGACCCAACTTCTAAAACCTTTCCATACCTGATGACAGGCATCTTTAACAGACAATGTAAACTTTAGTTCGGTATAGTATTTAGACTTTGCTAAAGTTACATTTTTTTCTTTTCTTTTCTTTCTTTCTTTCTTTCTTTCTTTCTTTCTTTCTTTCTTTCTTTCTTTCTTTCTTTCTTTCTTTCTCTCTTTCTCTCTCTCTCTCTCTCTCTTTCTTTCTCTCATTTTTTATTCAGTGAGAGGAAGGGAGGCAGAGACAAACTCCTACTTGTGCCCAGACAAGGGTCCATTTGGCAAGCCCACTAGGGGGTGATGATCTGCCCATCTGGGGCATTGCTCCATTGCTCAGCAACCGAGTTCTTCTTAGCACCTGAGGTGGAGGCCATGGAGCCATCCTCAAGTGTCCGGGGCCAACTCGCTCCAATTGAGGCATGGCTTCAGGAGAGGAAGAGAGAGAGAGAGAGAAGCAAGAGGGGGAGGGATGGAAAAGCAGATAGGCACTTCCCCTGTGTGCCTGGACCAGGAATTGAACCCAGGACATCCACACGCCAACATCTCTACCATAGTGCCAACCGGCTAGGGACTAAAGTTACATTTTTCAATAATAGTAATGTGGGGTTTCTTTGTCCTATAAATCAGCAGTTAAGTGGGGATATAATTGTAGTTTTTGATAATTTATTTTCTCTATTCTTTCAATAACAACTATGAGTGTACAATTCCACTTTTTACTCAGTGATCATTTCTAGGTTTGACTTACTTATCTTGACTGGAATATTGGAATCTTTAATCAGTTATCTCCATTTAAAGTTTGAAAGGCTCCCAAACACCTTTTGGATCAAGACACATTGAGACTAAAATGGCATATTTTAGCCCTGGCCGGTTGGCTCAGCGGTAGAGCGTCGGCCTAGCGTGCGGAGGACCCGGGTTCGATTCCCGGCCAGGGCACATAGGAGAAGCGCCCATTTGCTTCTCCACCCCTCCGCCGCACTTTCCTCTCTGTCTCTCTCTTCCCCTCCCGCAGCCAAGGCTCCACTGGAGCAAAGATGGCCCGGGCACTGGGGATGGCTCTGTGGCCTCTGCCCCAGGCGCTAGAGTGGCTCTGGTCGCAACATGGCGACGCCCAGGATGGGCAGAGCATCGCCCCCTGGTGGGCAGAGCATCGCCCCATGGTGGGCGTGCCGGGTGGATCCCGGTCGGGCGCATGCGGGAGTCTGTCTGACTGTCTCTCCCTGTTTCCAGCTTCAGAAAAACGCAAAAAAAAAAAAAAAAAAAAAAAAAATGGCATATTTTATACACACACACACACACACACACATAAATTAAAAATATAGACCTCCTTTGACCTAGTACTTCTGTTGTTGGAAATAAGCATACCCTTTAGATATACTTGCAAAAGCATACCAAATTGTATGTTTTGTAATATATAAAAGATGGTTAGTACATAATCTAAAAGTTCGTCGACATATGACGTACTGCCTTGGGTACCGACGTGGGAGAGTTCCAAGACAAATGATGCCGAAGTGAAAAATCTGAGGAGCAGACGACTGCATACTGCATGATCTAATTTGGGTATATTTTTGAAAAGGTTATGCATATATATACTGATAATTATAAAATATTTATGGAGAAAAACCCTCCAAACTGTTAACAACACCTGTTAGAATTTTGTTTTATAATATCCATGTATTGCTTTTTTTCAGAAAATACTGGAAATCTATTTTTTTTTTTTTTACAGAGACAGAGAGAGAGTCAGAGAGAGGGACAGACAGACAGGAACGGAGAGAGATGAGAAGCATCAATCATTAGTTTTCATTGCGCATTGCAACACCTTAGTTGTTCATTGATTGCTTTCTCATATGTGCCTTGACCACAGGCCTTCAGCAGACCGAGTAACCCCTTGCTGGAGCCAGCGACCTTGGGTTCAAGCTGGTGGGTTTTTGCTCAAACCAGATGAGCCCGTGCTCAAGTTGGCAACCTTGGGGTCTCGAACCTGGGTCCTCTGCATCCCAGTCCAATGCTCTAGCCACTGCGCCACCGCCTGGTCAGGCTGGAAACCTATTTTTAAATTATTATTTATTTAAAAATTTTTATTTATTTATTCATTTTAGAGAGGGGAGAGAGAGAGAGAAGGAGGAGGAACAGGAAGCATCCACTCCCATATGTGCCTTGACCAGGCAAGCCCAAGGTTTCGTACGGCAACTTCAGTGTTCCAGGTCAGTGCTTTATCCACTGCGCCACCACAGGTCAGGCCTAAATGATCATTTCTAATATTTATAATCTGATGTCAAATAACGTTGGGATTTTTTTTATAATAAAAGAATAACACTTTAAAAGTCTGAATGTTACATAGCTAGTAACTCTTCTCAGAGATCAGACATGTTAAATGGAGCTTTTAGTCTACACAGGAATCAGAGAGCCAACAGCAACCATGAAAAAGAACAAATAAATAAAAACTAAGATACATGTAAAGATAAAAATGGACTGAGTAAAAAAGCTGATCTTAGTTTAGAATAGGAAAGGGAGGAGAATTAAAGCCTCTTTAAGAAATACACTTTTCCCCTGAAATATGGAATAGCTTCCACAACATTTCTTGCAATAGTATGTCTTATAACGAGCGCACAAATAGACAGACCTCGGAGATAGGGCTGGTTCTGATCCAGACCACCGCAATAAAGGGAGTTCTAATCACTTTGCTGATGGAGGTTCTCGCCCGCATTTTGTGAAAAACTGCAACATCTGTGAAGCTCAATAAAGTGAACCGCAATAAAACAAGGTATGCCTGTAATGATACTCACGATCTCCTAATTAAATACTACATGTTGCCATGTGGAGTCTATCAGAGAGGGAAGGCTTTATGGAAGAAGCTGTAAATGAGGAAAGTCCCGTGGCAGAGAGAAGAGAGATAAGTGGATGATAATGGTTCTCTGACGGAGAGACAGAAGGTGGTTGTGCATCTCTGACTGCTATCTCCACTCACCACAAATTCCCTTGGTAAGTCAGAACACTTTAGTCTGAAACAGATGTCCTTATCAAGTATTTGGTAAGCTGGGTTGGCTTTGATTCATTTTCTGATGCATCTGTTTATTCCCTTAACTTGTAAAGCTAAGCATTTAAAAAAAAAAAGGAGAAGAAGAAGAAACAGCTATAAGAGTCTGAATGTCGCTTAGACGAGGCTGCTAGTGCAGTCCTTGCTCCTGGAATGTGCAGCATGGAGATAGCACCCCTGCTCCAGGCACTGACAAGGCCGAGAAATGCTGGGTCAGGTTTGACCAACTCATCTGATAAGAACCAGCCTGGCAGAGGAGGGAATAAGGAGAGGTGGAGATTAAAAATAATAATGACAATTGGTACCACAATAGAACTTAATTAGAATTTCCCAAAGGAAATGTAACACCTAGTTGTAGAGCTTACCACATTTTAGTTTTAATTTTCAATGTTCATTAAGATTGCAAGTTGTTTCATAAAACAGACAAGATTTTCTTTTACTCAAACTGCTATTATTATATTTTAATCTGAGATGTATTGGCACAATTAGTAGCCTCAGCCCCATCAGGGCCAGGAGTGGAGGGCAGAGACTGCTTATTTCAGCCTGACTCCTAGACCACAAATGTCAGCCTCAGGTCTGGCTGACAAGTACTTGACTCTGTGCAAGTATTGTGCTAGATGCTGGCATGGTATTTCATTTGGGAAACATGATTGAGATTTGACATTATAAAATTTGATTCTCACAACAACTCATGGGGCACCATTATTCTGGTTGTGTAGACAAAGAAAGAGGCGTGGAGAGAGAGGGCAGAAGTCCCAGGTCACACAGTTTCTAAAAATCTTCTAACTACAGCTCCAGTGCTTTGTCTCTCACCCAGCACTGATCCCAAACTCCCCACCAGACTTGCATTCTGGATTGTGGTTCTCAACCTGATTGGATATTACAATCACTAACAAGCATTAAAATGTGCCTAGGACCCATTTCATAGCAATTGACTCAGACTTCAGATATGGAAGAAACCTATGGGTCCTAGCTATGGTTTAGGAACACCCTAAAGACTTCCTGCCCAGATGCCTTCCTGCTCACCCTTCCCCCACCTCCTCCAACTCCATGAACCTTTAGATCAGGGGTCGGGAACCTATGGCTCGCAAGCCAGATGTGGCTCTTTTGATGGCTGCATCTGGCTCGCAGATAAATCTTTAATAAAAAAAAATAATAAGGTTAAAAATATAAAACATTCTCATGTATTACAATCCATTCATTTCCTACCACTTATGTTCATGGTTGTGGGTGGCTGGAGTCAATCACAGCTGTCCTCCGGGACAACACCAAATTTTTATTGGATAATGTGTAATGTACACAGGTCGTTGTATGGCTCTTATGGAATTACATTTTAAAATATGTGGCATTCATGACTCTCTCAGCCAAAAAGTTCCCGATCCTTGCTTTAGATGAAGTTGCTCAGGTAACTGATGAAGAATGTTGCCTATCTACGCATTACTGCTGTCCTAGATGAGCATCCTTGTCCTTGAATTTTAAGCCTCAGAATTCTGCTAAAGTTTACAAAGTCTTCTGGTAGGTGTGCTTTCTTCCTTTGACTTCTTCATTCAACCCTTGATGGAATGCCAGCTGATGCATTCCTGGGCAAGTGCAGACTTTGTCATGACTAAGGTATACTGGCTTTCAACTACCCATGACAAGAACTGTTTGCTGTTTCCTGTACTTCTACAATGAGGACAAAGAGATAAAGGACTATCATTAGTGACCTCAATTAAATGCAGCAGAAAATCAAAACGGGGGGGGGGGGCTGCAGGAACTAAAAGGAACCTAAAAATAAATGTGGTCAGTAGTAAAGATTAATGTTGAAACAAAAAACTCACCAGGATCATAAAAGTGGTTAGTCATCTTGTTTCTACAGGAAACATTGTTCCTTTGAGAAAACTCTGAATCTCTTTTGGCACATTACCAGATTATTTGGAAAGCGACAATTCCAGGGCCAAGACAAATAGCCTTGCCTGATTAACTCTATTGCATTCTTAACTAGGCTTCACAGCCGCATGAGGAAGATACTACTTTTTCCTCCAAGAAATGATTAATGAAAATTTTATTGAGAGAGTATGTGAATCATGATATATAGCATTATCTGAATAGTCTCTCCTCTACCCCAACCCAGCCAACCAACCAACCAAACAGAGATAGATAGAGAGAGAGAGAGAGAAAGAGAAAGAGAGAGAGAGAAATAAAAGAAGGAAGAAGAGAGGAATAAAGGAAGAAAGGAGAAAAAGACATCATGTCTCTCAGTTTCTTACATCCTTAAAACTGGGGACCAGGAGCCCTGACCAGACAGCTCAATTGGTTAGAGCAGTGGTTGACAAACTCATTAGTCAACAGAGCCAAATATCAACAGTACAACGATTGAAATTTCTTTTGAGAGCCAAATTTTTTAAACTTAAACTATATAGGTCGGTACATTCCTTATCGAGGTAGCGCCCGCACGTGGTATTTTCTGGAAGAACCACACTCAAGGGGCCAAAGAGCTGCATGTGGCTCACGAGCTGCGGTTTGCCGACCAGGGGGTTAAAGCATCATCCTGATACACAAAGGTTGCCAGTTTGATCTTCAGTCAGGGCACATACAGAAACAGACAGTTTGTCTTTCCTTCTCTCCCTCCTCTTTCTCTAAAATCAATTAATAAAATTAAAACAAAAAGAAGCTGGGGACTAGGAATGTCCTTTAGTATCCCAGCCCTAAACTTCCATGAACTCATATTCTTACTCTTAATAAAGGGAGGAAGCATAAATCATTAATTGGTGCGCTTTATCTGCCCAGTTTCTTCCTTTGGGCTTATCTAAAAATCCACTAGATTAATTTTTACAACCTTGTGATTTTTCTGAAATATCCATAGTTGTTCACAGTAAGTGAATTATTATAATCATAAGACATACCAAAGAAAGTACGCTTGAACAATAGTCATTTCACAGACACTAAGTATAGATGCCTACCATGTGACAGACCTGGTGCCGTGTCTCACTCCTCCAAACAAAAAGTTTACTGTTTAAAAAGATCACTTTAATATCACCACTCAAAAGAGATGGTAGAAAAATCAAAGATATTCCTTTTTAAAGACATACCTTTTGTTAGTATTTTTAAAAGAGGGATATATAGACCTCCAGGAAAACTTCTGGGGGTTTTCCCAAAGGATTGCAGGCCTGAAACATCCGGTGATCTCTGGCAGATGAAGTTTATGATGTAATAAGGGGAGTCAGCCTCCCCACCACCGAGATCCTGTGGCATCTGAAGTACAGTAAGTAGTTCCCAAATGAGATCAATTCACCATAACCATCATGAAAGAGGGATGGACTGGCAGACAGATAGATATTGACTAAAGCCCTTCAATTATAGCTGCCAACATGCTGGAGTGCCTCTTAGCAGCTGACCAGCAATAACCTCAGAACATTGAGTCTGCAGCCAACAGTGGCTATTATAAAAATTCTCTGTACTGTTATTTCTAGAAACACTGGAAATGTATCTTCCAGGTGAATATTAAGCTCTTCTACTGCAAAGTGTTTATAGACAGCATGCAGATAGGTCATCCGTCAAATGTGTCACTGGCAGTGAAGGGCAATGACTAGGTTGTAGAGTTCATCTGCTCCTTCAAAGAAACCCCAGCAAAAAATCCAGCACATGCACTCTCTGACCTTGTGGCCAATTCAGATTCTCCTCTTTTATTAAAATTTTTTTTAAAGATAATTTTCTTAGATTGATTAATTTATTTTAGAGAGAGGAAGAGAGAGAGAGAGAGAGAGAGAGACAGAGACAGAGACAGGGATATTGATCTGTTCCTGTATGTGCCCTGACCAGGGATTGAACATGGAACCTTCATGTTTTAGAATGATGCGCTAATCAACTGAGCTATCCAGCCAGGTCAGATTCTCCTCTTTTAAAAACACCCAAGATGCTGGCTGGGCTACTCTGACAATTGTCAGCATGCAAATGGTCTGCTCTGGGACCCTCCAATTCAAGAATATCCTTTTGCTCAAAGGAAGCCTGAAATTTTCATTCTCCTGCACCTCCGTGCCCACCCAAATCAGAGCTTCCCACAGTCCTGTACAATGAGGTAACAGAAACTCACTGCCCCAGTTTAATTACAAAATCATTCTGAAAACAAAAGCCATAGCTAACATTTTTATACATTTGTGCATACCAGGTCTAATTTGAAAAGAAAAACTTACACTTTTCTTTAATTCTTCTATAGATCTTGGCTTGCTTCTTGATTGTTTTTATTTTCCTATTAATTCAGATTTTTGAATAGAGATTTTTATCTACCAGCATCAAAGAGTGGAGATGAAACCTATGAAAAGTTTTATATATAAAATTTCATCTATCTTGACCCAATTAAAGAAGAAAAGCATATCTTTCTGTAAGACCAATCATGTAGGACTTAATCAAATGTTAATAGTTTAAAAAATATATAATATCCACTGGAATAATATATGTGAAAATATTTCTAATACATACGGCCTGCTCTAGAAGTTTCTGATATTATCAGAGAGGCAGCCTGGTGTTAGGCAAAGAAAGTCTGGCAGCTGGGTCCCTAATATCATCTCCTACACTTACTGAGTGTTTAGGGCATGTCTCATAACTCTTCTCACTTGCTTTATGAAATGGAGATGACATTGTCTTATTTTGCCTACATCACAGATTGTCATGAGCATCACATAAGGTAATGGATATTAAAATCATTCACTTGACAACAATAAAACATTACCATTAATACCACTACAACCTCTCTTTCTTTTCTTCTCTTTTTTTTATTAAGTGAGAGGTGGGGAGGCAGAGAGACAGACTCCCACATGCACCCCCTTACCAGGATCCACCCAGCAAGACCTCTATGGGGCGTTGCTCTGTTGCTGGGCAACTGAGCTATTGCCTCAGGCAAAGCCATGGAGCCATCCTATGCATCACAGCCAACACTCAATCAACTGAACCAAGGCTGTGGAAGAGGAAGAGAGTGAAAGAGAGAGAAAAGGGAGAAGGGAGAAGGGAAAGGGTGGAAAAGCAGATGGTCGCTTCTTCTGTGTGCCCTGACCTGGGAATCAAACCCTGGACGTCCACACGCCGGGCCGATGCTCTACCACTGAGCCAACCGGCCAGAGCACAACCTCTGTTTCATCAGCAAATCTTTTTTTTTCTTTTAGAGAGAGAGAGAGGGACAGATAGGGACAGAGAGACAGGAAGGGAAAGAGATGAGATACCTCAATCAATTCTTTGCTGTGTCACCTTAGTTGTTCATTGATAGCTTTCTCATATGTGCCTTGACTTGGGGGCTCCAGCTGAGCCAGTGACCTCTTGCTCAGGCTAGTGACCTTGGGCTTCAAGTCAGTGATCTTTGGCTTCAAGCCAGTGACCTTTGGGCTCAAGCCTGTGACTATAGGTTATGTCTATGATCCTGCACTCAAGCCAGCGACCCATTGCTCAAGTCAGTGAGCCCACACTCAAGCTGGTGACCTTGGGGTTTCAAACCTGAGTCCTCTGTATCCTAGCCAATACTCTATCCACTGTGCTCCACCTGGTCAGGCTCATCAACAAATCTTTTCCTGACTGTATCACTTTCATTTATAATCTCTCTAATTTCTGACAAAGCAAATACACTCATTATAATGTTGTTCTGTGAATTTTAAGAGCTAGGAACATGCTTAAACTCTCCTACTTGTTCTGCTCCCCCCTTCAAATCAATACATGCTTCTATTGTATCTTTAAAATATCACAGATAAGTCCGAGAAATCATTTGGTATCTAACTATTTCTATAACTTAGACCTTATTCATCAGACTGCTGAACTATTCCTCTTTCAGAAACATAGATACCAACCATATAAATGTTCTTATATCCTTGTTTTTAACTATTGTGGCTTGCTGAATCAAAGCAGCTAAATTTGATACAAGTTCAATTTCATTTTCTTCAAAAATTAACTCATCTTTCTGAGCTTGAGACACTAAACAACTGAACAAGCAACACCTGACATCTGAACCCTGCAGATGTGTTTTTCAACCCAGCAATTTCTGGTTTCAACAAGGGTGAACCATTCTTCTGATTAGCGATGTTGATGGGGAAGTGAGCCCACACAGACCTCACCTTGTAATGGAAGCCTTATGTTAATACCTTTTTCCATAGTTGGTATATGACTACAGACAGTGTGAATGATGGCCAGTTCCTTTTTATTTCCCATTTGTTAACCCAGAGCTTCTTTCTTTCCAAGGAGACTAAGTCCCACATTGACGTGATTAAAGCCCCTCCCTCCGGAGGGTGCCTCTGGGCCTTCACAATAACTGTGTGTCCCTTCAGAATGCTTGATATTGTCTGGGATGTCAACCGTCCGATTGCTGAGAATGGTCTTCCTCTTCACCATAGAAGTGGCTGTGATAGATGTTCTGATTATTTTTATACTTCTTAGTCTTTCTCACAATGTTTTTAAAAGGTTAATCTGTTAGATTTCACTGACCATATTCTGGTAGGTTTCAAGAAAAGACATGTATGTATCCATTTGTCTCTTAGTAGGAAATTGTATCTGACTACTAACATTAAAATTGAAAACAACAAAGTCAACCACAAAAATACAGAAGGCGTTAAAACTCACTGAATCACTTGGTTGGGACCACAAGTCCACAGAAATATCTCCATCTCTTCTGTTATGGCACCACATGTGCTATGAAGCTCACAGGATCTGAGAATCGGTAAACTTTGCCCCTGCAGTGGCCTGGCATTCTGTCAGGTAACCTAGGGGTACAGTATTCTTCTTTCTAGAAGTTATTTTGTACCTTCAAGGCAGAAGAAGCTTAATATATTAAAGGTCTCTTGAGACATGAGGCTGGAAGTAGGTTAGGCCTGTGAATTGCCTTGGGCACTTACGAATAATAGGAGCTCGATGGGTATTTGTGTACTCTAATAGTTATAATTATGAGTAGGATTGGGCGATAAAAACCAAGGTTTCAAAAAGTATGGAGATATTTCTTTCTCCCATTTCAGATGCCCAGGCCATTAAACTTTCTAACTGGCTTTATCATGCATAGCTGAACCCTCCAGGCCTCTAAATCTCCTCAGGGGACAGTTTTCTCACTTCATTAACCAATGTGAGCATGTTGAGCACTCCCTCCACCTCTGTGGCTCCCTTCCCAGCCATCGCAGCAAAGAGGATGGGAGTTCTAGGACTTTTCTCTCTTCTTGAAAAAGAGTCCTGTTTCCTTCTGATAATTGAGAGGAGAAATGAAATAGCTCCATTGGGTAGAGCACTGTCCCCATATGCCAAGGTTGCAGGTTCAATCCCCAGTCAGGGCAGACAGGAACAAGATATCCGTTTCTCTCTCTCTCTTCCTTCTTCTCTCTCTAAAAATCAATCAATACATTTTTTTTAAAAAGCAAAAGCTATTTAGAGCACCAAGTGGAAGTTAGTTGGTTTTAGTTTGGTCTTTCCGAGCTCACTTTCCGCCCTTCTCTCTTGATTTTACTCCTTTTCCTTCCCATTACCCACAGCCCTTCAAAACATTGGGTAAATAAATACAGATTCTTCTACTCCTCCATCTCTTCTGAAAACTTCCATAGTTCCTCAAGTAAATGTTAGAAGACAAGTGTGATTAGAAGAGGAAAGGACTGAAACTCCCGTACTCTTCCTAGGTTATTAGGTAAATTTTCAACTGATAGAATTGTAGATAATCCAGATGTTAAATAGTTCTGGACAGAGAAGGGCCAGGAGTTTTTAATCATTCATTTATTCAACCAATTATTTTCTGAGTGTTTTGCATGTGCTAGGTGCTATTTTGGCTGAAGGAGCGACCCAAAATTTTATGACTTGGAGAAGTTTAGAGAGACAGTAGAGGCAACATCAGGTTGGGTCTACAACACGAAACTCAAAGATAGGTCCTGCATTTCCTGTAGATTATGTTTTAAAAGAAGAGAGACAGTATGTTAGGAACTACATACTGTACTTGATGATGATAAGAAGAATAGGGAGTGCTGGGTGGGAATGGGCTTACTATTTTAGACATATCATATCAATAATATAGTGACATCTAAGCAAAGTCCTGAAGGAAGTGATGGAGTGAACCCCATGGTCGTCCTATATCCCATGACTCTGAACTTCACTGGATCCCTAGGTCAAGTTGTGCCCTATTCCCTTGTCTCCTGGAGCTGGAACTGCAACTAAGCCACTAAGTCCCTTGTGTCATCCATAGCTTTATGTTCATGGTTTCTGTCTCCAGTGGGCTGGAGTAGACCAGAGAAGTAGACAAAGCCAAAATCCTACATTGTTCCATCTATGCTATTTTGGGAGCAAATTTACCTAAACCACCTGTCCAGGTGGTGGCGCGGTGAATAGAGCGTCGGACTGGGATGCAGAGGACCCAGGTTCGAGACCCTGAGGTCGCCAGCTTGAGCACAAGCTCATCTAGTTTGAGCAAAAGCCCACCAGCTTGGACCCAAGGTTGCTGGCTCGAGCAAGGGGTTACTTGGTCTGCTGAAGGCCCGCGGTCAAGGCACATATGAGAAAGCAATCAATGAACAACTAAGGTGTCACAATGTGCAACAAAAAATTAATGATTGATGCTTCTCATATCTTCGTTCCTGTCTGTCTGTCCCTGTTTATCTCTCTCTGTCTCTGTAAAAAATAAAAATAAAAAAAAATTACCTAAACCGAGAGTACTGGAAAGGCCTTAGATGTTCCCCAGTCTAAACTCTTATTACCTTGGACAACCACTTCTGTAATGCCAAAAAGGTGGATTTTCCAATTAAGGACTTTTAAAATATTGAACTCAAAGACAAATCAAAAAGTTAAAATATAAGTGACATATGCCTTTGATAAAAATGCTAAAATGACTTCCTGAAATAAATCAAAGTTTTCAACAATAAAGAGATGATAGAATAAAATCCAACTTGATCAAAACTATTACAGCCCAGAGGAGCTGCATAGAACTACTGTGGGATAAAAAAGATGGTAACACAGAACAGACCGAGCAGAACACAGAGCAGCAGTACCGCACAGTCACAGCCAGCAGCAACACGGGACGGAGGTGAAGAGAGTGCCTGGTAATGACTCAGCACTTGGAACAGTAAACAGAATCCATTACTAAGCAAAGATGAAAAGTTAGTGATGAGTGCTGAAGAAAAAAGAGAGAATATTAGTACAAATTTCAGACTAGAATGCTATGAAGCGTGGGAAAATGAGGATGAAATCAGATGCATCTCTGTAATTTATTGCAACTGCATTTATGACTATAGATAAGTGGTATCAAGTTTTCATTATAGAATCATAATGAACTCAGCTACCATCCACAAATCCCTTTAGCAGCAGCTCCATAAAACTCTCAGATTAAGAAACCCTGTTAGGTACTGTGACATGTAACTATCAGGAGTAGAAAACCTTACTTGAACATTGAGACAAGAATCTCGTACCGAGCACGAGCAAACTCAGAGGGCACAGACATCCCTTTAGGAAATTCTGGTTATATCAGATTGTTTATATCTGGGTTTATTCATTTAAAAAATTTCTTCCTGCTATGGCTACTATTTTATTCCTCATAGTGTGGATGTTTCTATGACCGCTGACAAATGCACAACAGCAGTAGGAAAAAAGATATACTCTGAGACTTCACCCACCCACGCAGCTGGCTTATTTTAAAAGGAGAAACTAAGCCGCCCACAAGAATTGCTACAGTTAGGAAAAAGTGACAGTACCAAGTGTTGGTGAGGATAAGGAACAACTGGAATTTTCACATGCTGTTGGGAAGAGCATAAATTGGTACAGCCCCTTTGGACAAGGGTTTGGCAGAATCTAGTCAAGTTAAACCCTCTGACTGAGCAATTTCTCTTTGAGATATATATCCAAAAGAAATGCCAACATAATGTGTACTAAAAGACAGGTATAGAAATGTTCACCTCAGCATTATTTATATCTCAAAAGTAGAAACAACCCAAATGTCTACCAAGTATAACTGAAGTACTATACGGTAATGAGCACAAATGAACTACTGCTATGTGCAAAAACGTGGATGGTTCTCACAAGTATAATGCTGGATGAAAGAATCCAGATACACAACAACATGCATTTTATGATTCTGTCCATATGAAGTTCAAATACGGGCAAAATTACTCTGGAGAGGTCAGAGTAGTAGTTACTTTGGGGGAGATAGTCATTAGGAAGAGGCACAGAGAGAAGAGAAGATCCTGAGATGCTGGTGATGCTCTATAGTCTTGATCTGGGCAGGGTGAGTTCACTTTGTGCAAGAAATCCCTCAGCTCGAAGGATTTGTGGATTTTTCTTTATACATGATATACTGCAAACAAAAAGTTTACAAAAAATATTCTATGCCCGCTAGGTGCTAAGTTCTTTTTAAGTACAAGTTCTTTTTAGGTTCAAGAGATTAAAAAAAAGAAGAAAAGACAAGAAACCCATTGTCATGAAGCCAGTATTCTAGAGGAGGGAGGGGACAAATACATAAAAAATAGCTCAAAAATGTCAGAGTATTAGTGCCATACTGATAATAAAACTGGTGAGGTGGGCCCTGGCTGGTTGGCTCAGCGGTAGAGCATTGGCCTGGCGTGCGGGGGACCCGGGTTCGATTCCCGGCCAGGGCACATAGGAGAAGTACCCATTTGCTTCTCTACCCCCCCCCCCTCCTTCCTCTCTGTCTCTCTCCTCCCCTCCCGCAGCCAAGGCTCCATTGGAGCAAAGATGGCCCGGGCGCTGGGGATGGCTCCTTGGCCTCTGCCCCAGGCGCTAGAGTGGCTCTGGTCGCGGCAGAGCGACGCCCCGGAGGGGCAGAGCGTCGCCCCTGGTGGGCGTGCCGGGTGGATCCCGGTCGGGCGCATGCGGGAGTCTGTCTGACTGTCTCTCCCCATTTCCAGCTTCAGAAAAATACAAACCAAAAAGCAAAACAAAACAACAAAACAAAACAAAACAAAAAAAACTGGTGAGGTGATAATCACTAGAGATTTGGGACAGCAAGAACTGCTGAGGTGAGAGAAAGCCTCTCACAGGAGGTGACATGGGAGCTGATGAGGAGGAGCCAGTCCAGACAAGACCTGGAGAAGAACCTACCAGGTAGAGGAATAGATGCCAACACAGCAGGAATGAGCTGGGCATGTGTGAGGTCCAAGGCAGGGAGGCTGGCAGTGACAGGGGCTGAAATGAACTGCAATTCAACAGCGGGCAGGGACTAGATCTTGTAGGGCCTTTGAGGATTTTAGATGCTGTAGTGATAGTAACATTACTAATTAATAAGAATAAATTATAAAGTGTATTTTATTCTCACTACACTGCACAGTCACTGGTGAATTTTAAGAAGAGGTGTGACATGATGTGATTCGTGTTTTTAATAACTCAGTATGCTGTGTGGAGAATGAACTATAATGTAATAATTATATATAATAATGTTAATTGCTGATGATATATAATTAAGGTTAATTAATTATTAATAATACTAAATAACGATAATTTATCATTATATCGCATAAGAAATCTACCAGGGAGATTATTCGGAATGATATTATAGCTCTCATATCCAAATGCGATGATGGTGGCTGGCACATGGTAACAGTGGACATGAACAGAAAGAAGTAGACATAGCTGGTCTGTATTTGGGCAGTACAGCTGATTAGAAACCCTGGGAATGAGGAAATCCAGAGTTCTATTTAGATATATTAGATATGAGATGCCTATCAAATGTTCAAATGAAGATGTGGTAGCTTTTGGATAAAGGGACATTTGGAGTTTAAGGAAGAGATCAGGGCTGGAAACTTCAATTTGGGAGTTACCCAATACAGTGGTCCCTCGTCTATCAAGGGGGGTAGGTTCCAGAACCTTCCACGATAGGCAAAAATCTGTGAAGAAGCCTGACCAGGCGGCGGTGCAGTGGATAGAGCATCGGACTGGGATGCAGAGGACTCAAGTTCGAGACCCCGAGGTTGCCAGCTTGAGCGCGGGCTCATCTTGTTTGAGCAAAAGCTCACCAGCTTGGACCCAAAGTCGCTGGCTTGAGCAAGGGGTTACTTGGTCTACTGTAGCCCCACAGTCAAAGCACATATGAGAAAGCAATCAATGAACAACTAAGGTGTTGCAACAAAAAACTAATGATTGATGCTTCTCATCTCTCCGTTCCTGTCTGTCTATCCCTATCTATCCATCTCTCTGACTCTCTGTCTCTGTAAAGAAAAAAAAAATCTGTGAAGTAGTGATCTTATATTTATTTTATTATTTATATACTAGAAAGCCCGGCGGTCATACAAAATGACCGCTGTTCTAGATATTATAAATTGTAATTAAAATGATTTGTGCAAAGGTGTCTGCTAATTCAAACCGAATTACCCAGGGCAGGCGGCGAGGACACCCCTTTGCTTAGTGCCCCACGGGGTTTCCCCCTTCTACTTGCTTAATTGCTTAGAGTGCAATGAAGGAAACCACTGGCAGTACATTTCTTAAGAGCCACTGCTAGCTCAATAAATATAGGTGATTTAAATAATAAAATGTTAATTCACATGTCAAAGACCTCTTTGTACACAACATTTCTTGGTAGATCTTTCCATCATTTTTAAGTTCCCCTTGCAGAGGACCATCAATTATTTTTAATTTTACGTCTATTTTTAATTTTACGTCCGTTCTGTAGCAAATGGGTTAATGTCTTGAAATAATTCCCCCATTTCATTAAGTAAGGTCTCAGGAACTCTTTTATTCCATTCTAAATGTGCCAAACTGGCTTCTGAGGGATCAAGTATATATAATTGAGCAAACTTTCTTTTCCCGTCAGAAGGATGCAAAGTTCCAGTTTGATGGTAAACTTGACCATGAAGTCGAAAGCAATAAAGTCCTGGTCCAGGCAAGTCAATTGGTTTGTTTCCCATGGACGCAAAAGCAAATGAACTATTAATGGATCAAATGCTATCCATGTACTGTTTGCTATTTGGATGCTGATTAGTCAATAATTTATTCAAGAGTGGTGGATAATTCTCAATTAGTGGAACTACAATGTTTCTGTACTTGCAACATTGAGAAAATCCTTTCTTGCCACGGTCAAATCAATTAGTTTCTAACTTGAAGTTTAAGGACTGACAGTGTTCACATTTAATATTCATGTCACCAGAGGAATGCTCAAAAATTAAAGTTTCTCTGTTGGAAACTGTTTTAATCCTTTTTGCGTTTCGGTCAGCATTACTCTGTCGTTTTTTTGCATTTCTCTCCTGCCTTTGTTCAAGGGACTCATTTTGTCGAGACAGGCTTTTTTGTCTTGCATCTGAGGCAAGCCTTGTTTCTCTATGCTCATCAGTCTCATTTTGCCGAGAAAGACGCATTTGCTCTGCGACTGAAGCAAGCCTTGTCTTTCTCTGCTCAGTGGTTTCTTTTTGTCGAGAAAGCCATTTTTGTGCAGCTTTAGCTCCTTTTCTCCCCTCTTCAGTGCTGTATTTTCTAGGAGGCATTCTTAAAAGAAATTACATTAAGACGTAGTTTTTATGTAAAACAGATGATTGCCAATGCAAACAAATGTTCACCTTCCCCCTAACACGCTCAATTTGCGTTCAGCCTTAAATTGTTTCAAAAGCAGATGATTGCCAATGCAAACAAATGTTCACCTTCCCCCTGACCCGCTCAATTTGCGTTCAGCCATGGCAACTTCACCCCATTGGCTAGTACAGTTACACAAGCAACCAATAAGCTATTGGCGATAAACAGACACTTAAGCCGCATATAATAAAGATATTTTAAGGCATTATAAACCCTCCCCACACTCTTATAAACCTTTCCCACACTTATTTTGCTTATTTTACCACAAAAATAAAAATAGTAAATATATAAAAATATCTATGTACTGCAAAATCCCGTGATATAGCAAAAAATCCACGATACAATACATACAAGTTTATATAGATATATATACAAGTTAGATATATATACAAGTTTAAAATCCGCAACACAGTGAGACCGCAAAAAGTGAACTGCGCTATGACAAGGCATGACTGTATTGAAACATGGCTTAATGAGATGAAATCTTTTAGGTAGAGAATGTAAACAGAGGAGAGAAGGAACCACTCAACTGAGCCCTGAGACACTTCAAATTCTGTAGGTTAGATAAGAGGAGGTGGAACTGGGCATTGCTGTAGAAGCTGTGAGGAGACTGTCATAGGTTCATAAGAGAGGTGAAGAGAATGCTTATGATGGGTATTCAAGAACAAAGGACTTAGATAGCCCACTGAAGTAGAGGAGGATGAAGTCAAAGGTTATTCCATGTATTGAGCCTAGTAAATAAGAGGTAAACAGGACCTCCTGACTAGGGAGTTTGATGAGCTTTATTAAAAAACACAACTTAATGAAAGCTTATATGCTCTGGAAAATGCAGAAAATAGGATAAACCTGTCATGATCCTATTAATATAATACAACTATTACAATTTTTATTACTTTCCATTGTTTCTCACCTTCTATTCATAGATGAGCTTAGAATACATACTTAGGTAGTAATGCCTACTTGGTACATTTCTTACTTTTCATTAGCAATTTGTCCATGTTTCTGCATAGTCTTCATAAACCCCTTATTTAATATCTGCAAAATGTTTCATCGAACGCTTGCACTCTAATTTATCACTCCCCCTTTTTTACATTTCTGTCTATACTGCTTTTAATTTTTTTAAGTGTGAATAATGCTGCAAAAAACATCATTATTTATTGTCTTTCCTTGTTTGGGGTTATTTCCTTGGAATATATTCTCATTGGTAGAATTACTGAGTAAAGGACTGGCTAAGAACATTTTTTGTAAAACTGTTTCAGACCCTGGTCAGGTTGCACAATGGATAGATTATGGTCCCAGCAAGCCAAGGTCATGGGTTCAATCCCTAGTCAGGGCACATAGGATTAGAAACCAATGAATGCATGAATGCACAGCTAAATGGAACAACTAAGTATAACAATGAGTTAATGCTTCTCTCCCTCTCCTTCTTTCCCAAATCAATGGAAAAATAAATAAATAAATAAATAAATAAATAAAACTGTTTCATATCATGTTGAGACATGATCATGTTTAAGACAAGATCAGGACATCCATGAAAAAAATGAAGACTGATACAGAAAGGGACACGAGATTTGGCAAATCATAGGTGTATGTGAGCTGAGGGATGTGGGATGGGAAAGCCAGAATTGTGGAAACATTTCTGTCACTGGAAGGCATAAAAGAAGTATAAAATGCTGCTTTGGGGCTTTCTTTCCTCTCCAGGCTTTGTGGAGGTGGCATTAGGCCGACCAGGAAACTGACTGACCAGGAAGCCAACTGAGATACAACACCCTTGAGTGAAAAAGGTTACCAGAACACTGATGTTATCTCAGCTGCACAGGCACCAGGTAATAGTCCAGAGGCTGGAGGAAAAGGCTGTAGAAAGGTCAGAGGCACAATAAGAAATGCATGAGTAAGGATCAAGTATGCCACAGTTGGCCTCTGTCACGGTCTGATACCTCTGCAGGGCAGCTCATCCAGCTAGTGAACAGCTGAGTCTTCAGTTGTTCCACAGGGATTGTCAGTGAAGTGAGGAGGGGGAGTCCCTGGACTTAGTGGGAGACAGGGAGGTCTACAAGCCCCCTTGAAATTATAGAAATTTTAATTACAGTAAACCATGGAGGTTGGTAAAAATACAAATTTCTCAGCTCCACCACCAGAGGCTCTGATTAAATAACATTGGAGAAAGGCCCAGAAATGGAGTTTTTAATAAAGATTCCAAATGTTTTAATGCACATGGTCCACAGGTTACAGTTTGAGAAACTCAGCAAATTTTCTCCTCCCTCCCTGACTTATGAGATCCTCTACACGTTTATGTAAGCCGCTCACAAAGTCTCTCTGTCTTCAGCACCTTTCATTTTTATCTTCCCAGTTGTGTAAACAGCATGACTTGGAGCAAAGAGCATGGATAAACCCGATCCTGTCACTTGTAAACTGTGTGTTCATGGGTAAATTTCTTAATTACCCTAAGCATCAGTTCCTTCATCTGCAAAATAGGGATATAGTTGCATTTTATATGGATTTGGATTAAGACATTTTGAAATATATATATATATATATATATATAGATGTCCCTGATATAAAAATTTGAAAGAATATAAATCCCTACATCAAAAATATATTCAAGAATCACATACTTTCAAAGTTGGTGGCCCAAATGATTTAATATTTATAACACTGCCACATGGGAGCACCACATTAGTGGGGGACAGAAATATCCATATCACAGTCACTGTTTTCTGGACCACTCTGTTGTTTGGGTGCCTAAGAAGTCCTACGGGTGATTTTATTGAATACTGGGCTGTTACTGTAATAATCACTGTTGGTAAATTAACTAACCATGCCATTCGGGTGTTGATTACATAAGGGAGCTAGCAGTAGAATAGAAACATGTCAGAACCAAAGAACTTTCAAATGAAGGAACAAAAGTTAGACACAATGAACAGTCCTATTAGGTATGTATTTATTTGTTGTGTTTAAAGCTATTCCTATGGGGAAAATGATTTTGAATTATGAAAGTACTGAAATAGTTGAGTATTTTGAAATATTCAAGGAACTTCTTTATCTCAAAAAATATGCCTTCCATATAATAGCATTTTCTTCACAGGTATGTTGTAAGAATGATATAATATCTAAACTGCTTATTAGGTTTGGAGATTTAGAGCAACATCTGTTATTTCTTTTGCATTTTCAATGGAGGGGAACTGTTCATTTTAAATTAAAAGTAATTAAAGAAATTATTTTGGTTCTGGCTGGGTGGCTCAGTGAATAAAGCATCGTCCCAGTGCACCGAGGTCACGAGTTTGATTCCTGGCCAGGGCACGTACATATGAGAAGCAATCAATGAGTGCACAACTAAATGAAAAAACTAAGTGGAACACTGAGCTGATACTCCTCTATTTTTCTTCCCCTCTTACTCTGAAATAATAGAAAAAAATTAAAAAAATGAACAAAATAAAAATATTTGAAAAATGAAAATTTCAGAACATTATTTTTCCATTAAAAATTGAGCTACTCTTTGCTCCCCTCCCTCATAAAGACTTCCATGAATTTCCAAAGGGTCCTAAGGAATTCTAGTGAAAATCCCCTGCTCTTGTATTACTATGGTAGCCTAAGAATAAATAATAAGTCTGATTTTTTTCTCTCCTTTATTTTCTGTGGTTTTGAACACATTATTCTCTACTTTGCCTTCTATTAGCTAAATCAAATGAACCACTTCTAAGAAAACTGCTCCTTGAGATACATGAGAAATATCTTTTATAAAATTCAGTCACTCTTTTTACACTTTGGCTCATATTTCTTTCCTACTATAAGACCAGGGCTATCTGAACAGCCTGAAAATTTGGCAGTCCTAAAGGGTAATTATTCTCACTTTGGACTTAATTCAACACAGGAAACAATAAAAGATTTCTGGAGGGTTTGCAAGCCCAGCTGTCTCTGACACTCTTTTCTGCAAAAATAGTTGAATGGGTCTGTCAGTGTGTACCTGTCATAGATGTCACAGCACAGACTTACCCTTACTGTGTTTTTACAGTTACTTAAACTGCATCAAGAAACATTAATTTAAACTTATGAAGAAGTTAATTTTTAAAAAATAATTCCTATTTTCTGCTTGGTTTTCAGTGTAAAATACTCCGAATTAAAGTGATTTCTGGTAGCTTTGTTTAGACAAAAGATTGCTCATTTTGTTCTTAACAATTAGTCATTTGATTCTTTCATCACATTCCTACCTTTTGAATGAAGGTTACAAATATACTGCTCACAAAAATTAGGGGATATTTCAAAATGAATATGAAGCGATAAAATATCCTCTAATTTTTGTGAGCAGTATATACTGTCTATGTCCATCATTTATTGATAAATATAACTGTTTATCATGTTTTGTGCTAGAGTAGAGATGCAGAAGAGAAATAATGATACAGTTCCTCCCTCACAGGGCCACAGGGGACGGTCCTTGAAAGGCCAAAGAAAATGACTTTTTTTTTTCTTTAGAACACCAGATCCAATTTCATTCGTAATCCTAGCTTGCACATGTAAGCAAAAAAATGACAGATTATATTAAAGAGGAATGGCAAAAGGAAAATAAATAAAATATGCACAAGTCAGGCAAACATGGGAGGAAACAGACAGGGCAGGCAAAGGTGCGTTTGCCTTTCCTTTTAACGACTCGAAACTTTAACCTAGTTCTACACTGTAGATGTGAGGATAACAGAAAAGTTCATGTACAGCCTAAAGGTGTCAATAGGCAGATCAGAAAACCCTTAAGGGTGATTGCTCCAATCCTAGGTGTAATAAAAGATTGGTTTGATTTTAGCAAAACTGGACAAGTTTAGCAAAAACCAGTGCAAACAGTTAAGATGAAGTCTCTGGTGCCAGGGTTTCTGTTCAAGATTAAAAAGTTACAGTTTGCCTGACCAGGCAGTGGCGCAGCGGATAGAGCGTCGGACTGGGATCCTGAAGACCCGGGTTCGAGACCCTGAGGTCGCCAGCTTGAACGCGGGCTCATCTGGTTTGAGCAAAGCTCACCAGCTTGGACCCAAGGTTACTGGCTTGCACAAAGGGTTACTCGGTCGGCTGAAGGCCCGTGGTCAAAGCACAGATGAGAAAG
Source organism: Saccopteryx leptura (assembly GCF_036850995.1). NCBI lineage: Eukaryota > Metazoa > Chordata > Mammalia > Chiroptera > Emballonuridae > Saccopteryx > Saccopteryx leptura. The sequence continues at coordinate 93,391,661 of NC_089507.1, forward strand.
TAACCAATGAACAACTAAGGTGTTGCAACAAAAAACTGATGATTGATGCTTCTCATCTCTCTTTGTCCCTGTCTATCTCTCCCTCTGACTCTCTGTCTCTGTAAAAAAAAAAAAAAAAAAAAAAAAAGTTACAGAGTTTTACTATGTTCTTCTTTTTTAAAAATCTTTTTCCTTTTAATTTCTTTTTTTTTCTTATTTTGTTTTTTTAAAAGACAAAAATTAAAATTTTCTTTTCAGCTCTTCTTTCCTGAGCTCTGTGGCCTTGCCCTGGACCTTTCTGAAGTTTTTTTCTTTCGCCAAGCTAGTAAATACCAATTTAAAGCTAAACTCTTCTGTAGAACCCAAGTCCCTGCCTCCTTCATAAGAGAACTCTGAATAGCTAATGATTCACACATTTCTTCAAATCATAGGCAATTCTACTAAACTTCATTGAAGATTTCTGCTCCAGCTCTGAGTTAACACAAATACCTAGAATCAATAAACAATTTCTCCCAGCTACATTAACCACATATCCACTTCTAAGTCGATAATGTTCATTCATTTCTCAGAACAACAAAAATACAGAAGCCACCTTTCTGTCCATCACTGTACCATTTAATGAAATGAAAAGAAAAAAAGAAAATGGCTGCTTTATTATGTGGTTAGGAAAATGCAGTGTGTGAGCAAGGAGGTATTATGCCCCAAATCAATCATTTTAATTATATAAATTTGATTCTAAATTCTCAGGCTCTGAAAACCATAAGAAATATCATGGGTAACAATGAATACAGTGAGGATAACAAGCACGACAATTTAGTTGTAAGTGATGACAGAAGGGATTAGACAATTCCCACTGTCTGTCACTGTAAATTTTTTGAAACAAATGGTAGGAAATGAGCTCCAAGGAGAGGTAGCCATCTACTGGTAGCACTAACTAAAATAATTGCTGTTTACAAGGAAGAAAACTGGGCTCCCTATTTCATGTGCAAAATCATGTGAGATCCAGGCAAACTGTCAACCCCCCAACATCATCAAGAATGGATGCACAGTTACTATCTGGAGTTCTTGGTTGAATTAGAGTAACAATTGATAGCTTTCATGAAAGAACTGCCAACACTTTCAAGAATGAGGTTAGACGAGGACAGTTGCTTCATGAGGGAAAGGCATCATAATTAGGAGGAGGATTTCATTTCTCTAACAGCAGAAGGTTACCCTAGGGCAAATGACCAATGCATCTTTACTGAGCCCTGACCTCCTGACTTCTCTATAGTCCTCTACTCTTGTCCCTGCCTTGAGGGCATATGGACTCTGAAGAAAAGGAAGTTTCATCTCTCAGTGTGTCAATTATTCTCTGCTCGCTAATGGGCTTCTGAGTAAACTTGTAGTACTTTTCCATGTTAATCATGTTTGTTTTCTTCAGCCAATCTACAACGCGCTCGGTACCTAAACTTAATAATGAATGTCAGCATCATCTGCTGCAGTCCAGATTATGTAATTAGACCATTTCATTAAAAATTACATCTGAAGATTTTTTTTTCAGAGACAGAGACAGGAAGGGAGAGAGATGAGAAGCATCAACTTGTAGTTGTGGCACTTTGTTAATTGATTGCTTCTCATACATGCCTTGACCAGGGGGCTCAAGCCAAGCCAGTGACCCCATGCTCAGGCCAGTGACGTTGGGCTTCAGGCTAGTGACCTTTGCGATCTAGCCAGTGGCCCTATGCTTGAGATGGTAAGCCCGCAAGCTCTAGCCAGTGACCTTGGGGTTTCCGACTGGGGCCTTCAGCATCCTGGGCTGACACATAATCCACTGTGCCACCACTGGTCAGGCTGTCCAGTGGTTCCTTGACACACGAGCACTTTAAATCATGAGCAATTTGAGAGATAAGCAGTCACTTATGGGATATTTTGCTTTAAGTCACAAGCGGATATTTGAATTACGACTGTTGGGCAAATGAGTTTGTGAAATTTGTGTTTTTTTGAGTTTGCTCACTGTAAAGCCAGTAGCCAAGGCCAGGGCCACTATCACAGCCGCCGCCAGTCCCATGCAAGTTCGCATTGGATTCGGACAGTCGGTAAAGAAACAGCGGAGCCAAAAACTGGTGGGCCATAGTCTTTAATTCTAGCTTGCACCCGGCGGGCAAGTAAAAAATACACACTGGGCTCCAAAACCCAGTCACATTCAGTGCTCACAAAGCCACTGACTTATCCGAGTTTCCTAGAATCAAAGGTTTCTAGCTCACCAGCCTTATTCTCCTCAGTTCCCCATCTCCTTCCTTATCCCAGATACAAACTCTACACAAACTGGTATCTCACTCAGCACTCCACCATCTTGGCTGCTTCTCCTGGCCTCCTCCACGTGGCCTTTCTCTGCTCTCCTCTAATGATAATCTCAGGAACCAAGAGGGCAAACTCCCATTTTGCCCCCACTTTATACTGTAGCTTCACAACCTCTAATCCAATATACAAAGTAGGGAAGTCTCTAATACAAAGTCACATCTCTGAGGCATGATTGGATTTTACCACCCCACATCAAAAGGGTGGGAAAGGCTTAATCCCAAAACCAAGCCCCAGGCTACAAGGATTCTGCTTGCCTTTAGCCCACCCCAACACACATTAATATCACCTGGGCGACAGCCTCTTTAACAAAGTGAGCATAATATATTTTATCTGCCCAACACTCACTTTACTGTTAAAAATGATGCTGGGCAGCCATGTGTGTGCTTGCCCTCAGAGCAGAACAGTTGATTGCAAATTGCGGATTACCTTCCTGCTTGGGAAGGGCCACTGTTATGCTAATGTTGGCTGGAGGAGAGGTTTTGGTGCCAGAAAATTTTAAAAAGGAAAGAAGAAGAAGGAGGAAGAGAAGAAGCCATGATGGGAGAGTGGGAGCAGAGAGGGTACAGAGTGCTGAAGGAGGAGCCAAGAAGGCAGGAAAGGAGAGAGAAGCCAAGATGGCAGGGTGCTGAAGGAGAAGCCAGTTTGTGCAGAGAGGAGAGGGGAGAAGATGTGCAGATGGGGAACCAGAGGTGACTGAGACTGGTGGGGACCTTTGATCCAGGAAAACCCGGAGAAGATTCTCCTGGCTGTGGAACTGGAGAATGTGTAAGTGACTTTGAGAGCCCTGTGTGTATTTGCTCGTTGGCCAGTATGAGTCTTGAATAAAGGAATGCCCACCATTTTTTGGCTCCACTGTTTCTTTACTGTTTGTCTGAATCTAATGGGAACCTGCATGTGTATGGTCATGATGGCCATGACTACTGGCCATACATTTGGCATAGTTTGCAGCAGGATTCAGATCAGACTGGTATGGAGCCGCCACCACCAGTGAGCGGTGGGATAGGACTGGTTGTTGTTATGGTTCCCCATGGCTGTCCTTTCCTTTTGGGGACCATGGGCTGGCTGATTTTTACAGCCCTGCAAGAGGAAACCAAGAGCTCTGTGCAAGAGGCTGCCCGAGGTCTGCAAACCAAGGAGTGGAAGGAGTTGGAATGGCCATGGGAGAAAGAGATACACATCCTGGAACTGCAGCAAGCACTGGAAAAGGAGGCTGACCGGGTTCGTGAGTTGCACCTGGAAATGGAGCAGTCTCTGGAGAAGGAATTACAGGTTCATGAGTTGCAATTTGCCCTGGAAGTTGTGGTGAGCCCGCAGCCGCAGGAGCCTAAACTGGAGTTGTGATGGCAGAGTGGCTCTGAGTTGGCAGGAGCAGGTGTTTCTAGCTCCTCTTCTGAGGATGAGAAGACTGGGGCTGAAGCGCCGTCCGAAGACTCCAGAAGGTAAAAGCCCAGTGGCAAAAGTACCTACTAAGGCCCTGGTAGGCTTGCTATGATTATGGGACATACGGGTAGATGGCAGCATGCTGTCTGAAGCAGAGGTGGAAATGTTGGCCACCATTGCCACGTTTTCCCCCTTGGGGCAGCGTCTTAGATTTGCCAAGATGGCAGGGATGAGGGGGGAGGCTTGAGGCCCCATGTGAGTGGACTGACTCTGGACTGCATCCACAGGGGGCACCAGTTCCCTTGTTGGATGGGCATGTGGCTTTTGCACAATATGAGAGACCCTGATGGAGAGAGGAGCAGGTCTGGTTGAAATTGTATGACATGTGCTGTTGCTGTAATTTGTGTGATGTGACTAATTCCTTACACAGGAATGCCTGTTGTGGATTTGCAAAGTGAGCAAAAGGGGTGGAATGTTTGGGCAAATGAGTTTGTAAAATTTGTGTTTTTTGAGTTTGCTCAATTTTATTGTTAAAAATGGAGCTGGGAAGCTCTCTGTAAAATTGCTAATTATCTTCCTGCTTGGGAAGAGTCATTGTTATGCTAATGTCCCCTCCCCCTCTGCCAGCATCTTCTCCTGACCTTGAAGGTAAATATACTTCATTAACCAGTTTATTTCTTTACATTCTCTCTTATTATGTAAATATATATATGTATTTGTTATTTATAAAGTACATTTTCTTATTGAAAAGCATATAAAACAAAAAATTTGTGTGATTTTTGGGGGCTGGAATGGATTAATTGCATTCCCATTAATTTAAATGGGGAAATTAGATTTGACACACAAGCAAATTGAGTCACCAGCTCGGCCATGAAACAAATTTTAAGGATTCCATTTGTCATTTAAAAATCTTATAGTCTTTTTTTGTTTTTTGTTTGTTTTTTAAAAAAACACTGATAAACATAAGGCTCATTTAAGGATTTGTGAGGTTAACAAAAGAGGTTTATAAGTACAGTAACCCTTAACTCAGTCTTATTCAAAATAATCCTTAACAAATGCCTACATCCGAAACTACTGTGTGATCTCTTTAAGAATGCTCATGCTATTTCTCACACAAGATTTAGGAAAGCTATAGTATTTCAGCTATTTAAACACTAATTCATTTTGGTGAAATGATTTAAAATGTCTTACGTGTCAGCTGTTTCAAGTTGTTATACTGCTGGTAACACAAGCATATTACTGAAGTCATACTGTTGTCCGAACTCAAATATATTAAGTTACAGAGAATTAAAATTGTAATGAAAAAATATCAAGCTTAACATTAAATTATTGAAAGGACATTCACCAAAATATTAATAGTAAATATTGGTGGTAATGAGAATAAAGGATTCTTGTGTGTGTCTTTCTATGGTTTTCAGAGAATTTTCACTTTAAAATCTAGGAAAGAAGTTATTTAATTAATAAAAAATTACTAAATATAGCATTTCCAATTGCAAATAAGCCAAGGCTGTTGAGTGGCCTTTAGTTTCGAGAGATGAGAGGACGCTCCCTGCCTGAACTTCCATTAACCTGCAGTGCCTTTCATCAGCGCATTGTGGTGGTCTGGGATCGTCATATAGTACTTACTACATTCAACGTAAACTGCCACAAAATATAAACACTTGTCCTATTTGGACTAGGTCATTACACTATGAGTGGATTCTTTTCCCCTTAATTTGGAAAGAACTAGATTAACCGGGCAAGTCTGGAGCAGCAGAGTGACCTGCAGGTCAGTGCCCATCCCAAGGGGAAGCGGGGCAGCCGCCCTCAAGCACCAGAGCCCAGAGCCCCACCTGCACCGCAGCGTGAAGTCTGCTTACCTGGCTGCCCTCATTCTCCCTTGCAATAGTTATTTTAATATAAAAACAAAACAAAATCTCATGTACTTAATTAATTAATGTAATTACTATTTTCTTGGAAAAACTTGAAAAACCAGGTATTTCCTGGATTCAGCAAAAAGTGGGAACATTTTTCCTATTACCTTGTCGGGAAGAAAGACTTTCCAAAATTGGAAAGGAAATTTACTCACAACTGTCTGCAAACCTCCTCTCTTCATCTCCCTTTTAAATTTTTATTTCTCCTTCAATTTTAAACGATAGCCTTGCTGGATAAAGAAGTCTTGGTTGTAAATATTTATTAATTACCTACCTGGACACTAAAGACAGGGCAAAAAAATCAGACAATAACCCCCTGCCCTCATAGAGCTCAGATCCAGCAGAAGGGAAGAGAATGAATGAGATTACTAATACACAGGGTGGCAAAAATAAATCAGGCATGGGCAATAAGGAGTGTGGGCGGGGACGGCTATGATTTAGAGACAAGTGTGGGAAAGCCTGCACTGAGGCAAAATTTTAGTAAAATTTAAGGAGGTGAGGGACCAGCCCTTACAATGTCTGGGAAAGGAATGTTCTGGGCAGAGGGACTGTCCAGTGTGAGAGCCCTGAGGGACTTACTGGGGGTTTAAGAAATAGCAAGACATTACTGTTGCCTGAGAGAAGGGACAGGAGGAGAGGAGGAGAGGTCAGTACCAGAGGCCAGATTGAGAAGAGCTTTAAAGGTCTCTGGAAGGCTCCTAAAATTACATCATGTCAATCCCAGATTTCTTGAAGGACGTCTGTACTTCCACAGGTAAAGCCTTAAGATACCAGATAAAGACTGGACTAGGGTATTTTGAGGTAGCTGATAGGAAGATGACCAAGGGAAATGACTAAAAATGCCAAGTACTTGTGACTGAAGAAGTGGCCAGGAACTGTATATGCCAAGGTGTTCCAGGAACCCATATGGTCTACTGCGAGGTACATGGGTAAGGCAGGAAGTTTCTAGTCTGATTAAATGACAAGATAGCAGCAATTCGGGAGAAGCTGAGAGATGGGCTGATATGATCAGAGAAGCCTTTACAGAGAAGACATTCTAAGTTAAGTCTAAGCAACAGCTAAGATTAAAAAAAAAAAAATGGAAGAATGAAGAATAAGATGGAGGTATAGCACGTTCAAAGAGTTCAGAGACACGCGATGAAGATGGGCACAGTGTGTGTTGCTGGCAATGATCACATATGTTAGGTGGAACAGAAAGTTTGCGTAGGGCAATGTTGAAAGGCTGGTCAAGGAAAGATTGTAATTATTTTATGGACAGATTAAATTTTAACCTATAGGCAAGAAAGTTTCAATTAAGGTTTAAAAAGGAAAGCAATATGGTATATAGAGTAGCTTGGATAGATGAAACATTTAGGAGACAGACATTGGTGGCTGCAATACTCAAGCTGTGAAGTGATGCAGACCATGACAGGAAGAGCAGACAGCTGCTCAAGGTATTTAAAAAGAATTATACAGCTTGGTGATGAGTTAGAAGAGTGATTTGTATATTTTGAATTACTTAAAGATGTTCATTAGGAAAAATAAACTTTGAGAAATTATAAAGTGTTATCAAAAAGGAATCTGGTTAGAATATTTTATAATTTGAGTGATGATAAATCAAATGTTTAGACATGTTATAGACAGGCGAGCAAGTTTCTAAAAATACTAAAAATAAAGATTTCTTAGGGGTAAGTTAGTAATTGATTTGGATATTTGTCCTTTTTCTGTATTGAGCCAACATAATTTCTCAGTAGGTTATAAATAGAATAACCGTATCATTTACCATTCAAACTGGGACATTTTTGAGAGTGAAAGGGGAGCTATTAGTAATTACACCAAGATAGTGGGCATAAAACCAAGATTGTCAAGAGCAAATCGGGATGAATGAATTCATTTATCAGCTGTCTTGCTTTTAAAGGATAGAGAATTGCCATTTCTTATCTTTATTATTTGCTTTTGGTTTTTCAAAAGGAGTCAAGTGACTCAATCAGTGTCACTTATTATGATTTGAGACTAGAGCCTCCTGACAAAGGATCAAGTTTTAGACATCTAAAAATCAAATGCACTCTAATAAAGTAGCCTGCATCATAGAACTTCTCTCTGTTGCCTCTTACTGATACTCCTGCCGTGGCTAATGAAGTGTGGAGGGGAGAGTCAGAGACACTCTGGGTTGGCATTGAAACCTCTGATGTAAGGTCCCAGGTGACACAGCATTTTACTTCAGTTATATATGAAAACGAGGATAAAATAAATTTCCAGGGAGCTGGGCAGGTGCATCAAGGGTGGACATGTGTGTCAGAAAAGAGAAAACAAAAAATGACTCAAGTATGACTGTATCTGTCATTATTGAAGTGTGTGTGTATCAATAGGGCACAAACTTTGTGTTTTGATATTAACTTACTCTATTTAATGTAAACCAGCATTTCACCAGAATCTTATACAATGACAATTGTTAGCTTTTCTTTTGAAAAAAAGATATTTTCATTATTTGCCTTCAACTTTATTTATTTATTTATTTTTGTATTTTTCTGAAGCTGGAAACGGGGAGAGACAGTCAGACAGACTCCCGCATGCGCCTGACCGGGATCCACCCGGCACGCCCACCAGGGGCGATGCTCTGCCCCTCCGGGGCGTCGCTCTGCCGCGACCAGAGCCACTCTAATGCCTGAGGCAGAGGCCATGGGGCCATCCTTATTGCCTGGGGTGGCTTTGCTCCGGTGGAGCCTTGGCTGCGGGAGGGGAAGAGAGAGACAGAGAGGAAGGAGGGGGGGGTGGAGAAGCAAATGGGCGCTTCTCCTATGTGCCCCAGCCGGGAATCGAACCCGGGTCCCCCGCACGCCAGGCCGACGCTCTACCGCTGAGCCAACCAGCCAGGGCCTGCCTTCAACTTTTAAAAAAATTGTTAGCCATACTTTGTATCAAATAGTTAAAAAAAGATATTTTCATTATTTGCCTTCAACTTTAAAAAAATTGTTAGCCATACTTTGTATCAAATAGTTACCTTTTTCTTGTTTGACTCTTTTTGGAATGACATAAAATCTTGGCCCTGGCCAGTTGGCTCAGTGGTGGAGTGTCAGCCCCATTTGTGGATGTCCCAGGTTCGATGCCAGTCAGGGCACACAGGAGAAGCGGTCATCTACTTCTCCACCTCTCCCTCTTCTCTCTCTCGTCCCCTCTTGCAACCATGGCTCAATCGTCTCGGGAGCACAGGCTTGGGCACTAAGGATGGCTCAGTGGAGCCTCCGCCTCAGGTCCTAAAAATAGCTCAGTTACAAGTATGGCCCCAGATGGGCAGAGCATTGGTCCTAGAGGGGGGTTGCTGGGTGGATCCCAGTTGGGGTGCATGCAGGAGTCTGTTTATCTCCCCTACTCTCACTTGGAAAAGAAGAAAAAAAAATCTTACAAAAGGAGCAGAAGCCTGCTTTTGGACTGTCTCTGATCCCATCCCTCTTTCTGTCTCACCAGAAACCAATATAACCACTAGCCTAAACTTGTCAAACATTTTTATGCTTTTACTACATATAACTGAATAAAAAAAATATGGGTTATTAAACTTCTCATTTATGGCATCATACTTCCAGAATTATTCAGCCACTTGTTCTTATATTTCTCAACATTATGATCTTTAGAATTGTTACCTTTGTTGTTTTGGTGACACATTTGAAAATGTAAAATTTATAACCTGTTATTGATAAAATAGAAGCTTTTCTCCTATAAAATTTATAGCTTATGTATCTATTTGTTTTATATCATTAATATCACTGGCATTATTGTCTATAATGTGGACTTAGAGGGAGGGGCCTTTTTTGTCAATTATAGAATAAAATATAAGATATGAGGTTCTGGAGTATAAATTGATTAAGTTGTTCTGAAATTCATCATTTTCACTGTTTCATCATTTTACGGGTCAATAAGATACTTACTCCTTTAATATGGAGTTTTTAAATGTCTTATTTCTCATCCGAACAGTTCCACTCGGATTTATTACATAGTTGTTTCCTTAAAAATAATGTGATTGCCAATAATTCTTCCAATATCAAATACCGATGTGTGCATGTATAAAACCATGAGATTTGATTAAATATGATTCACCTGCTGCTCTGCACTATTAAGCATACTTTTCTGAACATTTCCTGTGCTACATTTAAATGCTTTGTTCATGGAAATCTCATTAAGAAAAGAAAAAGAAACTTTTTATTAATCTTGAATGTATTTTACACTTCAGCTGATGATGAAATTAAATGACAAATAAAGATATGGCCAGGAAATAAAAATGAGTCTTAACAGGGAAAACTGCCAGTGAATACCGAGGTGAGAAGTCAATCTACAAAGTAGAGAACATCTGGCTTTGTGCAAAAAAGGCACAAACATTGAAGCCAGAGTGAATCACCAGGAAATGGGAGTAAGAAAATCTGATCAAGTGTGTATTGGCATCCATAAATATGCAGCACAAAAGTAATTATGTTCTCCTGATGCGCACTGACTAGACACTTCACTTTGACCCGTTTTGGGTTAGAGACCTAGTAGGGGCTGCTTGGATCTCCTTATGCCGCAAATGAGAAGAAACCACCTGACAGATACTGGGTAAAGGCTGTTTGAATCAGAAGCACACGCAGCTGTATGCAATCTAGAAGGAGTTTTTAAATAAATACACAGTAAGTCCTTCACAAATCAATGTCACAGCCTGAGATGAATGGATTATAAGCACCTCAAAGTGTCTGATGCTGTTTGCCATGAGGAACAATCTCATCCATAGGATTTACTAATTCAAATCACCAGAATTTTTCAGTATATACCCTACGAAAATGCACTAGGGTCAAATTCACATGAAATGATCTCATCAAACAAGTAAATGCTTGTCCTTAGCTTGGGTGGGATAGAAGATGGAAGCAGGGGGTGGTGCCATCATCATCACAATCATATTTGTCAAGACTGACTCATTGATCAGCCAGAAGCTGATGGTTTGAACCTGGCAGGGGGACAAGGTGAGGGTAATGGGAAGAAACTGTAAAAAACAAAGATGGGAAGAAACTGTAAAAAACAAAGACAAAAACACAACAACAAAAAAAAAACACAGAGAAATCATTCTCAAATGGATTGAATCCATTACAAGCCTGGTGAAAACTCAATTGATTATATTCTATCTACTCCATCAAAATCTATGACAGCCTTCAATAAACTAAATTATATGGTATGTATGAAGACTGTTAACATATTCAGTTAACATCCAAAGGTAAAGAAAAAGAAGAAAAATATTCTACCAGTAATTCATGCTAAATTATACAAAAAAAACCCCCCCAAAAAACCCATCATTTTCTGAACTAGACAGGAATGAATATAGGGTTTTAATTTTTGCTTAAGTACTCTGCATATCCAAATGAATTTCCAATTTCAATTGTCCCGCTTCATAAGTAAACACAGTGTGTGGCATCTGGAAATTAATCACAGTGGGGTCGCTGGCTACTATAAAAAGCTCATGGCCAAGCTTGACAAGTTGGGGAAAAGGAATTATTCTTAAGCAGCAAAATACACAAAAAACTATATTTTCAGTGATTTTCTAATTCCTCTAACTGAAAGTTTGGTTCTTTTTTTCTTTCCTTCTTTTCCAAATTAGAGATACCCTAGAGTAGCAAAGAGAGCAAATGCAGTGGAAGTGGGGTAGGTGCAGACCAACTAATACAAGAATGTCTCCTGAGCAAGGAGTTTCTAAACTTCTATAGTAGTCACTATTTACAGATGGATTAGAAAATTTGTGAATTATAGTAAGGTAAGAACCATTCAAAATATTCTACAAAAACTTAGTCTTGTAATAACAAAGCTATTCTATATGACCAAAATAGAAGAATTTGTATTAATATTCACAAAACATCTGTTTGTAGCAAGAGCTTAGTTAGTTTTGATTTTTTGTATCAACTTCATTCAAAAGATATTTGGGTTCCATAATAAAGTAATAGCAACTGTCACTTGAAATTCTCTAGAATTGCATATGAGACCATCTATGTATGTGTGTATGTATATATTTTTAAAATGTTGTAAATGTAGGAAAAACCAAAGAATAATAAACACCCAACACCCAGAATATCAACATTATTATATTTGCTTCATTTGTTTTGAATAAGAAGGTAACACATCACAGAAAAAATTTAAATCCTTTCGATATCTAAATTGCCAGTCCACTAGCACCAAGCTCTATAAGCACTGAATTTTTTTTTGGTTTTATTTTATAGTAAACAGTAGTCATTCAATAAAAGATGTCTCTATTTTCCCACAGATGTAAGAACTGAATATATTTTCTTCTAGTATCTTTTTAAATACTCTTAATAAATGCTTGAAGGTATTAATAAATAAAATAGATTTTGGTGTTTATGAGTAAAATTTACATAAACATTGCATAAAAAATATTCTGTATTTAGCCTTTTTTCATTCAATGCATTGTCAGCTAGAATTCTGTAAACATAGAGAAACCTCAATATACTGTTCCTAACATGGAATGATGCTCAGTTAATACAACAACAGAATCCACTATCAACAGTGTCCAAATTCCTAATTAGAATATTATGATCAATTTTTATAAGGCCTTAGACTATCCACGCTCAGACCGCTCTATATAGTTCTGGTTTTAAAATTTTTATAGAAAACATGGTTCTGAAGGCAGTAAAATAACTAACAGAATTAAGGAAATGGAAGAGAAAACCAAAAACTTGTCAATCTAAAAAAGACAAAGTATTATTAATGACTATCACAAACATATTGTAGGAGAAAGTAAGTAAATGAATAATTACTGGCTGACATTGGGAACTTAGATTTTACATGAGAGGAGGAAAGATAAATAAGAAATAAAAACTCTCTAGTCATAAAAAATTAAAAGTATCCAACTCTGGCTATATTTCTCCTCCCCTCCTCCCCACACACGTGCATGAGAGAGACAAGAAGGAGGGAGAAATGAGAAGCATCAACTCTTAGTTGTGGCACATTAGTTGTTAATTGATTGCTTTGCTTTCTCAGGGATACATTTCTTTAAAAAATAAGTGATTTCCTATTTCTGGTCTCCGAAAGTCCTAGAAATAAGAACTGACTTAGTGCCAACACCCACTCCTAGTACTCAGAGAGTCAAGATACTCTTTTCCTCAAATATCAAACATCTTTTTTGGTGAGTCATACTCTGTGAACCTTAAGTGTAAATAAAAATAAAAACAAAAATAAAAATGCTACTTCATGTTGGAGAATCATGCCCCAACCCATACTACAATGGAGGAAGTCTTTAGTGGATGACCCAAATCAGAAGTATCGCAAACACGGTGCCTCACAAGATGCCCCAAAATAGGGCATATTTTGTAGTAGCAAGCAAATGAGTGTTTGGATGCAGGGAAGCAATATAATGGAAACGTACAGATCACTGGGGTTTGAGAAAACCCTCTTCTTGATTACGTTTATTAAGACATAAGTGACTAATGAGGTTTTTGATGATACCATCTCTTTTTGCTTAGTGGTAGAACAATAATATGTAATATGAAAAAATAAAAATAAAATCATAAATATGAAAGTGAATAGTTTTGTTTGTTTTTTGTAGCATATCTACATCTATTCCCTTACTCCAGAAGCCTAGTTATAAACTTGCTGGTTTTGACATGCGAAACACCAATAGAACAGGTATTTTTGTCAGCACCGTAGGTGAATTTTGGCATCTGTTTGGACACCAGCTGTACAATAATTAGTGCTGTGACTGACTAAATCACCAACTGTTACACAATGCTTCTTCAGGCTTCCAGGAATGAGTCTGGATGTTGGCTGACAGATGCCCCTGGGGAGACCAGGCCTGGTCCTGACAGCTTCTATGCTGAGTTCCACCAGACATAAAGAACTGGCTGCATAAATGTATGCCTGCAAGTCAGTTCAGGCAGTGGTGTGAAGGGTGCTTTGTGAGACACGGGAAAAAAACACTCTCTGGTCTAATGATATTGATACAGATACGTGTCTAGTGACTGGTCATGCCTGAATGTCAACTTCTGATTAAGTACTAGTCAGTAACAGCATGTCCCTCATTCAAGTGCTCTGTTCTCACCTTAGACTTCTATAACTGTTCACTGGTGTGGCTTTCCACTTAGCCCTTCATCTAAATTTCTACAATAAAAATAGGAAACGGACACACTGTTTCTAGTCCTAAGAGATAAACTGGATTACTATACTGCTCACAAAAATGAGGAGTTATTTCAAAATGAATAAGAAGCGATAAAATATCTCCTCATTTTTGTGAGCAGTGTACACGAGCAGTTTGGACAAGATAGCCTGAGAGCTCTTAAAATAAGAGACTGAGTATAGTGTGGGAAATCTTTTGCAATGAAGTCTTTCTCTCAGGACATGGCTTTATGTCCTCAATCTATTCAACGACCAAAAAATAAGATGTAAGATAAAATGCTCAATAGTTCCTTCTTTCAGCCATGGCTGATGAAATGAATTTTACTAGGAAGATGAAAAAAAAAACCTACCTGAAGACTGCGAGGGTCAGAGACCAGAGAACTAATGGCTTCCTCAGTTCAAACTTGGCCCGTTTGTTCATCAGGTGCCGACCACCGAAGATAAAGGCCGCGTACAGAGCAGAAAACAGGAAAGATTTCTTCCTATGCACAAATGAAAGACCAAAATCTTATAACATAAAAACTTAAGCAATTTATTTTTATCCACTAGAAATTTAGATTTAGTCATTATTCACCAACTTTTATTACCAGCCCCCTCTTTGTATGCACTGGAAACATGTTCTTGGGAATGTGCCCCCTTCACTAAAGCATGTTTAGTCCATTTGGCAGCATGGCGCTGTCGAATCCTCCCTGAAGGAAGAACACAGAACCACCTAAAGCACACTTGCCTAAAACTCTGAGCTTGAATCTAATTGAATGTCTGATTTTACTACCCATCTATAGGAAATGTAGGGAATAAATCCAGACTGTGAGACATTTTATAGGGCAACTGAACTCATTTCCAAAGTCAGAGTGGCTTGAAAGACATAACGATCAAATAAGTAGAATTTTTTTGATCCTTATTTGAAAAAGACATTTTTAAATAAAACCAGAAAGTTGTTAGTCATAATTTTAAAAGTACTTAAATTAATATTTATGGGTGAAATTATATGTCTTGGGTTTCCTTTAAAATTCCCAGGAAACAAACAGAACGAAAACAATATTAATGGTGGAGAAATAAAACAAGATTACCAAAACGGCTGATGAACACGGGCTCATTATTCCCTTTCTGGTAATCAAGTTTAGGTGCAACTCCTAGTTGGAAGCAGTTAAGAAATATCAGGTGGCTCTCCAGGTTCTGCTGGCTTATTACTGTGTTAAGCATAAGTGTACAGTAGTACTGATAATGCCAAAAAGAACAAAAGCTTCTCTAGACTATGATTCGACAAAAAGTAAAAGAGGCCTTGTAAATAATTTAACCATCTGAGCAAACTTCCTGAAAAAGCAATGTTTCCTTACAAAAGGGTATTCTCCACTCAATTAGATTAAAATGGAAGGGTTGCAAAGTAAGTTACAAAGTAATAGAAAAATGCATTAATCTAAAGAGCATTATTTGTATTATACTTTGTTTTTTCCCCTAACCGCTGACACACATTGCTGACTCACGAAGGACCTCACTATTTACACAAGCACACTCCCAATTCAATGAGTGCAAGTGACCAACTTGGTGACAACTGCCAGATAAGGGAAGTGATGCCAGGAATCTACCCACAAGTTAGGGTGAACTAACTCACTTCCACTGAGTTCTGCCAACTCTTCTCTTGGAAACACAAGACATGGTACACAGGAATGCTTATTAAAGACCCGGATGAGCATGTTCCTGCTCTATCAGATTTTCTGACAACGAAAATAATCGTGTATGTGGTTACTCTGCAAACACTAAGGAACTGAACAGTTGTACTTTCCCAGTAATACATTAATAACTAAAGAATAAAATACTTAGAAAAAGACATATGATCCATTTTTTTTTCCTCCAGAAAGGAATAGACTATTTCTATATTTCAAACAGAAATGAAAAAGCAGGACAATTCTATGGAAACTGAACTACTAAAAATGTATTTTGTACCATAAATATATTTATTGTTTTATTTCCTTGAATTTTGCAAGTGCATTAAATTACTTTTAGAGTTAGAATCACTGTCTGCATTTACACTTACATAAGCAAGGAATCACTAAAGAAAAACAAAGTTTTCTTAAGTTAATGTAGGCAATAGTAACATCAAATAGTATATAATCTTTTTAAAATGATAAAGGTAATGATAAGTGACAATAACCATATTATTATAATTTTAGAAGTGATTCCTATGGGAAGAAATAGTGCTTAAAAGCTTTATCATTTAATCCTTCTAATCACCCCTAATGCCGGTAAAACATGACCTTCATTTTATAGCTAAGGAACCAGGTGTAGGGGTTAAGTAGCTTTATATCTCCCTGCTCTCCTGTGGTAAACTTTCAAAGACAGGAAGAAAGGGTGTACCTGATGTGTCACCTTACAAGCATATAAGAATTCCTTAAGCCCTCCTACTGAATTCCCTGGTCATTGTGTAACTGTGTAGTACATTAGTTTTCTTCCTTTTTATTGAATTAATTGGGGTGACAGTGGTTAACAAAACCATACAGGTTTCAGTTGCACAATTCAACAGCACATTATCTGTACACTTTGTTGTGTGTTCACCACCCCAAATCAAGTCTCCGTCCTTCACCATTAATCCCTCATACCCTGCTCCACCTCTCCCACCTGCCTTTCCCCAGCAATTGTCACACTTGTCCATATCCATAAATTTTTTCTTTTTTGTTCAATTCTTCCACCCTTTCCAAACCTTGCCCCTGTCGGCCTGCTCTTTATCTATGGGTCTGTCTCTGTTTTGCTTTTTTACTTCATTTTGTTCATTAGATTCCACTTATGAGTGAAATTATATGGTACTTGTCTTTCTCTGACTGGCTTATTTCACTTAGCATAATGAGCTCCAAGTCCATCCATGCTACACCAAAGAGTAAGATTTCCTTTTTTTTTTACAACTGAGTAGTACTCCATTGGATACCAGTTTTTTAATCCATTCATCTACTGATGGACACTTGGGCTGTTTCCAGATCTTGGCTATTGTAAATAATACTGTAATGAACATAGGGGTGCGTATTTTCTTCTGAATTAATGTTTCAGGTTACTTTGGGCATAGTCTCAGAAGCAAAGTTGCTGAATCATAAGGCAATTCTATTTTTAGTTTTTTCAGTGCATAAGGGCTCTGTTTTCTGCACATCCTTATGAACACTTATCATTTGTTGATTTATTTATAATAGCTATTCTGACAGGTGTAAGATGATATTGCATTGTAGTTTTAATTTGCATTTCTCTAATAATTAGTGACATTGAACATCTTTTCATATATCTATTGGCCATCTGTATGTCCTTTTTGGAGAAGTGTCATTCAGGTCCTTTGTCCATTTTTTAACTGGAATGTGTTTTTTTTTGGTGTTGAGTTTTATAAGTTCTTTATAAATTTTGCATATTAGCCTCTTAACAGATATATTATTGGCAAATATGTTCTCCCATTAAGTTGGTTGTCTTTTCATATATTGATGATTTCCTTTGCTGTGCCAAAACCTTTTAATTTAATGTAGTCCCTTTGTTTATTTTTTCTTTTGTTTCCCTTGCCTGAATAGATTGTAGTACATTATTTAACTGTGAAAGGAGTAAGAGAATCTCCACACTTTCATGTTTCAAATGTCATATTTTCTAGACATGAAATACTTTGATCCAAACTCCCTTTATTTCCTGGAGTACAAATTATTGATCATTCAATCTAATCCTGATTTTGGTTATGGTTAGGTTATGTTACTTGCAATTATGAACCAAGTTAAATGGATGTCTTTATATAATCTTATCATTCCAGCCATTAGGGAGAAAATAATGTGCCTTGAACAACCAAGAAAAGAATTAGTATCTTCCCTCTGTATTTTCTTCTCTAATTTCTTCAGTTCTAGAATGAAAACTAGTCCTAATGTACAGCCAACCTCTTGGCAAGGACCATTCTCTTTTTCACATATTTTTAAAAGATTCTTCACAAATCCACAATTCCACAGCTAGGGTGACCAAGTCAATCAATTAGACACAGAGAATTTGAGAACTGCAAGGGATCTTAGAGGTGAAGCACAATTTCCTTGTTCTACAGATGACGGAATTGAGGGGGGGGGGTGCTGCTGACACTGGCTGCTCATGATCACAGCTGCATATTGTATATTGATCAAAACTACCAAAAATCAACATGCATTAACTGTCAAGGCTGTATCTAGATGATGAGCAGTCAATGTGAAATTGGCCCTGGCTGGGTAGCTCAGTTGGTGTTGGTAAATCAATGTGTTTCAAGTGTGAAACAAGTAAGTTAGGTTTGCTTGCTTGTAGTTTGTCTAATTGGTACATTGGGGCACCAATTGGGGCAGCACCATGTGTGTATGGTCTATGGAAGGCTGCGGTGCTTGCCCCCAGGGTGGCAGATTACAAATTGCCTGCCTCCATGGGGAGGGGCGACTATTTGCTATTGTTTGCTGAAGAACGGGTATTTTCCGCCTGGCCTGTTTTGCTGGTGGGGGCCTGTGAGTCCAGAGAGCGAGTCCAGGGAGTTGGGGCTTGGGAGCCCTGAGAAAGAGCAAAGCAGTTTTCCCTGCCTGTTTGTCTGCCCTTGCGAGACTCTAATAAATAGAATGGCCCACCATTTTCTGGCTCCAGTTCCTTTACCATCTGCCTGAATCCAATGTAAACCTACAAGGCTGTGGTGATGGCCACCATGACCTTACATCCCAGTACACCAAGTTTGTAGGTTTGATCCCCAGTCAGGGCATATACAAGAATCAACCGATGAATGCATAAATAAGTGGAATTACAAATGGATGTTTCTCTGCCTTCCTCTTTCTCTCTCTAAAAATCAATTTAAAAAATAGTGTGAAGTGATATTTGTTTAAGTATAAATGTCATAATAAAAGTATTGCTCACTCTATACTATCAATATATAAAATCTTTGGTAAAATTCAAATAATGCTTTGGGTTAAGCTTTTTCTATAACAGGAAATCATCTTAAGGAAGTATTAATATTAACTTTTACCTCTTCAATTGAGTAATCAAAATATTTCATTTATACTTGAATGTATAATAATTTTTCCATTTTGCTTAGAATATAAGATTTTCTTTAGCAAATGGGGTTAAGTGAATTAAAACTGCCTTTTTGTCCTGGCATCTGGTAAAGGTTCAATTACAGTCAAGATGAATAATGACTTGCTGTTTACCCACCTACTATTTAATGTAGGTCAGCGATTTTCAACCTTTTTCATCTCATGGCACACATAAACTAATTCCTAAAATTCTGCAGCACACCAAAAAGTATATATATTTTTTGCTGACATGACCAAAATAATTGGCATAGTTTTGATTCACTCACACCAGTTGGCTATTCTTGTGTTGGCTGTTGTCCTTTATAACTTAACAATACATTGTGTGTTTTTTTTGTATTTTTCTGAAGCTGGAAACGGGGAGAGACAGTCAGACAGACTCCCGCATGCGCCCGACCGGGATCCACCCGGCACGCCCACCAGGGTCGATGCTCTGCCCACCAGGGGGCGATGCTCTGCCCCTGGGGGGGGGGGGTTGCTCTGCCGCGACCAGAGCCACACTAGTGCTCTGGGGTGGAGAAGCAAATGGGCGCTTCTCCTATGTGCCCTGGCGGAGAACCGAACCCGGGTCCCCCGCACGCCAGGCCGACGCTCTACCGCTGAGCCAACTGGCCAGGGCCAACAATACATTGTTTTATTACCAGATAACTAGCAATTTCTAGATGGCATGGACTCTTCTTGTTTAATAAATCATAAATGTACATTACATGCACAGACCTTAACTAAAGGTGCTCTTTAAATACTTTTCATGATGGTGACTCTGTAGCTATAATCATGAAGTAACCAACGAAATAAAGATCACCCAAATGAAGTATTGACAAGCTCTGAGCTTGTTGTACTTGTATTTACTCTTTTCCCCCTTCCATTTCTGTCATCAATATGAATAATAGAAATTGGCCCATAATTAATAAAAACAAATAATGGCTTTATCCTTAGAGATTTAGAGTTCTCTCTCTATCATGCTACCTTGTTCTAAAACATTCTTAAGAGATATTTTTTATTCTCACTAGCGTAGCTACTCAATATTTGTATTTATTGTCCAGACCATAACACTCTTAAAAAGTAAGCACCCATTCAAATGTTTTCTTTTTTTTCAGCTTCTGGGATTCAACTGAAACCAGTACTTAGCTTCAGTCTCTTTAACATTCACATCAAGATCTCTGCCAGCATACTTTATGACTTCAAGAGTCAAACAAGTTTATTTGAGAATGGCGAAACTTTCATGTAAGTAGCATTTTAACAGAGGATAATTGCTAATGAACACCTGCAGGAGATGGCCTTAGCCCTTCATGTCTACGTAACCTTGTTTTGTGGCTAGAGTACATGTGTATGATGCAACAAGTTGTGAAAGTGAAAATGAGGCTGTGGAGAAGAAAAGGGAAGGGTACCTAAAAGCATCTCCTGCTTTTGCTGACACCTACTTAGCATATAGGAAGATTTCACATTCTATGTTGAAGAGTCTGAAGCTGAGAAAATTAGCTAATTAATTGGTGAAGCCACATCTCTTAAAATTTCTCCTTTAATTCAGTTTCTGACTCCAGTCAGGACACAATTCAAGGTTCTATAAGTAATCTTCAGGTTACAAATGAGTTGGAGACCCATAGACTGAAGGAAATAACATAGTGCTTCTCGCCAACAAGACAATCAGTGGGTTTCTATGCTGGTGACAATTTCATAAGAATATAAAGAAGGGTTTTCTTAAAAGGGATCTGAACTTGTGCTGTTGGAAGTTCTAACCAGGGCTGGATTCTGTCACATGCTTGAGATTTCAAGACCCCTAAGACTTCACAAAGGCATTTTTCTATTTTAAAGACAATGGGAATTTTCTAGCAGTTTTTATTCATAAGAAAATTATAACTAAAACATTAACTGTGTTTAGAAATTCTGAAAAAGAGTAATGGAAATATGTCCATAATTAATACAAATGAATTTATAATTTACAAGACAAAGCTATGACTAAAGTAAAAGGTGTTATTCTAATTTGTCATGTTTGACCCAGAAAACCAAATGTATGATTTATGAGCTTCTTTGAGTTGCAAATAGCTCTTTCTCATTCCACTTTTCCTTCAAATGCTAATTTAAAGATCACAGGTTCTTCTTACTTTGTTAAAAAGGTGAGAAAAACATTTTGCAATTTAGTTTTTCGGATGAAATGAGCCATGATCAAAGCAGAAGTACATTTGGTACAATGGAGTCAGTAATGTGGTTCCCTATCTACCCATTTCCTGCTCCAGGATCGTACATTTCTCTTAGAACAGATCTGTTAGATCAAGTTGCTTGTACTTATTGTCAAAATATAATTTTTCCCCTGTCACCTTTATAAAAAAAATCTTAATAAATTCTGTTTTCTTGTTGGCTGTCTATTTACAACTGAAAATAAAATCTTTGGGGAGAAACACTTTTAAAATGTTAAACATACACACAGCCCCATAAAACATGCCATCTGTCTAATAAATTGGCAAGGTATCAATTAATTGTCATTGTTTCCTTAGATATTTTTGGGTGTTGATGAAAAATGCTGACTTCCTTCCATCCATTCAAAATATACTAAGCTTTACAATTTTTATTTGCAGTGTGGTTTGTATGCCACTGAATGAAAACTTAGACATCATTTTTGAGGAGCCACTGAGCCACTTCACCCACAGGTGTTGTCAAGTACCAAAAGCTACAGAATTAATATTAATATTTTGGGAGGCTTGAGAAACGTTTTGTTGATTTGGGTTAAGGTGTGGAGAGAAATTGTGAGAATAGTCTCTGTACTGTGTGATTGGCATAGTCAGGATGGCCCTTGGTATTGTATTGTAAATGCCAAGGGGAGAGAAACATGGATCCCCAGACATTCCACCATGCCTGTGGGGAAAAGGGTGAATGGCTAGCCAGGTGCAGGGAGAGAAAAACCAAAATAAACCTTTTCTCATAGCAATGAGCCATTTGCGGGCATTTGTCCCCACCGAAACTACCTCTCCTATGTAAATGCATGTGGTTAACACGTGTGACTCAGGACAGAGAGATAGCAGATGAATACTAGATAATATAGGAATGCCTTTTAATATGTAAAGAGACATCTTTCTACCATTGTGTTGGCTTGTGAACTTTGTTTTCCCCAAAAGGATGTATGGCTTTCAAATTGAATGTGGTCCTATCATGTTAAAGGGCATATGACTATAACCAATAGTGGTAAGGGGCTCCTAATTGCAATTTTTGCTTCTGTACTTCCCACTTACAAAACTATAAAAACTAAGTAGAACAAAGGGCCAGGGCGCTTTCCTTCAGAATTCTGTCGGAGTAGCCGCCGCTTGGCCAAGCTAGACAATAAAGCTTTGATGTGTAACCCAATAAAGCTTTGATGTGTAACCAACGGACCTTGTTCCTGTCTTCCATGTTTTGGGTCCCTCCGAATTTGGCTTAACAATTTTCCCCACCTCAACTTCTTTAAAACTGTTTCCCTGGCTTTTGCTTGGAGAACAACAGCCATTTCTTTTTCCCTTTGAACATGGTTAACCTCAGTGCACGAACTTTTTATTAAACCTCTCACCTGAGTACTAAATAAATAAATAAACCAATCCCACTGTAACACTACAGTCAGTCTGCTTCTGCTAATCTAGTTAGGAAAAAAAAAAGTGTGTTATAACTAACAGTGTTTGATAACAATTCCAAGGAAGGAGATATTGTCATGAGACTATGCTCTGTGGAAGGAGGGCTTTGAGGCGGACTCTTAAAGCTTTGGATGAAAGGACAGAGGCAGTCAGTCGCCTTTGGGATAGGAAGAGGCAGCAGCAGAAGGCAGGAGTTAAGTTGAAAGTGTTATCATGCTGGATACTCTCTGGGTTGGGGATGGTAGAAAGTCAGTTTGGAAACACAGGTTAAAGTCAGACTGTGTGGAGCTCTGAAAACTGCAGCAGAGTCAAGACTGTCTTTACCTCAAGGCTGCAGTAAGTTGTGAGGTGTGTGTCCACTAATTTATTACCATTTCCTATTACAGCACTGAAATTCATGGCTTAATATTCTTTTCTTTCCCTTCCCTCTTTTTAAATAAATAAGAATAGATTGAGTCATGTGTAAACCATTACACGCCTTAGGTAAGAGAAG
Source organism: Saccopteryx leptura (assembly GCF_036850995.1). Taxonomy (NCBI): domain Eukaryota; kingdom Metazoa; phylum Chordata; class Mammalia; order Chiroptera; family Emballonuridae; genus Saccopteryx; species Saccopteryx leptura. Next base: position 93,414,516 of record NC_089507.1, read on the forward strand.
AAGCGAGAAGAGTTACTGCTACTGGCCTTCAGAAAAATAAACCAAGTGCTGGTTTAAGCCACGGAGAGCACTGGAAGTCTCTGAGCTGGGAGGGGGCGGGATAACAAAGGGTCTGCTCACAAAGAAACTTGGCATTAATTATTTCTATTCTCACGGGCAGATGCAGCTGAGGTTTGATGCTACATCTTTAAGTCAATACACTCTGGTATATTCCTCACCACCCAAACTAGCAGCATCCACAGCTGCATCAGTTACTGAAGTGCATGTGTGAACCGAGGGAGCCTCTTCAGTGAGCTACTGCTTTTCATGAGGAGTATCAGATAGAGCCACCTTTAAGTTTCATGCATTTTGTAATATGTAGAATAAATATGATCACTTTGTAAGATATATAAATGTCGAAATCTCTCTGCTGTACACTAGTAACTAATACTGTGTGTCCCTAAAGTCATGTGCACTTATGACTGGTCACAAGAAAGCTACAAAAGACGATAGAAATGTGAAATCTGCACTTAATAAAAGGAAAACTCTCCCAGTTTCATACCTATTCAGTGCAGTTCGATGTGGGCTCATGCACAGATTTTTTAGGGCTCCTTAGGTAGCTATCCCGTATAGCCTCTACAGACTAGTCACTGACTGATGGCCTATCAGAATGGGGTTTCTCTACCAAACTGCCAGTTTCCTTCAACTGCTTATCCCACCAAGAAATGTTATTCCTATGTGGTGGCACTTCGTTATAAACGTGCCGATATTCACTTTGCACTTTGGTCACGGATTCGAATTTAGCAAGCCACAGAACACACTGAACTTTCCTCTGTACCATCCACATTTCAACTGGCATGGCCATGGGCTGCTCCGCTATATACACGGTGTTACGTCATCATCTGCACATGCGCACATGCTGCCACATCATCCTACAGAAACTGGGAGGGTTCTCCTTTTATTTGGTGCAGATTTCACATTTCTATTGTCTTTTGTTGCTTTCCTGTGTCCGGTCAAAAGTGCACCATGACTTTATGGACACACTGTATGTCAATTATAATTAAAAATACATTTTTCAAAAAGAATGAATATTCTCCTGGTCTGAGAAAAGTATAGCAAATTGCTAGGCTAATCATGTCATTGTTTAAATGAAGCCACTGTATCCTGAATTCAGTGTCCTGACTTCTCATATAGAGTAAATGCCCATTTTTTCTAAGGTATTACATCTGAGAGAGATATTTTTTTTTTGTTTTAGAAGACATAGTTTCATAAAACTCATCAGGAAGAATCAATTTCAAACCTAAAAGCAAAGACTTTAGAGAATACTTACTCAAAGAAAGAATGAAATTCTATTCTTTCTTTTACGAAGGTGATAGTTACTTATCTTCTTAGAAAGAGTGAAGCTTACCTCCACCTCCCAATACAAACTTAGCCAAAAGTATATCAATGGTTTTATTAGATAAATCTCTTCCCATCTCAAAGCAAACTAATAATGAGCTCTGCCTTGACAAATTAATTTATAGTTTGTTTTGTTTGAAAGTATTGCTCTTAATATTCTCTTCCCAATTCTCTGGCACTGAATATCACTTTAATTTAAAATTTCCAAGTACATATACATCAGCTACTGATACTAGTCATGGTAAAACATTCAAGTTTACTAGTGGCCATTTCAAAACCAGCAAGTTCTCAATAGCAGAGGCAGCATGCAGTAATACAACCCTGAAAGTAGTTTCATCAGCAATTTCACTGTGCCAATTTCCTAAAAAAATGCACTTTGTTCAAAGAAATAGAAAGCTTTCACCTGAATTTCCAATTAAGAAATATTCACCTGTTAAGATTATTTAAAAAAATAATACAGGAAGCATATTATATTAATATAATACTTCTGAAATTGCTTCAATTAAACGAGAGCAGTTGAGTGACTCCTATTACCAGGTTAAACTTTTACCTCTTATCATTTTAAAATCTTTTATGTAATACCCTCGCCGGATAGCTCGGTTGGTTAGAGCATCCTGAAGCACAGAGGTTGCCAGTTCGATTCCCAGTCAGGGCACATACAGGAACAGATCTATGTTCCTGTCTCTCTCTCTCCCTTCCTCTCTGCTAAAACCAATAAATATTAAAAAAATTTCTTTTTTTAATCTATTACATAATGTAAATGAGGTATAGGTGACTTTTTTCCTGAATATGAAATTTTCATGGACTAAAAATTGCACAATATTTAATTCTGGACTGTCTCAAGGCTGCAAACTTAAAAAAAAATCTTGTCATCCAGTCTAATGGCCTGCTGTCCACAGAAATATAAAATATTTTATAAAAAATATTTAAACAATATAAAAATAAAATTAGAGTCAAATAAAACTATCTGTTTCCTGTTTGTCTTCATCCTGAAGAAGCCCTGAATGTTCTGGAGATAACAGATTTTACGTGAGAGCTAGAGACTTAAGTCAGAAACTGGAGTTTCAGCCTTACAAGGTTGAGTCCATTTCAGACAGAATTTCCCTAGTTTTTTTTTTTTTTTAAGAATTAAGTGTAATTCTTTTTTTTTAATTATTTTTTATTTATTCATTTTAGAGAAGAGAGAGAGAGAGAGAGAGAGAAAGAGAGAGAGAGAAGGGGGGAGGAGCAGGAAGCATGAACTCCTATAGGTGCCTTGACCAGGCAAACCCAGGGTTTTGAACCGGCAACATCAGCATTCCAGATCGACGCTTGATCCACTGTGCCACCACAGGTCAGGCCAGAATTTGCCTAGTTTTAAATCAAAATGACAGCTCCAACAGACAACTACATAAATGAGCATCAATATATCCAAACCTGAGAGTGCTTTCTCTCTCTCTCCTCAAGGGCTAAACGTTTGGATTGAAAGGTGATCCATTGCCTCATATTTAAAAGGAATTTTAGTTTACACTCATTGTTTCAGACAACTGTAAAGAAGCTAAAAAATACTATCAAGGAAAAAATTACATGTTTTCATATTAACTATTGGATGATTAAACATACTGTTGCACTAACTTTCCCCTGATGTAAATGTTGTAAGGGGGTAGGAAAAGCAATGAGAAAATATACCCCAAGTGCAATTTCTGGATTAGGGAGAAAATAGCCCAGTAGTGATGAAGATTACTTCATGAAATAGGTAACACATAGTTTTTTGTCCCTCAAATAAAATTTACATAAGAAATTAAGCCTGCATGAAAACTAGCAGTGACAAAATTAAATATATTATTACCAAGGTAGTGAAAATAACAGACTTTTTTCACTCATAAAATATCACCCAATTACCAAAGGAAGGATTATTAATTTCATGCTGCTCTTGAAAATAATAATGTAGCAAAATTTTGATTAGGGTGTTCAACAGCTTCTTTACAATCTGAATGCTCATTCAATGGCAGAAAATGAGGCCAGTAGACACTAGTGTTGAGAACTCTGATAATGAGAAAAACTTGCCTTCAGAATGGGATTGTATTACTTTCCTACTGCTGTGAAAAATTCCCACAAACTCAGTAGCTTAGAACAGCATGAATTTATTATCTTACAGTTCTGAAGGTCTGTCATCCGATCACTTTCTCTGACTCTGACCCTTATGATAACATTAGGCCCAAAATGTAATCCAGTGCCATAGTCTGGAAAGGTTCTATAGGCTTAAGGCTCATGTAATGACAGTGGTCCTAGATTATTCCAGAATAATCTCCTCAACTCAAATTCTTTAACTTAATCACATGTGCAAAGTCTCTTTTGCCATGTAAGGCAAGAGTCACAAATTCCAGGGATTCAGACATGGACATCTTTGGGGGTTTAGACAGTTTACCACACGGACTAACCTGAGTAACACTAAAGTCTAAAGCCATTTTTCTAGTGCAACACAGAGAGGAATACTTTATAGAGGCAAACCTTTCACCTCTATTCTTGTTTTGCTAAATCTAAAGCCAGCCTCTTCCCTCCAATTCAAGAAAGCATTTTAGAATGAATACAAGTGGCTGAGTCAAACTGTATGGACTGTCCTGAAGCCACTCATAAAATTAAACTCAGATATCAGTACTTGAGCTCTTATTGGTAATATATACTGCTCACAAAAATTAGGGGATATTTCAAAATGGATATGAAGCGATAAAATATCCCCTAATTTTTGTTGGCAGTATATAACTTATCATATACCATATATCATACCTTATCATATACACCTTACTTATTGTATACTTTGGACTAGGAACCAAGGCTTATAATTTTTAGTAAAATATAGTTTATTAGAAGTTACTAATACAAATTCAATTTATTCTGATTGTTAACCAGCTCTAAATTGCCCCCTTATAGTTTTTTACAACAAATTAGTTGCCTTATGACCGTCTACTGAATTTTTTCTCCCTCTCTGTCTCCTCAGTCTTTCAACTTTGGAGGGCTCTCTGGGCTGAGTCTGTGGACCCCTTCTCTTTTCTTGTGCACAATGGTTCTCAATGGAGGTGATGATTTTGCCCCTCAGAGACTATCTGGAGACGACTGGAGACATTTTTGGTTTTCACAGCTGCTGGAGGGTTAGCTACTTGCATCTAGTGTGTAGAGGATCTAGATGGTGCACAGCACTGCTCCACAACAAAAAATGATCTGGCCCCCAGGTCAAGATTGAGAAACCCTGGTCGAGAGAAACATAAAGAAAGAGAGTAAGAAAAGAGAAGTTGGAAAACTAAAGCGAGTGTATATTGAAATGTGATCACAGCCTCAGAAACACCTTCACTGTCTGGGATGACGTCACTTACACTTCTGATACACTCAGGCTGAATTGCTTCCAACAGATTCCAGGCACAGAGTAACTAGAGTAAGTCTGTCATTTCAGATCAGTTCAATTGACATTGTAAAGTAGATAAAACAACCAATTTGAATTAATTTTCCCCTTCACTATTCTAGAATTAAGTTTAGTTCTGCCTGCAGTGAAACCATAGCTCAGCTGCCCCATGAAGCCTGCAGTGCTCAGCTCTTCCAAGCTGATCGCAATGCTTCCCTGCCCTGAACGTCCTCCCGAGCGGCAGTTACAGTCTCTGTCCAGGCCAGGGGAAGAAAGAACATGAAAGGATGGACAGGCACTGCCAAGAAACCCCCACCCACACACAAGAGTTCAAATTCTTTTAGAAGTAGAATTCCAGTTATTTCCAGTCATCCTTCAACAAATCAATCCTCTAGTATACAATGACTCCATGAAAGCCAATCTTAACTTAGCCCTGGATGGGACTATATTGTGGAAATACATTGGACTATCAGAACCTACAATACACACTGACCTTATACTTACTTACCCTGTCTTTTCTAAATCATTAAAGCATGACAATTTGATTACAATGAAGGTTTTTTATGACATAAGTTTTAAAAAACTAAGAGTAGGGATACCTTTATTTTCTAAGTTTCGGATTATATAAAAAAATAGGTGCTATCATATGATAAGTATGCCTACTGTAATGAACAAAATCAAGTGTTCTGTTTTCTAAATCTTAGAACAAATTATTATTTTCATTAGCTACTCCCACACCTTTGCTCCTCTACACTTTGCCATGTTGGGAAACCCTGATTCTCCTGGGCTGACTGTATACAAAGCTGAACAAGCTGAACAGGAAGCTAGTCTCAACCATGTATCTGTCATCAGTTTCTGCAGAGGAACCAGAATGAAACCTGCCAGGTTGTGTCCAAAGCCAGTTCAGGAGCCTTTTATCTCTATATCTGTTTACATCATTTTCCAGAGAGACTTTCACTTTGTTGGTTTCCCCCCTTGATTTACAGGTTCAAAGCCACGAACAGTGATCAAAAGTCCTTTTAGAACAAAAATGTTTAATAGAAAAATCTTGAGACCTATCAAAAAAATGGAATTAAAGAACACAGCTTTCATTTCTTCAGAGTTAAAGGAATTTGCTCTATTTACTTATTTTTTAAGATTCTTTTTACTGGATTGTGAGACAAGAATATTACCTTTTTCACTTGCATGTCAGGTGTGTCCTGGGCCATGACTAACATAGAATAGGAGTTATCAAGCAGAGGTTCTGAGAAAAGACATAGCACTGCCCATAGCAACCTTTTCTCCAGTTTCCTAAGGAAGTAAAAATGCTGAGGAAGAAGTATGTATGTGACTCATGATTTCTTAGAAAGACTAAAGGTCGATGTGTCTCCCCATGTCCCACAGAGCAATCCCCCTTGGGAAGGTGCATTATGAGGGAATGTGTCCTTTAGATCAGTGGTCCTCAACCCCCAGGCCGCGGACCAGTACCGGTCTGTGGGCCATTTGGTACCAGTCCACAAAGAAAGAATAAATAACTTACATTATTTCCGTTTTATTTATATTTAAGTCTGAACGATGTTTTATTTTTAAAAAATGACCAGATTCCCTCTGTTACATCTGTCTAAGACTCACTCTTGACTCTTGTCTCGTAAGTTAGACAATTATATTTAAAAATACCACAGTTTTTACGCTGGTCGCATAATTTTATTTTGTGCATTTATCTGTCCCACCCTAAAGGCTGGTCCGTGAAAATATTTTCTGACATTAAACCGGTCTGTGGCCCCAAAAAGGTTGGGGACCACTGCTTTAGATTACTTGTGGGAGCATGCATACTATGTCAATGGCTGGCAATCACTCTATATAGCAAAACTGAGCCTCTGTGTTTACTATTCTTTTTCTATTTCTCTTATTTGTCAGGAGCGATTTACTAAGCAACAGGTCTTAAGAGTAAGAATAGCCTGACCTGTGGTGCACTGCAGATAAAACACTGACCTGGAACACTGAGGTCACCAGTTCAAAACCCTGGGCTGCCTGGTCAAGGCACATATGGGAGTTGAAGCTTCCTGCTCCTCCCTCCCTTCTTTCTCTATCTTTTCCCCTTTCTAAATTAATAAATAATAAAAAATAAAAAAAGGAGTAAGAATATTCTTTACTTAGCTATGCTTATACACAATGGTTTCTCACCAAAAAAAAAAGTAAGAGAAATAAAGAATTTTATAAGTGTTTATTCAAGATGCATTTTTTAGGAAAGCATTTTGAACTAATTTGAGAAATTCTAGATGCCTTGGCAGTCTCAGTGGTGAAATACCTTGCTTCCTCCCATAACCATATCAAAATTACAACTGAACTACAAAATAGCCATCATTGAGAACTGCCTAAAATCTAGCTGAACAGAGTCCTGTAACTAAGGGTACACAGAAGCCATGCAGAGATTAGCAGGAAAGGCAAAGACACAGAACAGGCAAGTCCCACACCAACATGTGGCAATTAAAAATCGAGAGGGTACCTCAGCTCTGGTGGTACCCCTGAACAGTGAGGAGTCCCAGCCCTGCACCAGGCTCCCCAACCCAGGGTAACGGGGCAGGGAAGAGCACTCCCAATAACTTCTGGCTGTGAAAAACAGCAGAGATTGTGGCTGAGTGAGATGAAGGGATGCTAAAGTCTCAAGCATCCCTCTGAAAGGGCCTAAGCAGGGACACTAGAACTCACTGCCTAAGCTCCAGAACAGGAGTAGCAGCACAAAAGCTACCAGGGATACATTGAAAGGAACTGAACTGTCTGGCTTCAGTGCAAGAGCTGGAGGGACAGCTTTCTCCCCAACAGAAGTGTTGGCAGAAATCCTTGTTCTTTGCGAAGGCCGCCTTCCAAGCACAGACAGATGTCATCATATCTGAGTCTCCTGTCAACCTGGCTAACACTGTTTACCCAGCTCTAGCTTTCCCATGAAAACAGCCTGTCATAGCACATGCTTCAGACTTTCCTAAGATCTCTCAAAGTTTCACAAACCCAAACAAGCAGCAGTATCTGGTCTTGGCATGCCCTATACTTCTTGCTAAGCAGCCCCAACTCTAGTACTAGTGGCAACAGGCCTCAGTTCACAGCTTAGTTTCTCCGGCATACTTCCACGCCCAGCACAGATGCAACCATTTGCAGATCACTTTGTAGCTCATAGAAAGTGGCCTCGGGCAGGGTACAGGCAGTGGCTGACCTTGGCCTGGACTGCCCAATAGGTCCTAAAACCAACATACCTGGTGATCAGCTTCACAACACACCAGAGCACCACCCAACTACCTCAACAAACGACACACCCAAAGGGCAGACTGCGCAGGTACCAGAGCCTTGCTAAGCAAAACCTTCACTATAGTCTCAGCCACTCCTCACAAGCAATCAGCCTGAGGGCAATCCCTCCCAATGATGTGCCAACAGCAGTCAAGGCTCAACTACAAAAGAAGAGCACATACAACCCATACAAGAACCACCTGCCTCAGGTAACCATAAAGATTGCACCAAGACTGGGAGACATAGCAGCTCTACCTAATATATGGCATCACAAACACAGCAAGGCAAACAAATCAAGCCACAACCAAAGTGAAGCAACTATGAGTTGATACTTCTTGCTCCCCCCACCTCTCCTCTCTCTGTAAAATCAATAAATAAAATCTTTAAAAATAAATAAACAAATAAATAAGTAAACTGAGCACTTACTATGCTCTAGATCAGGGGTACCCAAACTACGGCTTGCAGGCCACATGCGGCCCCCTGAGTCCATTTATCCGGCCCCCACCGCACTTCTGGAAGGGGCACCTGTTTCATTGGTGGTCAGTGAGAGGAGCATAGTTCCCATTGAAATACTGGTCAGTTTGTTGATTTAAATTTACTTGTTCTTTATTTTAAATATTGTATTTGTTCCCATTTTGTTTTTTTACTTTAAAATAAGATATGTGTAGTGTGCATAGGGATTTGTTCATAGGTTTTTTTTATAGTCCGGCCCTCCAATGGTCTGAGGGACAGTGAACTGGCCCCCTGTGTAAAAAGTTTGGGGACCCCTGTTCTAGATACTGTTCTTAGTATTCCAAGCACTTAAGATATGTAATATCTCATTTATAGTTCAAAGAACCCACCATCATCCCCATTTTGCAGACAAAGAAACTAAGGAACAAGGTAAAGTAAATTGTGGTTTTTGTTTTTTGGGTTTTTTAGGTTTTTTTGTTTTGTTTTGTTTTGTTTTAAGTGAGAGGAGGGGAAATAAAGAGACAGATTAATGAATGTGCCCTGACCGGTATCCACATGGCAACCCCATCTGGGATTGATATTCAAATCAACTGAACTATCCTCAGTGCTTGGGGCTGAGGCCCAAACCATTCAAGCTACTGGCTGCAAGAGGAAAAGAAAGAAAGAAGGGGGAGACGGAGGGGAAGAGAAGCAGATGCTCCCTTCTCATGTGTGCCCTGACAAGGGATCAAACCTGGGATGTCTGCATGCTGGGCTGATGCTCTATCCACTGACCCAACTGGCCAGGGCCAAGGTAAGTAAATTGTATATGACCCATCTGATTTAAGTGACAGTGCTGGAATTAAACCCAAGCAGCCAGTGTCAGACTCTGTGTATTTAACCACTATATTGTCTTCTTATCGAGGATGTGGTACTACTTCTCAGGTAGACATTTCAGCAGCACTGGTTTTACATCATCAGTTTTACCAGCGCTCTCTCACACCACATCACTTTTTCTGACATTCAAAAATATAAATACTCTCTTATTCCTGAAATCTACATTTTCTTCAAGAAAGTATTCCTTTCTTTATGTCACATTCATAAGGATTTTAATAGGGAGAAATAAGTTGAAGGAGTTTGTAATGCACACACCTCCCCATCAAAGTCACTACATGCTGGAGGTTGACAAATCCTTTTCCAATATGATGTTGCCCATTTTTTTTTTTTTTTGAGCAGACAGCTGTATTCTCTGGATCAGTAGATGGTAGGACATACTGTAAGATCTTTGGCATATTATACAATTTTTTGCCTTTGTATCTTCCCACACAGAATGATTTATTCTGTAGTTCTAACAGTCCAAAAGAACATACAATGGTCCTATGCTTTCAGATCCTAAACTCTGGTACTGAAAAACTGTTGAAGGCCCTGGCCAGTGGTAGAGCATTGGCCTGGTGTGTGGACATCCCAGGTTCGATTCCCAGTCTGGGCACACAGGAAAAGTGCCCATTTGCTCCCCCCCTCGCCTCTTGCTTCTCTCTTTCTCTCTTTCCCTCCTGCAGCCATGGCTCGATTGGAGTGAGTTGGCACTGGGTGCTGAGGATGGCTCCATGACCTTCACCTTAAGTGCTAAGAAGAGCTCAGTTGCTGAGCAACAGAGCAACATCCCAAATAGGCAAAGTATCACCTCCTAGTGAGCTTGCTGGGTGGATCCCAGTCAGGGCACATGTGGGAGTTTGCCTCTGCCTCCCCTCCTCTCACTAAATAAAAAAAAAGTTGTTGAAGATACATGTACAAGGCTATATTTAAGAAAATATGATTATACGAAGACATGTTCATATTGGAAAAGAAGAAGTAAAGGTCTCATTTTTTGTAGATGATAAGATCCTATACATTGAAAACCCCAAAGACTCCACAAAAAGATTACTAGAAACAATAAACCAATACAGTAAGGTTGCAGGATACAAAATTAATATATAAAAGTCCACAGCCTTTCTATATGCCAACAACGAAACATTAGAAAACAAACTCAAAAAAATAATCCCCTTCACAATTGCAACAAAAAAAATAAAATACCTAGGAATAAACATAACAAAGAATGTAAAGGACCTATATAATGAAAACTACAAAGCATTGTTAAGGGAAATTGAAAAAGATACAATGAAATGAAAAAATATTCCTTGTTCTTGGATAGGAAGAATAAATATAATCAAAATGACCATATTACCCAAAGCAATATACAAATTTAATGCAATTCCCATCAAAATTCCAATGACATTTTTTAAAGAAATAGAGCAAAAAATCATCAGATTTATATGGAACTATAAATTGCCAAAGCAATCCTAAGGAAAAAGAACAAAGCAGGGGGCATTACAATACCTGACTTCAAATTATATTATAGAGCCACGACAATTAAAACAGCATGGTATTGGCAGAAAAATAGACACTCAGACCAATGGAACAGAACAGAAAGTCCAGAAATAAAACCACATATATATGGTCAAATAATTTTTGATAAAGTGGCCAACAACACACAATGGAGAAAAGAAAGCCTCTTCAACAAAAGGTGCTGGGAAAACTGGAAGGCCCCATGCAAAAGAATGAAACTCGACTACAGTTTGTCCCTTTGTACTAAAATTAATTCAAAATGGATCAAAGACCTAAATATAAGACCTGAAACAATAAAGTACATAGAAGAAGACATAGGTACTAAACTCATGGACCTGGGTTTTAAAGAGCATTTTATGAATTTGACTCCAAAGGCAAGAGAAGTGAAGGCAAAAATTAATGAATGGGACTACATCAGACTAAGAAGTTTTTGCTCAGCAAGAGAAACTGATAACAAAATAAACAGAAAGCCAACTAAATGGGAAATGATATTTTCAAACAACAGCTCAGATAAGGGCCTAATATACAAAATATACAAAGAACTCATACAACTCAACAACAAACAAATAAACAATCCAATAAAAAAAATGGGAAGAGGACATGAACAGACACTTCTCCCAGGAAGAAATACAAATGGCCAACAGACATATGAAAAGATGCTCATCTTCATTAGTTATTACAGAAATGCAAATCAAAACTACAATGAGATACCACCTCACACTTGTTAGATTAGCTATTATCAACAAAACAGGTAATAGTAAGTGTTGGAGAGGCTGTGGAGAAAAAGGAACCCTCATCCACTGTTGGTGGGACTGTAAAGTAGTACAACCATTATGGAAGAAAGTATGGTGGTTCCTCAAAAAACTGAAAATGGAACTACCTTATGACCCAGCAATCCCTCTACTGGGTATATACCCCCCAAAACTCAGAGACATCGATACGTAAAGACACATGTAGCCCCATGTTATTTGCAGCATTGTTCACAGTGGCCAAGACATGGAAACAACCAAAAAGCCCCTCAATACATGACTGGATAAAGAAGATGTGGTACATATACACTCTGGGATACTACTCAGCCATAAGAAATGATGACATCGGATTATTTACAACAAAATGGATGGATCTTGATAACATTATACGGAGTGAAATAAGTAAATCAGAAAAAACTAAGAACTACATGATTCCATACATAGGTGGGACATAAAAACGAGACTAAGAGACATGGAGAAGAGTGTGGTGATTACGGGGGGGGGGGGGGGGGGGGGGGAGGAGGAAGGGCACAAAGAAAACCAGATAGAAGGTGATGGAGGACAATCTGACTTTGGGTGATTGATAACCTGGAGATGTATTCTTTAAACATATGTACCCTGATTTATTGATGTCACCCCATAAAATTAATAAAAATTTATATAAAAAAGACAAGTTCAAACTATATTGTTTACTTAAATAGAAATGTCATTGATATCATAAGGTTTCAGGTTCTATAGGAATTTAAACAGATGTGACGTCTCTCAGACTATGTTCAAATAATTTAAAATATGTGTACTCTGGAATCATGTCTTACAACCATAAGTGCTAACACCATATGGTAATTTTCAAAAGATATCATACTCTTTTGTCTCACCTTGCCTCTAAACATACCATTCTCATTTCCTTGAATGCTCTTCCCACCTATCTGTATCATTCTGCTGATCTGTGAAGATACTCCCTGACTGCTTCTAGGTCAAGTTTATTACCCCTTCTTTCTATATACCCATTGCATAACTATTATAGCACTTATCTCTTTATATTTCACATGTAGGTCAGTAATCCTGGAGGGTAGGAACTGTGTCTTAATTAACTTTGCATGTCCAAGGTTTCATACCAAATGCTGGCCTTAAAGTAGGCTCCTGACATATGAATGAATGAATAAGAAACTATATATTTTCAAAATCTTGTTTTAAAAATACTTTAAGGGAAAAGAAAAAATATATTCCTGGGAGAACAAATAGGATAACCAGTGGTTAAGTCATCTATGCATCTATGCTTCAAACTCACTTGACTCTGTGTCCAAACATTAAGAATTACATTTTACTCTATAGCCCCCTCCTCCACCCTTTCAGGAGCTGAAAGAATACTACAAATTAATCTGAACTCAATTCTACTGGCTTTTTAAAAACACTTCTCTTTGGATATAGGATTATATTTCTACTGAGGCAAGGTGTTCCTGGAATAGCAAACTATACTGCTCACAAAAATTAAGGGATAGTTCAAAATGATTATGAAGCAATGAAATATCCCCTAATTTTTGTGAGAAGTATATTTCAAGTACTGCTTAGGAATGTCAGAGAAATACCATTCAGTTTCTTTAGCTCTTGCTGGCCAGAGACCAATGTATTGCTTCCTCAATGTAATTTTTGTATAAAGTAAGCAAAAGACAAAATAGACAGTTATAAATGAGATTGACACTATAATTGCATCAGTTTCTACCTTCCTCTGCATCAACAGGCTCTCTCTGGTTCACTGATGCAGTTCTAGACAGATTCTGTGAAGAGCCAAGCTTAATCTGAAATCAAAATGATACCAATAGTAACATACTAATATTTTGATGATAAATGAAACATTTATTCTGATCAGGATTATTATATTATAATCAAATAAAGCTCTCAGATAATACTTGATGTCTACCAATAGGCAAAGAGAAAACTGATAATACTTGACTCAGGTGAGAATACAATGACTCATGTTTTACTGGTGGGAGGGTAAAATGATACATCACTCGGAAAAACAATTTATCACACCTTTTAATCCTACAATTCTACTTCATGGAATCTGTCTAAAGCAAACAATCTTAAATATGGTTAAGGCAAGGTAATTACTGCAGCATAACAGTGAGAAAGTAGACTAAACCTCTAAGAGTCAGGTGTATATTATGATAAATCTACTCAAAAGACTATTATACAGCCATTAGAGTTATGTGAAGTGTATATGATATTAAAAACTAGGAGAAAAAAAGCAAAATGTGGTTTAATTACAAACCAGAAGGAATACCCCTTCCCCAAATTTATAGTAGTTACTACTGGGTGACAAGATTATGTATGCTTCTTTTCTCCAATTTATTTTTATGTACTGAATTTTTTTCCCTACTAGTTTAATCATGAATAATGAAACATAATAAAATTAAATTTTTGAAAATGTTTTTAGTTTTGAAAGTATAAAATGCTAACCAACACACCAAGCATTTTGGTGGTAGTTGCACAAATGTTATATAAAATTATACAAATTTTATTCCCTATACTTTGGCATATGTCTAATTGGGAGGCACTGCAGTGGTCGATCTCCGTCATACTTACTGGAGTCACAAAGACCTAAGTTTCAATCCTGTCTGCCACGTATTGATTCTGTGATCTTGAGTAAATTGCATTTTATCTGCCTTAGTGTACTCCTTGAAAAAAACTGGGAAAATCACACCTACTTCTCAGGCTTGTTGTAAATAATCAATATACTGAACCTGGCAACATGTGACACATCCTAAATTCTTAATACATAGTACCTAATGCTTTTGTTTATTATCAGAAGAAAAACAGACATAAGAATGCAATCAAATGCGAAAATCAGGCTAGCTGGGTCTTTATGGCCGAAGGCATTTTGTCAGTCATTCTAAAGGTATACGGGCTACCAGAATGCTCGTGAATTGAATATTAGCCTTTTGGTAAGTACTTTAAAAAGCAATCAACAAGCAAAACAGCAGGAGTCAACTATAGTAAGTAATCAATAGCTTTTATGAAAACAAGTAAATTACATATTACAGCTTGAATTTAGAGATATATTGTAGGTAGAGCACAGAACGTATTCCTAGCAGCTGTGGCTGATGCAATGCTGTGAGAATACTCCAGCACCTGAAACCCTCCTAGGCACACCCAGGAGGGAATTCGCCTGCTGTAAGAAAGTAACTCAGCGCCAACCAGGCAGCTCCCTGACCTTTTCAGCCATTGGCTGTGAAGGACACACTGTAACACCCTATAGGCTGAACCCATGTGCATAAGCTAGCTTACTTCCTGAATAGATCGGATCTGCATCACTGAACCTGGTCTCTGGAGTCAGGTCTCTGTGTCTTTGTCGTCCTCACCTTGTGGGCCTTGTCTACAATATATAACATTGCAAAATAATCTGAATACTTTATTCTTATAAAAGTTCCTAGACAGGATGCAGGATAGGTTTCTTGGCACACACAGGTCACTCTTGAACTGAGCTGGAAAGTACTGGTCCACAGAAAAGCAGTATGTTTAGGAATAGAAATAAAAAATGGCTATAAATAAGCCTTCCAAATTAGATATTTCTAAAAGAAAATGATAAAAATGAGTTATGAGCAGCTTCCCTTTTTTTATGACCTATTTATGGTAGGAGCAAAAAAATAAAAGGTCCCTTTTATAGTCATTTAATTACTACAGTAGCAGTAAAAAAAGGAGTTAAATTTAACCATGTGGCTGATTTATGCTTCAGTTAAAGGGTCCATGGAATGTCATGACGTTAATGTTGTACACTGCTCATTCTTTTCATAACTTACAGTATTTTACAATCAAAAATGTTTACTGCAGCAAGTCTGATCTGCAAGCAGGTTGGTCACGCAGCCACACAGGTGGAGATGACAATACTGTGTAGCGAGGTCACTGCTCTGCCTGGAGATGAGATGAATAGCGAACCTGGCCACAGACAACGGTCTAATCTAATCCAGGTCTGTGAAACTGGAATCATTTCTTTGATATCAGCAGACATTCAAAGGGTATCTTAAGGATAGATACGGCATTATCTCATTATTTCAAACCAGCTACTGGCCAAGAATCTGCCCTCAATTCCAGACATCTGCCATTGTTTGAACCTGATTGATCATGAGCAAATATTCACCAGCTATTTGACCTAAAGTGCACCTTTCACTTTGGGCAGGCAACAGCTGATGATCTTAGGTAATTGGTTTTCAACCTCTAGTCTTGCCTTGAGCCCATGACTTCCTTAGATCTTCACATGAAAAAGGAATTTTTGAAGAAACCTATGCACACGTCAAAGGGGGTTGAAATTATGGAAGGGCTTTGGGAGGTTTCTCTTCCATTAATATCCTCATTTGGCTTGACCAGCGGATAGAGCTTCAACCTGGGACCTCTAGGTTCAAAATCCTGAGGTCACCAGCTCGAGTATGGGATCATCAACATGACTCCATGGTCACTGGCTTGAGCCCAAAGATAGCTGGCTTGAAGCCAAAGGTCACTGGCTTGGGCAAGGGGACACTGGCTCAGCAAGAACCCCCCACCCCAGTCAAGGTACGTATGAGAAGCAATCAAGCAATCAATGAACAGATAAAGTGCCACAACTATGAGTTGATGCTTCTTGTCTCTCTCTCACACAGAACAACAAAAAACCTCCTCACTTGGCTTCTATTGGCTGGTGAGGCAGAGAAGTGGGCAGCAAGCATTAATCCCAGCTTTTCAGCTGAGCTAAAGATCCGCTCATCCAAACAGCCAAGAGGCAAGATCTGCCTGGCAGTTTTCAGCTCAAAGTAGCTTCACTAGACAAAGTTTTAATCTCAAGAGGGTCATGTGATGTCAACAATATAATCTCTACTTTAGAGTTTAGTCGTTCTCTAAGTTACGAGCTCTTTGGCTAGGTTCACTGTGAGGTGTCCAGTCTATACATTTCTCATTAAAGCCACAGCATGGGTATGACTATACGCAAAAGCAGCCTTGCTTGACCATACGGGGCACCATGGTTAAGAACTCTTATCCACCAGTGCTAAACTTTAGAATTGCTTTAAAATGAATGGGCAGGACTTGTGTCTATATTACTGGACCACACCAATGTTGACTGTTCAGGTCACTAGCAGAAGATTAAACGAGACAACAAGAAAATGGCATGATGCACTTGATGATCTATCATTTGGGGATATTTTTTCCCCCATTTTGAAGAAGTTTTTCAGTTTTGCAATTTTCAAGTTACTGTGAATTTGGAACCAAATTTCTTATTTACATTTTTGCTATTGAATACCTGCTTAGGTTTGGATAGGGCTAGAGAACATAGTCATTTGCTTAAATTTTTATCTCACGTTGGCCCTTGGATTATAACTGTACAAACAAACAAACTCTTTTCTGTATACAACAAACAGATGACTAAACAAACTGAAGGGAATTCTTTTAGTTTGGTGAGATAAACTGAATAATGTCCCCTTAAAGATATCTGCATCCTGAGCCCCAGAATTGGTAACTATAGTATGTTACCTTATACAACAAAAAGGGGCTCCACATATTGATTAAATCAAAGACCTTAAAATGGGGAGATTATCCTGGGTTATCTGGGTAGATTCAATGCAGTCAAAAGGGTCCTTATAGGGAGGCAACAGGAATATCAGAGTCAGAGGAGGATGGGGACGAGAGAAAGCAGAGATTGGAGCAATGCGACCATGCATTATGAGTCAGAGAATTCGAGCAGATATAGAACCAGGCAAAGACAAGAAAACAAATTTTCTAGCATGTTGTAGGAACAAGCCCTGAGGAAGCCTTGACTTTAGCTGCTTAAGACCCATTTCTCATAAGTCTTCTCAAATCTAAAATGATTCATTTAAGAATCATTTCAGATTTCTGACTTCCAGAACCATAAAATAATATATTTGTGTTTTTTGAAAAAGAGAACTCTTATTCATAACTGTGTATGATAAAACAAAAACAGGGGTTTTACCTGAATAATACCAAAATAATAATTATTTTTTCCTATTAAATTGATGAATTAGGGGGGAGGGATTGGCCGAATCCAGCAATTTATTCATATGTTTGCTATTCCCTGAAATTTATGTGGCATATGTTCACTGAAAACATCTTATGTCTGGTCTCCACAACCACCCCGAAGAAAAGCTGTACATTTTAACAGCACAAATAGCCACATAGAAAAAGTAATTCTCTTCTGATTCCATTTGCAACTCATGATTATTCATTCAGAAAGCATTAATTGAGCACCTACTGTGTGCCAAGCATGGTTCTAGGCTCTGGGAATATATTAGTGACGCAAAAAACCTGGTCTCAGGGAGGTTTCAAGAATGAAAACAACAAATAAATAAGAATATAAATAAAAAATATGGTTTGTTAGAAGAGTATAAATTCTACAGGAAGAAAAAGTAAAGCAGCGTAAAGAGAAAAGGAGGTAAGGAGCGAGGGACAAGTCACAATGTAAAATGGGGTGGCCAGAGCAGGCCCTTTGAGAAGGTGAATGAGAAGAAGCAAACGCCCCAAAGTGAGGGAGTAACCTGCTGAGAAAAACCATGTAAGAAAGAGAGAAATGGCCGGGGCAAGAACTATCTGCAATGTGTAAATTTACTATATTCTTCCAATTTCTGTCTTTGAAAAATTCAGATAACCTTTGAGCATGTATCTATAATTGTGTATCTGAGCAATAATTCTCTCCTTTCAGTAACAATTTGTAAACACAGTTGTTCGCATAATCATAAAATCATTCAGGAAAAATAAGCACAGATTTTGAATTTAAAAAATTTATTAATGACCCTGGTTGGTTGGCTCAGCATTAGAGCATCGACTCGGCATGTGGAAGTCCAGATTTGATTCCAGGTCAGGGCACACAGGAGAGGCAACAATCTGCTTGACCCCTTCCCTTCTCCCTTCTCTCTCTCTCTCTCTCTCTCTCTCTCTTCCCCTCATGCAGCCATGGCTCATTTGATTGATTTGACCATGTGGGCCATAGGCTCTGGGGATGGCTCCATGGAGCCTCCGTCTCTAGTGCTAAAAATAGTTCAGTTACAAGCATGGTCCCAGGTGGGGAGAGTATCGGCCCCAGATAGGGGTTGCCGGGAGTCTGTCTCTGTATCTCCCCTACTCTCACTAATAAATAAATAAATAAATATTATTAATTTGTATAAGTAACCAAAAATCTTACTTAGGAGATAATTAGAATTATAAATCTGAATTAAAGAAATCCTAGAACTTTTGGAGTGTCTAATACCACTTCTTGTGAATTTGGTCCATAGACAGAAGATTAAGAACCTTCAATTTAGACTGATCTAAAGTAGCTTGACCTTACAGATAAACTTATTTAATCTTTCCTCTTAAAAAAAGGTATATGCTTTCAGGATTTCCTCTTATAAAACCCAACCTGAATACACAAAGCAAAGGCTAGTTCTTCAAGAAATTGCCAGGATTATTACCCAATGAGAGATAGAATTCAATGTTTTATAAGCACATTAATTCTGCTTCACTAGCAAAGTGGTTTTAGGTCCAAGTTGAAAAAAATTAAAAAGATAATTCCTGACAAGAACATGAAATAGATTTTCAGTTTTCTTCCTAAGGCAGCAAGAGGGTACAGGACACAAGTAACTTTTTAATGTATTATTTCTATAACTGTACATATTTAGAAACAAAGCTCAATGGGTATGGTAGAAATAAAAACTTCAGAAAAAGAAAGCAAATAGAAATGACTTTTAAACTAAAACAGGAACTAAGTGAATTTTAAAAAAAGTACTGTGCTTCCACATGTATAAGACGCACCCTTTTTTGACAAATTTGGGGTCTAAAAACTGAGTGTGTCTTATACAGTGGTTGTAGCATTTCAAATGCCATAGATGAAACTTAGGACAAAGAAATATATGAAGACAGTGATTCGTCATCAGACACAGTTGAGGACAAGTTAATGGATGGGAGTTTTGACAGTGGTGAGGAGTTGTATGAATTTTATGATGAATAAAAGTTGAGTTTAATAACTTTATGTAATACTTTTTTTTCAAATTTTGGGTCCCCGAATTAAGGTGTGTCTTATATGTGGATGTGTCATATACATGGGGAAATACGGTACTTCAACAATAATGTATTTGCATTAAAAATAAATAAATAAATAGGGTTTTTACTCCAGGGCTTGAGTTGAGGTAAAGTTTTAAATTTTAAAAATTTTAGATAATCATCATAAAATGGAAATATACACATTTCAAAGATAAGGTACAGCTGTTTCTTTAAACCCCAAAACTTATAGTAACTTAATTTTGCCCTGTCGGTGGCTCTCTGAAGGCCTTCTGAGGAAGTGTAGGTGTGGTGGTGGTGGGAGATTAGATGCCAATTATCTCCGGCCTTCTAACTTGCTCGCTGGTGCTCTGGAAAGAGTTTAGGAGGACTTGGAGTTACTGGTCCTCTAATAGCTATGCCCAAGTTCACATTTGCTAACTAAGCAATTTCACCAGCTAACCTGAAGTATTTCTCAATATGGTCCACCTCAGAAGATCCTGAGGCACTTGTTAAAACTGCAGATCGCCCCCTCTCAGGTCTTCTGAATCTAGAAGAGTGCTACGATATAGTGTTTGCATACCCCTCAGAATTCCTGCTGCAATCTCCATCTCCTCGGTGATTATATTCAGATATGGAGCTTTTGCAGGTTGATTAGCTCATGAGGGCTGAGCCCTCCTGAATGGAATCAGTGCCCATATAAAAGAGGCCCAAGAAAACTCCAGGAAAGTTTAAAGAAAAAAGACAGCAGTCTAGGGACTTCTGGTGCCTTGATCTTGAGTTTCCCAGCCTCTGGGACTGTGAGAAAAAGAACTGTTACTTAAGTGACTCAGTCTGTGGTATTTTGTTATAGCAACCTAGACAGACTAAGAACAAAGAGTAACCCTAACAGGCTGCACTTAATTACGATTCTAAAGAGACTTTTAGATTTGAGCTTGATCTACTTCAAAATCATCATGATTACTTAGCTTCGTATCTTTAGTCATCACAATTCCTCTGGATTCTTTGATTTCCCACCTCAAAGATAACACAACTGTACTACATGACAAACTCAATTATATGCTACAATTAAACTTTAAAACCTTCTTCTAATATCATATTTACAAAACAAACAAACAAACAAATAAATAAATAAAATCAGCCCTAGCCAGATAGCTCAGTTAGTTAAGACCGCAAAGGTTTGGATCTGATCCCTGGTCAGGGCACATACAGGAAAAGATTGAGGTTTCTGTCTGTCTGTCTGTCTGTCTGTCTCTCTCTCTCCCTTCCTCCCTCTTTAAAATCAGATAATATTTTTTTTTAATCAGTGCTTTACAACTAGCAAAGACTATGACAAGAGATGAAAACTAGGAAAATTAAAGTGGCAGACAATCTCCTGCACTGTGCGTTAACAACAAAGACAGAACATAAACATTGAGTTGCCCTAGTAGTAATGAGACCAGAAGAAGTTAAGCTGTGTCCAAGCTTCTAAAGCTTCGCTTTATGTGAGACTTGAACAATTACATCAATCTAAAATTCTTTGCCCTTTTAAACATGTAACCTAGGAATAACATGTTTACTTTTCTTCATAAGTAATGAGCTACTTCAGGTGAAAGATGTAATTTTTCAGGAATTGCTCTGAGGATGATAGTTGAGTCTAATACCAGAGATCAAAGATGTTTACTTACCTCCTAATTAACAAAATTTTGCAAAGCCTTTTGGCTTATAGTATAAAATTTTGCTGAATTAGTATTACTAAGGGTTTACCAGGTCAGAGAGTAGAGAATTGTGACTCATTCATTCTTTTATATTGCTAGTCAAAGAATATTTACTAGGTGCTGTGTGCAAGACTAACTATTGAGGAGAGTTAACAAAATAGACCCGTCCCCTGCCTCCTAGAGATTTTTAAATCTTTAGTAGGGAGATAATAGACAGGTAAATGGAAAACTGTAGATACATAATAAAGAAATACTACATTAGAAATAATAAGGATGCACTCTAATCCAGATTTAGACAAGATGGGTAGAGGAGTAGGAACAGCATGGGCAAAGAGCCAGAGGCAAGAAGAAAGAACAGTCAAATAACTGGAAGAAACTGAGTGTGCTTTGACCATTCAACCCAAAGAAAATGTTGGAGAGTGTTGAGCTCAAGTTCTAAGAAGTAGGGGAAGCAAGATCATCAGGGCTTTTACAGACTGTTAAAAAGTTTCCTTTTGATCCTAAGAGCAACAGGAAGCCATTGAACAGGTTAAATGAATGAAGTCAGCATGATTTTGTGATACATAAAGACTGCTCACAGATAAAACCAAAGTGGGAGCTTGAGTAAGCCTTGAGTAAGCCTTGATTAAGTGAGTGATACAGGTTTTAGATAGGATAGGAGCTGAAGATAAGGCAGGAATGAGCAATGTGGTCACAGGCAGTTCCTAAGTCTGCACACTCCCACTTGCGGGGTCATTTGATAGTAGCGGATCATGGGGTCAAATGTCCTATGTATGAGGTTACTCAGGTGCCTTCTGCAAATGATTTCACCTCAACACTTATCTTTGAGTATAGAGCACATAGCAAAATGTAGTATTTCCTCTTTGCTTTGGGTGCTTATCACATTCTTAGATATAAAATTATGCTCCCTCCCATTATGTGTCAGTCTCTGGTATACAAATGTCAGTTTCTGGACTAAGGAAACATTCAGCCACGCCTGCAACCAACAAGACAGAACTTATGAAAGTAAGTTCTTAGCTCAGGTGGGATATGTTTTTTAAGATCTAAGAAAGGCTGCACTGATAAGGATAAGTGAGTGCATGGCTGCATTTCCAAGCTTTTATATCCACACCTCAAAGGTGAATTAAACCTTTATAAAGTACAGGTTTTTCTTGCTTTATGTAACAGATTTACTCCAGGAAAACTGTGTATATATATTTTTAAACTAAAGTGTATTTTGTAAACATTTGCAGAGTTTTCTGTACTTAAGAGAAATTTAATGTTTATTTGTAAAGATCAAATCTTGTTACTTTATTATATACCTTTTCTCAAGAGAGGCACATCTCTATTGTTCTCTCTTCTTGCCAGCTGAGAAAATAGGATGCCCCCAGCATCATCTCTTGAAAAGTCCTTGATTTTCTAAAGAGATGCTGCAACACCAGGGAAGACATTATAGCAACTGATGTGCTCCACAGATGTCCTCTGATTGGAACCCTAGTTTTAATGGACTGGGTCGTAAGTGAGGCTATCTGAGTATGGTGGTATAACTGAACTGCCCTCTATAATACCCTTTCTTCCTGGCTCCCCCCCCCCCCCCCAAACATTGGTTGCGGGAGGCCATGAGATGGAATTCTGGCAATGATACCCAAGTAGATACAGCCAGAAAGGACCTCTGGAAAAGCTTGACTGATTTGGCTGAGGTGAAACTTTGGAGTTTGACTCATTTGCACTTCTCTTTCCTCCCTCATCACAACAGACCTGATGCCTGGGGTAGCAGCCACCTTGTCATTATAAGAAAGAAAGACAGTGGGGAGAAAGGTGTGAGTTTGGTTTCCCGAGGACATCATGGAGCTGCTTATCAGTTCTAGATTGTGTGCTCTGGACTATTGTTGAATGAAACAAATACCCATACTTACTAAGGTTTTATTTGTTGATTTTTCTGTTTGGTTTTTTTTTTCCTAGCCCACCATACCCTTATTCAACACCCCGAATTTCTACTGAAACAACTCAATATAATGTACCGGGTTCCGTTGCTACTGACAGTATGTGGAATTCTCTGGTGATTTAATGTAATGGTTGAGAACCAGCAAGCCATTACCTCCAAAATGTAAACGTTTGTAAAGTGATATTTGTGTAGCTCCTGCTATAAAGATGCCAAGCTGCCTGATCTATGGGAGCTGTATTGGTACCAAAAAAAAACAGCAGGAAAACAAAAACCAAAAACTCCACACAATTCCCGGGCATTTTGTTCAAAATTATTATCAGCCTGACCTGTGGTGGTGCAGTGGGATAAAGCATAGACCTGGAACACTGAGGTTGCTGGTTCAAAACCCTGGGCTTGCCTGGTCAAGGCACATATGGGAGTTGATGCTTCCTGCTCCTCCCCCTTCTCTCTCTCTCTCTCTCTCCCCTCTCTCTAAAAATCAATCAATAAAATATAAAAAATAAATTAAAAAAAAATTATTATCATTTACATAGTTGAGCTTGATTGGTCAAGTATTAAAAAAAAACCGAGCCCTAGATGCAAAAGCAGAAGTGACACAGTGGCCCAAGGGAAAGAACTTTCCAGAAAAACAGGGCAAAATGTTTTATGGACAGTTTTAGGCAAACAAAAGTTACACAATTATAAGCACTGCACAAACCAGCCTAAAGAGTCAGCCATCAGAAATTGGATAGTTAAACAAACATCACATGTGGGCTAAAGATTGCAACAGCTATATTTATTCAAATGTACAACCTGTCTGGCAGGCTCTGGGATTTTCAGACTAGTTTATATGCATATGACTAAAAATCATTTTAAGGTATCCAAGATAGCAAATTTATATTTGTGCATGAATATGTATTTATATTGGCATTTAAATGCCTATAAAACGTAGGTAAATACTTATTTTTAAAAAATTTATTTTATTTTACTATATTTTAATTTTTATTTTTTGTGACAGAGACAGAGAGAGTCAGAGAGAAAGACAGACAGGAAGGGAGAGAGATGAGAAGCATTAATTCTTCATTGCGGCACCTTAGTTATTCATTGATCGCTTTCTCATATGTGCCTTGCTGGGGGGCTACAGCAGACTGAGTAACCCCTTGCTCAAGCCAGTGACCTTGGGCTCAAGCTGGTGAGCCTTGCTCAAACCAGATGAGCCCACACTCAAGCTGGCGACCTTGGGGTCTCGAACCCGGGTCCTCCATGTCCCAGTCCAACGCTCTATCCACTGCACCAACACCTGGTCAGGCTATTTATTTTTTAATTTATTGTGTTGACATGGTTTGCCAAACCATACAGGTTTCAAGTGCACAACTCAATATAACACCATCTACACATCATATCATGCTCCACCCCGGCCTCCCCACCCCAAGCAAAGTTTCTTTTTACCCACCTTCGGTAAGTACTTATTTTTGTTAAAGGAGATAATAGTATGTGAATTTAATACGCTATACAAATCATTAGTCTTCTCATTCCCACTCTTATATAGAAGCTCTAAGTGCACGTTGGTTTTCTTTATGTATAATTGATTATTTTACAGTTATAGAAGCCTCCTAAATCATTAATTCTTATATTATGTGTAGGGGCTACACCTTAAACATTGGATTTAAAATAATGAAACATAAAATACCTGACACATTGATTTTTTAATCCTCGTAAACTATGGGGTGTCATGCACCATGGTTCACATTTCCATGTAGAGAAACTTCCATAGTGAGGAGGTGACATGCTTACTGAAAGATCTAGGATTCTGGACCACTTAAATCCAGTGGCATTCAATATTTTTCCAATTTGAACTGTTCAAATTGTTTGTTTCTAGTGCTTAAAATTGGCCACAGGATTTCCAAATGTCCAAATTATTTTACAACATTATAGGCAATCTTTCCTCTAGAAAACTAAATTGCCTTTTATAAACAGAATAAGTATTTATAGAATTATTAGCAACAAATCCAAGTTACTACAGTGTATGTGAATAAAAAAAATAGAATCAAAGGCTCCAGCTAATTTGTTTACTCAAAAATATTTATTAAATACACATATTCATAAAAATTACCTGGGGAGTCTATTTAAAAATTAGGAATTCTGATTCCTAGGTCCAATGGTGATGGGCGGGCCCAAGACTGTGAGCATTAGGAAACAGCCCAGTGCTCTGACAAGGAGGGCTGCAGAGTCCCCTGAGAAGCATGTCCACACTGTTTGAGATGGCGGGGACGCAAATCCCAAACTGCTCAGTCTAGTGAGATAGATAACTAAAGCGCAATTTGACCTCCCAAGAGGTGTGAGGAGGATAGAACAGCAAGAAAATATGGGGAAAAAGGTGGTACAGGGAGAAAGCATGGTGAGGACAAGCACTCAGTTATGTCAGAGACCCAAACAGGGCTTTGGAATGACCGGGGCATCAGATACAGGAGTAGGAAATGAGGTTGGAGAATTACGATGAGGTGGTATCTTGAATGACTTTTACAGCCACAGGGCGCTACTTTGAACTTTTTCCCTGAAGGTGGAGGAGGCCACTGAGGGTTTTAAGTGAGCGAGAAGGGCCAGAGTTAGATTCAATTTTTAGAAAGCCCACCAGGCAGCAGTAACACGGACAACACCTGGGAGGAATATGACCCGATGAAGGTGGAGAGGCCAGGTAACTACAATTCTCATCGGAGAAGATGCCTGTGCCAGAGAAGACAGAGGGTGGTAAGTCACCTGGAAGATGGTATCCCATTTGCGGGTGAAAAAGGGGCCACAAGCTGAACCTGGAAAGCTCAGGAAAAGTCTGCAGGGTGGCCCTGCAGACTCAGGGACCTAATAACCACACAGGGTGGTCTGAAATGGAAACTTATTTTTTAACTAAAAGCGGATTAAGCCTGACCAGGCAGTGGCACAGTGGATAGAGCATTGGACTGGGATGCGGAGGACCCAGGTTCGAGACCCAGAGGTCGCTAGCTTGAGCACGGGTTCATCTGGTTTGAGCAAAAAGCTCACCAGCTTGGACCCAAGTTCGATGGCTCGAGCAAGGGGTTACTCGGTCTGCTGAAGGACCGCGGTCAAGGCACATATGAGAAAGCAATCAATGAACAACTAAGGTGTCGTAATGAGCAACGAAAAACTAATGATTGATGCTTCTCATCTCTCTGTTCCTGTCTGTCTATCCCTCTCTCTGACTCTCTGTCTGTAAAAAAAAAAAGCAGATTAAGGTGGGTAGTCATATACTAGGGAGTTATTCTCTATCTGAACTACTGTCAGTGCTTGCTTTGAAGCCTGTCTGCTACCTTTTGCATTTACAATCAGGTACCTGATAACATGCCTTTGAAATGTAGGGGTAATCTTTTATCTGGCCCCTCAGGGCAGGCATCCCCCTCAGAGCAGAAAACAACAAATTCCCTCATTATCATTAGCATGTTAATTAACATACTTATCTTATGCCTCCCTATGTAAAAGAAGTTTCAGTATATACATTTTTACTTTTTATCCAAACCCAGAGATTCCCCTGCTTTGCTTTCTCCTGCCTCCCTGATCTATCACCAATCAAGTTCAGGAAACCCCCTTACATATTTCCCATTTCCTTTGATTCTGATGTATATATAAAGTAAGTGGTGAAACTGCCATTTTCCGGAGCACTTTCTCAACCTGTTGAGATTCTGTTTCCCAGCAATTGTTGACAGTTTGGCTCAAATAAACTCAAAAAAGTTCTTATAGATTTGGAAGTTTTCATTTTTTTTTTCACCATGACACATTAGAGCAATCATGCCCTATGTTTACTGAAGTAAATTCAGCGGAAGAGGTACTACAGGTCTCACCTACCACTTTAACATGGCCAGAGAGGGAAGAGAGGAGAGGTGATGATTCTTGAGTTTCTGGTTTTGTCTGATTTGGTAGCTGGTTTTTCTTTGGAGGGTGGGGAGTAAAGAAGAAGCAGCATTTTAATATTAACTAAGAAAGAAATTTACCAATTAACAGGACGACAGGACTTACTGGTAGAGATGGAAGGAGATCTATAGGGGGTAGGATTTAGAACGTCTGGGCTGAATGAAGATATCCATTTGGAAGTCATCCATGTCTGTCTAGGTCGTGATAGTTGAAGTCCCCAGCGTGAATGAGGTCATCTGAGGGGTATCTCTAGAGGGCAGGGTGAAACCAAACTGGGAGGGGGACATCACCATTTAAGTGAGAAGTGGAAAAGAAACAAGCAGGGAAAAGTAAGAAGAGACATCTAAAAGCTCAAAGAAAACTCAGGAATGTAAAAAAAAAAAAAAAAAAAAGGTTAAGGGGAGTGTCAAGTGCTACAGAGCACTCAAGTCAGATTAAGTACCAATAAGGAGAGTGTTCCATTGTTACCTGAAGTGGCCTATCAGTGCTTATTCATTCATTTCTTCAGTAAATATTGACTGAAGTCCCCTGGGTGCCAGGTGCTATGCTGACAGCCATCAAAAACCGTAAGGGTAGCTTCATCCTACTACGAAAGCAGAGCAGAAGCATTTCTATTTCTTTATAAGTATGACGCTATGTAAGGTGGGAACAGGGAGTGAATGTGTTTGTGAAGCACTTCCTGATATTGCATTTGGACAAGCAAGGAAAGAGGTGTGGCGAGGAGGAGAGAATGGGGCTTAGAAGATCACAGGAGCCTCAACAGAGAGTGGGGAAGGGGGGAAAAGGCTGGCAGAAAGAACCAGGACCTTCTTGTTCTCTGATCTTTCATTCTGCTTAACCCTTCACATAACTCCCACATCTGTTTAAGAAGCAAAGTCCTAGGCTGAGGAGGAGTTGTTATTTCTGAATACACCCTTTTGGTATTGAAAGAAGAAAATCTAGGTCAGAAAGAAAAAGTTAAACTCATCAAAGTAAGATAAAATGTGTCTGGGCTCTGATGACCCTTTGGAGAAACTTCGCCTCAGAGTTACTTAGCACTGACTAAATGTCCAGTTCTACCCCCTCCCCTTTTATTTAACAGAACAAGACTTTGATTTTTTTGTTACTCAAAAAAAAGCTTCATTTTTTTATTTTAGCTTTCCGACTCTGTGCTTATGCCTCTAGCACCTTCTTGGCGACTTTCTGCTCCTCAACAGGGAAGCCCTGGGTCAGGTCACAGACACATTGGTGTGCAAGGCTTCACTACGACCTGCTGACAGGTTTCTCTGTTTTAGACAGATGAACCTTAGGTCTCACAGCACGGACTCCTCCAAGTCAGCCTGGGCACATGCCACAAGCAGGTTTTGGTGCCTTCGTAACCATTTTGGTATAAAGGTAAACAATCTGATTACTGAGGTTCCAGACAGAGGCTGTATTATAGGAGAGCCTACAATGATAGGTTAAAGTCTGGGCCATGCTGAATGCCTTTAGACACTGTCTCTAGAAGAGAGACCATTACTTAAAATTAACCTAAAAATGTAACCTCTACACTTCCAAAATAGCAATCATTAGAAAGCTTGTTTATCTACATTTAGAGAAATGAATTGGTAATAATATCCAAAACACTCTGACAGAATAAATCCTGTGTTATTTCATTTGCCCATTCACTTTTTCAGGAAATACTGAGATTTTGCTAAAGATTGCAAATGTTTAAAAGATGAAATCCACCTGACCAGGCGGTGGCACAGTGGATAGTGGACTGGGACATAAAGGACCCAGGTTTGAAACCCTGAGGTTGCCAGCTTGAGTGTGAGCTCACCAGCTTGAGCGCAGGGTCGCTGGCTTGAGTGTAGGATCATAGGCATGAACCCATGGTCACTGGCTTGAGCCCAAAGGTTGATGGCTTGAGCCCAAGGTCACTGGCTTGAGCAAGAGGTCACTCACTCTGCTGTAGCCCCCTGGTCAAGGCACATATGAGAAAGCAATCAATGAACAACTAAGGAGCCACAACAAAGAATTGATGCTTCTCATCTCTGTCCCTTCCTGTCTGTCTCTGTCACACACACACACACACACAAAGATGAAGTCGTTGAGTACTTGAAACCTACACTCTAGTGAGAGACAGAAACTGACAAACAACCAGAGGCTCCCCATAGAGATGTGTGCTGTGTACAAAATCCAGGCACAGCAAGTGGGCCAAGAGTGACAGGGCTTTGTCAGATATGGTAGTCAGGAAGGCCTCGCCTACGTTTAATATTGAAATAAATATTTGAGCCTGACTGGTGTTGGCACAGTGGATATAGTGTCAACCTTGGACACTAAAGTCCCCAGTTAGAAACACTGAGGTCACCTGCTTGAGCATGAGCTCATCACCTTGAGGTTGGGGTCACTGGCTTGAGCAAGGGGTCACTGACACTGCTTGAACCCACTGGTCAAGGAACATATGAGAATCAATCAATGAACAACTACAGTGAAATAACTATGAGTTGATGCTTCTCACTTTCTCCTCCCTCCCTCTCTTTCTTAAAAGAAAAAAAAGGAAATAAATGTTTGAAATCGAATATGTTTGACTTCACAGCTGATATCTGTTTCTGATCCCCACAATGTATTCCTACCTTCGGATCTCCATCACTGAGACCTATCAGTTATCAGGCACCATTTTAAGCACAGTGAAGAACAGAGGCATTAAACCATTTCCTGCATGGAAGAATGTGGACTGTCATAATAATATTATTTTTAAAAGTATGTTAAACCAGCTGATGGAGGGATTATCTCAGGCTGTCAGAGAACTAGGCTTCTGCGAGGACGTGCACCTTGGCAGAATAGGGAGCAGTGGGAATCAGGAATATGACATTCCAGGGTGAAGGGACAGCGTGAAACAACAGCTAGAGAGTCTGTCCAGAAAGTGAGAATTATTTCAGTTTAATAAATGTGTTCAATACTTGAAACTGATCATGTGGGAAATAAGGCAGAAGACAGAGTTGAGCACAGACTAGTGCAGTGCCTTGAATTCCAAGCTAAAAATATGAGGCTTTTTCTTTTATTTACATTCCCTAAAACAGTGGTCCCCAACCTTTTTTGGGCCATGGACCGGTTTAATGTCAGAAAATATTTTCACGGACCAGCCTTTAGGATGGGACGGATAAATGTATCACATGACTGAGATAAGCGTCAAGAGTGAGTCTTAGATGGATATAACAGAGGGAATCTGGCTATTTTTTAAAAATAAAACATTGTTCAGAATTAAATATAAATAAATATAAATAAATTTTTATATTTATTTATATTTATTTATATTTAAAACAGAAATAAAGTTATTTATTCTTTCTCTGCGGACTGGTACCGGTCCGTGGCCCGGGGATTGGGTACCACTGTCCTAATAGACCTTGAAAATAGGACCTAGGACACTCCTTTAGTATGCCTAGGCAAAGATGCAAGAATCACATTACGGCATCAAGGAAGTCACTGAAAATCATCTCAGGATTCCTAATAACGAGATGATTTAACCTGAACCAGAGTCCAGTGTTCCTGAGGACTTTTTTGGCACTGAACTAGGAATGTGGTGAGGATGTCTTCTTCCACATTCATGCCAACTCCATTAGGTGTATGTACCATCTCCTCTTATATATGAGGAACCCTGGCAAGTTTAATAACCTGTCCAAGTTTGCACAAAAGTAAGCAGTGTTATTCTGGGTCCAAAATGGCCTCTGTATGACTCCAAGGCCAAGGCCAGCACCGTGGAGGACAAATTGTAATTGAGTTAGCAAATCTGAGGAGTCAAAAACACATGTAATGAAGCTCAATAAGAACAGCTTAGGCAGCAGGGTAGTGTGGCTCAGAGAAGAGAGGTACTAAAAATTTAAATTTAAAAATAAATAAGCTCAATGTACACTTGAAACCTATATGATCTTGTTAACCAATGTCACCCCAATAAATTTAATTTAAAAAATGGATAAACTCAGAGTCAGGTAAAGATTTTAGTGGGACAGAAGTCAACCAACGGAGGGACTGCAATCTCTTCCCTTCCTGCATCCTTCTTCTCCTCTCTCTCTTCTTGTAATCAGCCCTGCCAAGGCTGCCGGGAAGGGCAGTTAAGTAATCATCTTGTCCTCCGCAGGGGTCCGATCCATACCAAACACCAAAGACAATTTAGTGCTCAGAGAATGTCCTCAAAGATAAAGAAAGGGTCAGACATTAGAACTGTAAAGAAATATCAAAGGGATTCAGAAATAGATAAGGTTGGTCATAATTGAGTATGAGGTTTTCAAAGAATTAACCTATACCTTCACAAGAACTTCAATTAGAAGTGAATCTGAGCCCAACCTGTGATGGTGCAGTGGACAGAGTGTCAGCCTGGGACACAATGTACCTGGCTTGGGCGTTGAATCATAGGCATGACCCCATGGTTGCTGGCTTGAGCCCAAAGGTCACTGGCTTGAAGCCCAAGGTTACTGGCTTGAGCAAGGGGTCACTGACTCTGCTGGAGCCCCTTGGTCAAGGCACATATAAGAAAGCAATCAATA
The DNA here is from genome assembly GCF_036850995.1 of Saccopteryx leptura. Classification (NCBI taxonomy): domain Eukaryota; kingdom Metazoa; phylum Chordata; class Mammalia; order Chiroptera; family Emballonuridae; genus Saccopteryx; species Saccopteryx leptura. Next base: position 93,446,108 of record NC_089507.1, read on the forward strand.
AACAACTAAGGTGTCACAATGAAGAATTGATGCTTCTCATCTCTCACCCTGCCTGTCTCTGTCTCTCTCTCACTAAAAAAAAAAGCTCACTCTATATTGAATACTTTATTGAAGACATAAGAAATAATTGTGATAATAAAGAATGTCCTGCTACAAACAGACAGATACCAATATCTAAACTAAGAGTAATCAGCACTTCTTTATAAACTGAATTAAAGACTAGAGATGCAGTCTTCACATTAGTTTATGAATATTTTCTATTTACCCAGAATAATTAATTCTGTAAAATATGCAATTGACCTCTGATTACATCAGCTGCACCCAATATGTTCACTGAACATTATTTTACTCTCTGAATAGCTGGCTCAGGTCAGTTGTGGCTTCATATCATTTTTGTGTTACAGGTCCTCAAATGTTAATTTATTTGTAAAGTTGCTATTTGAGGCTGAATTAACAAAATTTGCAGCTAAATGACAAACACCCCTAGTCCACCTATATCCTCATACAGAGTCAGAGAAAAAGTAAAAAAGGCAAAAATGGAGAAAAAATAGAGGCCCAAAATAAAAACCTTATTCCAAAAATGTCCAGATGACTTCTAGGGTTGTCAGGGAAAGAGCTGTGTCTATATCAATGCAGAATTACTCCCTTCCTTGGATTGCCAAGGTGACATATACACACTTCAAAGTTTGGCAGGAAAAACGGCACCTGTGAAAGTTTTATGGTTTGGCACTATCTATAGCAGGGGTAGTCAACATTTTTATACCATCGCCCACTTTTGTATCTCTGTTAGTAGTAAAATTTTCTAACTGCCCACCCGTTGCACAGTAATGGTGATTTATAAAGTAGGGAAGTAACTTGACTTTATAAAATTTATAAAGCAGAGTTACAGCAAGTTAAAGCATATAATAATAATTACTTACCAAGTACTTTATGTTGGATTTTTGCTAAGTTTGGCAGAATAAATCTTTATAAAACAACTTACTAGTTAAATCTATCTTTTTATTTATACTTTGGTTGCTCTGCTACCGCCCACCATGAGAGCTGGAATGCCCACTAGTGGGCGGTAGGGACCAGGTTGACTACCACTGATCTATAGGTTCAAAAATATAATGAAACTAACATACTTGGTTTCCATAAAAGACTGGAAACCAAAAGAACTTTAGACTAGACCTTTGGGTTAATAAAGAGTAAATTTTAGTTTTCTCTACACTAGAATTCAGTGATTCTTTGACTCAGTCTGGATTAAGTCTACCTTGGTTGAATACAAACCTGGATTACTGGCTGATTGCCTTTACTGATTTTCTATTTTATAGTTTCTTCTTCCTAAGAAGTTCAGCATTGTGACTAATTTTCTTTAGGGCAAAGTTGGAAAGCAGAGGTCAAAGTCAATCAGAAGTAGAAACTCCCTTTCCTCTACCTATAGAAGGGGACATTTTCACTATGAAGCATTAAGGTTTTATAACCTATTTAACTCTACTGTACATATTCTATCCATGTCAGTTAAGCTTATGCTTCTATTAAGTCTATCTAAATTAAAAAGGTAAAAGCTAACACTCACTGTTAATAGATTTTTTCTTATTAATAGAATCTATTGTTATGTCTTATTATAATAATAGTAAGAAGACCATAAATGCATACGCCCCTTTACAAGTCACAAAACACTGTCACTAACATTACATAAATTCTTTGACAACCCACTCTGAGACAATAGCAAATTTGTAGAAATAACACAATTGGCAATGGAATCACAGATGTTCAGAATTCCCGGGCAGCTAGCAACATGAGCCCCCCTCTCATTAATTTCAAAATAAGAGGATTGTGCACATTAATTTATATAACTATGGCAGGATTTAACTGTCTCATGTATCACCTACATTATTCTTGAAATGAAATGATTGCCTTTTAACAGATTAGAAAACTGAGGGTCTCAGAGGCTCTTAAGAACTTAACTAATAAATGACTAATAAACAGCAGATCTAGGATCAAAGACAGTCCAATTCTGTTTTCCACCCACTTCACTTTTGCTCAAGTCATTATAGAAATTCAGAGAGCAATTCTCATACCCCCCACTGCTTAGGTTTCTCAAGAGCAGTAACCTATTTTAGCAAAACAATATGCTCTATAATTTACTACTGATGTAAGGACTTCACTAGGGATTTACTAGTAAATTTTAATTTGTTTAAACATGACTAATAAAAACCAGTCAAACAGCAGCTTTCTCTTTCTTCATGGCCTCATGTTTGTAAAGCAAACCGCTAATATAATAATTGTGGATTGGTGCCAATGATATGTATCTTATTACTTCTGCAAACTTATTAGACAGCTATTATCTGCCAGCCACTATGCTACACAGTACTGAAAAAGATGGGCACCACTGTGAGCCTCACAGAGCTTGTTCTCTTGAGTAGGGGAGAGACAGACACCAACCAGTAACCCATCTGGTTGTCTGTTGAAGAAAAACTAAACAGAGTACTGGAAGAGATAATGTGAGTGGCGAGCTCTTTTAAATAGAGGATGAGAATGTCTCCATGGAGAGCTGGTGTATAAACTGAGATGGCAAAAATGTCAAAGCTGGCCTTGAGTGGAAGAACATTCTAGGGAGGAGAAATTGCATACTAGAAAGCCTGAAAACTAGAATTTGGTTTGTGTAAGGAGCTGAAAAATGGTCACTGAGCCAGTAAGACACGAGCAAGGTGGGGGGATGGTATGAGATAAACGGAGTCCCTAACAGTGCTTAAGTGTGTGCCCCAAGGTAGCTGTTCCCACTTATGTGCCTTCAATCAGCCATGACTTGAATAATTATGTTGTAACCCAGAATTTACAGATTAAGCATATAAAACTAAAAATATAATACTATCAATAGACTGCCTAAACAAAAACAGTGTTCCATTTTTTTTAAGTGGAGGTTTGCATTAAGTTAAATCATTATAATTATAGATACTGATAAGAATCCATCCATGGAGAGAAAGATATAGATATATATTTCTAGTATTCTAGAAAAAAGAAGTATTATGACTCAAGATTGGAGAGTAGTGAAACTTCTGTTTCTTATAAGATCTAAAGAAAAAAGATGAGATTATGGGGACTTAATTTTTTAAAATTAAGAAAATAACAAAATGAAAAATAACCTTTTTGTTTTTATGAAAACATAGTTTTAAGAAAAATTTCAGCTGGTTAAATTTTGGGAGCTAAAAAAAAATCTAATCTAAGAATATTCTCTGGAATTGAGCCTAATACATTTTTACTTGAGTGAGAAGTAGACACACATTTTTATCGCTTGGGGCTCTGGGCTGTCAGTATCTTATTATTCAGAGGTAGGCAAACACATGCAGATAGTAGGGAGAGCTCAGTAACACTCTTTCCTTATTCTAATCTATTTTCCTTCCACAGTATTTTCACCTGTTGAGGATGATTTTTTTTTTCTTGGCTTCCAGATATATTTTTAAAGAATACCCATGCTCATAAAACAATTTTTTTTCTCCTTCCTCTGCAGGACCTGTACTTTTTCTCTTATTTGTCTATTCTTTATTTTGAGAAGTGATTTGGATGCAAAGAAAACAGCTATGTAATTGACCCTACTGTTTCTAACAACGTTTTTAACTCGAAGTGAGCTTTGTTTTTTTCAGGTTCTTAAACACACTCTGCCTCCCTTCCCACCCAAGTCAACTTTGGCTAAATCTGACTTTCAATGATCTCTGCTTAACATAATTGCAACAATCTCTGCTATTGTTGAATTTTTATAGCAAAGAATCTCAAAACTTACCAACTGGTTATAAACTGTTTCGTAATATTTAAGTATTTTATGTGGCTTTGTCCCATCCCTTTCCTTCCCTGGCAGAACACTTTATCTAACCTGGCCTTTAGTTATTCAGCACCTTAAGGCAGTGGTCCCCAACCCCTGGGCCGCAGACCGGTACTGGTCCGTGGGCCATTTGGTACCGGTTCACAGAGAAAGAATAAATAACTTACATTATTTCCGTTTTATTTATATTTAAGTCTGAACGATGTTTTATTTTTAAAAAATGACCAGATTCCCTCTGTTACATCCATCTAAGACTCACTCTTGACACTTGTCTCGGTCATGTGCTACATTTATCCGTCCCACCCTAAAGGCCGGTCCGTGAAAATATTTTCTGACACTAAACCGGTCCGTGGCCCAAAAAAGGTTGGGGACCACTGCCTTAAGGGGCAGCTGTGTCACCCAGTTTGTATTCCCTACTCTCCAGCATGTGCTGATTGTTTGGGCCGCCAGTGGAAGGGGCAGACTTGTGTACTTTCTCCCCATGCCGCTGTGGGGGCAGGCGGGCCTAGAGTCTTTCCACAAGCCCTAAATTAACTTCGTGCTTCACAGAAAGGTGGAAAAGTTGGGGTCTTTTCTTTTCTTTTCCTTCCACAAGAAGATAAAAATAGAGGAGGCCTGTCCTCTGTCTTCATTTCTGCAGTTGCAATGCACCTTCATCCTGTTTCTCACTTCTCAGTTTTTGTGCACTCTGCTATTGAATCCTGACCAAACTCAATCACTTATTCTGGTAAAAAAAATAAATGTTGATTCAGAGGCAGTAATTTCTTTTAATTTTTTGAATGTTCTTCTGAGTTCAATTCTGAGGACTTCTTAATGGCAACCAAAAGATGACATCCTTACAAATTCTTCCGTTATCAACAGATACTCAAAGTTTTAGCAATGTCTGGGTCATACTGAGTGTGGCCTTATTGCCAAAGTGCCTTGGTTAATTGTAACCATGGGTAATATTTTTTTAATGAATATATTAAGGTTTTTAAGAAGTACGTCAAGTTTCTCTGTCTCTCTCTTCCCCTCCCACAGCCGAGGCTCCATTGGAGCAAAGATGGCCCGGGCGCTGGGGATGGCTCCTTGGCCTCTGCCCCAGGCGCTAGAGTGGCTCTGGTCGCAACAGAGCGACGCCCGGGAGGGGCAGAGCATCGCCCCCCGGTGGGCAGAGCGTCGCCCCCTGGTGGGCGTGCCGGGTGGATCCCGGTCGGGCGCATGCGGGAGTCTGTCTGACTGTCTCTCCCCGTTTCCAGCTTCAGAAAAATACAAAAAAAAAATAAAAATAAAAAATAAAAAAGAAGTACATCAAGTTTAACAAAACATGAACAATACTGTGCATATCCTTTTATTATCCATAAAGGTCATTGCTTGAGCACCATGAGAATACTATAATAGACTCTTCCAAAATGACCAGTTTTTCTCATGTTTCTTAAATAACCTTTTATTATGATCTTAATAGATAACATGTAAAGAGACATTTAACAAAAACGTACTGAGAGTATGTAACTAACACCCTGCTCTCCTCAGCCTATGAAGAATACTTAAGACTTTGGCTCTCTTACTTCAAGTAGTTTGCTTACAACCTGGTCTGAACAAAATGTTGACCTAAACTTAGTTTTGTTATCCCAACTTATAGACTATTAAGCTATAATTATATTTATAGCTTATCACCCGTATTAAAATTTCATAGTCATTCCTTTTTGTAACTCTTGGTTTTGGAAAAAGTCAGTTCACAGGAATTGATTCACCCTGAGGCATGAATAACTGACAGTCTCATGTTTAATCTCTAAAGGTGCATGGTTCTGAGCCCTGGGAGCATGCTAGAATCATCTAGAGCAGTGCTGGTCAACCTGGTCCCTAGTGCCCACTAGTGGGCATTCCAGCTTTCAGGGTGGGTGGTAGCGGAGCAACCAAAGTATAAATAAAAAGATAGATTTAACTATACTAAGTTGTTTTATAAAGATTTATTCTGCCAAACTTAGCAAAAATCTGACATAAAGTACTTGGTAAGTAATTATTATTATATGCTTTGATTTGCTGTAACTCTGCTTTATAAATTTTATAAAGTCAAGTTACTTCCCTACTTTATAAATCACCATTACTGTGGAACTGGTGAGCGGTTAGAAAATTTTACTACTAACAGAGATATCAATACAAAAGTGGACAACTAGGTATAAAAAGGTTGACTACCCCTGATCTAGAGTTTTAAAAGATATAATATTTGAGAGCTACCTCCCAGAAGACCTGATTTGCCTGGGGTGAGGTCTGGGACATCGGTATTTGTTAAAATACCACCTGAAGCCTGACCTGTGGTGGCGCAGTGGATAAAGTATCGACCTGGAAATGCTGAGGTCACCGGTTCGAAACCCTGGGCTTGCCTGGTCAAGGCACATATGGGAGTTGATGCTTCCTGCTCCTCCCCCTTCTCTCTCTCTGTTTCTCTCTCTCTCCCTCTCTCTCTCCTTTCTAAAATGAATAAATAAAATAAAATAAAAAAATACACCTGAAGGATGCCCACAATGCACCTGAAAAATACAACAGGAAGAGCGTTTTGCTGGCCCATATACCTGGAAAAGGGTCCATCAGAAGATGTGGGGGCCTGTGGGGGTCAGGGAAAGATCTGAAGAAGCCCCACAGATGACGAACATGTACCCACTTCAAGGGGAGTGGTCCTTCTCTTGAGAATCACTAGGATCCTTAGAGAACTATTTGAATTTTACTATTATTAGTCTTGTGCTAGTATGAAAATCCTTGCAGTGCTCTGGATTTTAGGGGGAAATTTTAAACTACAAACTCTGCTCGTGCGGGAGAACACAATGCGTAAAGCAGAATGATTCTCGCCGAGAGCTGTAGCCCTGCTTCAGGAGCGTTACTCCCCAACTTATCCGTCAGCTGGTTCTGCCTTTCCAATCATTTGCCCTTTCTCCACTTCTGAACCAGCAACAGGACCCCAAATTCCCCCCATTTCTTTCAGTGGCTCAAACACCAGCAGCAGCAGCCACAGAGGCTGTGGGAACGTGCCCTATAAGCAGTGATTGTCACCGTCCTTGCCCGTCCACTTATGACTGGAGGTACTATGGTTTCTTTCCAGCTCTTATCTAGTGCCAGTGCCCTTTAAATCCCACAGCTGAGTAGCCCTGGCAGTCTGACAACCGAAAAGGAAACCTGATAAGATTAGAGAAGCACTTTGCTCCTGTCTACTTTCTTCCTCATCAGAGTGATACATCCTTTTTTATTCAAATATCAGAAAACTACTGATTCTGAAATGACTGCCTACTTTAATAGAATTTTTGATACTATAGGTTATGTTTCCTAATTGAATTGCCTCAATCAATATTATCATTTCGATACTAAAAGACTTTTTTCTTTTTTAAAAAAACTTTTCTCACAAAAGAAGTTGTCCCATTCCCAGTTCCTGTTCCTGCCCTGGCAAGTGGGGAAGCACATCTCAGTGGGTCCTGACAATGTTGCAGAGCCTGCTACCCTCCCTGACTTGGGACTTAACTTAGTCTCAAGAATTTCATCTATAGAGGCCCTGGCCCGGTGGCAAAGTTGGTTACAGTTCATCCCAACACGCTGAGGTTGCGGGTTCCATCCCTGGTCAGGGCACATGCAAGCATCAACCACTGATGGTATGAATAAGTGGAACAACAAATTGATGTTTCTCTCTGTCTCTCTCTCTTGCTCTCTCTCTCTCCAAAAATCAATAAATAAAAATTCAAAAAAGAATTTCATCCAAAGAGAAACAATAAGTTGTTGTAGTTTAAATTGTGAGCGTGAGAGCTGCACATTTCTTGCATGTGTATTTCCAACTTACCCCCATTCAAGGTGCTTTCACTTAATCTATCACATAGTAAGAACACAAGCACCCAGATATTATCAGACCAGTTCCGCAGATGAAGGAACAGGCCTTCAGCTATGTGACCTTTGTGGTATAAAAACTGGGGTGCTGGGGCTGGGAGTCCTTGTTGCTATGTGTTGCTCCCCCTTATCATCTCTCAGGTCTGTGTTCCAGAACATGGTACTAGACTTCAAGATCCAAAGCATTTTGATTTCCATGTATGTGTTTTAAGAATATTAACTGCATTTCTAATTTTTTCTCAGGGTAAAAAAGTACACATTTATTTTGTGTTTTTCATTTATCTTAGTTTTTATAAGGTCCTCCGTTGTATAGATTACATAGTAAGTTCTACTGCAGCACACACTTGACATTCCATTCCTTTCAAGAACGAGAACTCGAACATGCACGGAGATATAAAGTGGTCTCCTGTCTAACTGCTAGCCATCTTCCAGCTGCAACTCAGCCAGATGCCTTTGTTTCTGGGAGTTTTGTGGTCCAAGGAATTTCATCTGGACATCCCGCCCTTTACAAACTTTTAGTAATGCCCAGGGTTACAGGAATTTGCCTGACCTGTTTAACAGGATTTAACAGGGTTAATTATGTTCCCATTCTAGCCAGTATTTATGAACATTACTTACATTCCCACTTATGCCTGTCTAAACTGTGGAAGTACTGCCACTTGATGAAATCAGTATCCTCATTTAGTCTAAGAAAATTTTGGACAAAGAGTTCAATGAATTAATATATATAATGACCAGGAAGTTCAAATCTCCAACAGTAAAAATGAACTCTTGTTCTGTTGATAATCAAATTAATCATTCTTCTTTCAGTTAGATATGGCATTTCCTCTCTCATCATGAATAAGTAAGTGACATAGTTATTGACTTCTAGTTATCCCTTGGTTGGAAGCTGTATTGCCATTTTTTCCTGTTATTGTCAATCCTACAATATACCAACTCTTCACTACAACTCATCCTCAAATTGTGATTTTACCTTTTGAAGAAGTTATTAATTATACCAATGCAAAATTATCTAAAAAATATTGTTATGACTTGCTTATTATCCTTCATAACATATTCCTTTCCTCTGCCCCCTCGTGTACACAGAATGGCTTATCCCTTTGTGAAACTTTTAAAACTACCAATAAAAAGCTAATAACCAATCTCTACCATGTGCCTGTCAAGGCAGTAGTTATTGCAGGCTGAACCATAATATTATATGAGGGACATTTAATTCCTGATACCAGGATTTGACAAGGATATATCACTAAAAAACAAAAACAAACAACCTCATCTGACATTGCTAGAACTAGAAAATCTCATCTTACAATGCCAACTCACATACAAAGAAGTGAGATTTTTCATACAAACTAACTTCAGTGCCGTTTTTCATTTATCTTCTTTACACTAACCATTTTTCTATAGATATAGTACATTATATTACATTATAACACATACTATAAACGTAACACAAATTTTCCAATTACTTCATTATATCAATTAATTTTAATAGCACTACTGAATGTGTGGATAAGGTAAAAAAAAAATTCATGCTTTGATTTCATGATTTGTGTTTATAGATCAAATCCAAAGCAAGTTCAGAAGAAAAGAGCTAAGTTGTAATAGAAAAACACCATCTCAATGAATGCCAGGCATCTCTTAGGAAGACTAAAGCTTTGCTACTCAAAAGGTGGTGACAACCAGCATTCTCAGCAGCATCTAAGATTAAGAATATGTATTACTACATACTGACTTGCTGATAGAGTCTGCATTTATCAGGATTCCCCGGGTGATATGGAGGCACATTAAAGTTTGATCAACATTATATTAGAAAGTTCAGCTTCCCATCAAGAAAACAGTAATAACGACAGGAACATAAAATAAGTCACTTTCATAACATAAGAAAAATGGTCTTGAGAAAAATTTAAGTCAAAGAACTGATGTAGTAATTTCAAAACAAAATACCAAATCTGCCATATAGGGGCATTCTCTATGACTCACTAGATAATAGTAGTGCATAGTAGAGGGGTCCCCAAACTTTTTACACAGGGGGTCAGTTCCTCAGACTGTTCCTCAGACTGTTAGAGGGCCAGACTATAAAAAAAACTATGAACAAATCCCTATGTACACTGCAAATATCTTATTTTAAAGTAAAAAAACAAAACGGAAACAAATACAATATTTAAAATAAAGAACAAGTAAATTTAAATCAACAAACTGACCAGTATTTCAATGGGAACTATGGGCCTGCTTTTGGCTAATGAGATGGTGATGCCCCTTCCACAAGTGCGGCGGGGGCTGGATAAATGGCCTCAGGGGGCTGCATGCGGCCCGCGGGCCGTAGTTTGAGGACCCCTGTCACAGTATGTCAGTTTCTAGTATGAATAAAATAACCCACAAAATTAGATAGTTCCGTATGTTTTGATTCCACCCCAGTTCTTAATCCTGTTGGTACTTTTTACAGGAAATGGAAAGCCATAGAGAGTAGTTATGAATATTTTAGATACTAGAAAGATTATCTTCCACTGTAAATCAATAAACTTGGCATAATACTTATAGTATATATATTTATACAGTATAATACTATATTGGCATTGAAATCATATTTGTTTATGTCCATCTCCAATTTTCTTGATGAACATAAACAATTTATATAAATAACAGTTTCCCCCTAATAGTGAGGTGATGAGCCCATGAGAGTACAGTTGACTCAGGAGGTCTTTCCTCAGGAATCAACTGTGGCACTCCGCTCCCAGACATCGTACTGATACCTAATCTGCAGAAAGCATGTTTAACTATAATACAATAAGCCAGGATGGATGCAGTAGTGTCTCCTTGCTTGAGTGTTGCATAGGAGTGACCATCACCAACAAAAATACAATTTGTAGCTTATTCTTTCAACAGACTCTCCTTGTTTTTAAGAACTGAACTAATTCCAAATGGAACAACTGTAATCACTACAAATAGAATGTCTGCCAAGAAACACATTGTTAAAGATGGAAATTTCAGCACTTCAGAAGATCTAATTTTAGATGCCAGAATCCATCACTGTTGAAACCTTGCCTTGTGATCAGACAGTCACCTCTGTCCTTTAGGTCTGACCGGCACTCCCGTTTCCATCGTAAGTGCCCCAAAGTGTGCTAAAATCCTCACCTGAGAAGGCTGGCGTCCAGCATGCTGCCATGCATGAAGGTTTGGGCTGGCTGGAGGGGCAATTCAGGTGGTTCACGGTGGAGAGGAGTAGCCTGACTGAGGCAGCAGGCCAGGCGGACAGAAGTAGGAGGAACAGATAGAGAGAGACTGTGCAAGGTGGTTTCAATTGGTGAGGAAGGACACAGAACCCAGTACCTAGCCAACAGGACTGGCAGGAATAGGGAGAGAAAACAAACCCCACCCAACCTGCTGGGCCCAAGAAAGGACTGTTTCCCACTCACGTATTCCACAGCTGAGAAACCCAAATACAGATGACACCCAGGCCGAAGGGATCTTAGCCAGCAGCAGCCGACTCAGGACACCGATGGGAAGAATGTCATCAGCGTCATTTCCAAACGGATTAGTTCACCATAGTACAGGCTTCTGATTCGGTTCTAGAAAGAGCTGAATCAATCTATCGACCTTAAGGTAATCATAAATCAGGACAATGATGAGATAGAAAATGGCAATTATTAGAGACAAAAAAGATTTTGGATTAAAACAGGGGTTTGAATTCTATCCAGACCACTTTCTGCTATATTCCTGTTCAACAGTCTTCTTAAAAAAATTTTTTTTTTTAATTTATTTTGGGGGGGAGAAAGAGAGCACTCCCAAATTGATAAATAAATTTACTACTCTTCAAAGACTAAATCTTACAGATTTTAGAGAGCTCAATACATTCCTAATAAAATTCTTTGTTTTCATTTTTTCTTTAAAACAAGCACATCAGGAAGCCCATGGGAGCAACTGTGTTGTTGAAAAGTAGTAATCATAAAGGAAACTGTTTCTTCTTTTCTGCATTATACTTTCTACACCTCCAAAATAACCTTGAAATTCATGCAACTCAGGTGATGAAACATTCTCATTGTCTGCACTGCCAAATTTGAACATATAGGCAGCAAAAGTTAAACTCTTAAATATTTTGGATTCTTTGCTTATATATTGCTAGTAGTTTTGTTTTTGCTGGTTTCCTATAAATGTCCAAATATGCTGGTAATATTCAGGTCACTGTATCTCACTACAAATTTTTCTGGCAAAAGAAAATCTCCAAGTTGCTATCTCTTGTCAATAGTCACCCTTTAAAAGAGATTATTTCTCATTAAGAAAAGTAAATTTTTTCAAAAATCCACTAATATAAAAGAAAAAATGTTTAAAAAATTTTAAAGCCAGAATACTTAATACATTACTCTTCTCATTATTTAAATGATTCTGGATGCTCATTCACTGTATGATCCTTTCATTTCTACACTTTGATCTTATTATTTAATAATAATATATATTGAGATTTTGAAAATAAAAATATAACTTTGAAATTAAACTTTAAAATTTTAACTGGATTTCTAAGAGAGATTTTTCGGCCTTCTAATACCATTATTATATATATTAATGAGTCACCAGTAAGATCAGCATTTTGGTGTGACCAATAGAATAGGATAGGTGCTTGGGTATGTCAGAAGAGTTCTGGGAAATATTCACAGAATATTAATTAAAGCCATCATAATGAGATTTGATATGCTTGCCCACTCAGAAAAGACAGTGCTCCTGGGCCATAAGAGAGTCTAGAAGGCAATCTAGAGTCATAATTAAGAAGAAGGACTTTGGGCCCTGGCCGGTTGGCTCAGTGGTAGAGCGTTGGCCTGGCGTGCGGGGGGACCCGGGTTCGATTCCTGGCCAGGGCACATAGGAGAGGCGCCCATTTGCTTCTCCACTCCCCTCCTTCCTCTCTGTCTCTCTCTTCCCCTCCCGCAGCGAGGCTCCATTGGAGCGAGGATGGCCTGGGCGCTGGGGATGGCTCCTTGGCCTCTGCCCCAGGCGCTAGAGTGGCTCTGGTCGCGGCAGAGCGACGCCCGGGAGGGGCAGAGCATCGCCCCCTGGTGGGCAGAGCGTGCCCCTGGTGGGCATGCCGGGTGGATCCCGGTCGGGCGCATGCGGGAGTTTGTGTGACTGTCTCTCCCCATTTCCAGCTTCAGAAAAATACAAAGGAAAAAAAAAAAAAAAAAGGAAAAAGGACTTCGGAATGAGATATTCTGGATTTAATATATACCTTTCTCTGCCACATTCAGCAGTATAAGTTTTGATAAATTATTTAATCTTTTGGTTTCTCAATTTCCTCATCAGGAAAAAGGAGATAGAGAGTTCTTGCCTCTGAGTATTGTGAAGAGTAACTTAACGGTCTGTGCAGGGCACATTTAGTAATCAGCCAATGACTATTCTCATCTGAGAAGTTGTAGCAGTCAACAGTAAGCAGTCATTACTATGAACTCTATGAACTATAAACTATCTTTAAATTCTAAATTGTATGGTATATTTCTTTCTCTCTTCCTCTCTCTTTAAAATCAATAAGTTAAAAAAATTAAATTACATGGAAAGCCTAGCAGTAAACAAACAAACAAACAAACAAAAAACTGTTTGTCTAATAAAGAATCACACTATAGTAAGAACCCGTTTTCTTTGATGATTACAGAAAGGTCACACCTATGCCATCCCAGTTCTCACTAGGAACCCTTCTCTTTGCTGAGGAAAAAACTCAGCCACCATCAGGGATTCTCATCAGTTATTTCCCTGGCATTTTTTGTGCAGCTGCTATAGTCACACTGCTGTGGTTATAAAAACTTCACCTACCCAAACCTCACTTCTCTCCCACCCAGGATTAGGATTTCACTTTGGAAAAGAGCAAAAATTCTCTCATGCAGAGAGAAAGGGAATTTATTCAGTAAAAATACAGATAGTGCCATGCTTGGCCTTTCTGCCAGGCATACCAGCTTCTCAAATTTTGAGTATGCCTGAACACATGAAACACCCACAGATCTCGTAAAGATGCAGATTTCAATTTATCAGGTCTGGGTGGGGCCTGAGATGCTGCATGTCCAGCAAACTCCCCAAAGTGCTGTTGGTTCACACTGAGATCACACTTAACAAGTAGAGAGAATTGAGACAAGTAGGTCACTATAGCGTGTATATAAGATGGTTAAAAATGTTTCAGAAAATGTTAGATGAAGAAGAGAAATAAAGTATCTTACTGCACTGTCCTAGAAACCTTATTTCAAAATGAACATTTGATCTTTTCAAAATGTTCTTTTCCAAATTGGCAAAGACAGTTTTTGTCTCTCAAAATGGGTATATCAAACCTATATGACCTCTCCGTGAGTAGAAATGCCAGTCTATTAGAGAGCAGGGAATGACATAGTAATTGACAAATTACTCTTCTGAAATACCCTTGGTTAGTTTTTAACGTCCTGATCCACCTGTGTTAGCTTGTAAGTAGGTAGCCAGAACAGGCAGAAATAAATACTTATAAGCAATAGGTATTAGGAACATTTCCTGGTGTCCTGGATAAAAACCTTTCAAGTTTAATGATAATAATAATAATAAACTGTAATACAGTATATTTGTGGAAGGTATACCATTCTGTAGAAAGGAGGTGGTGAGTGTCAATTTTGAGACCTTATATACTACTTAATCTCCTACATAAAATATTTATCATTGAAACAAAATGACGGCGTTTACCACCTATTATCTCTCTTGACTGCTTTAAACCCTAAGAGACAGAGGGTGGATTTAGCAGATAGTTATTAGACAGTGGGATAAATTTTAAGTGATAGTGGGACAGGATGAGAAAAATCCTCTGTGTGACAATTCTTAAGAAATTGGTTCTTTGATATTAAATGTATAAGGGTGGCCAAGAGAAAGTGTCACATAAAGAAAATAAAGTTTCATAAATGCTCCTTCAATGCTCCTTTGCAAACTGTTGGCACATTTTATCCTCCATGCAAATCTCATTTTTAAACAGAATTTTCCTTTTGGTGTTTTAAAAAACGAAAGCTTTTAACCATTAGGCTCCTTATGTAAATAAGGAAGTAAAAATTACTATGCTCTTAGAATTTTAAGGATGGTCTTATAGACTTAAACAAAACTAACAGATCTTTGTTTCAAATGGGATCCACTGAACTTTCCTATGCCATTCCTGAAATAACTCTAGAGATGGAATAATGGGCTGCTTCTTACTTTGCAGTTTCTTAATGCAAAGTAAGCAGCTTTACAGGGCTTAGCTGTCTCCACTGACCTAACACCATTCTTTACCTCATTTGAGATGAAACAAACAATTTTTTTTTCTCCAACCACAATTTTATACCAAGGCATAGACTTTGTCTATTATAAATACCAATTCTTCTTTTATTCAGAAAAGTTAATAACTATCAAATGCACCATGCCTTATGTCATCGATATTAATTTGTTACTGTCAAGTTTGTAATCTGATTTACTTCCCTCCAGTTATTTTTTAAGCTCTCTCAGTCATCAGATCTGAACTCTGTCTGAATTTCTTATCAGCTGCCACCTTCTACCTCATATTGTCACAGGTGGCTGGAGAAGATGGCTTGTGCTGCACGAAAGTCAAGCAACAGTGTAACGACCAAGATAGAAAACAGCATGCCAGGTCACGCTAACTATGAGCTCGACCTCTTATTTGTGATTAACTAAGAGCAGAAGGGCTACCCTGGCTGCTGCAAGGTTAACACTGTGGTAGAAGCAGAGAAGACAAGGGCTTTTCCAAAAGAGAGTTCTTAGTGCAAACCGCCTCCTGTGGACAGCTGCTGATTTTGACTGAACCTCAGCTTCCTCATCTGCACAATGAAGATAACACTGTCCTTGCAGCATTATTCTCAGAAGTAAATGAGTAACATACTTGAGCACTTGATAGGCACTTAATATACAGCTCACAAAAATCAGGGGATATTTCAAAATGAATATGAGGCTATAAAATATGCCTTAATTTTTGTGAGCAGTGTATATCTTATTGACCTGAATGAATTTTAAGCAAATTCTGGGCATAATTGGCAATATGTTTTGAAAACTCCATGAAAATATAATTTTGAAGTACAGATTACTATTGTCACATAGACAAAAATCTTTTCCTCCTTAAAAGTTTTCAAATTTTCTGGTTCTACTGTTCAGCAGACAGCCAAGTCTCCCTGAACAGCGCCAGCTGCAATCCTGAGACATGTTGGTGAAGGCGGGAGTGAATGGATTTGGCTAAACTGGGCACCTCGTCACCAGGGCTGCTTTTAACTCTGGCAAAGTGGATATTGTCCTCATCAATGACCCATTCATTGACCGTAACTACATGGTCTACATGTTCCAGTATGATTCTATGCTGGCAGGTTCAAAGGCACTGTCAAGGCTGAGGACAGGAACTTTGTCATCAATGCAAAGTCCATCTTCACCTTCCAGGAGCGAGATCCTGCCAACATCAAATGGGGTGATGCTGATATGTTGTGGAGTTCACTGGTGTCTTCACTGCCTTGGTGAAGGCTAGGGCTCACTTGAAGGGTGGAGCCAAAATGGACATAATCTTCACTCCTTCTGCGGATGCTCTCATGTTTGTGATGGGTGAAAACCATGACAAGTATGACAACTCCCTCAAGATTGTCAGTGATGCTTCCTGCACCACCAACTGCTTGGCTCCCCTGATCAAGGTCATCCATGACAACTTTGGCATTGTTGAGGGACTTATGACCACAGTCCACACCATCATGGCCACCCAGAAGACTGTGGATGGTCCCTCTGGGAAGCTGTGGCGTGATGGCTGAAGGGCTGCCCAGACATCATCTCTGATTTTACTAGAGCTGCCAAGGCTGTGAGCGAGGTCATCCTTAAGCTGAAAGGGAAGCTACTGGCATGGCCTTCCATATCCCCACTCCTGATGTGTCAGTTGTAGATCTGACCTGGGGAAAGCTGCCAAGAAGGTAGGGAAACAGGCACCAGAGGGCTCCTTCAAGGGCATCCTGGGCTACACTGAGGACCAGTTTGTTCCCTGCGATTTTAAAAGTAACACCTACTGCCTGATCAGGCGGTGGTACAGTGGATAAAGCGTAGGACTGGGATGCGGAGGACCCACGTTCGAGACCCCGAGGTCGCCAGCTTGAGCGTGGGCTCATCTGATTTGAGCAAAGCTCACCAGCTTGGACCCAAGGTCACTGGCTGGAGCAAGGGGTTACTCGGTCTGCTGAAGGCCCATGGTCAAGGCACATATGAGAAAGCAATCAATGAACAACTAAGGTGTCACAACAAAAAACTAATGATTGATGCTTCTCATCTCTCTCCATTCCTGTCTGTCTGTCCCTGTCTATTCCTCTCTCTGACTCTCTCTGTCTCTGTAAAAAAAAAAAGTAACACCTGCTTCTACACCTTCAATGCTGGGGATGGCCTTGCCCTCAATAACCACTTTGTCAAGCTCATTTCCTGGCATGAGAATGAATTTGTCTATAGCAACAGGGTGGTGGACCTTATGGTCTACATGGCCTCCAAGGACTAAGAGCTCCCTGGACCACTAGCCCCAGTGAGAGGAAGAGAGGCCCTCAGCTTCCAGGGAATCCTTGCCCCAAATCAATTCCCCTAACACACTGAGAATCTCCTGCTGACCTCCAGCTTGCATCCCAGACTCCATGAAGAAGGGAAGGGGCACAGGGAGCCCTACCTTCTCAGGTACCATCAATAAAGTCCACTGTGCCCAGCCAAAAGAAAAAGAGTTTTCAGATGACAAATTATTACAGTTGCTTGTTTAAAATTAAATCATAATCTTAATGTCTTTATTAATGACTGTTGTTTCAGAAATCTTCTTAAATTAAGTCACAGAATATTAGTGTGTTCATAATATTGACATAACATAAAAATATTATCTAAAAATACAGACAACAAAATTGGTTAGTCCTGGGAACCAAGTGTAAGAAACATTCCTATCAGCAGCAAAAAAAAAATGTTGTTTATAATAGAAACAAAATAACTATAAATTTCCCCAAAATATTTAAATGTATTCTATTATAAATTGGATAACATTTTACAAAATCAGTTTAAAAATCTGTACAACAAAGATCAAGATTTAACTTTGTTAGTGAGTTTTTTTGGGAGTATTTCTTTTTATTCTAACACATTTTATTCTTTCCAGACAGAAAGATCCAAGTTAAACTGGTTTGTACAGACTCGTATCTAGACCCAGAGATAGCTCGATATGCTATGATAGAATGGCTACATATTTCAGGTATATTTAAAATAATCAGAATTCACATAGGTAGATAAATAGTGTCCCTCCCTCCCTGCCCTGGTTTCTAGTACGTATCTTCCTAAACTACATGTTCTCATTGCTTCATCTTCTGGGAAAGTTTTTATTGATTCCCACTTCCAGAGATTGTAAAATTTTCCCAGGTGATTACAACATAGGAAGTGCCAAGTCATGCTAAGATGTATTATCCTAAATAATTGCTACAACGCAGTGTGAGAATAATAAAACACACACGTATTAAAAAGAGACATTGAACAATCTTTCTCTTAGAAACAGTGTCTTAGTTGCCATATCTCCAAATATGCTTGTATGCCTGTTTTCCTTTCTTTAAACCTATTCAAGAGACAAAAACAAACAAACAAAAACAAAAAACAAAAGAGGGGGTTGGGTAGGAAAAGGAAAGAAAGAAAAAAGAAAACTGGAAGCTACTGGAAAAGTCAGATTCCATCAGAGCCACTTTGAAAATGCAAGAAACTGGTAGTTGTTAGTTACTGAACCTGCCGTGTATGGTAAAATCTAAATATTTAGAAAGTTAAAATATTTTCTGGAGTGGGAGGCAGGCAGGAAAGAGGATTAGGTAACAAGTGACCTAATATTAGGAGGTAGTTCTCCCTGAAGGACTGCCACAGAGGGGACAGCAAAAGGCCAGGCTTTCGAGACACGTCTACGCCCTACTGTGCTCTCTCTGAAAGCTTATTAAGGTACGTGAACACAGACAGAAGGACTCCATGTCTGATGAAGACAAGGTTCTTTTTCAGGAAGGAAGGAACAGGAGGACTGCGTTAGGTTCTTTAAGTACTGGTTTTGGACTTCCTTGGCTAATTAAATAAACACTTGACTAATGAATGCCTTCTTTGGAACAAAATATATTATTAAACTCAAAACAGCATCCACACCAAAGGCAAAAACTTATTCCTTAAAAGAAAATCTTTCATACGGTAGCCCATGGCTGGATATTTGTGGCTAAAGATAGCCATGAAATAACTGGTAAAGGTGCCCTTTCTTCACTTACCGTAAGCGATTTGTAACAACGTATGCAAACTGGCTAACCATCATTTGGACCAATTTTTTTCCTTTCTTGCAGATTTGGAGAAGAGGATGGCCCGAAAGTAAAAGGCAGGTCAGGGCCTCTTTGGTCTCCTTGTAGCAAGGCCAAAGCCCAGGAGAAGATACAGGTGAGTACGCGAAGGCTCAGACATTTTATATACCGCTCCTGTCAAATAACCAACAACTTCACCCGCTCCCTCCACAAGTTTTAGGGCAAACTGAAGCACAATGGGAAATTAATTTGCGATATACAATGTGAAGTAAAAATATCGGGTTCTACTTTGAGCAGCTCAGATGCCAAATAATATTACACAGTATTTGGGGATGGGAGGAGGGGTGGTGGCTAAGTAATCTAAATATATTTCTTAAAGCATGTCTCTCATCACACGTGGAGCTCTTCTGACTGTGTTCACGTACCCAGTAAGATTTGAGAGGGAGAACAGTCGGGCGTGGACGTGTCTTGAAACCCTGGCCTTCTGCTGTCCCCTCTGCGGCAGTCCTTCAGGGAGAATTACATACTAATTCCAGGCCACTTGTTACCTAATCCTCTTTCCTGCCTGCCTCCTACTCCCGAAAATCATTTTAACTTTCTGAATATTTAGATTTTACCAGCCATGGGTGTTCAGTAACAACTTCCAGTCTCTTGCATTTTCAAAGTGGCTCTGACGAAATCTAATTTTTCCAGTTGTTTCTGGTTTTCTTCTGTCTTCCTCTTCTTTCTCTATCTTTTTCTTTAAGACTAACAGTAATTCCATAAACATTTATTGAGTGTTCACTACCTCTAGGAATTGTATATTTGCCATGGAGAATATTAATACATGTTGAATTAGCCTAAATGATTACTTTATTTTACATTGTTAAGTAAAATTTTTCAAATATTTATTGATGAAGATAAGAAATAAACTATAAATCAGTGCTTAATATTTTGACATCTAATTGCAAATTCTTTTCTAAGAACAGGGAAAAATTAAATACATTTAAAAAGTAGTTAAATACTAAGTTACTTTATATATGAACACTAAGGTAAAGCAAAGTTTGTCGATGCAGTACACTGAAAACTAAGTTTGCCAACTCTGATTTATGCTTTAACATTACAATACTTTCTTGTACTTTATTTACAACTTGGTGCATTTATTAACATATATATTACTTACAAAATTTAAATCAGTCATATTTTACTTTATATTATAGAAGAATGCACCTTTACATGTTACAACACATTCATCCATCTCCAGAGAAACGGATCTAGTTGTATGGATGGGCATAATTTAATTAACTCCATTTTGAATATCACAAATACTTTAAACCAAACATGATATAATTTAGATGGTGCTGCCTATGGGATCAACCTGTACATATCCTCTAATCATAGTCTGTTTACTGACTGGGATTTTTTGGCTGTTCAAAAAGACTTTGATTTTGTGTCAAACTGCCTATTCTCAGTGCAGGTGACCACCTCCTTGCTCTTATTAACATTTTTTTCTGCATTTCAGGGGCACTATCCAGCAAGAACCCAGACAAATGTAATAAAAAGGTTGGATATACACTAATTTAAAGTCATGACAAAATCTTAGCCTCAGGTCTCATGCTAAACTCACTTTGCCCAGTTTCTTTGTTTAAATATTCTAATCACTTCTAGTCTAACTTTGTGATTTGCAGTTTTTTCTGTCTTATATTGGTAAAACTGAAACAATAATGTATGTGACAGAGTGATGGTAGTACTGAAATACTGGGCACTTTATTTAAAAAAAATCTGTTTTTTTCTTCATTTAGTCAACAAACCCCTAAGTGATACGTACCATGTGCCAAGATGCCAGGGCATACTGGGGGGAAGAAGACAGACAAAATCTTATACTGTCAAGTTATTTGCCTAAGCATGGAAGCAAAATAAATGTTTTCCATTTAAATTAGTGAGATTTAATAAATATATATAAATTATTTTTAAAAAAGGTCAAATAACAGGAAGAGTGCAAGATGAAAGCCAATTCTGACGCCTGATTTCACTCTTCAGGCTTTTATGCATATTTGTATAAATTAATATATGATATACACATTTTTTAAAAATCATATTTTAAATACTATTGTTCTTCTTGATGTTTTTCACTTATGACAATTTATCCCTGAGATCTTTTCCATCAGTACAAAATTCTCCTTCAGTCCTTTTAACAGTTAGTAGACAATGCAAAATTACCTCAAAAGTACTTACGCCAAAAGGTACACACAGGACTTTATACTTCCACCAACATTATTTTCCCACACTCTCTAGCATTAAGATGGCTCAAAAATTTTAATATCTCAACCAAAAAGATTAAAATGGTATCCATTGCTATTTTCTTTCATTTCTTTAGTTATAAGTACATTTAAACATTTTCCCCACGTTTCCTGAACAAAGATGCTAAGAAACAAGTCCTTTGATATAATCTTTGTTTGTATCATTACCTTTACCTTATTATTGAGTTTTTATCTTTTTCTTATTGATTTGTAAAACTTCTTTAACATTGGA
Organism: Saccopteryx leptura; assembly: GCF_036850995.1. Lineage (NCBI taxonomy): Eukaryota > Metazoa > Chordata > Mammalia > Chiroptera > Emballonuridae > Saccopteryx > Saccopteryx leptura. The sequence continues at coordinate 93,467,534 of NC_089507.1, forward strand.
GAAATTGGCACCCAAAGAAAAACAAGGTTTAAAGTATTTTTTTAACAGCACCTGATCATTTACTTAACACACACACACACACACACACTATTGAATGCTTTAATTTTCATCACTTTAACAATGTATCTTGTGGATCTTCTTATAATATAGTATCTAGAGCTTGACCTTATTCTTTTTAGTTACATAATATTCACTGTACCATATTTACTACAGCAATTCTCTATCAGAAGGCCTTTAGATTGTCTTTAATTATTTGCTATCATCAACAATGCTGCAAAGAACAGTCATGCACCTACACCTTTCAGTACACATACGCAAGTAGGGAGATCCTTTCATGAGCAAAACCTATGTACATTTAAAAATTTTGACAGATATTGCCTAAATTTCTCCACGATTGTATCCACTGATGGTTTCACCAATAATACTATAGCTACCTACTCACCCAGCCCCTCAATAAACTGAAATTGGTCAAATTATTTAAATCTAGGTCCTTGTCCTTTTCAACTCTTTACCTAGCTAGAATCTTCTCTTGGTCTTGCTGACACCCTGGCCCCTTGTCAGATAAGCTTCTGATTGATAGGACTTCTTCACAGGCGGTTTTCTCAGCCTCACACTTCAAAACCAACATAGCTCAACCTCATTATCTTGTGGTCTTCACTCAGATGTTCTCTTTCTTAATATCCCTGCAAAACTGGTGCCTTCCAACTGCCCCCAAGCATGGCCTTCCTGTTTTGCTTTTCTTTATAGCACATACCACCAGCAGACCTAATATACATAGAAAAGACAGGTATACACTGTATGATCAATTTTTTTGCTTATGATCTATCTCTTGCTACTAAAATGTAAACTTCATGAAGGCAGAGATTAACATGGTGTCCTATTGCTTAATCTTACTTTGCATAGCTGCACCATTTTACAAGCTTCGATCTATACCAACATCATGGTAGTAAAGCTTTAGATAATTTTAATTCATACAAATTATCCTCTCTAGGATGTTGTAACAATTAAATACTGAAAATATGCATGTTGCCCATATGTTGCTACAAGGTGCAGTGATTTTTAAACACTATTTTCTGTAGAATGTTTAACTAGAAAGGGAAATGACAAACTGCTTGATGTGAAATACTTAAGTATATAGTCTAGACCAGATAAAAAGGTTACGAAATAGGTAAACAGAAAGGAAAAGAACGTGAATATCATACACACTGACTCCTCTGAGATGATAGCTGTTGCTTTTCTCATCAGTGCATTCTTGTACCTTATTAGTAAAATAGTTCCTGATATAGTGGATACTAAAATAGAATTCGAGTCACTATCCACTACAACCAGCAAAGGATGCTGCTCTGTGAAAGAATGGCCTCCAGCCTGACCAGGCGGTGGTGCAGTGGATAGAGCGTCAGACTGGGATGCGGAGGACCCAGGTTTGAGACCCCAAGGTTGCCAGCTTGAGCGTGGGCTCATCTGGTCTGAGCAAGGCTCACCAGCTTGAGCCCAAGGTCGCTGACTCGAGCAAGGGATCACTCGGTCTGCTGTAGCCTCCGGTCAAGGCACATATGAGAAAGGAATCAATGAACAACTAAGGAGCCGCAACAAAGAATTAATGTTTCTCATCTCTCTCCCTTCCTGTCTGTCTGTCCCTATCTGTCCCTCTCTCTGACTCTTTGACACACACACACACACACACACACACACACACACACACACACACACACACAATGGCCTCCACACCTCTAATGGTGGTAGAAGTGCTTCGTGTACAGGCATCATGGAGAGGAACTGGACAGTATCAACATTTCTATTGCAATTTGATCCCTATATAATGCATATACCATCTCCAGTAATAAAGAACTAGAAACAACACAAATGTCTAAGTAATGGAAAAATATGCAGCCAGCCCCAACAATGACACACAATGCAGAAGCTCTTTTGTACTGCAATCGAATATATATGTATGTATGCTAAAATGTTTAAGATACAGTGCTAAGGAAAGAAATCAAGATATAGAACATTATGAATTATACACTACCATCTGTAAACAGATAAATTTTAAGACATTTAAAATTAGAAAAAATATAAATATAGTCGATCCTCATTTTTCACAGATTCTATATTTGAAAATTCTTTTACTCACTAAAATTTATGTCTAACCCCCAAATCAATACTTGAAGCACTTCCAGAGTCATTTATGGACACAAACAGAATGGCAAAAAATTTGAGTCATATGACTTGTATGTTTACATGTCCAGCTATAGTCAAAGCAATATCTCTGTCTCTTGTTTGGTCTCTCATATTGTAACGAAGTGTCCTTTTGAGGTATTATTTAGTGCCATGTCTTTCGCATTTTTGTGGGTTGTTAGTGATTTTGCTGTTTAAAATTACCCCAAGTGTTGAAATGTTGTCTAGTGTTCCTAAGCTAGGCTGTGATGTGCCTTATGTAGAAACTTCATAGAGTTTGTACTGGCTGTGCCACTGGCTATGAGTTCAATGTAAATGAATGAATAATATATAGTTGACCCTTCAATGTGGGGGTTAACAGCATCAACCTTCTACAGACTCGAAATCCATGTATAACTACTGTTGGCTCTCTGAGTCTGCAGATTCCCTGCCTCAGAGTGGACCCTTAAACAATATGGGTTCAAACTGTACAGTTCAACTGAAATGAAGTCAATTGACAAAAATCTATGTGGACCTACACAATCTCAATCAGCATTGTTTAAGGGTCAACTGTATATTATATAAGGCATCTTTATACAACTACACACATAAAACAAAGTTATGTTTTGATCAGTTGTGAAAAATGCTGTGACCAGAGGCTCTCGGGAACCTAATCCTGTATTTCCGCTAAGAGCAATAGTTCCATATTCACTAATTTCCTATTTTTGGTGACTTTATACAATATACCTACTACAAATAATGAGAATCAACTATATTTGTAATTGCATTCATGTGCACAGAACTTCTCTGTAAAGATACGCTGGTTATTCACAGGGAGGGGCACTGTGGTTCTGGAAGGGCTATATTTCTTTATATTAAATACTATGCTTTCAGTGCCTACTCTTGTGTACATTTTTTAATTTTAAACTGATCCTATTTTTAATTATTTTTTAAATGAATAAAATTAAAGTTAAAATAAATTAAAAGGACCTGGTTGCTTGGCTCAGCAATAGAGCATTGGCCTGGCCTGTGAATGTTCCAGGTTCAATTTTCAGTCAGGGCACAGAGGAGAGGTGATCAAATGCTTCTCCACTCTTCCTTTCCCATAGCTATGGTTTGATTAATTTGAGCACATTGGCCCCAGGTGCTGAGGATGGCTTGGTTGAGCTTTTGCCTCAGGTGCTAAAAATAGCTTAGCTGCCTGCAGCCCCAAATGGGCAGAGCATTGTCCCATAGGGGTTTTGTTGGGTGGATCCCAGTCAGGGTGCATGCGAAGGCCTGTCTTTCCCACTCTCACTTTAAAAAAATTAAACAATAAGTAAAGGAAGAAAAAAAGAAAGAAAGAAAGGGAGGGAGAAAGAAAAAAGAAAAAGAAAGAAGGAAGGAAGGAAGGAAGGAAGGAAGGAAGGAAGGAAGGAAGGAAGGAAGGAAGGAAGGAAGGAAGGAAGGAGAAAACTAAAAAAATGTTAATAGTAAAATGTTGAATAAATGTTTTTAGGGACTATCCACAGTAAAATTATAAAAATATTGTAGACAAACATTGTCCCTGGCCAGTTGACTCAATGGTAGAGTGTTGGCCTGGCATGTGGATGTCCTGGGTTTGATTCCAGGTCAGGGCACACAGGAGAAGTGCCCAGCTGCTTCTCCACCCTTCCCCCTCTCCTTTCTATTTTTCTCTTCCCCTCCTGCAGCCAAGGCTCCATTGGAGCAAAGTTGACCTGGGCACTGATGACAGCTCCATGGCCTCTGCCTCAGGCACTAGAATGGCTCTGGTTGCAACGGAGCAATGCTCCAAATGGGCAGAGCATCACTCCCTAGTGGGCATGCAGGAGTCTGTCTCTCTGCCTCCCTGCTTCTCACTTCAGAAAAATACAAAATAATAATAAAAACAGACAACCAGATACCAATTCTCCCTTAATTTTAGTCAGACTCAGTAAAGCTTTAATGTAGCTAATTCAGGAAGCTGTAACGAACCCTTTTGCTGAATACAGATATTTTAGATGATCTTTTCTCCCAGTAATTCTTTTTACCATTTTCCTTCTATGTTTGCTGCAAATAAAAATCAAAGCACATCCTAAAATGCTTCTGTCTCGACTCTGAACTAAAGACCAACTGAGCCATATTTTGGTTAAGGAAACATCTACTGGCAGTTTCTCCTCCTCATTTACCATGTTATAATTTCTATTGTTAGTCACCTTAGTTCTTTTATCAAAGCAGCTCCTGGGGCGCAGGCACCTTCACTGAAGATGGGCCATTTTAGAAGTGAATTTGCTACCTTTTTAAAAAATTTTTTCCATTGATTTGAGAGAAGGAAGGAAGGGAAAATGGGAACAAGAGAGAGAGAGAGAGAGAGAGAAGGAGAGGGAGAGAAAAAGAGGCATCAATTTGTTGTTTCACTTAGTTGTCCCATTTAGTTGTGTACTCATTGATCGCTTCTCGTCCGTGCCCTGATAGAGGGCTGAACCCGAAACCGCTGGCGCTGGTGCATCAGGTCAACGCTTTATATACTGAGCCACCCAGTCGGGGCCTAAATTTGCTATTTTTTTTTTTTAATCTTTAAAATTTTTTTTTATTGATTGACTTTATATAGAAGACAGAGAAAGAGAGAGAAAGGATGGAGGGGGGCAGGAAGCATCAACTTGCTTCTTGTATGTGCCTTGACCAGGTAAGCCCAGGGGTTCGATCTGGTAACCTTAGCATTCCAGGTCGATACTTTTTCCTCTGCACCACCACAGGTCAGGCTAAATTTGCTATCTTAAGATGAAAACTCCATAACAATGAATGCTTAACCACTGGAATTAATCTCAATGATACAGACACACAAGTTCAGAATCTCCATTTATAACACCTTATTAATAACATATTTTAATGTACCCAGAACACAATGTATGGCATAACAAATTCTATTCTTTACTGAACTTCTACTACATGTCAAGCACTTGACATAATTTAATCATATTCTCACAACTCTGTGAAGCAGTTACTGTGATATCCATTCAAGATGAGGAACCTGAGTCTTCAAGGGCTGGATAATTTACTCAAGGTCACTTAGGTAATAAGTGTCAGAGCTGGAATTTGAACTAAATGCCCTGTGTCCAAAGCCATGCAGAAAAAGGCTCCTTGTGAATGAGTATGAACCAGATCACTTAGATAAAAATAAACAGAACCAAACTGAGAAATAAAATGAACTCCAAACTAACAGATATGATTCAAATGTGTAATCAGTATTTGACCAATGTTTAGAAAGAAAACTGAAAGCAGCCTGACCAGGCGATGGTGCAGTGGATAGACCGTCAGACTAGGATGTAGAGGACCCAGGTTTGAGACCCCAAGGTTGCCAGCTTGAGCGCGGGCTCATCTGGTTTGAGCAAAGCTCACCAGCTTGGACCCAAGGTTGCTGGCTCGAGCAAGGAGTTACTTGGTCTGCTGAAGGCCCCCAGTCAAGGCACATATGAGAAAGCAATCAATGAACAACTAGGAACCGCAACGAAGAATTGATGTTTCTCATCTCTCTCCCTTCCTATCTGTCTGTCTTTTTCTGTCCCTCTCTCTAACTCTGTCTCTGCCACACAAAAAAATCTGAGGAAAATGATTCATTACCTTATCTCATCTCTGACTAGTCAGCTCTCAGCATGACCCAGAACCCCTAATCAAAAACCTATGATTGTGCCCTATATAATCTGTAACCTACATGCTATTCCCTCCAGGAAGCTTGGGCTTTTGATTATTAGCTTCCTGTTCTCCTGAATGGCACCATTCATAACAAAATAGCCAATATTTCTCCACTACAATTCTCGGTGTCTAGGGATTGGCTTTGCTGGCACCAGGTAGACGAACTCTTTCTGTTTTATAACACATTTGCTGAATTGAGTAAATGAAATTCTGGAAATAGTTACTGAACTCACCAAATATTATAGCAGGCTGGATTAAAAGTCAAGTCATCAATTAGTATAAAATGCTAGAAGAGTGATAATACAAGTCACAACTAACAGTATCATGAGAAAGTCTGGCAGCTTACCAAGAGTTAGGGGTTTTAAATACAAACATAAAAACTGTTTAGAAAAACTTTAAAGGTTTTATGAAGATGGTAGCAGTGAGTTGGGTTTTCTGGGTAAGTTTTAGAAGTAGCGAAGGGGGGGTAGTATTGCAGGTGAGAGAAACAAGGGGAAAGCATGGGATGGAAACACTTGAGAAATAGAAAGTGGTTCCATCTGCCAGAGTTGTGTAATCAGGAAAAAGGGAGAAGTAACTATGAGTCTGGGGCAGTGAGCTGAAGTCACATTGCAAAGAACCTTGTCCAAGAGGCTGAAAGTTTTAAGTGAATGCAATAGGCAATTTGGGAGTAATGAGGTTTTTAGGTAGAGTTGTAACACAAGGTTTCTGAATGCTTAATGAGGAGTTGTTTTTTTAAAAAAAAAATGTTGATTAGGAACTCTGCTGTTAACCTTGAAAGTAAGGCAAAATACAAACAGCTGCGCCTGACCAGGCAGTGGCACACTGAATAGAGCATGCAGAGGACCCCAGGTTCAAAGCCCTGAGCTCATCAGCTTGAGCACAGCCTCATCTGGCTCGAACATGGGCTTACCACCTTGAGCATGGGGTTGCTGGCTTGAGCATGGGATCATAGACATGACCCTATGGTCGCTGGCTTGAGCCCAAAGGTTACTGGTTTGAAGCCCAAGGTCGCTAGCTTGAGCCCATGGTCAACAGCTTGAGCAAGGGGTCACTCACTCTGCTGTAGCCCCCCGGTAAAGGCATGTATGAGAAAGCAATCAATGAACAACTAAGGTGCCACAGAGAAAAGTTGATGCTTCTCATCTCTCTCCCTTCCTGTCTGTCTCTATCTATCCCTCTCTCTCTGTCACAAAAACAACAAAAAACAGCTGCTCATAGTCACACCAGTAAAAGGTACCCTAGAAACATGGGACTGGGCAGTTAATGCCTGCAAAGTGCAAGGACCTAGTTTATCTGTCAAATTCTTGGGAGTTGTCTGGTCGGATAATACCAGAGTAATCCCTGAAGCAGTGATAGATAAGTCCAAGCATATCCCCAACCACAGACAAACAATTACAGGCCTTTGTAGGTCTCTTAGTGTAATGGCATGTGTTTATTCTCCATTTAGCCCAGACCATTTGTCCTCTGGACCAGCTCTGTTGGAAGGGGGCAGTCTGGGATGGGGCTTCTGAGGCAGAGTGGGCCTTTAAGGATGCCAAGTGGTCAGTGGCCCAGGCAAAGGCCCTATAAGTGGTTGATCCCAGTTAGAAAGGCTTGGATGAGACCTATGGCAGAGGAAGAGGCAACAGTGTACTCCAATAGGCTTCTGGTCCCAATGATGGAAAGGTGTTGAGACTCACTACTCCTTGGTGAAGAACAGCTAGCAGCTGTCTAGGCAGTCTTGCAGGCTTATGAATCCTTGCAGGGGCAGTGTGGGCAAGTCCACACTGCCTATCCCATAGCCTGATGGGAGGGCTCATGGGGGTTCATGCCCAAGTTGTGCATAGCACAAACTCCTACTCTGGCTAAATGGGGGGCCTATCTGGACCAAAGAGCTGTATTGAGTCCTCTGACTCAGGAGCTGCAACAAGTGTTGGGCTCCATTACCTTTGCAGAATTGCCAGATGCTGTGCAGGGGGTTGGTGTCACCCCTAGTCCCTATTGTGAAGGGATGTCTCCTTTACCACCAGATGCCTAGAATACAGATGGGTCTTGCCATGGTAGTCCTAGCAGCTGGACTGCAGTGGCTGTCCGCTCAGACACGGACGAAATGTGGGTCGAATTAGAGACAGGGCAAAGCAGCCAGTGGGCTGAGCTATGGGCAGTGTGGATAGTTATTACAGTAAGTATGGGGCTACATATTGATATGGACAACTGGGCTGTGTACCAGGGTTTCACATTGTGGCTCCTGAAATGGGGATAACAGAAGTGGCTTGTGGGGCACTGCTCATTCTGGGCACGGGCTATGTGGCAGGTTTGGTGGGCTCAGGCCCCACAAAACAGGTGTTTACCACTTGAGTGGGCATTGTTCCCTCCTAAGCCCAGGAAATGATGAGGCCAGTGCCCTGGCACAGGTACATAGACTCTGCTTCCCCATAACAGACCCTGCCATACAGTTGTACCAGTGCCTGGGGTATGCCAGTTCCAGAACCATGTTGCACACAGCCGGCCATTGGAGACTAGAGGTGGCCTCCACAGACGCACTACAAGCAGCATGACAGTGCCCAGCCTGTGCACACACACACCTGAAGAGGTTTGGGCGGTGGCCCAAGAATGGGCAGGCAGCCCATAGGGTAGCACCTTTGCAACATTGGCAGGTCGATTTTATAGGACTCCTGCCCACAAATGAAGGCCATGCTTACGCCTTGATGGCCATGGACATGGGCACTGGCCTCCTGTTTGTGTACCCTGCCATGAAGACCACACAGGAAACAACTATATGGGCTTTGGAACACTTGTGTGCCTTATATGGGCATCCCTTGAGCATTGCTAGTGACGAGAAACCCACTTTGAGAAACCCACTTTGACAGGCACTTGGTACAAACCTGGGCTGAGGAGATGGGTGTGGCCTGGCAGCTCCATATATTCTATAGGCCCCAAGCAGCATGAATGATTGCATGGTATAATGGACCACTGAAGGAAAAGGTATGCTTGGGCATTATCCCCTTAGTTTGTAGGGGTGGGCACAGCACTTAGCGATTCTACTATGTGCCTCTTCAATGGGCAACTCAGATGTACAGGGTTGTCCCGATAGACAGGATGCTACAGGGCGGACCTCAAGTTCTGCATTGGCAAGTAAGTACAAAGATGACCTGCTAATGACAAGAAACAGCCCTGCAGGTGCCCTACTCCTGCCAGCCCCCCACCCTGGAAAGAGAGAGGGGAGGTCCTATGGTCATGGCCATGGATAGTCATTGAGTTTGATGCTCCTTGGATTGCTTCAGTAACTCCCTGGGAGACGGGGCTAGAGTATCATTTACAAGTCTCCCCTACTCTTGTCACTTGGCCTCCGATGCTGACAGTTTCTGCCCCACAGCATGGTAAGGGTACCTTACTAAAGGGCACCCTTGCTGTGCCTGTTTGGACCATCTCCAGTACACCAGTTTTGTTCCCTGCCCCCACAGTAGAAATCCCTAAGGGCGAGGTGGCATTGAACCCACGACCAGGATGACCCCAGCTGCCTATTACTATCTTATTTTGTGATGAGAGAGTAGCTGTATCCTGCCGAAGGGGCACGACCTGCCTATAACAGTGTCTGTTTCCTTATTGTCTTTCCAGCCAGGATGATTTTGGCCAACAGCGTCATGTCTTGGGCACACACCTATGCTCAAGTATAAAGTGTGTCTCACTGTGGGGTATGAACCGAATTGCCTACTGGTGCCACTGGTGGATTCCTGTAGCACATCCAACAAGCGACTGCAGACAACTGGTCCTGGCTGGCTACTCAAGACCCATCAACAGGTGGCCTGAGATGCGACGTGCCACTGAAACACTGCTATGGCGTGACTACCGCAATCTGCGGCCGTTTATAGGATATGCTATCTGGAATGGGTGGTGAGGGCTTCTGGGAAAGCAAGTAGAACTCTGTGCAAAAGCTCCCCATTGCATAGAGCACAGTGGAAGACAGGACACTGCATGGCTGAGTGGATTCCCAAAGACTATGTGCAATACCACCCTTGTAACACAGCCTGGCCATTGGTGGAATGGTCAAAAGGACATCAGCACCAAACCAGTGGACATGGTACCTCCAGGTTACCTGTGGGTTTGCGGGGGTATAAATGGCCCTATCTCCCCACCAATTGGACTGGGAGGTGTACTTGGGGAAGACCCTATATTGTAGGGCAAGTCCTGAGGGCCATGCTGGAAATCCCACAGAACTGGGACACGGTGTACCACTGCTGGCACAGAGAGAAATGTACTGTTTGGTGGTTTTATCCTTTAGCTCTATTTTGCCCAGGGTGGGGGGCTACCTGGTTTGAGCAAGGCTCACTAGCTTGAGCCCAAGGTCACTGGCTTGAGCAAGGGGTCACTCAGTCTGCTGTAGCCCCCCGGTCAAGGCACATATGAGAAATCAATCAATGAACAACTAAGAAACCGCAATGAAGAATTGATGTTTCTCATCTCTCTCCCTTCCTGTCTGCCTGTCCCTATCTGTCCCTCTCTCTGACTCTCTCTTTCTCTCACACAAGAAAAAAAATTAAAAATAAAAATAAAATAAAATAAAGTAGAATTAGAACTGACGGCCTTAGCTGAGCACATGGCCCAGGCTTTGAATCAAACCCTGCAGGCCCTAACTCTGCTGATGGCTGAAACTACTCAGATGCGAAAGATGGTGTTACAAAATATGTTGGCCTTGAGTCTGTTGACAGCTGCCCAAGGAGGTACATGTGCTATCTTCTATGTAGAGTGTTGTAGGTATATACCAGATAATAAAAAAATGCAACCCAACCTCTGTAAGAAATAGATACCCAGGTATAAGCTATGCAGGCCCTCTCCCATGACCGCCTTCCATCGTGGTGGAATAAATAACTTCACATCCACCTCGAGGTGGAGCACAGTTTCCCTGGCTCTTGTGGCCAGCCTCCTAGTAGGAGGCTGCTGCTCCCTATACTGCTGTGTGGCCTATGGGCTCAAGGAGCAGCAGACTGTTTAAGGGGTGGAGTGTGGGGAAGCTGGTCTCCCCAGAACTGGTAAATAGCCTACAGAAGGTAGAGTGAGCATGGATAGGTCTGCTATGTCAGATCTAGCCATGCATGGCTAAGGGAAACAGCAAGGGACAGTAGGCATGTGCGCCCATCTTGCCTGACCTTCACTTATGTAACCTTCTCTGTAATCATGGCTTGGTGCCACTGTTGTGCGATTTTACTATAAAATACCCGTGCACTGCGTCAGGCTGCCGTGGTGGCTGCCGACGTATTGCTGTAGTTGCCACTGCCGCTCAATAAAGCATCTCCTATCTGCCTACAGTTCCGCATGTCTTTTTTCAGCTGCCGGCCTCTCGCAGCCTTCTATCCCTTGTCTCCAAACTCAGAGCTGACAACTATCCAATGTTTTAATAGCACTGCAAGAAACAGGGTGGGTAGGCATGAGCTGGCTTACCCAGTTCACGGAGGAGCACTTTAGCCATCCTCTTTAACATGTGGTGCAGTGTGGGCCTCGAAGAGCATGGCTTCAGGTCTTAGGAGCTGGGCATGCTGGAGATCTAATCCCCATTCAGTTCACACACTTGCTGTGGAGCAGAGGTGATTTAATCACCTATTTCAGACTCAGTTTTCTCAGCTATAAAATCATTATATGCATTCCTGTCAGGATTATCAGGAGGTTTTCTGAAATGAGGTATGTGGAGGTTGCCAGGTAACACCTGATTTGAAAAACTGAACATTTTTTACCCACACATGAGAAAGAATCCAAGATAAATTCCTAGGGACAACCCCACATCCTCTCCCTATACACTTTGTTCCACCAGGGAAGGTGGGAGGTGGGCGTGGTCTTCTCCAAGCAACAAGACCAATTAAGCTTCTCTAATTCCTAATAATCTATCAACTGATCTTGTTTTCGAAACACAGCTGCCTTCTGCATCAGGGACACAGAACCCCAGCAATTCTGGGACAGTTTATCAGCAAAACCAGCTCTGAGCCGATCTTCGGGGAAGATACTGTCAGCATTAGCCTCTCCTTTGGGTCCTGTAAATTCTAGCATGTTCTCAGGTGAGATCACAAGGAAGTGGCCTGGGCCACATAAATTTGACCCTTGGGGTGTTCTATTCTTTAGACATTACATCACTGACTTCTTTCCAAAGTTTCCTATGTCTTTGATCCAGACCTTGGTTTGTCCTTAACTTATTGATAGAAAAATAATCTAGCTTTCTTTACCAAAAATAGATATCAAATACCAAGAACTTTTCTAAATTCTTATGTTTCTACTTTTACCCTGGCTGACAGGAAGCAAGCGAACCACACTCCCTCTTAATCCGAACACCTTGTAAACCATCACGGTTAGCATATAGAGCATACAGTCTTCTCCCGGTTCTCCTTTTCATCAATCCAACTACAAGCTTTCAAGGTACCTGCCTCTTAACACCTCACGACCTAGTGATTTTTTTCTTCAAGTTACTATAATTCCTGTATTCCAGAACTTGAATATTTGTTCTGCCTTATGGCATTTTACCTGCGTTTTGCATGGGCATTTGCCTTCTTGAATGTATAGTACTTCTTGAATGTATAGAGGGTCTGTGTATCACTTGTAAGACATTGCCTTCTCCCTTTTCTCCTGCATGTCAGACACACTCTGATCTTTTACAATTCACTCTGATCTTTTACAATTCTGGGGTTGGCTTAACCCCAGAACAAACTGAACAGCTTGGATGCACACAGCTGATGAAAACTAAGGCATCCGAGTCTCTCTATGCACAAAAATATTAGGTGCATAGGGACACGCTTTTGGTACCATGACTTAATCCCATCTTCAAAAGACAATCACAATTAGAATTTTGATATGCATGTGGTCAAAATGATGCTAACTGTATATGTTTGTTGTGTAGGCAGCTAGTTAGATATCAATGAACGAGAAGGGAGTTAGATTTAATTTAGCCAAATTAACTAGGAAGCTACAGCTTCACAGACACCCCAGGGGACAGCTACATCCTCTGCCAAAGGATTGCCAAAGGGATTTAATCCCTTAGTTGGCTTTCCAATATCCCCAGGTAACAACTGGTCCTTTCCACAGACTAAGGGGTGGCATTGGGGGGAAGAGGGCCAGCAATGGGGAAGTTCCTCTGCTGAGGCATGTGCAGTATCAGCCAAAATGGCGACCGGGAAGGGGAAGATCCAGAAAAAGACCAGATAGGATAAGGGCATGAAACCCTGAAAATCCAGCAAAGGGACTCGATAGGAAGAGGCACCAGCACAAGCAGAGGAGAGTTAAGAAGAAGATTGGTTAATCTGAAAGAAGGCTTACCCCTTCCCAAACCCAAGAAAATATAATATAATCAAAGCTTAACAAAGACACAAGGTGTTTTCCCCTAATTCCTCTAATGATGCTCCCAACTAGTCATTTGCTCATCTGTAATGCCAGTGACCAAGGCTAGGCAGATTCACATTGAATTTGGGCAGACGGTAGAGGAACTACAGAGCTGTAAAGCATTGGACCATTCCCATTTAATACAGTGTGTCCGTAAAGTCATGGTGCACTATGACTGGTCACAGGAAAGCAACAAAAGACAATAGAAATGTGAAATCTGCACCAAATAAAAGGAAAACACTCCCAGTTTCATACCTATTCAGTGCAGTTCAATGTGGGCTCACGCACAGATTTTTTAGGGCTCCTAAGGTAGCTATCTCGTATAGCCTCTACAAACTCGTCACTGACTGATGGCCTACCAGAATGGGGTTTCTCCACCAAACTGCCGGTTTATTTCAACTGCTTATCCCACTGAGTAATGTTATTCCTATGTGGTGGTGCTTTGTTATAAATGCACCGATATTCACATTGCACTTTGGTCATGGATTCGAATTTAGTGAGCCACAGAACACACTGAACTTTCCTCTGTACCGTCCACATCTCGACTGGCATGGCCCTGGGCTGCTCCGCTGTATACACGGTGTTACATCATCATCATCTGCGCATAAGCACATGCTGCCACTCATCCTACAGAAACTGGGAGGGTTTTCCTTTTATTTGGTGCAGATTTCACATTTCTATCGTCTTTTGTTGCTTTCCTGTGACCGGTCAAAAGTGCACCATGACTTTACGAACACACTGTAGATTCTTGCAATGGCAGACAAGCTAAACAAGCAGGGGAAAACCACTTCTCACGGGAGCAGATGAACAAACAGAGAAATGGCCCCTCACAGTGGCGGGCAAGCTATCTGGAATCCACCCTGAGTAAAAGTACCGGTAGCCTTACATAGGCTATACACACGTGGCTCTACCACATGCTCACGCACTAATCATGCGAAATGTAAGCAAGCCAGCCTAAATGAGCAGTTTTCTCAACTCCTCTTAGGGTTGCTGGCCTCCCAATCTACATGACAGGTATCTTCCACGATGGCCCCTGTGTGAGGAGTGAGGTACACAACATAAACAGAAACAGCAACAGCACAGCTATACAAAAATGACAATAATTACAAAGGAGCCTTTCACAATATCTCCTGAGCACTGCACCCAGGGAGTTACCTGGAGGCCCATCTCTAGGTCTCCTACCTCACAGTGCCAACAAGGCCACCCATCATAGGTGGGGAACCTATACAGTCCAGGGCCATATCCATGGAAGAACATGTCCTTGGTGCATCTCTGCAATGGTACAAGAGGGTCTCCACAGGTGCTTCCCCCCCATCAGGGTCTCTCATACTGTCTACAAGCAGCACATCCATCCAGTAAGGGAGCCAGTGCCCCACTCTTGTTACAGTCGCTGCTTCAAGAGTCAATTACACCACTCAACCATCAGTCCACGATAGTGCAATCACCAAGGTAAAGGTCCATTACAGGCAACTAGCCTTACAGCTCTTTGAAAACGGACCTCAGGGTCTTTCCATAAATTCTGTCTGTTGCCACAAACCCCATCCAAACCCCTCAGCAAGCTTACAAGGCCTGGTGAGGGTCAAACACATTCAAAGCCTGTGTCACCTTGACAGTTCATTTAAGTGCTGCAAAAGCTCCTATTATCTTCTAAGACCAACACCTACTATTCATTAGAAGGGGATCAGTGGATTGCCAATTTCACACGGAACCTCATGATCCCTACCTGTCGGTGGCCATTAGATGGGTCCCTTGGCCTTCCCCCTATTCAAACTGGAACAACGGGTCTTAGGGATCCTCCTCTCCCTGAGCTATCTCCATCATATAATCTTGCAACCATGCAGGCCGAACACCAGCCATTTTCTTGGCAGCTGCCAGGACCACCCACTTCCCCTGATTTTTCAGTGGCTAGGACCTATTCTGGCTTAAGCTGCAACCAAAGCTCCAAAAGAACTTTATTAGCTCTAATTTCTCTTTATCTTCCCCAGCCACAATCAGATCTACCCACATCTGTGAGTAACATTTATAGGCCCATTTCTCTTGTTAGTTGGGGGGGAGGGGCAGCACAGGCAAGTACAGCCTTATGGTACTATGATGCCTCCACCTCCACCAAATCTGCCACTGTCTGTATAACAGTGTTGATGGGCTGCCCTACATAGGGGCTCCAGATAGCCACTAGTGACCCAAAAAGAGCAAATGGGGGATTACAGAGAACAAGATCCCTCATCCTTGTCATAAATACTTCCTCATCTAGTTCATGGGACCTCAGGTTGAAAGCAGCATTCTTCATACCTAGCGGGAGGACCCACTGCAGCTCAGTATATGACTGCCACTGACTTACTGCCCCAGCAAGTCTCCAGCATTCTGCCAGACCATACAAATGGCAGCCATCACCCATTCTAGTAGTGTATGGTTTCTTGGGTTGTCAGAGCAGTTCTGAAGATGCTGCCTCAAGGAAGAGCGTGTGATAATAACAGCCAGTTTCTCCATCTCTGTTCTGTAGAGCATGATGCTATCCACCCTCTATGTCCCACAACTGCAGCAACCAAGCTGCCATGGACTCGATGGGTTTCTGCCTGAATTTTGCCTATAACTCCACCAACTCTGTCTGGGTGTGGGGCCAGACCACAGAGTGCTCAACTACTTGTGGAGGGGGTGTTGCCTTTCCCTGAGGCACTTTTGGCTGCTGGGTTTTTACCTTCTGGGTTACAACCAGCCCTGCTCTGAGTGCCGATGGCAGTTTCAGCCCAAACCTCCAGAGGAGGAGGAGTTGAAAACACCGGCTACTGCTGACTCAGAGCCACTCCACCAGCACAAATGCAGCTCCTTCTTCAGTGACCACTTCGGCTTTTGCGGCTGCCGGCTCTAGGTCTAAAGTTGAAATTCAAGCTCTTAACCCTGCAGTTGTTTCTCTAACTGCAATTGCCAGCATTTGGCTTCTAGGGCAAACTGGATCTCTCTAATTCCTTCTCAAGCAACAGTTCCAATTCCAGTTGCTGTTGGTATTCAGCCTGCAATTCAAATTGAAGCTCTCCAAAGTGATCACCTCTTTCTCCAGCACTCATTCCAGTTCAAGCTGTCATTGGTTCTCAGCCTGTAGCCTGAACTGGAGTTCTCAAATTCAGTTCTTTCTCCAGTGACCATTCCAGCTCATGCAGTTGTTGGTGCTCAGTCTGCAGCTCAGCCTGGACCTCTTGGTCTCTAGCAGCTTCTCACATAAAGCTTTTGGTTTCTTCTCGCAAGGCTGTAAAAAACACCCAGCCCACAGCCCCCAACAGGATAGCCACAGGAAACCATATGCTGGAGAATGACCACCTCTCTATTCCACCTTTCAAGGGTGCTGGTGGCTCCATACCAATCTGATCCAAACCCTGCCCACTATGCCAGATATAATGCCAGTGTCTGAGGCCAGGCAGGTTCACATTGGATTCGGGCAAATGGTAGAGAAACTGTGGAGCTGCATTCTTGTTTAATAGATTCTTGCAATGGCAAATGAGCAAACAGGAAGGGGAAAACCACTTCTCATGACAGCAGGCAAATGAACAGCAAAACGACCCCTCACAGTGGTGGGCAAGCAATCCACCAAATAGCCCCTGGTAGTGGCAGGAAAGCCATCTGCAATCCGCCCTGATGGCAAGCACCCGTAGCTTTACATAAGCTATACACACATGGTTCTGCCAAGTGCTTGTGCTCTAACCATGCAGAATGCAAGTGAGCAACTGTAACACAGCTGTTTTCCCAGCACTCATCCTAGAGTATCAATGTGTGGAACATTTACTCCTGACCATTTATTAGATGCAATGAGAATAAATTCTCTCTCTGATTTCTAGACCTTCAGTAGGCTGTAGTAATATAATTTGCCCTATTATTAAATAGTACATTTCACTCAGCCTATGGCTGCATTCTGCCAAACAACTTCCTAAGCTGTACAAAATTCCTCAGTTAACTGGTTGATTCTTCTACTAGATTCTCTGGCAACAACAGCAACAAAAAGATAAATGACATTACCTTCGATGTAAATTAAAAGACTTAACATATCTGAATATGAAGCCATTTTTAAATATGTAATTTTCATAACATGCATGCTGTCAATTTTCAACATGAATCAAAAGTAAATATTAAAATTTCAGATGGCATCTCTTTTTGTGTATCACCATACTGAATCAAATTGGACTTCCTGAGAGCTTTCTATTGACCTTGGGTCCCTTCCTGCATCGAACTTGGCATTCCTAGTGTTAAAACAAATTCATGAGCCTGACCAGGTGGTGATGCTGTAGATACAACATTGAATTAGGACACTGAAGACCCAGATTTGAAACCCCAAGTTTTCTGACTTGAGTGCAGGCTCATGAGCTTGAGCGTGGGGTCACCAGCTTGAGTGTGGAATCATAGACATGACCTCATGGTCATTGGTTTGAGCCCCAAGTTGCTGAATTGAGCAAGGGGTCACTGGCCTGGCTGGAGCCCTCTAGTCAAGGCACATCAGAGGAAGCAATCAATGAACAACTAAAGTGCCACAACTGCAAGCTGATGTTTATCATCTTTTTACTTCCTGTCTGTCTGTCTGCCTGTCCTTCTCCCTTTCTCTCCTTGTCTCCCTCTCTAAAACAACAAGAAACAAAAACAGTACATATTCACGAGACTGGATCCACTTTCCTTCCATTAGACTTATCAGTCACAGACGCAAAATCCACAGGTATAGAATATACATATTAAAAGCAAAGAAAACTGTCACATATATACTGCATCTTTACTTGCATTTTTACTCTCACCCTAGATTCAGTTTATCTATGTATATCAATCAATCCCAAGAAATTCAATGCAGTGAATGAACATAATTATTCATATTGGGTGCAATTGAGTGCTAACTTGCTATCAATTAACCAAAAATTCCTTTCCCTTCTTTATACTTCTCTAAAATGGGATCTTATAGACCATGTCATTTCAGAATATGTACATTCCATGTGTAATTTCAGGTTACAGCAAAAGTAAAATTTATAATAAAACTAAAAAGACAAACAGGATCATTGTTGGGCTCATACCTTATATATGAAACATAAAAGTATAATGTTCTCACCTATAAAACGGAGATGAAAATTCCTACTTCACAGGGTTGCAATGAATGGATCATGAGATAATGTGAATATACTGTGCTAAATGTTAAATATTGACACTTTAAGCAATCATAACAATACAAGTAAAATTTATAGAGCATCAGTGAATACTTTGCATACATTAACTCATTTATTCAATGCAACAATAATATTGGGTTAGTATTATTATGTTCCTCATTTTACAGAGAAGGAAATTGAGGCTCAGGAGGTGAATGACACATTCTTATAGCAGTGATCCTAGTACTTTGTCAAAATTGGCTCAATGTTTAGAAAGCTCATGTGATGTAATGTGTACAATTCTTCTTTCTTAATCATTTGTTTGTACTTTGTTTAGAAATTATTCTTTCATGTCTGACCAGGCGGTGGTGCAGTGGATAGAGCATCAAACTGGGATGCAGAGGACCCAGGTTTGAAATTTTGAGGTTGCTGGCTTGAGCGCAGGCTCATCTGGTTTGAGCAAGTCTCACCAGCTGGAGCCCAAGGTCACTGGCTTGAGCAAGGGGTCACTCAGTCTGCTGTAGCCCCCAGTCAAGGCACATACGAGAAAGTAATCAATGAACAACTAAGGTGCTGCAACAAAGGATTGATGCTTATCATCTCTCCCTTCCTGTTTGTCTGTCCCTATCTATCCCTTTCTCTGTCCCTCTCTGTCTCTGTCACACACACAAAAAAAATAAGAAATCATTCTTTCACTTCCATTAGGTTGGTATTTAGAGCTCTTAAAGATTAAGGAGTAATTTACACAATAATTTACATTTAACATCACTACACATAAATCAATATTTCTACTTTCTAATAAGATCACTCTGTGTGTGAAGAGTCATGTAAAAAGTACCAACATGAATTTTGGAGCAGCCTTAAACCTTTTCTTTCTTCTCAGAGTGTATGTTCTTACACTAGCACAGCTGAGGGCAACCTAACAATCAACCCCCACCTTTGAGAACAGAAAAGTTAACCTGATACTGTTTGTAGGGCAATATGCCTGGCTCTGAGAAAAAAAACAAGACTGGTATAAGCATCTCAGTGCAATCAATCTCTTTATCAGCAGTCCAAGGTTAGGCAAAGAAATCCCAGCCTGTGCTAGTGAATGGTCCAGGAGTGAGACATGTGATCCAATGAGATGAAGCCTGGCCAATGAGATGAAGTTATAGCGATAACAAATGCAAATCCTTACATACTGTGTTTCCCCATGTATAAGACATACTTTTTTTCAAAAAATTAGGTGTCTAAGAACTGGGTGCATCTTATACAGTGGTTGTAGATTTTTTTACTTGCATTTCCTGCTTTTCTGCACCTATTTTTGTGCTTATTGTTGCAGACAGTGATTTGTCATCAGACACAGATGAGGACAAGCTAATGGATGAGAGTTTTGACAGTGATGAGGAGTGGTATGATTTTTATGATGAATAAAACTTGAGTTCAATAACTTTATATAATACTTTTTTTTTCAAATTTTGGGCCCCAAAATTAAGGTGTGTCTTATACATGGAAGTAAGTGTCTTATACATGAGAAAATACGGTAAACTTACTAAGAGGAAGCTAGTTTGGAAGGTTCTCGTTGGTAAAGAAGAGAACTAAAAGAAGGCTTCTTTGTTGTTGCCCCTCTCTTCTGCTTGGGAAGTTGTAGTAAGGACAGATGTTTGATGATTTAGCAGCTATCTTATGATCACGAAGAAAATACTGCTGATAACATTAAAAATGGCAAGGAATAAAAAAGAACCTCAGATAGAACCCAGATCATTATTGAACAAGTGAACAACAGAGGCTCCCAATCAGACTTATTTTTATATAAAACAATTAACTATTTTATGTTTAATTTACATTTACTACTTGCAGTTGAAAGTACCTCAACACAAGCTCCTTGATTGGTGAGTATATTCTGTACAGCTCACTGATGAGTATTATTACACAGAGAACACAATCCATGAAGAAAATAATCTGAAATTTATCACATTTTAATTCCACTGGTCAAACTGAAACCATTTTAATACCTTTATTTCATGTATTTGTTGTTGTTGTTCTATTAAGGCTACTAGTTTTATCCTTCTAAGAATAATAGAAACAAATAATGCTGACTATCTATCTGACATGCATCTATCTCCTCAAGCTTGTCATATGTCAACTGGAACATTACATTAAAGCAGCAATTTTCAACTGGTGTGCCACAAGAATTTTGAAAACATTCAGTACCTCACTATTTAGTCAGGGGCACTGACTTCTCTTCCCTAGATTGTCAAATAAAAAAATAACAACAACCAACACAACAATAGCCATCTGGATCCGGTGTGAAAGAATCAAAATTATACCTATTTGTTTTGTCAGATCGGCAAAAAATATCTTTTTTGGTGTTCTGTAGAATTTTAGTAATTACTGTATTTTTCACTTCATAAGATGCACCTGACCATAAGACACACCTAGGATTTTAAGGAGGAAAATAAGAAATAAAATATTCTGAACCAAATGGTGTGTTAAAATATTTAATAAAATTATACCACAATATTTCAACAATGTAAACTCAACAGCAGTATTAACAACCATTAGCACTGTTATTAACAAATGAGAAGAGACTTTAATGTTCAAATACTCTTCTAGTTGTCCGGGAACCCCGGGACTCATCATCGTTAGTGTCAGAATTTAAGAAACTCAGTTCCTTACAATCACTGGTATCACTTTCTTTGCTATTTCCATAGATGATACCATCTTCAGTGCCATCTAAGGCATTGCTAATGCCACATTTTTTGAATGACTATACCACGGTTTCATTCTTCATTGACTGCCATGATGTTTTCACCCATTCACAAACGAGTGATAGTGGGTCTCTTCATTCATCCAGTTGGTAGCAGATTATGACTACTAGCAGCCATCCATTTGTTCCACTCTTCTCGCGTAAAGACTTTAAATGGTTTGTTGATAGAAACATCAAGAGGTTGCAACTGGCTGGTAAGATGCCCAGGAATTACAGCTAGATGAGTCTACTTCTTTAAAGTTTTTTTTCTTGTGGTTTTGCTAATATGTGCTGTAAACTGTTCAAGCACCAATACAGCAGCAGGTGATGTCAGCACTTCACACAGAGCTCCAGCAGCTGCAGTGCAGCCCTCCACCGCTGCAGTGCACCTCTCACATCTGCCCTCGATGATGCCAGATGAATGCGTCCACACAACGTCACTTGTCTTCCCTCCTGTGCTGCATGCAACTGTGGAAACCAGAACCAGGAGATCACTCAGCAGATGCAGGGGTTCCGCACGCTGCCATGGCGGGTATGATTACACTCCCGCTGGGGCTCATTCTACATATGTTTACAGGTGCAATGCCCTGCAGCAGCTAAAAAAAAATGAACATTTGCTCCATAAAACGCATGGGCATTTCCCCCTCTTCTTTTGGTGGAAAAAAAAGTGCATCTTATGGAGCAAAAAATATGGTAGTTTATGTGTGCTAAAAGATGAAAAAGTTTAAAAATCTCTGTATTAAAGAAACAATTCCTCTGTTTATAATATGGCTAAAGTATTAATGTAGAAAAATGTCCATTCTATATTTTTTAAAAACTCAGGTTACAGAAATATATGATACAAACTCTGTAATATTTTTGTTACAAAGACAAACACAAAGATGAATAGATGGAGAGAGAGAGGGAAGTTTAAAAAGATTGGCACTGTGTTAATGTTTATTTCAAGGTGATATTTATTTTTTTATTTTTGTTTATTTGTGTTTCCTAAATTTTCTGCAATACATTAGTTACTTGCCCCTGGCTTATCCAGAAACTATAACTGATATAAGCTTATTTCTTCTAAAAATATTTGTGACAGCCCATGTCTTTGCTTTATCAAAATGAATCACAATACTGTCCACATTAAAATCTTTAAAAAATAAAAACTACAGTGGTACCTTGACACATGAGCACTTTAAATCTCAAGCAATTTGAGAGACAAGCAGTTACTAGCGGGATTTTTTGCTTTAAGTCACGAGTGGATATTTGAATCATGAGCTTCCACCACCTTCCACTAGAAAGTCTGCCGAACGTTCTGAAAGGGAGGAAGAAACAAACTTCCATGGAAAGGTTTTTGTTCAAACGGCCTCTAAGTGAAAGCAAGAAAAGTGTGGCAAAAAAGCCAAAAGTCAGTGAAGAAAATGATGATTGTTGGGCAAATGAGTTTGTAAAATTTGTATTTTCTGAGTTTGCTCACTTTTATTGCTAAAAATGGTGCTGGCCAGCTGTCTGTGAAATTGCTAATCACCTTCCTGTTTGGGAAGGGCCCTTGTTATGCTAATGTCTCCTCCCCCTCCACCAGCATCTTTGACTGACCTTGAAGGTAAATAAGGTAAATACACTTCATAAACCAGTTTATTTCTTTACATTTGCTCTTATTATGTGTGTATATATATATATATATATGTAAAGCCAGTAATCAGGGCCAGGGCCACTATCACAGCAGCCCGGCCCTTGCAGGTTCACATTGGATTCGGACAGTTGGTAAAGAAACAGCGGAGCCAAAAACTGATGGGCCATAGCCTTTAATCCTACCTTGCACCCAGCGGGCAAGTAAAAACATACACTGGGCTCCAAAACCCAGTCACACTCAGTGCTCACAAAGCCACTGACTTATCCGAGTTTCCTAGAATCAAAGGTTTCTAGCTCACCAGCCTTCTTCTCCTCAGTTCCCCATCTCCTTCCTTATCCCAGATACAAACTCTACACAAACTGGCATCTCACTCAGCACTCCGCCATCTTGGCTGCTTCTCCTGGCCTCCTCCACGTGGCCTCCTTTAGCTGCTGGCTCTACTCTCTCCGCTCTCTCATGCTAACCTCAGGAACCAAAAGCCGAGTCCCGTTCTGCCTCCCTTTTATAGTGTAGAAATCCAAACCCTTAATCCAATATACATAATAGGGAAGTCTCTTAATACAAAGTCACTTCTCTGAGGCATGATAGGATTGTACCACCCTACACCAAAAAGGGTAGGAAAGGCTTAATCCCAAAACCAAGCCCCAGGCTACAAGGATTCTGCCTGCCTTTAGCCCACCCCAACACACATTAATATCACCTGGGCAACGGCCTCTTTAACAAAGTGAGCATAACACATTTTATCTGCCCAACAATATATATATGTATATATATATATGTTGTTTATAAAGTACATTTTCTTATTTAAAAGCATATAAAACAAAAAATTTGTGTGGTTTTTGGGGGCCAGAATGGATTAACTGCATTCCCATTAATTTAAATGGGGAAATTTGATTTGACACATGAGCAAATTGAGTCACAAGTTTGGTCATGAAATGAATTAAACTCGTGTGTCAAGGTACCACTGTATATGTATCGCTCCATAATTCTAGGCCTCCAGATCCACACAATTGATGAACTAAAACAATATATACATAAATTTCAGAAATTAAGGTTGGAAAATATTAAATCTTTTTTTTTTTTTTTTTTCTTCTGAAGCTGGAAACAGGGAGAGATAGTCAGACAGACTCCCGCATGCACCCGACCGGGATCCACCCGGCACGCCCACCAGGGGCGACGCTCTGCCCACCAGGGGGCGATGCTCTGCCCATCCTGGGCGTCGCCATGTTGCGACCAGAGCCACTCTAGCGCCTGAGGCAGAGGCCACAGAGCCATCCCCAGCGCCCGGGCCATCTTTGCTCCAATGGAGCCTTGGCTGCGGGAGGGGAAGAGAGAGACAGAGAGGAAGGCGCGGCGGAGGGGTGGAGAAGCAAATGGGCGCTTCTCCTGTGTGCCCTGGCCGGGAATCGAACCCGGGTCCTCCGCACGCTAGGCCGACGCTCTACCGCTGAGCCAACCGGCCAGGGCGGAAAATATTAAATCTTTAAACCCAGCTGAACTCAAAACAGGAGTATTGCCTTTTCTTTTCACATGAAAAAAGAATTCAAGCTAAATATTTAAGGCAACTCGCAAACTATTGATGGTCTGGTCCAAGATGAATGAAAGAGTAATTTGTAGCAATACTTCAGAAAATGACTACATTTCAAATGTCCTAGATGTTACATATAAACAAGACATTTGGAGCTGTTATATTGTAACTACCCAAGAAAAACAGTTTAAATTTATTGCCAGACATCTATATATGATAAACTATAAACAAAAAAAAAGAGCCTATATAGTTTTCCATTAATCCCAGAGGAGGCACCTAGTTGCAGCAGTATGGGGGGGGGAGGGGTTTTGTACTCTATTGTGAGAAGGTAGAATAAGCATAATTCACTGATTTCAGAGTCCTTGTACTTTGTCCCACCAGCATTACTGGGGGAAAAGGAGCCTCAGGGCACCAAGTGTTGTGGGGAAGAAATATTCTCCACAACATGTTCAGTCAGATGATGAACTCAGATCTCTGAGGCCAGAGTTTCTACTCTTGAGCCATGGTAGAATTCTCAAAATCATGGTTGAGTCTTTTGGTTTTGTTTTGTTTCATGCAGTTTTCTATTGTGTTATTTCATCTACTTAATGCCAAGCCCCAAAAAACTACTCTCTGGTTTGCCTGAATTATCCACATGAAATAACACTCACATTTGGAACCCAGACAGCAGTGATCATGTGTTGACCTCTTCTTACCCTTCTTACCGTCAGAGCAGAACTAAATATATTTGAATCAGCCCTGGCTGGGCAGCTCCACAAATAGTGTCATCCAGTGTCCTGCGTTTCCGTCCCCGGTCAGGGCATGTAGGAGATGCAATCAAGGAGTGCGCAATTAAACGGAACAATGAGTTGATGCTTCCCCCTTTCTGTCCCATCCTCTTTCCCTCCCAAGTCAATGGAAAAAAATATTAGAATCAAAATTGGCTCAGTTTAGAAAGAATAATTAACCCACTAGTTAATAACAGTTTACCACTTTTTAAATTACCATCATATTTATATTAATACAGCATTAAATTGAGGCTATTTTCAGAATAAATTAAATGTTCACTGTTTGGAGTATATATATAAAGTTTTTAAAAGGTTTTATTAATTTTTATGAAATTCCTTTTTTTGTATTTTTAGTTTTGTTTTTTAGTGTATGACAGAGACAGAGAGAGACAGAGAGAGGGACAGACAGGGACAGACAGAAAGGAAGAGAGATGAGAAGCATCAATTTTTCATTGCAGCACCTTAGTTGTTCATTGATTGCTTTCTCCTATGTGCCTTGACTGGGGGACTACAGCAGACCGAGTGACCCCTTGCTCAAGCCAGTGACCTTGGGCTCCAGCTGGTGAGCCTTGCTCAAACCAGATGAGCCCGCGCTCAAGCCCGTGATCTCAAGTTTTTGAACCTGGATCCTCTGTGTCCCAGTGCGACACTCTATCCACTGCACCACTGCCTGGTCAGACAATTTTATTTATTGATTTTCTGAGAGAAAAAAAAGGAGTGGGGCAAGAAGCATCAACTTGTCGTTAAGTTAGTTCCTTCTGGTACATGCCTTGACTGAGCAAGGCCGGGGTTTTGAACAGGCCACCTCAGCATTCCAGGTTGACGCTTTAGCCACTGCACCACTGCAGGTCAGACTATGTATGAAAATTTGAATTCACAATGTGAAAATTCTTGTTTCAATGTTATAAAAAGTCGAGTACAATCATACAGCCCACACTCCGTACTAGAAGACACTGTACCTAAACACTGTCAGAGCCTGTCCTGGTCAGAACATTTCATGCTTTGCAAGTTATAATTATGATATTCGGCTGATGAAAACACGTTGCTCTAAATATGAAACTACGTATAATTTCTTATGCTCTATTATTGCGGTAGGTTTTAAAAGTTTTAAAAATTAATTTCTATAAAAAAAATTAATTTCTATAGTGGGAAACAGCTTCACCTAAAAAATTATCTGAGCCTGACCTGCAGTGGCGCAATGGACAGAGCATAAACCTGGAATGCTGAGGTACACAAGTTTGAAACCCTGGGCTTGTCCAGTCGAGACACATACAAGAAACAATCAATAGGCCCTGGCCGGTTGGCTCAGTGGTAAAGCATCAGCCTGGTGTGCAGAAGTCTCGGGTTCGATTCCCGGTCAGGGCACACAGGAGAAGCGCCCATCTGCTTCTCCACCCCTCCCCCTCTCCTTCCTCTCTGTCTCTCTCTTCCCCTCCCGCAGCTGAGGCTCCATTGGCCTCTGCCCCAGGCGCTAGAGCAAAGATGGCCCGGGCGCTGGGGATGGCTCCTTGGCCTCTGCCCCAGGCGCTAGAGTGGCTCTGGTCGCAACAGAGCGACGCCCCGGAGGGGCAGAGCATGCCCCCTGGTGGGCAGAGCGTCGCCCCTGGTGGGCGTGCCGGGTGGATCCCAGTCGGGCGCATGCGGGAGTCTGTCTGACTGTCTCTCCCCGTTTCCAGCTTCAGAAAAATACAAAAAAAAAAAAAAAGAAACAATCAATGAACAACTAAAGTAAAGCAACTACGAGTTGATGCTTCTTTCCCTTTCCCTCTAAAAACAGTTACCTTAAAAGGAGCTAGATCTACCTTTATTTTTGTTGTTATAGAAGAAAGTCATAAAAATTTTTGGCAGATTAAATTTTTAAATTTAAGAAAAATTGTCTTTTGAGAAAATAGTACTTATAAGACTCAAAAAAATCAAGTCTAACATACTTAAAATATATTAAATATGTAATATTTTCTTAATATTTTCTTTTTTGCTCCTCTAGAATATATCTAACCTATCATTTGTTTTCTTAAATCAAAAAAAAAAAAAAAAGAATACTTATTTATGTTGTCTACGGCTTAAGAGTAGAACATTTTCTAAATTTATAGGAAAGATAGAAGCAAAAGATCATCACATTTACAGAGATTTTAAAAATCTGCACCTATGTGTTTTGGAAGGGAGGTTGTCTCCTCCAATGTCCCTTTCTTTCTCCTGTGACTGCTGACACAAGTGAGAGGAAAAGAATAGTATAGAGTGGTAAGTCTTCCTAGATACAGGCAATGTAAAAACAACAAAACGCTATTACAAAACAAAACACTACCTTCGTACAGTCAAAGGCAAACCCCCATCTCCCTCTCTGCTCTAAAGAGTTAGTACAGAAGGAGCAAGTCAGAAGCAATTCCCAGGACAGATAAAATCAGTTCTACAAAGCAGCCTGGTGAAAAAGCTTTCTCACCCTGTCCCCAACCAGATCCCTGGGACTTCCTGCCAGATCAGACACACCAGGTTCTCAGGATTCACCCAGCCTACCTTCTGGGCTAGACTGGTCCCCTATAACCTTCATTTTGGAGAGTAACTAAATCTTTCTAGCTCCTACAACTGAGACACAATCTCCCAGGCATTCTGCAATACTGGATTATGTCTACTAATAATGCATTCCAAGTATGAGTGCAGCATCTGTTTCTAGGTGACAGTAGGTCCCTGATCCAATTATCCTATTCATTTTTTTCCTCTCTAGGGACAGGTGTATGTTTAATCTTTTATCTCTATTAGATTAGATGACTATTGTCCCTGGGGAACCTTTGGCCTATTAGATATATTCCTGAAGCCCAGGCATAAAAGTTGTAATGGAAAAGTCAAATTAATGTCTTTTATCCTTCTCCCTTAAAGAACTATGACTCTTTCTTACTAAAAAATAACCAAACTGTATAATTTATTATTGAAAAAAGAGAAAACATTTTGTGACATCAACACTATGACTCATCTCTCCCTTAATCTAAGAAAACGTATTAATTTGGAGTAAGAATTTATAGTCCAACATCACAAACTACTCCTCTGTGTAACTGTAATGCTTATCTTAATGTTTATTTTAAAATGCATTTGTTTTTTAAAAATGTCTGATACCTGATTCAAGATAAAATACCATTACAAAATGAAACTTATCTTTTATTATAAAAACAGTAAGTACACTATAGTTAATGCAAAAAAATAGAAAAATATAACCATAAGCATAATCATATAGCCTATACACACCCAGAATGTAATATAAAAAGATTACAGAAAACCAGAAGAGCAAAAGGAGAAATAAAAACCATAATTTTACCAGCTTTCTATAACTACTTTTTGACCATTTTGGTATAATTTTCTTCCTAATTATTTTCTCTTGTGCATGCAATTCCACCCTCCACTCACTTTAGGGAAGTCTTTGACTAAGTAAGAATTAGTCATGCTAACACAATACCTTTCCTCTTTAAAATCAAATTAGACGAGAATAAAATGAGCATTTGAATCATTGTCTCAATAAGACACTGGACAGTCTCCTGTGATGTGGCAATAGGAAGATGTACTAGATAATTTAAAGGTGAATGAACAGCTTGCATATCTATGTTTATAGGCATTCACCTATTCAACACAGATTGAGCACACAAATAAGAAAACAGAAGACAAAAAAGTGTGCAACTATAGACAAGCCGAATTCTATGATAGGCACTGAATTCAAACAGGAAGAGAAAAATCTAAATCAATTCATAAGCCAATGGTCAGCAAACCATAAAGAAAGGCACAATGGGTTTTGACAGGTGGGGACAAGAATCTGCATTTGAATAGGTAGGCATGGGATGATGGCTAAATCAATAGGCAACACTGAGAAGGTATTATGGAACCAGATTTTGACTGGCCTTTCAAACCAATCAAGAGAATTTGGATTTTTCCTGTAGACGATGGGAAACCATTGAAGGTTTTTACCTCCAGAGTAACAAGATTGAATAAGTGGCTAAAATAATGCTGAAAGCCCAGAAGAGATGGAGGTAGAAAAGTGAATGAGGGATACAAAGCAGTGGTGGGGGCCGGAAGGAGGACAATGGGAACAAACAGAAATGGCATTGACAGCCAGGTCACAGGGCACTTGGTTGTGAATCAGAGGTGTGAATGCAAAAGAGGCCTCGTACTAAACCTGACAAGCTCACTGGAGGGCTGCATGGTGGGCCTGACAAACTTCAGAGATCAAAAGTAACCACATAGGAACAGACCATCCTAACTAAAAGTGAGTCATGACGGGTAAGTCACATCCTAGGACTATAGCTTCTTTGACGAAGGTCCATCTTTACCTTAAGTAAGCCTGCCTATTGTCTTTTTGCATCTACAATAACATACCCTTGGAATGTCAGAGTGATTCCGTTTTTCTGGACCCTCAGGTACAACCTCCAGCCATAGCAGGAGACCTAACCCTTCACTGTTATCTTGCTTCTCCTAATCCCACCTCCCTGTGTGGTGTTGTTAACTATCTTGTACCCACCAATATAAAAGAAGTATGTGTTTCTCCATTTTACTCTCTCAAATCTCAGGTTCCCCTGCTTTGCTTTCTCCCGGCTCCCTACTCTTCCACCAATGGATTTCATGTAACTCCTTACATCTCCTTTTTTTATTGTAATGCAGAAAATAAAAATGCCATCTTCGGAAGTATTTTCCCAATCCATTGAGATTTTGCTCCCCGGCAATTGTTATCAGTTTGGCTCAAATGAACTAATAAAAATTCTCTACAGGTTTGGACATTTCTAACATTGTCCATAGAGGTAAGAAGGGAAGATGGGAGTGCTGAGCAGAGTGATTTCTGGTTCAATGTACATGACGAAGGAGACAGGGCACATTGGAAAAGAAAGAGTTCAGAACGTAAAACCAGTGATCAGAGAACACAGACCCAAAGAAAGAGGGATGGAATCAGCACCATCTGGAGATATGCTTCTCTCTAAGGCAAGCATAAGAACCACCTGGGAAGACTGTGTAAGAACCCATGGACCTAATTCTGAATCTCTGAGATAAAGCCTGTGCATGTGTATTCATGAGAGAAAAAACTGTTCAGATGAATCGGGCCCACACACCTGATTAAGGATCCAGGACATAAAGCATGGTTCTCAAACTTTTTTTTTTTTTTACCCCAAATGAACTAAGTAATTGCAAGGAACTGGAGAATTAAGTACCAACCAAAGTGGTACAATCACAAAATATTAAGGATCACAAAATATGGGTTCAAAAAAGCATTTCTGCCAATAAGAATGCAGGAAGAGTCATTGAAAACCAACTACAACTCAACACAACCCTGGCTACAAAAATTTCCAGAAGGTCACGTACAATAAGAGCTTTGTAATATTCCAGAGCACCATGTGGCAGACTTTTGAGCAGAATGCTAAATTAAAACTCCCCCTCCCCACTGTTATACACTTTCTCATTTTAATTTTAATGTCTATGTGCCAAATTTTAGCAAGCTAAATAAATTTCTCAGTAGTTTTCCAGTAGGTAGTATTTGTCAAACCGAAAGTGTAGGAGTCCTAATTTTTTATCTTTCAGAATATCCATGTGGATTACTAGCAGACTACATGCAAATGATATTTGAGAAATGGCTTACAAAAGAAAGCCTTGAGAGAAAATACTATCCATTTTCAAATTCATACTGGGAAGTCCTGCAGAAGTAGAAATAAAATATAGCAAGAGTCAGAACTAGAAATAATAAAGGACTAACGGAAAGACATGACCTTCAGGTCAATTAGGAAAAATATCTATCAAATAATCAGAGCTACCCAAGTGGAATGGACTAAAAAGGGCCTCTTCAGGTTAAAGTCCTTAGGTTCTGACAATGGATGAGCAAGTCAACAACATGGAATTGCTTCACCCAAGTAGGAGACTAATCAGATGACAACGGATTATGCTATCATCTATAACCTTCTCTGTAGTCAAGAAAACATAGTTTAAGACATCTGATAGCCTGTCTCTCTCTTTCTAGCCCCAAAACAAAGTAAAAATGAACAATGATATCAGGCAGAATGTTAATCTTCCCCCTCTCTTCTGATTAGACCCTTTACATTCTGAATGTTGGGATGATCTGAATTCAGAACCCAAAACAATACAGGTTAGTGCTGCTGATTCTTTTAAATGTATTAATGTGGAATGTTTTGGAGCTACCAGTTAAATAAGACCGTGGATAAAAATGTTATGTGATATATTTCAGATTTGCAGTGTATTATTCAAATAAAGTAGATAAACCTATCTTATTATTATGTCATGAAATATTTATTATAACTAGCCAACCCTCATTTATTTATTCTGTTGCTATTAAAAATTAAAGTATTTCAACTTACGGTGAAAAATGCTTAATGTGTGAGGCAGCATATAGTTTTTCAAACTTCTTTTTAGGAGGATGTACCAAAAAAGTTTGAAGAACACTCCTTAAAACCATCCATTTAAACCTAGAAAACTCCATAAACCATCCATTTTTCCTGTAAGCTTCACAATGTTCTTTGACCTATTCTTAATATCCTCTTACATTTATTCAGAACCAAGTGTTGCACTCCTTTGTGGGGCCATTTTTCACTAGGGCATAACGTTTCTGTCTACATAGGAGCTCCTGTTACCAGACAGCAAGAGAAAGCACAACATAACTGCTCTGACAAGTGAATGCTTCTCAAATTTGACCTCAGCAAAATTTTTAAGTTGCTTTATTTCTCAGACTTTTGGGTCATTCTTCAAGTCAAAACAGCTATTGCTCGTCTCACAATTTCCAAGTACCTACAATACTAGGTCTAAAAAGAGAATAACCTACAGTTGATACGGGCCCAGCAAGTGGAAGGGTACACTTATGACTTAAGTACTTACTGCTATAAAGTTTGTTATAAAACACCTCTGATCACATGTGTCCCGTACAAAGAGGGATGTCAGCTGCCAACTGCAATGTCAACTCCAGGCCTGGATGGGGAGCTGTGAGTTTGTAATCTCAGCAGTTCCCCAGGTAAAATTTGAAACTGGCCCCCATTCACAGAGGACAGGTGTGACCAAAGAGTGAGGCAGCCCACTGCATGTTGGTAGGTGGCAGGTTTAATAATCAATGGGACTTAGATATGAGACTTATCTTGGGTGCTGCAAGATGAGTCGATCTCTGCACCCACCCGCCAGAATCTTAGAACTTTATAAATAAGCCTTAATGTGGTTCGGCCATGTACACACAGTCCAGACGGCCTCAACAACTCGGTGCTCTCTCAAGGCTGCATCCTGGAAGTGGCAGTCTGTGTGGGAATAGTGGCTGGGATGTACATTCCAGGCACAGGGGAGGGGATGAGGAGCCTCTAACTGCCCAGGTCCAGCTCTAGGGTCAGGGTCAACCAGTAGTCACATCCTCTTGATGACCTCCTCCAACAGGAACTCCGAGGGAACAAACAAGCACATGGAAGAAGCTCCCCCACTCCCTATGAACTCATGACAGACTTCCTTCTCTCAAGAATAACAGAACTGGGAATCTTAAAGAAAGGACTGCACTGAAAAGGTTTCTCTACCACAGGATTACCACAATTCAAGCACGTAAGAGAAAACTGATGTATGATGGTCTCTTATTTTACTTCAGTAAGAAACCAAACAGCCATGCCTCTTTCACTGAAATTTAAAAACAAAAAAAAATCTTTGAATAACAACCAAAGACTTACTTGAAGTGTAAATTTGCAGGCTCTTTACTCCAAAATTTACAGCCACTATCATTTTCACTTATTCATACAGAGTGATTTATCTTTAGTGTGGATAACGTATATAAATACTATCACACTTTTGCTAAATAAGTTATTAAATGAGATAATCTCAGGTGGTTTGTAGAAAATAAATAGTAACCAGTATCTATTACCAGGACTGGCTCTACTTTACATTGTGTTTGTTACTTGTGACTGAAAATAAAGCAGAATTCCTATAAATGTTTCCAAAGTTCTCAGTACAGCTGGCCCCACACTTTTTATAAGTCACATGTATATTAACAATGTCTTCTTCTGCCAGGATCTTTCAAAGTGGATTACAGGTTTCTAGAAAGTGAATCTCATGTCATACATTTTCTTTTTTCCCCCCTCAGTGCCTACAGCTTGGTAGTGGATCCTAGGTAATGGGGTTCTTTTATTTATTTATTTATTTATTTTTTTAATTTTTTTTTTTAGAGAGGAGAGAGAGACAGAGAGGGAGAGAGAGGAGAGAGAGACAGAGAGAGAAGGGGGAGGAGCTGGAAGCATCAACTCCCATATGTGCCTTGACCAGGCAAGCCCAGGGTTTCGAACCGGCAACCTCAGCATTTCCAGGTCGATGCTTTATCCACTGCGCGACCACAGGTCAGGCCGGTAATGGGGTTCTTTATCTTATATTTGGAAGATCAATCACAAGGCCATTGGGGGTTACCTTGGAAATTTAATTTTCTCTTTTCCCTCTTGATCCCATAGTCTATGGTGCAGACAACAATAAAGGTATAATAAAAATTATGTGCTGGGCACTGTTCTAAGGGTTTAATGCATAATAAAATGTTTAATGCTCACAATTTGGTATGATAGATTCCATCACTATCGTCTTCACCATCCCCAATACTGTTATCATATGTCAATTTAGAAAGGAGGGAAATGAAGCAAATAAACGCTAACTAACCTGTGACTGAGAAGTCACTCTGTTCCTATGTGATGGCACCGGGGCTTGAACACAGCCACACTGACTCCAGAGTCCACAGGCTTAACCATTACCCTACAGTGCCACCGTGAACACTCATCACAACACTTGTGGAAAAATGAGAAATCAGTGCAAATAAAAGAGTTCAAAGATTAGCAGGAACTCAAAGAGACTAATAACTCCCCCCCACATTGAGCAGGAGCCCTCTTCTCTATCTTTTTTTCTTTAAAAAACAGTTTTATGTAAGTATAGTGCATAGAGAAAATGGCATGGATCAAGTGAACATCTTGATAAACTATTACAGAGTGAACATACCCATGTAACCACCACCTAGACCAGGGGTCCCCAAACTTTTTACACTGGGGGCCAGTTCACTGTCCCTCAGACCATTGGAGGGCCGGACTATAAAAAAAACTATGAACAAATCCTTATACACACTGCACATATCTTATTTTAAAGGAAAAAAATAAAACAGGAACAAATACAATATTTAAAATAAAGAACAAGTAAATTTAAATCAACAAACTGACCAGTATTTCAATGGGAACTATGCTCCTCTCACTGACCACCAATGAAAGAGGTGCCCCTTCCAGAAGTGCGGAGGGGCCGGATAAATGGCCTCAGGGGGTCGCATGCGGCCCGCGGGGCCATAGTTTGGGGACCCCTGACCTAGACCAAAGAACCAAACATTACAACCTTCTGTAAATCTCTCTAGTATCCTCTCACTACTCTTTCTCCTTTCCTCAAGAGTAACCATTATCCTAACTTTTATCATCATTTATTAATGCTGACCTCCATATAAATGGAATCAACAGTATATATTATTTTGCATCTGGTTTCTTTTGCTCCATTTATTTACATTTTTGATTTAGAGTTATCTACATCTGAAGGTAGTATATACTTCACTTCTTATTTTGGATAACTTTAAGGATAGCCATAGATTTTCAGCAAGTTCAAAAATATACTGCTCACAAAAATTCGGGGATATTTTATTGTTTCATATTCATTTTGAAAATATCCTCTCATTTTTGTGAACAGTATACACCAGAGAGTAAAGACATACATATGTATTTAAGAGGAGAAAAAGCTTTTTAGTAATGTATTGGAATTTCACTGAATCCATGCCATATTTTGATTATCATAAAGCAGAGTACCTAACTTCTCAGAAGTCCAAGTCTGTCATTTAAAAAAACTATGCGTCTCTGAGTCAGTTGCCTCATCATCCAAATGTTGCTGGTAATAACTGAGATGTAAAGGCATTCTGTAAACTATAAAAATCACTACACATATTTCGGGTGTTTTGATGTTGTGGTTCACCTTGGCTGCCTCAGGATGATGATTCTCTGATTCATCAAGCTATACTCTGGGAGCTCACAGACTTGGATAGAAGCTTCCTAAGGTCAAGGAGGACCATATAATTTTTTGTAGTGGTGGGGAGTGGGAGAGGAGGCAGGAAGGTAGGCAATGCTGGGCACTAAGATTTGGAAGAGTAGTTAGAGCTATTCTTGGTTCTAGGACATATCTAGGGTAGTTTCCTGCAGGAGCTGGTATTTCCAGAGTTAGGAAATTGGGTTTTCAGAGTTATTCTTTCTTCCAGTTGTCATGGAGACCAACTCCACTCCTTTCATTCTCTTTGGTATTAGGAATATTCCTCCAATGCAGGCAGAATGGAGGGGTCTTAGCCCAAACACGCAAGTGGCAGTGCTAGGGGAGAGGGTGTTAGTGAAAAACAGCGCGGAGGGGCTGGCGTCCTTGAAGGAAGTGGAGGAACCAGGCCTAAGGACAAGGGCTAACGTCAGCCACAGTTCCAGTCTTTCTGTCTGCCAACATGGCCCGCCCGCCTCAGGAACTCTCTTCTTTTCTCCTTCCCTGGGACTACTGACTTCTACAAACATAAAGAGATAAGCCAGATGTTTCTCTTAATTTAAGCTACTAAAACCTGCCTGGAGGAAAGTACAGCTGCAGGCAGTACCAGATGGCAACAAACTCTCAGAGTCTAAGACCAAGCAAGTGTATGAAGCTAATAGGAAAAACAATGTTCCAAATCAATGTGTCATAATTTGTTTGAGACAAAACTGGAATATTTTATGATAGAAGCATCATTAAAGGCGGCGTGGATTTCTCCAATTGTAAATACTGGTAAGATATTGAGCAAATAATATTCAGAAACTAGTATTTCTGACGAGATCGGGCGCGTTCAGGGTGGTATGGCCGTAGACAGAAACTAGTATTTCTAAAGGATTGAAGTATTTTGTTGGGCAAATAAGTTTAATGTGATTTTTATGCTCACTCTTATTGCTAAAAATGGCCGCTGCTCATGTGATGATGCTCTCATGTGATACAGCTAATTGCATTTCATGCTTGAGAAGGGGCTTGGTTATGCTAATGTGTGCTGAAGAAGGGGGTTAACCCGGGGAAAAGTTTTAAAAGGAGGAGCTAGGAGGCCATTTTGGAAAGAGACCACATTCTTGCAGAGAGGGGAGGGAGACCACATTGTTCCAGGGGAGAGAGGCCACATGGTTGGAGGAAAGGAGGCAGTCAAGATGGCTGGTTGCTGAAGGAGAAGACAGTTTGTGCAGAGAGGAGAAGGGAGCCGGGAACCAGAGGGGATAAGACTGGTGAGGGCCTTTGATTCTAGGAAAACTCGGATGTGTCAGTAGCTTTGTGAGCACTGAATGAGTGGGTTTTGGAGCCCAGTGTGTTTGTGTTTACTCACTTGCCGAGTGAGAGCTAGGAATAAGGGTAATGGCCCACCAGTTCTTGGCTCTGCAGTTTCATTACCATCTGTCAGGATCAAATGCAAACCTGCATGGGCCAGGTGGCTGTGATGGTGGCCAAGCTACTGCCTTTACATATTTATACAGTTTAATGCTCATTATATCATTAAAAGGCACTTTTTGTAGTTATTCTGACCTTTAAGCATTCAGAATCCTCTTAGTAAAAAATTATAAGACAACAGACACTTGTGAGATTATTGCAAATATAAACAAGTAAGGTCCTTTACATGCTTACGAGTGCTGCCAAGTTTTCAAGTACATTGTTTTATTGACTGAATATTTATTCCTATTCAAATAAGGGGATCATCAAGCCTCACCAACCTAGTCTAAGTCATGCCTGGAGCCCATTTCTCTTCTTGTTATCTCTACATGCGAATTCCAACTTGTTTAACCACACTGTGCCTCATTTCCTATTGTGTCAAAGGGTAGCTGAAAGGACTTAAAACTGTTAACTAATACACATAAAACATTTTAAAAGAATGCCTGCAATGAGTAAACAACTATGAAAGCATCAACAATTAATATCATTACTCCAGAATGAAGTAAATCTACAACACTAAGATCTTTATGTAAACTGCTCACAAAAATTAGGGGATATTTTATCACTTCATATTCATTTTGAAATATCACCTAATTTTTGTGAGAAGTATATATGTCAAAAAGTCATAAAATTGAGAAGAAACTATAGATTTTGATATTTGAAGTATCATTTATTGAATTTTCTACCCTTTTATTGTAATGATAACCACTAATACTCCAGCTGTTAAATATTAAGGCACCAATGGACTTCAAGAAAAGTCTTGCACATTAAGAAAAAAAACAATTTCAGGAGTAAACCTTTTTTTTTTCAATAAGCTTCCTAAAACAAGATCATGAAATGGTCAACTTCAAAATGTTGAATTCCACCAAATTCATTCCACTTGAATAAGTCTATTATCCCATTCAGAGTGAGCCTAGTATTTTATTTTATTTTATTTTTTGAGACAGAGAGACAGGAAAGGAGAGAGATGAGAAGCACCAACCCACAGTTACATCACTGTCACTTTAGTTGTTCATTGACTGATTCTCATAGGTGCCTTAACTAGGGCATTCCAGCCAAGCCAGTGCCCCTTGCTCAGGCCAGCAGCCTTGGGCTCAAGCCAGCAACTTTAAGCTTCAAGCCAGTGACCTTTGGGTTTAAGCCAGCAACCATGGGGTCATGTTATGATCCTCTGCTCAAGCTGGTGACCTCAGGGTTTATTACCTGGAACCTCAGCATCTTAGGTTAACGCTTTATCCACTGTGCCACCACTGGTTAGGTGAGCCTGGTATTTTCAAAACTTTTACATTCTACCACCACCTCTATGAATAGAAGGAGTTAAGCAAGTGGGTCTAAAAGACAGAATTAGTACAGTAATTGGGGTAAACACAAAGTGCTAAATGATCATTTATTTTCAGTTTTAAAAGATACTAAAATTGTATTATTTAACTAGTGTTGGGTAAACAAATGTTTTTAGGTTTGCTCACTTGTATTGGGCCAGTGCTGTGAGTGTCTAGTCTGCTGTGCTTGTCCTCAGCACGGCAGATTGTAAATTGCAGATTGCCTTCCTTTGGTTGAGAGGGGCCATTGTTTGCTATTGTTTGTTGGAGAAGGGGTTTCTCCCCCAGACTGTTTTGCTGGGGAATGCAGAGAGAAAGAAAGAGCTGAGGAGCTTGGGAGCCCAGCAATTTCAGCCAGGGCCTGTTTGGCTGAGCCCTGCTGAGGCTGGGGGGGACCTGTGAGTCTGGGTGAGTCCAGAATGCTGAGGGGCTTGGGAGCCCTGCCTGTTGGCTCGTCTGCCATTACAAGACTTTAATAAATGGAATGGCCCACCATTTCCTGGCCCCACAGTTCCTTTACTGTCTGCCCGATCCAATGTGAACCGGCATGGCCACAGCGACAGCCACTGGCCTTACAACTGGTTTTTAAATTTTGACAAAATTGTCAATTAAATTAGGATATATTTTGCAGGAAATTTTAGAAAAGTATGTTTGGTTTGGCAAAGTGCTCTTCTAATAGCAAGAAATAGACAAGAAATGTTCTAATGGGGTATCAGTTTTATTTTAAAGTCACATTAACACATGTTTATATGTACAAGTATGTGTATACACATATACATATATACTTTTCAAGGTAAATGCCTATATTCTCTTAATGAAGATAAATGATAAATATGCATTTCACTCTTTTCATTGTCTTCAAAGAATGATCTTGTATAATGTTTAGTAAGCATTAACAAAGTCAATTCAAAAAATTCAGCCTCAGAACTCAAAGGATCAGTTAAAAAGAAAACCTAGCTCCAAGGAAGGGGATTAATAAAATTAAGGGTTGAGCTAGAACACCTGAAATTTATCTTTAAGAAACTGGAGCTGTACTTATTTCACTCAAAATATGCGATTATAAACCTGATTAATAACAAGGGTTCCCTGCCCCCAAAATACATTATATCAACAATCATTCTCTGGATCAGATTGCAATTACAAACTTTTCTACAAAAGCTTTAGGGAAAAAAAGCTAACATGAAATCCTGAAGGAAATAGAATGAAAGTATTAGAAGATCATGAGTCTCTATCCAGCAAAACTGCTTCTAATCAGCATGTCTTATTTATCAGCAGAGTGTCAATCTTTTTCACTAGCACATCTTTTTTTTGGCAGCCAAGCTTCAAGTTAAATTTCAGAAACTTCACAGTAGGTGACTAAAAAAACAAGTGTTCCTAGAGTACTCAATATTCTAAAAAAATAAGATAAAGAATCTTAAAACTAAAAATAAGACATATATAAAAATGAATCATGATAAACACATAATCTCAAACTTAGATGATTTATATTGGCCTGCACTTTGGGATGGTTTTTGCTCAATGAACTAAAAGTGCAAATTCTTTTTTTACTCTAGGATAAGGTGGACGAAAAAGGTGCTACAAGCTGAATCTGATCAGCTGAGAGGAGGCCTGCATGGAGGCTTGCAGACTCAGAGACCTAAAGTAACCACACAGGATGGTCTGAAATGAAAACTTTCTGACTAACAGCAGTTCTTGGTGGGTGGGTAGTCAAGTACTAGGGAGGTATTTTTCTCTAACAAAAGTCAATGCTTTCCTTAATTGAGCCTCTCTGTTGACTTCTGCATCTGCAATAGCATACCTGATAATATACCTTTGAAATGTAAGAGTGATCTTCTTTTCCTGACCCCTCAGGGTGCAGCCACTCCACCAGAGCAGAAACCACAAATACCCTCATTATTTATCATGTTAATTGTTAACCTGCTCACATAAAAGAAATATATAGATTTTTACTTTTATCCAGTCCCAAAGATTTCCCCACTTTGCTTTCTCCCACCTCCCTTTCTATCACCAGTGGGTTTCATGTAACACACTTAACACTGCCCCTTTGATTCTAATGTATAAAATAAATGGTCAAACCACCATTTTCAGGAGCAATTTCTCAAGCCATTAAGACTTTGCTTCCTGGCAATCAACTGACAGTTTGGCTCAAATAAATTCATAATTCTTACAGGTTTGGACTTATCATACATTGACAGTAATAATTTTTATAAAAAGGATTAATCTAGCCTGACCAGGCAGTGGTGCAGTGGATAGAGCATCGGACTGGGATGCAGAATACCCAGGTTTGAAACCCTGAGATCACCAGCGTGAGCGTGGGTTCATCGGGTTTGAGCAAGGCTCTCACCAGCTTAAGCCCAAGGTTGCTGGCTTGAGCAAGGGGTCACTCAGTCTGCTGTAGCTGCACCCCTCCCCGTCAAGGCACATATGAGAAAGCAAAGAATTGATGCTCCTCATCTCTCTCCCTTCCTGGAGTCTGTCTGTCTCTATCATCTGATCATCTGTCCCTCTCTCTGTCCATCTCTGTCCCTGTCACCAAAAAAAAAAAAAAGGATTAATCTATCTCAGGGGTCGGGAACCTTTTTGGCTGAGCCATGAACGCCACATATTTTAAAATGTAATTCCGTGAGAGCCATACAACAACCTGTGTACATTACGCATTATCCAATAAAATTTGGTGTTTTCCCGGAGGACAGCTGTGATTGGCTCCAGTCACCCACAACCATGAATATGAGCAGTAGGAAATGAATGGATTATAATACATGAGAATGTTTTATATTTTTAACGTTATTATTTTTTTTATTAAAGATTTGTCTGCGAGCCAGATGCAACCATCAAAAGAGCCACATCTGGCTCACGAGCCATAGGTTCCCAACCCCTGATCTATCTCTACAATAAATTATTGTAAGTTAAATATAATTAAGAATGCTATTTTTTAAATTCTAACTATGCCAACATTGCACATTTGTACCTGCCTGTATATATACACAATCGGCATATAGATAAAGGAATAAAGTTATGTCTTAACATTTCAATAAAGCCATGTTAGGTTTTCATTCAAACTTCCTAGGATTATCTATAGAAATAATAACTGTGGTATAGGTAACTATTTTAGGTAAACTTTTCCTTGTGCTCGCACAATGGAGATTAAGAGAAAGTAAATGGGAACAGTTGGATTTGAAGCTAGGAACTACAGAAGGTAGACAGCCAAGACAAATTTTGTAAAGTGTTGTCTGGTTCCTACTAATAAAGGGCAGCTTGGCTCACCTGTGTCCACATATAAACCATTAAGTGGATCCTTGAGACAATTTTTAGGTAAATCATCTCAGAAGATACTTGCACCTAAAATATCCAGCTCACTGAAATAAAGATGACTTCTTGAATGATGCTACACTCCTTCATTTTACTTTGTTGATTTAAGACTGATTATGATGGTGATTTTATGCCCTCCTACATATTTTTAAGTCCCCTTCACAGTTTTTTCATGTTTAACTTGAAAGATTCTCTTTAAAGCAAGTATGCAAAGCAACTCTTGGATCTGAAGCAAGGTGACTTTGGAGTTAAATTCCAGTGTGATTCTGATACCTAATATTAGAATGATCATCTAACATCAAAAGCAACAAGCAGCCTTCTCTAGACCACAAAATTTAACTCTCGATTTAACAAAGTCCGTATGTAAAAATTTTACCATTGCCTGACCAGGCGGTGGTGCAGTGGATAGAGCGTGGGACTGGGATGCGGAAGACCCAGGTTCGAGACCTTGAGGTCACCAGCTTGAGGGTGGACTCATCTGGTTTGAGCAAGGGGTTACTCTGCTTGCTGAAGGCCCGCGGTCAAGGCACATATGAGAAAGCAATCAATGAACAACTAAAGGTGTCGCAACGAAAAACTGATGATTGATGCTCTCATCTCTCTCCGTTCCTATCTATCCCTCTCTCTGACTCTCTCTCTGTCTCTGTAAAAAAAAAAAAAAAAAAAAATACCATTATATTGCATATTATTTGTAATTAATGTAAATAATAGATGAATAATATCAAAAAATAATTTGCATTCTCCCCCAAAATCCTAAAAAAAAAACCCAAAAAAACAAGAGCTGCATAAATATACATTAATTCTTTAGAGATACATGAAAATTTTCAGATTAAAATTTCCGAAACGACTTTATTATTTTTTAGGATTATAACATAAATCATTATTTTTCTTTTGTATACATTTTCTCAGTCTTCTCATTCTTAACCTAGAGCATATTAGACCAATATCCCAGTGCTTTCTAAAATTTGAATGCCAACTTAAGTTATTCACACTCAGGACTTTGAAATCTTAAAGCTAATATGAACTGTGACAGTCTAAAATAAGTAGCAACATAATGAGTACAATGTGACACAGTACTTTGCTAGACAGCTGACCAAATTTGTATTTCCTGTAATGTCACTGATTAAATGAGATTCTGTGGCCTTTTCAGTTACATGACCACAGATTGCATTATTTTCCAGCCATTTTTCTTAAAAATGTACACAGCAGGTCACAGGAGGACCTTAGGGATCAATACCAAACAAATGTCATTACAGGAGAAAAAGCCTGCATTTTAAAGTTTGATAAGACACTATGATGCTGTGTTTGGAATAAAATATTAATACAGGTTTATAATGCCTTTATGTTCTTTAATACTGAAATTCTGCATAATGATAACTTTCTAAACCTCACATAATAGCATTTCTTTTCATTTTTCTTTTTAGTAAAACAAATTTGTGGATAAAATGGTTTCCTTAGCCAGACAGTATTTAATTCTAAAAATTCCTACACTACCTTTTTTTCCCTATACTATTTTATAGGATTTATAATACAGAACACAAAATATAAAAACTCTTATCACCACAAGGCGAGAGAGAGGAAAAAGTCAGAAATATATACAAAGCATTGAAAGGCTGGATGTGGAGGATGCTGGAGGGCGGGGGAATTCATGAGGTTCTAGGCAAGCCCTGTGATGACGTCACCTCACATACATAATGTTACAGCAGTCAGCACAGGCCTCCTGCTTTCCTATTGGTGAACACCCAGTCAGCCGACATCAGAAGATAATCATCATTGGCCAGACAATTACAACTGGAGCAACAGCATCAGCTGCTGTGAGCCCAGACCTGGCAGGCTGCTGAAAGGGAAGGCAGAGCCCAGCTGCTCTCCTCACTCAATGAATTTTATGTCACCTTACCAATCACTAGGTGATTTTCCTCCTAGCTAGAAGCCTTTAAAAATTAAGTCAGCTTTACTGATGAGAATGGAGGCAAAGGCCTGACATCTCACAAAAGAACAAAATGCCTCTCTTTTCAATTCTGTAAAATCACAAGGAGTTTTCAACCTAAAATTGGAACTCAAAAATGCTACTGAGCTAAAAGCAGGAATTTTCCTCAGCTTCATGGAATAAACTCTCATTTACCAGATAATATTACCCCAGATATTTTTAACTTGAGTAGTTTCCAGATGAGGCTCAGGATGACTATCCAAGGGAATATATTCCCTTGCACTTCAATTGCTTTTCTAATTTGTTATAGGCAAAACTATTTGCTAAAAAGGTTTTAAAAAAAGTCTATACTATTTATCCTGTGTCTATAATGAATATAGGGTTAATTATTAATTAAAGGAGCAATAAACTTGATAAACTTGCCTCAGCTGGACCTTTATGTGTTTATATAACACCACTCCAAAATAGGTACCCCATTACATTAATATCTAATAAGGTAATGAATATGGATTATAGGACACGTTTAATAAAGTACCTTTACTTTAAGGTCCTCTTAAGTGATACTGGGTAGTACAGACAGCATACTGACAAAACACCCCTCCTGGCAGTCCTCGCAGTTCTTCAAAAGACAGCACAGCTCATTTTGATAGATAAATTATAATTCTCTAAATTAACAAGTTTCATTTGAGGCTATGACTTGAAGATACATTTTTAGGACAAGTGCAAACGATTTCTCAAGACACAGTAGCTTCACAATATTATGTTTTGCTCCAGAAGCTCTTTCAAACCATTTTAAGTTAAGGAGCCTGGAAAGGTTAAGACTTTGTGGTTTCCTAATCTTCCCCTGTTCCCAAGAGGATTTAAACCTTGGTCATAGTGCTCCCTTATCCTGTTAACAAGGGAAACAGAAAGAAATATCTTCATTTTCTTATACTCTTGGTTCAAGACTGTTTGGAGAATGCAGGAAGGTTTATAAAATTGGGCACACACAAATCTGGAGTAAAAAAGAAAGCAAGACAATTAAGGTCAGGAAGACTAGCAAGCATTTTTCGTTTTTGTTTTGTATTGCAATAAGCAAGCCAAAAAGAACATAAAATCAACAGAGAGAAAAAGGCAGGGAGAGGAAAATCCCAGTATGAGATAATGACATAGAATTAGGCAGGGGGAGGACAATTATGCTAAGCTTCAGATGTTAACAGGTAGTGCTGGCAATAAAGTGGACACAAATCATTTTATAACTTACTGAACAAGCATTTTCTCCAGCATCTGTCACTTACAAAGCATTCTTTGAGGTGCTCGGGATAATCTAGAGAGGAATGAGACAAGACCTACATCCTAAAGAGCTGATAGTCCCGTAAGAGGCACAGACATACTTGCAAATATTCATGTCTATAAATAAAAGCCAGGAAAGAGATTGCCAGAGGAAAGGACAGATAAGGAGCTAGGAGAAAACAGCAGTCAGAGCCCAACAAGCAAGCTAAGTTGGCGCATTTTTGTCCATTTCAGTGTGAGGAGGGCCAGGCCCTGTGTGGCTCAGTGTGTTCTCCTTGAGTGAATGGAGAAAAGAGGCGGGAAATGGTACCCGAAGG
This sequence comes from Saccopteryx leptura, assembly GCF_036850995.1. NCBI lineage: Eukaryota > Metazoa > Chordata > Mammalia > Chiroptera > Emballonuridae > Saccopteryx > Saccopteryx leptura. Next base: position 93,512,057 of record NC_089507.1, read on the forward strand.
AGGTACAGAAAGTTGACCTCAGAGAAAAGGCAAAAGAAAATAAGAGGCAATCTTGGCGGCGGCGGCGCAAAGGCGGGCTGAACAACAGAGAGCGGGCGCAGCGGACGCGAGGGGAAGCCCGCTCCACAAAGGCAGGTTCGACATAGGTGCAGCCGTCAGACACACGCCGACCTTAGAAACAGCAGTACGCCTGGCTGAGGGGGAGGCAGACGGGCTCAAGTTGTGTGGCGAGAGATACAACAAACGACTGCAGAGAAGCCCCGCGCCCCCGGCGGCCGGGCGGGCCAACGCCCCCAACCTGCCTCCGGCACCACCCCCTCCTCGGGAAGAGGAAGTGCATCCGAATGGAGGAGGTCCCCGGGCGAGGTGCTCGGCTTCCCAAGCGCGAGGCCTTCCAAGACGCAGACGGGACCAAGCCCCGCGGTGTGCAGCCTCCTTCCACCACCACCCGCTCCCGGCGCTCTCGGCCTCGCGGCCCGCGCCCCCGGAGCCGCCTCACTTCCCGGCCTTCCCAGCGGATCGCGCGCCCCTCCCAGCTTCCGGCTCTGCCCCCTGCGGGCCTCCGGCCCCGGCGCCACAAATCGCCAGCCGGCCGGCGGGGCGGGAGGAAGCGAAAGCGGCGGCCGAATCGCCCGAGGACTGTCTCTACTCCCAGGGGCCGGAGGAAAGAAAGTTGAACCGACTCCCGACTCCCGCCCGCGGCAGCCCTCCCGGGGCACCAACCTGCCCTGGACCTCCCCCGGCCGCCCCGGCGCCTACGTCTCCGATTTCCCACAGCCGAGATGGGGGGGGAGGGAAGACAGGTCTTAAGGGCGAGGGTGGGGGCACGCAGCGGGCGGGGTCCCTCCGCTCCGCGAGCACCCTCCGCGCGGACCCCCGTCCCCTCACGGCGTCGGGAGGCAGCCGGCACTGCCCAGCTCCGAGTGCGCGTGGCGAGCACTTTACTGATGGCCACAGACCGGGTTAAGGAGAGGGAGGGAATGTCTGCCACAGTTCTGTCTACGAGGAAGAGCGAGCTGAGCACGCCCTACTCTGTTCAGTATTGCAAGGTGACACAAGATTGCCTCCCACACAAGGATTTTCAAAAGGACTGGTGGAGGGAACACAGTAAACAAGAAAGATGCTTCCCCGATTTTAAGTTTGTCTGGGGAAGAGCCCCCAAGGACTGCGGACCCAGGGGATTTTAATCTGTCTCAACTCCACTCAGCACCCTGCCACTGAATAAGCTCTGAGTGTATCCAAAGGCGTTTCCGTAAAAGAGAAACTTAATGGCGTGGCTCCATGCTCTCGGGTTCATTCATTTTTATTTCTGTTTTCATTGTCCCCTCCCCCCCTCCCCCGCCTCTTTATGAAACCAGAAAGGATCCGCGTGGGGAAAGGGGTCCAGGAAAGGAGGAATCCGGCTGGGGAGCGCAGAAAAGAGCAGAGAAGTGGGAGAGCTGCAAGGAGAAAGGAAGGACACGAGGGGTGGGGAGAGGACCAGATTGCTGAGGACGGCGGGTGGGAGAGAGTTAAACGGAGCTGAAGACCCGGCTCTTCTCCACCTCCCTGCACACTCCGCTTGCGGGAGGCCAAGCAAGAGAACCCCACTCTAGATGAAAGCCAGGAGGAAGCACAGGTAGGGAACCTGGGCTGTGGCATCACTCCTGCCTTCCCTGCCGCGCAAATATCTACTCTCTGTGTACATACATATGTTCAATGTTATATAATATGTGTTAAAGATGCCTGTGTAGCCGCGGTTTACACAGGGGCACCCAGACCAGCGCGCTTCGTGCAGACCCTGTGTCTCAGCGGCCGGCTCTCTGCGGCCCGCGATTCCCCGCTCCATTCTCGCCTAGGCGGGGAACACAAACATTAAAACACGCCGGGAAGACGCGCAGGGCTCCCGGACACAGGATCACGAGAAAGCATCACCTACCAGTTTTCCTGCATCCATTGGATGGCTTCGTTCTCGTTGAACTGCTTTTCGAATTCATATTCTTGTAAAGTCAACACTGACATGTTCATTGGGGCTGATCTTCGGAGTCGCTATGTGTTCTCTACACAAAATAAAATAATCTGTAAAGTACTAGGTTTCGAGTGCTGTGCTTTCCCCACCCGCCCCCCAGGTCTTCCCCTCGCCGCCTGATCGCGGCGGTCGGTCTCTCCCAGCCTCTCAGCTACATCCAGGGTTGAGCATTGCCTGCGCTCGGCTCCCAGCTCCGCGCTCTGGGGCTCTCCTCCTCCAGGCGTCCGCATCCACCGTAGGAGGAAATGAATGCCTTGCGGTCTTAGTGCCCGCACGTTTGTCCATCACCCTTTTTACTTGTCTACAGGGAAATCTCCTCCCCCTCGTGCGATTGGAAAAATTAACCCTTTCCGAGAGAGAGCGAGAGCGCGCGAGACCTCTCCTGCCTTGGGGACGTTTTGCCTACGCGAAAGTAACTAAAAGAGTGAAAGAAGGACGAGGAGAGGGAGGAAGTGGCCTCGAGGTCACCCACTGCCCCCAATACCAACCTCGTGGGCCGCCTAGCTTTGCCTTTGAATATAGTTTCGGCGTGCGGGGCGCAGCCCGGAGGCGCGCGTTCCCGCGAGCTTGGCAAGTAGACGACAGGAAATAGTAAAACCTGCCAGCTGTTTTGTAAGAACTCCAGACAAATTTGAGACGAGATTACACATGAAGGAAACGCACTTCCCACCTCCTTGTCCCCACCGTACCCTCTAGGCCCCCACCCCAGAGCTCTGGCTTTGACTCACAACTTGGGCCCGACGACCCCGCAGAGTTCCTAAATCACGTGCAGGCTGGGGATGCTGAGGATGAGGATGGTGGAAAGTCGAGAGCAAGCAGTAGCCAGAAGAGGGAGATAGGTTAGAAGGAGGGTATTGGGCATAGGAAGGGGTAGAGTTAATGAACTGATGGAGAAAAAGGTGGAAGGAAGTTATTAGATAGGAAAACTTGACTAACTGGTCCAATGCAAATTTCGTTTTATTTATTGTACAGGTGGGTGGGACGGAATTGTTTGAGTAGATTGCTAAATGTAATGTTGACCCATACTGAACCCCCAGTCTCACAGCAGTGTTTTAGCCCCAGCTTGTATATACACCCCTTTTTCTTTTCTCAGAGGAAAATAAATTTTCTACTTGATCCATCCCCTCCATTCATTCCCACAAGTTAGGAAAAATGAAATATGAGACCCTGAGGCATCTAATAATATAATCTATGGATGTAATTGTAAGCTTAAAATACAATAAGGAATTTATATTTTAAACATTAGGTGGACATTAGGACCAGGAAGAAAATTCCCTTTCACTTGTGGGTGGCTTCCCATCTCTCTGGTAATCCAAAAGCAGGCTATTTCATTCAAAGTCAGGTTCCTGCAAATCACTGAAAAGTGGGGGCTAGGAATAACATCCTTGGTCAAGGTGGAAGGTATAAGAAATTGAGGAGTTTTTACTACAAGATTATGTAAGTCAAAGGGCTAGCCGATTGATTGATGCTTAGCAAATTAATTTATAAGTTGACACTCTCAGAGATGTTATATATGAATTTTTAAGTGTCATTCTAGAGACTTCGGCAGTACAAGTCTCAGTGAAGGTAGAATTCAGGCCAAAAGACTTGGCCCCATTGGGCTGCAAGGTGGGTGTGGCCTGATGAGATAAGCACAGTATCTGGACCTATGAGCAATCAATAAATATTTGTAAAAGTTAATGAAAGACTGAAGAAAAAATACAAGTTTACTGTATGTTGCAAGGGTATGTCCTATTTTTGCCTTTAAAGGATTTGATTTTTAAATTTTGTATTCTTATCATCACATCAATTTCAAACTAGTCTGAGAAATTCCCATTTACTCTCCGTGTTTCTTATTCGGATAATGTCTGTGATTGCCTATTTGGTTTGGGTTTTTTTTTTTATGTTTATTTATTGATTTTAGTGAGAGAGGAAGGAATAGAGAGACAGGAACATCAAGCTGCTCCTGTAGGAGCCCTGACCAGGGATCTGACTGGAAACCTCTGTGCTTTGGAATGATGCTCCAATCAACTGAGCCTCTGGCCAAGGCTGCCTATTCGTTTTCCAAAGACGGATTTGGGGTTATGTTAAAAGCAAATATCTGATTTGTTCTTAATAGATAGTATCTAAAGAGAAATTATTTCAAGGGGAGATATGTCACTATTTAAGTTTTAAAGTGGACAGTTACAAAAAATTGTAAATGCTTGATAGTACTAAGTGCTATTGAGAGTATTCAGAACTGACACTGTCAGTGGCAATGAAAACGACCATCTGGAAAGCAATTTGGCAGCTTATATGGTCATTTTTAATTTACTTATCTTTTGACTATTCATTCACCAGATATTTCTGGAACCTGTGAACTTCTAAGCTCTCGGGATTCAGTGGGGGAAGAAGAGAGACAGATTCTGTTCTTTTGGAGTTCACATTCCAGAGGTCAAGACAAAGTGATTTAATAGAAAGTGAAGTGCTAGGATTAAAATTAAACTGCATAATGTGAAGGGGTGGGAGTGATCATTTCAACCCTGAAGGACTCACTGAGAAGGTAACTTTGAGTTAAAACTACAATGACCAAGAGCCAGCCATCTGTTGCAGTGTTACAAGAAGCAAGAGCAAGTCCGAAAGTCCTGGCGTAAGGACCGAGATTTCAGAATTGAGAGCAAAAGGCATGTGCCTCTCCATCATAACTGACAGGTTGGAGAGGCAGGCAGGAGCCAGGTCTTTACAACTTAGTAAATCAAAACAAAATGTTTAGATTTGATGCTAAACTGCAATGGGGTGAAGGAATGTTAAAGGATTTTTAGCTGGGGAATAGCATGATAATTCCTAGTAATTCTACTCCTGGGAATTTATTGATACACTCACAAAAACATTCTGGAGATAAAATAGTGTTCAGCATGATTTGTAATAAAAAAAAAATCTTTATAATGGAATATTAGGAAGCCTTTTAAAAAGAGAGAATTCTATAAGTTGTAATATCACAAAAACTTCCAGCTATATTTTTAAGAAAAATTAAAAAGCAGAGCACAGGACATTGTGTATAATGTTACATTAAGACAAACATCTACAATTGTACACATTTTTTTTTCTGGAAAGACAGACAAGAATTTGTTAGTAATGTACAGAGTTAGGGAAAGGCCTGGGAGCAAATTATGAAAAAGTTATATATTATTTTACTGTTTATTTTTTCCAATATTTGAATTTTTTTCTATGATGTATTTATATATCATTACAAAACAAGTCAACAGGAGTTGGCTAACTAGTGAGATAATAGGTTACTTTTCTATTTTTAAAGATTTATGCTGAACAACTTAATATGTAACATAATATTAAAAATAACAGTTTTAAATGGTGATTTTTCTAGACATATGTTAAATTATGAAACACACACTGAGTCATGGCTATTTGCTTAGATATTTTTCTGCTCAGGGACTATAGAAGGTTAGGAAGGATAGAGAGGAATGTTGGGAGGGTGCCCAGCAACACCACTAGAAATTTTCATGAAAAGATTTATTGTGTGTATTTCTAACCCATAACCAGATAGGTAGTTAGTATTGAATATAAATAACCAGGGCTCAGAAAGCAACAGTTAATTGATATTTAGTACCAAATTTTAAAAAATTAGGCTAGAGAGTAAGGAATATTTGGAAAACAAAAATTTACTGCAAAGATGACTTGACTACTAAAAGATCTGAACTTTAGTCCCAACTCTTTCCCAGTTCTAACGATTTGATCTTGGGGACAGTAAATGAATCCTTTAATTTCCTTTTCTACACGTAAAATAACAATACTAGGCTAGATGATCTGGATACTAGTTCAAAATTTCTCTGGTACAGAAATATGTTAGAGTACAATGTGTTTCTTGGCCCTTCTAACACTAACGTGCTTTTTTAGACGTTGATTCCATAGGCTGAGTCTAGCCAAACTGGCCCATTTGATATCCTCTGAACATCTTAAGTTTTATCTCCTTTTTTTTCCATAATTCCCTATGCTTGAAATACTCTTCCCTTTCCAATCCCCCATCCTTACCTGTCAAATTCAGTTTACTATTATAGTTTCATATATTTTTTATTGTTTTTAGGGAAAAAGAGAGAGAGAGAGAACCATCAATTTGTTGTTCTACTTATTTATGCATTCACTAGTTGATTCTTTTAAAAAACCTTTTATTGACTTTATTGGGGTGACATTGGTTAATAAAATTCTATAGGTTTCAGGTGTACAGTTCTATAATACAACATCTGTATATTGTATTGTGTGTTTACCACCCTGTAGTGGAATAACCCATTGCATGGCCTTGGATGGGAACACAGCCAACAAGAAAAGAATGTTTTGCTAAGAGAATTGTTTTGTGACTTGAATGTGGGTCACTGAAACAGGTCTATGTGACTGAAGGCAGTTGCTGGGCTTTTTCTCAGTAAAACATTCTCATAAGATTTCTGTTCCTTTCAAGGTTATCCCTTGAGATAAAGAGAGGAATGTTGTGGGAACCATAGAAACAATAGCAATTAATGCCTTTTGATATTATATTGTTATTAAGCTACCATGCAGGTGTATTCCATGTATCTTTAAGTAAAAGTTATGCTTGATGTTATGCCAATTTCTCAGTGAACAAGCTTTTTGAAATCTTGTGAATAAAAATAGGACACAGTGCAAACTTGGGGCCATTTGCCTGAGCAAGCGGTGGTCCTTTGCTAGTCCACGATGATTTCATCTGCTGATCTCTTTCTCTGCACCCCCGACTCACAACAACATTTGGTGCCCAACGTGGAGCCTTAAGAAGAGATTAGGAACAAGCACAACCCTGAAAGGGTAAATTGGACACTCTGTGTACGCGAAACTTTCGGGAAAACTAGCAAAGTCATGGGAAATTCCCATTCATTATTGGACAATTATGTACAAGTTTTAAAATCCCTTTTAAAAGGGTCTGGGATTCAGATAAAAGACAAGATTTTGTTTTGTCTTTTAAATGCTATTCAGAAACATTGTTATTGGTATACTCCTGAACAATGTAATCAAGTGAATTTGAATGTTTGGCAACAAGTAGGAAAATCTTTATGCCATGCTCATCAGCATGAAGATCCGCTGATGCTGAAATGTGGGCTGCTTATAATCTTATTGCTATAGCCCTTAGCCCTTTGCCATCAGATGGAGATTCTGTTAAAGACTTGAGTGAGGTTATTTATAATGAGCCTGAATAATTTGATTCAGCACAGAATGAACAGAATAATGATTTGGGCAATACTGTCTCTGCTTCTGAAGTTACTGATAATGTTAATGAAATTCAGCCATCCACAGGCTTTCATCCCTCTTTCTTAAAAAATGAGGGAGGAGGGAGCCCCTATGGATAATGTTGCCTGCCTAAAACATTTATTAAATAAACTACAACTTACACTGGAACAACAGGAAAATGGAACTCAGTATACTGCTTATCCTGTTCAAAAGCAAGATATATGTGAGCCTACAGCTCCTCCAATTCAAGGTAAAAAATTAACTGGTACTGGCAGGGGAAGGATTTTTCAGTTCCCTGAAATCTCTGAAATGCAACAGGTGCTTATGCATCATGATGATTTAGAATCTAATTCTAGTAATTTTTCTCCATCTATTTTTCCAATTATTCGACAGCCTTTTTCTCTTAATGCTCCAGATCCTGGGGGAGGGCATAATATCCAATTTGACCAAACTGAATTTACTTTCTTAAAGCTAGTCAAACAATCTGTTGCTACATATGGACCTCAGTCCTCATATGTTCAAGATCTTATCTCTTCCTATTGTAATGATCATTTAGTGATTCCTTTGGATTGGGATATACTTGCTAGTACAGTTTTGGAACCAGGACAATATTTACAACTTAAATCTTGATGGAGAGATTTGAGTTGTAAATATCTATATCTTCTAATATCTTCTAATATGTCACATGAATGCCAGAAATAATACCCTGGGAGCTACTTTTGAAATGCCCATCAGTGTTGGTGCTTATACAGCTGTGGGACAACAAACTGGTTATACTGATGCTGTAATAGCTCAGATTAGATTGCTTGTCTTAAAGCTTGGATGCAAATCACTGGAGTTAGACACAAGGAAGAAAAGCTTGCAGCTTTACATCAGTTGGTACAAATTCAATTAGAATTAGGACATATAGAAGAATCATGAAGTTCTTAGAATTCTCTAGTCTTTGTTATAATAAAATAAATAAATACTGATTTTCTTTGGTGTTTTATCTACGGTCCTCTGAACTATCATTTTGTTTCATTCTTATTCTTTGCCTGGAAACTGAGGCAGGGGACATGTGTTGGATCTGACTATAGAAAATATCCCAGCAGCTGCCAAGAGAATTTTCTTGGGAAAATTTTGTTTAGTCTCATCCATCGTCAGTCCCTCTGTCAGAAAATATTCTGATTAAAATCAGGCAGGCATCTTTCTAGTCTGTGCTCTGAAATCCTGGATTTCTCTTTTGTTTGTCTGGTCTGGTTTGTCTGATTCTAATTTCTGTTTAGTTTTTGTTTAATGTTGTCTAAAATGTGATTTTTTAAGGCCTGAATTAAGTGTTTACATACAAAGATTTAAAATGCCGGCATTTATATTGAAAAAATAGTTTCATCCATATAGTTCTTGCTTTAAAATTAGAAATTATAAGGAGCGCTCATTTAAATTTAAATTGAATAGAATATGGATCCTTAAGACTTGCTAATTTGGTTAATACATTGTAAGGTATATTCAAAGTTTGAAATCAAATAAGAATTCAAGTATTAGGATTAATTAAAGTTATACGTTATACTTGTGCTTCTGTGTTGAAAACTGTCTTGTTTGTGTGTAAAATATGCTTAAATTTGTAAAACTAAGGAATTAAATAAAATTAAGTCATTTTAAGAATTTATCTCAAGCTTCTTCAGACAGTTGGCTGCTTGTAAGGCAACATCCTGAAAAAGGAGGCACTGAGGAAAGCAGGAATTTAGTTCCTCTAATACCCTTTAATAGACTTAACAATACAAAAGACTTTTAGATATAGAAGCTAATATATCTGTTATTACTAAGCAACATTAGTTTTCTTTTTAGCCCACTTAGGCAGTAGTCACTAAGCTGCATAGCTTAGGGAAAGTCCCTAACAAAGCTCCAAGATTTCTTTTATAATAGGAAAATAACAAGGGTCATTTGGCCTCTAATAAAGAAAAACATTTATCTTATAAATAATTAAAAGAGCAACTTTTAAAACTACAGTCTAAACTTTCTGACAAGGAGTTTTTTATACTCACTATGACCAAATTTCTGTCAAAACTCTTGAAGAGTTAAAAATGGCTTGCACCCAGTATAAAACTAAATGTCTTTATATGCAGGAACTGCTATCCTCCTTCATGGACTCTGAATGTTTTATTTCAAAAAATTTAGAAATGTTAACTCGGACTGTTCTTTCAAAAGCAAAAGAGTTACAATTTATGACTTAGTAGGAAAATCAATTAAAGCTAATCAAAATGCTAATACTAACCCTCTTATTAATATTACACAAAATGAACTTTTTAGATGGACAGTTTGCTAATTCACAACAGCAATGTAAGCAAAATGTAGGGGTGAGGATTTGCTTTTATCTCCACAAATACGGGACTAGTAAATACCTTCCAGAAGATTGAAGCCTTGGCAAAAGTCGGAAATAGAAAAAAGGGAGATTTGACAATTAAATAAACTTACCTAGGAGGCAAAAAATGTTTTAATTAAGACTAAGACTTCAAAAAACATCTTTGACTCTGTTTCTAGCAATGCTAGCTGTTGTGTCTATAACAATAAGCAAAACTAACTATTCTTACTAAGTTTATATTACTTAAATAAACAATGTTGAATAGCCTGACACTGTATCAACATTATGTCAATCAACCTTTAAAAAAAATTTGTTAGAAATAGCCTCAATCTTTAATACTCCATTATATAAATGACATATTAATAGCTTGTATAAATAATGCTGAACTTTCAGTCATCCTTAAAAATGCTTCTGAAATTTAAATCAGTGTAGTTTGATTGTTGCTGAAGACAAAATTCAAACACTCTATCCTATTAACATTGTTACTGATTCATAATATGTAGAACATAGAGTTAAACTTATAGAAACTGTTTACATTTCAAATAATGGTTCTGAATTACACAAATTGTTTCAAGAGTTACAACTTTTATTGTAGGAATGAAATTTGCCTATCTATATAACTCACATTTATTCTCATACAGCTTTACCAGGACCTATGTCTACTACAGATAATGAAGCTAATCAATTACTCATTAGATCAATAAAAATAGCTACTAGGTTTTATACAAAGACTCATACAAATAAAAAAGATTTTATGCAAAAATTTAAAATAACCTGGCAAGGAGCTTGGAATATTGTTAGAAACTGTCCTCAGTATAGTATTATGAATACTCCTTTATTACCAAGAAGAATGAATCCTAGAGGACAACACAGTAATAACCTGTAACAAATAAATATTACTCATATTTCTTCTTTAAAAAAAACTATCTTATGTACGGTTTTACTAATATTTATTCTTCCTTTTGATAGGCCACACCTTTGCCTAGAGAAAAGGCTAATTATGTCATTCAACATCTTATTGAAGCTTTTAATGTTATAGGCATTCCTAAAGCAATTTAAACTGCAAATAGTCCTGCCTTTACATCTGCTAAATTTCAACAATTCTTAGCATTTTAGAATATTAAACATACTACTAGAATTCCATATAATCCACAAGGACAAGCGATTATTGAATGCAGTAATTGCACTTTGAAAAATATGTCACTTAAACATAAGGGGGGAGAAGAAAGGAGATTATCCCCTAGAATTATGTTACACAAAGCTTTATTTACTTTAAATTTCTTAAATACAGGAGAAGATAATTTGCTGCAGATAGACATTGGACAAAAAATAACAGTTCTAAGATTAATCAACCTATACATTATAAAAGTGAGTTGGATCAATAGGTACTTAGTGTAGTACAACATTGGGCAAGAGGGTTTGCTTGTGTCATTGCAGAATCCGGTAAAGTCTTTTGGAGTCCTGCTCACAGAATTAAACTAACAACATGAATAAGAACAATAGATTCTTTCCATATCTGCCCATTGCTGAGATGGAAGAAATGAATTTCAAAACAAGAATTTTAAAGGTGCTGCTGCCTGGTATTAAAAAGGCTAAAATACCAAGTTGGGGTCAACTTAAAAAACTGACCTTTAATAGTAAAAAAATGTTACAAACTACTAAAAAAGAAGAAAATGCTACTAACCTGTTTTTAGCAATGATTGCTTTGGTAACAATTCCAGTAAGTAGAGCTGAAAATTTTAGTTATTAGGCATATGTCCCTAATCCTCCATTAAGTAGAGCTATTCATTAGGAAAATAGTGCCTTTCCTATTTTTGTTAATGACTCTAATTGGCTTCTAGGACCTTTTAATGATAGAGGTCCCTTAGCACCTTCGGAAGAAGGCGTAAAATTAGAAAATCATACAACAGGAGTTGAGGTATTTCCTATATGTATAGGACATGAGCCACATTGTTTAAACATAGAAGCTCAAGCTTGGCTCTCTATTATCAAAAATAACAGTAAAGGAGATGAAAAAAAAAGTTTGTTACAAGGATATAAACTTAAAAGTAATACATCTGTACATAAAACGTCATAGGTTAAAGCCTTCATAGCTCCGCCCGAGTTAAAGGGCAGGGTGCTGATTTAAGGTGGCATAAGAACAATGGTTTAATTACAGCTGGTGATCAAAGTAGTCCTACAATCATATAGCATAGAGGAGGGAAGTCACCTCAAGCTCCTCATATAAAATTTGGTCCTATACAATATCATTTGTGGAAAGTAGCCACGGCACTTAAACATATGTCAGTGTGGAAAGGAAAAATCTGGAGAAATTATCCTTCTAATCATATTATGTTAATCTTTAAGAAAAATGAAACACATTTTATATCTGCTTGTGTTAGATTGCTTTATATGTTTATTATAGGTCAAACCAAATAGCTGAAAATTATTCAATAACTTGCAATAAGTGTGCTTTTTATATGTGTATTAACTCTTCTATTCTTTTAATAAAAATAGTCAAAGTCTTTACATTTTAAGAGCCTGAACAGGAGTCTAGATCCCAGTAGAGATGCATCTAATGTGGCAGGGTTCCCCTTCCATGATGCTGTTACAACATCTTATTAAGTTCTTGAAGGAACCAAGAGACTGGTTGGACTGATCATCGCCATCATTATAGGACTAATAGCTGTAACCACTGCGGCTGCTGTATCTGGAGTTGCATTACATCAAAATATAGACTGTGGGCTTTGTACAAAAATGGCATGAAAATTCTGAACAACTGTGGACTTCTCAATAACATATAAATAGTAACATTAATACTAAAGTTAATGATTTTAGAACAGACTATGATTATGTTAAGAGATCAAATTGTTAGCCTGCAAAGACAAATTAAGCTAAGATGTGATTAGAATGTAACTACTTTTTGTATTACCCCTGTTTCTTAAAATTGTACTTATTTCCATTAGGAAAATGTTAAAAAGCATTTGTTAAATCATGATAATGTAACTAAAGAAATCATTAAATTACAAAGACATATTCATGAAGCTTTTCAAAGAAAATTAGAAATTCTTATATGTCAACCTATATTGAAGGGATTAATGAATAATTTATTGCAATTAAATTCTATTACATATATTAAAAGATTTTGGGAATCAACTGTAGTCCTTTTTATAATAGAATTAATTCTATGTTTTCTTTTATATGTAGTATATCAATGAATCAAAGCAAGAGAAATAAAGGATGAACAACAGAAGGCTGTTTTCTGTGGTGCTTCATAACATTTAGCATAAACAAAAAGGGGGAAATGTAGTGGAATAACCCATTGCATGGCCTTGGATGGGAACACAGCCAACAAGAAAAGAATGTTTTGCTAAGAGAATTGTTTTGTGACTTGAAGGCAGGTCACTGAAACAGGTCTATGTGACTGAAGGCAGTTGCTGGGCTTTTTCTCAGTAAAACATTCTCATAAGATTTCTGTTCCTTTCAAGGTTATTCCTTAAGATAAAGAGAGGAATGTTGTGGGAACCATAGAAACAATAGCAATTAATGCCTTTTGATATTATATTGTTATTAAGCTACCATGCAGGTGTATTCCATGTATCTTTAAGTAAAAGTTATGCTTGATGTTATGCCAATTTCTCAGTGAACAAGCTTTTTGAAATCTTGTGACTAAAAATAGGACACAGCGCGAACTTGGGGCCATTTGCCTGAGTGAGCGATGGTCCTTTGCTAGTCCACGATTATTTCATCTGCTGATCTCTCTCTGTTCCCCCGACTCACAACAACACTACTCCTAGTCAGGTCTTCTTCCATCACCATTTATCACCCCTTTACTCTCATTGATTGATTCTTGTTAGTGCCCTGACCTAATGATATCACATGGCAACCTTGGCTTATAGAGACAATACTTTAAACAACAGTGCTAACTGCCCAGGGCAAGTCTACTCTTTGGATATTCACCAACTGCTCCCTGCAAGAGGCCTTTCCTATTCACTGAGATAATCTCTGTTTTTCTTGCCTCAGAAACTCATGAAACTCTTGTTATCATAGCTCTTAAGACTTTTAGACTTTCTCTTCCATGTTAAAAATAGTAAAATTTCTAAAAGATGGGGACAATTATTTATTGTTTGTTTTTCTAAAGATTCTGTAACAAATTGCTATAAACCACAACATTACCCCAGAGTTGCATAACTCTGTTTCAACAGATCTAGAGATTTCTAAACTGGAAAACAAACCTCAAGTAGGTGACCCCATTTTCTTTGTATTCTGATCCACTTGATATTTCATGCCTTTTGGGAAATCCAGGGATTCAACTCATCATTTCTTCTTCTAGCTTCTTTGAAGCTACCAAGCTGGCATCAGTACAGGGCAAAGGAGATAAGTAGGAAGGAGATGCCCATTCTATGAATAGTTACAGTATCATTCTGGCTTCACCTACAGAGAGTGGCAATACAGGGGCCACATCTAATTTTGATTTCCCCCAATGCACTTTGCTATCTACATAATTGGAGATATTTTCAAAAAGTTGGACACTATACTATTTTGTAAAAGAGAAAGGCTTATTTTGTGATCTTAAAATTGCAAATCAAAAACTCATCTACAAACTAATAAATGCCAAAGAATACACAAATCAATATTCATTTCCTGACCATTTTCACTTCAGACTTCTCAGAAAGTTATAAGTTCTTGGATAATTTTTTTTTCTCAAAAACACAATTTATTTACAAACCAAAGAGGCCAAGAAACCTTTAGAATAACCCCATTTCCTTCTTAAGCAAAAACAGATAGAACAGAGATGGGTCTTCACTTCCTCACAGGTTGTTGGTTGGAAAAAACAGTGAAATTGGGGCCTGGAACCTCCTTAGATACCCTCATGACATAAGTCCTCCCCCAGGCACTGGGAGAAACAGGCTGAAGCAGCCACCCATCGTTGTGGCTCCTGCCCTCCACTGCTCCCCATTCGGTGCTCTGAGGCAGCCAGAGTGCTGTCCCTATCATAGTGCCCAGCCAGAGTCCTGGAGTAACTATTCCCATCACAAATAGACCTGTCCTAAAGATCTCTTTGTACTGACAAACATTCCCTACTGTTTTTTTTTGTTGTTGTTGTTGTTTTGTATTTTTCCGAAGCTGGAAACGGGAAGAGACAGTCAGACAGACTCTCGCATGCGCTCGACCGGGATCCACCTGGCACGCCCACCAGGGAGCGACATTCTGCCCACCAGGGGGCGATGCTCTGCCCCTTCTGGGTGTCGCTCTGTTGCGACCAGAGCCACTCTAGCGCCTGGGGCAGAGGCCAAGGAGCCATCCCCAGCACCCGGGCCATCTTTGCTCCAATGGAGCCTCGGCTGCGGGAGGGGAGAGAGAGACAGAGAGGAAGGAGAGGGGGAGGGGTGGAGAAGCAGATGGGCGCTTCTCCTGTGTGCCCTGGCCGGGAATCGAACCCGGGACGCCTTGCACGCCAGGCCGACACTCTACCACTGAGCCAACCGGCCAGGGCCATTCCCTACTGTTTTTTAAAGGAAATTGAGATAAATATAAAAGACAAAATATTTTATGTAAATTACAGAAGTGAGAATAATTATGTAAAAATTGACTTACACTTCAAAACAGATACCTACAAAGTTTAATTAAATGAGCAGTGAGCACAGCAGTTTTCAGAGGAAAAAATTTGATTTAAGAAAATGTAATTTTCCCTGGCCAGATAACTCGATTGGTCGTTAGAGCATCATTCCAACACACAAAGGTTGCCAGTTAGGTACCCAGTTGGGGC
The DNA here is from genome assembly GCF_036850995.1 of Saccopteryx leptura. Lineage (NCBI taxonomy): Eukaryota > Metazoa > Chordata > Mammalia > Chiroptera > Emballonuridae > Saccopteryx > Saccopteryx leptura. Next base: position 93,527,357 of record NC_089507.1, read on the forward strand.
ACTTACAGGAACAAATCAATGTTTTTGTATTTCCCTCTCTCTCTTCCTCTCTCCCTTCCTCTGTCTATAAAATCAATCAATCAATCCATATATATATATTGTGTTTTTTTTTTTAAAGGAAATATAATAAGGGTACGTGATAGGGGCTCAAGATTCCAGTTTTACCCTTGGATTTTCACAATTCTGTGAGCATGTGCCTTCCACGCTAAAGAAAGTTTCTGCCTGAATTCCTCTAAATTTGTGAGTCAAGACTTTCACTTTGGTGGTGAGTAGCAGAGGGCAGTTAAGGTCTTGGCCCTAGGGACTAAGGCCTCTCTGGGAAGGGAGCTCACAAGATGATGGGCTTCCTCTACCTCTCTGCTTTATTTCAGATGTATTCCAGTATACTTCCCCTATGTACATACATTCAGTACACAGAAACTTATTCGGTAGCACAAAAATTTATTTGAGATGTAAGTGAAAACAGAAAGGACACTATTTGATAACAATAACAGATTTCTCATTTTCCCTATTAAGATCATAGCGCCCCTGGAGGACAATGGAGAACCTGCATGTGAAGGGAAACCTGGCCAATTCCCTTTACATTAGTAAAATCTTTCTCTATAGGTGTGTAGGTGTGTCAGTTTACTGGCTGTTAGGAAATTTCATTTACTCCTCATTATTTGTTTTAATATAGAAAAGGAGATGCATTGAAAATATCAAATGAATGAATAAACTCCCGTGAATTACAAAGAAATGTCCAGACTCTCTCCTGCTAACCCTCTGATATGTATCGGCCCATACTATATATATATATAGGAGGCCTCAAGAAAAGTGTGGGTCTCAGTGGTCCCCTTTCCCACCACGATCCAACCTTCACCTGTCAGAGGCGTTGTGGCAGGACAGTAGACTGTGACTTGGCCTGTGGACAGCAGGGAGCTGACTCTCATGTGAGGTTTAGGAGGGACTTGAACTATCTTCTGGATTAAGCTAAGACTTATAAAAATGAATACCAGTTAAACTCCTCGAGATGGTCTTTTCAGCCTGTTCCAGACTAGACAACCTAAGGGATGGGGCTTCAAATGTTTTTATTATAAAGAATCTCTGAAGAATATTTCTATCTGGTCTCAATACTAAGAACAACTGTTCCTTAAGTAACTGACCTATTATAACTGAATCATACCTTCACTGTTAGAACATTTGGAGGCAAATTAAGAACTTGCCCTTGTAGCCAGTATTTAGCTTAATATACTATATATTTTTATTTATTTATTTATTTTTTGACAGAGACAAAGAGAGAGTCAGAGAGAGAGAGACAGACAGGGACAGACAGACAGGAATGGAGAGAAATGAGAAGCATCAATTCTTTGTTGCAGCTCTTTAGCTGTTCATTGATTGCTTTCTCATATGTGCCTTGACTGGGGGGCTACAGCAGACTGAATGACCCCTTGCTCAAGCCAGTGACCTTGGGCTCAAGCCAGCGACCATGAGGTCATTCCTATGATCCCATGCTCAAGCCAGCGACCCCACGCTCAAGCTCGTGAGCTCATGTTCAAGCTGGATGAGCCTGTGCTCAAACCAGCAACCTCAGGTTTCGAACCTGAGTCCTCCGAGTCCCGGTCTGACACTTCACCTACTGTGCCACCGCTTGGTCAGGCTAATTTTTATTTTTTAAAGATTTTTATTCATTGACTTTACAGAGAGAGGAGAGAGAGGGGGAAGTGAGAAGTATCAATTCATAGTTGCTTCACTTTAGATGTTCATTGATTGCTTGTTGTATGTGCCTTGACTGAGCAAGCCCAGGGTTTCAAACCGGTGACTTCAAAATTCCAAGTCAACACCATATCCACTGCACCACCGCAGGCCTATATAATATACATTTTTAAACCTCATTCCCTTTCCTTCTTATAATTTTACTTTTTTTTCCTTATTTTACACATTTTTGTGTTGAATTTTAGGCATATTTTTGCTGTACTTTATATATAACAAGGTAGAGAAAGAATGGAGGGAAAGAAAGGAAGGAGAAAAGAAAGGAAGAAAAAAAGAAAAGAAGGAAAGAAGGGAGGGCCTGACCTGTGGTGGCACAGGGAATAAAGTATCGACCTGGAATGCTGAGGTCGCTGGTTTGAAACCCCAGGCTTGCCAGGTCAAGGCACATATGAAAATCAATGAGTATAAGCTGAGGCTTCTCGCTCCTCCCCCACTGCTTTTTCTCTCTTCTCTGTAAATAAAATATTAAAAAAAGAAAGAAAAAAAGAAGAAGAAGGAAGGGATAAAAGGAGGGAGGGAGGTAGGAGAGAGGTGATAAAGGAGGAAAACCCACCATTCTCATATACAGCTATAGCAAGACCCTGCAGGAGAAGTCGCTTCAGCCGCCTGTTAGAGGAGGACTGTTTTCAAAGGGGAAAGTGTGACTGCAGAGAGCACTAACCTGCTGTCAGAAGGCCTGAACTCCCTGCTAGCCTTGCCATTAACTTACTGGGCTAATCTCTTTACCATTCTTAGTAAAGCATTTTTAAATTTGTTTGTTTGTTTTTTCAGTTTCCTCCTCTGTGAAATGAGGACACTGGAAAATATAATCAGTAAGGCCTCCTCCAGTTCTAATGTTGTATAGCAGGCAAAGGAGAAAGGGGTAAGATGACCCCGGCCCTCTATCCTGCACACTACCATGCCACACTTAACTGGTGGTTCATGTGCTGCTAGTGTGGCAAGCACTCACGGACCAGATTCCTCTCAACCAATTCAACCCTGAGCTGGGAGCCTTTCTCAATTAGACCATGTAGAGAACTCTACTTACTCATGGATTTTGGTAAAAACCTTTGGAAGAGATTGGAGAGTGTTTAAAGTTGGAAAATGAAATGACCTTGAAAAAAATACCATCCACTAAATAAAAGAGTTCCCAAAGAGTGAAGTGAATAAAATATTTCCCCAAGGATGGGTTTTCCAAGATTGTGCTGATTTTTGTTTTTCAATTACAGTTTACATTCAATATTATTCTGTTTTAGTTTCAAATGTACAGTATAGTGGTTAGACTTTACAAAGTGGTCCCTCCTCCAATATTTTAAGTACTTAACTGGTACTGTACATTGTCATTATGATATTATTTACTATAATCCCTATGTTATAATTTATATCTCTGTGACTATTTTGAGACTACCAGTTTGTACTTCTTAATCCCTTCTCTTTTTTTACCCACTCCCCCTGCCCCACCCCTCTGGCAACTGTCTGTTTTCTGAATCTATGAGTCTGTTCCTATTAGTTTGTTTGTATATTTTATTCTTTAGATTTCACATGTAAGTAAAATCACTTGGTATTTACCTTTCTATGTCTGACTTCCTTTGCTTAGCATAATAACCTCTAGGTCCATCCATGCTATTACAAAAGGTAAGATTTCATTCTTTTTATGGCCAAGTAGTATTCCATTGTGTATATGTACCATGACTTTTTATCCACTCAACTGTTGATGGCACTTGGGCTGCTTCCATATTTTGGCTTTTGTAAATGCTGCAATGAAAAGGGGGTACATATATTCTTTCAAATTAGTGTTTAGAGTTTCTTTGGATATATTAACAGAAATGGAATCACTGGGTCATAAGGCAATTTCACTTTTAATTTTTTGAGAAATCTCCATATTGTTTTTCCTAGTGGTTGTTCCAGTCTGTATGTTCACCAACCAGTGCACTAGGGTTCCCTTTTCTCTACACTCTTGCCAACACTTGTTGCTTGTTGAGTAATTGATGATAGCCATTCTGACAGGTGTGAGGTGATACGTCATTGTGGTTTTTATTTGCAATTCTCTGGTAACTAGTGATGTTGAGCAACTTTTCATATGTCTACTGGCCATCTGTATGTCCTCTTTGGAGAATTGTCTACTTGGTTGTTCTATCCACTTTTTAATTGGGTTGTTTGTGTTTCTGGTATTGAGGTATCGGAGTTCTTTACAAGTTTTGTATATTAATCCCTTATCAGATGTATTATTGGCAAAAATGTCCTCCCATTCAGTAGTACGTTGTCTTTTCATTTTTGTTGATGGTTTCCTTTTTTGTGCAAAAACATTTTAGTTTGATATGGTCCCATTTGTTTATTTTTTCTTTGGTTTTCTTTGCCCCAGAAGACATGTCAGAAAAAATATTGCTGAGAGAAATGTATGACACTTTACTGCCTATGTTTTCTTCTAGGAGTTTTATGGTTTGGGGTCTCATATTTAAGTATTTAATCCATATTGAGTTCATTCTTGTGTACATTGTAAGAAGGTGGTTTGGCTTCATTTTTTGCATGCGCCTAATTTTCCCAACACCATTTATTGAATAGACTATTTTAACCCATTGTATGTTCTTGTTTCCATTGTCTTAGTTTAATTGACCATGTAGGCATAGGTGTATGTCTGGGTTCTCTATTTTGTTCCATTCATCTATGAATCTGTTTTTATGTCAGTACAATGCTATTTTAATAACTATAGCTTTGCATGTAAGGTAGTGTAATACCTCCCACTTTGTTCTTTTTCAAGATTGCTATCACTAATCAGAGCAATTTTGTGTTTCCATACAAATTTTTGGAATATTTGTTTTAGTGCTGTGAAATATGCCATTGGTATCTTGATAGGAATTGTATTGAATCTATAGACTGCTTTGGGTAATATGGACATTGTGATGTCAATTCTTCCTATCCATAAACACTTATGCTTCCATTTATTAGTATCACCTTTGATTTCTTTCTTTAATATCTGATAATTTTTTGTGTACAGATCTTTTACCTCCTTGGTTAAATTTATTCATAGAAATTTTTTATGTAAATGGGCTTTTTTCTTAGTTTCCCTTTCTGATACATCTTTATTGATGTATAAAAATGTAAATTTCTGAATATCTTATTTTGTATCCTGCTACTTGACTGAATTTATTTATCAATTCAAGTAGTTTTTTATGGGATTTTTAAGGTTACCTATATACAGTATTATGTTATCTGCAAATAATGACAGTTTTTTTTATCTTCCTTTCCAGTTTGGATACCTTATTTCTTCTTGACTGATCTATGTGGCTAGGAGTTCCAATACTATGTTAAATAAGAGTGATGAAAGTGGACATCCTTGTCTTGTTTCTAATCTTAAGGAAAATGATTGTCATTTTTGTCTATTGAGCATGATGTTGGCTGTGAGTGTGTCATATATGACCTTTATTATGTTGAGGTATGTTCTCTTTATTCCCACTTTACTGACTGTTTTTATTGTAAATGGTGCTGGATTTTATCAAATGCCTTTTCTGCATCTATTCATATGACTATGTGATTTTCATCCCTCATTTTGTGTATGTGATGTATTATGTTTTGCAGATATTATACCAACCTGTATCTTCAGAATAAATCCCACTTGATCATAGTGTATGATCATTTTAATGTATTGTTATATTATATATGGTTTGCTAATATTTTGTTGAGGATTTTAGCATCTATGTTCATTAGAGATATTAGCCTATAATTTTTTCTTGTGGTGTCTTTACCTGGTTTTGGAATTAAGATAATGCTGGCTTTGTAAAATGAGCTTAAGAGCCTTCCTTCCTCTTGAACTTTTTTTGAAATAGTTTGAGAAGTTAGTGCTTCTTTGAATGTTTGGTAAAATTCACCTGTGAAGCCATCCAGTCCAGGACTCTTGTTTTTAAGTGTGAGAGAGAGACAGAGAGACAGGAAGGGAGACAGATGAGAAGCATCAACTCATAATTGCAGCAGTTTAGTTGTTCACTGATTGCTTCTCATACATGCCTTAACCAGGGGGCTTCAGCTGAGTCAGTGACCCCTTGGGCATCAAGCCAGCAACCTTGGGGTCATGTTTATGATGCCACACTTAAGTTGATGACCCTGTACTCAAGCTGGTGAGCCTATGCTCAAGCCAGATGAGCCTGCACACAAGCCAGAAACCTTGGGGTTTTAAACCTCGGTCCTCATCATCCCAGGTTGATGCTCTATCTACTGCACCACCACCTGTTCAGGCGTTTTTTGGGAACTTTTAAATTATTGCTTCAATTTCATTAGTTGTAATTTGTCTATTCTGATTCTCTGATTTTTCCTGATTCAGTTTTGGAAGATTAGATGTTTCTAGGATGTATCCATTTTTTTTCAGATTGTCCAATTTGTTGGTATCTAGTTGTTCACAGTATTTTCTTACAATTTTTTCTGTGGAGTCTGTTGTTACTTCTCTCTTTCATTTCTAATTTTATTTATTTGGGTCCTCACTATACTTTTCCTTGATGAGTCTGTATAAAGTTTTGTCAATTTTGTTTATCTTTTCAAAGAACCAGCTCTTGGATTCATTGATATTTTGTATTTTTCTTAGACTTTATTTTATTTATTTCTGCTCTGATCTTTCTTATTTTCTTTCTTATACTTTCTTTGGGCTTAGTTTTATGTTATTTTTCTAGTGGTTTTTTTGAGGGTGCAAGGTGAGATTCTTTGCTTGAGGTCTTTTGTTGCCTGTAGTATGGTGGTAATGCTATGAATTTCCCTCTTAGGACTGCTTTTGCTCTGTCCCTTACATTTTGGGTTGTTATGTTCTTCTTTTCATCTGTTTCAAGGTATCTGTTAATTTCTTCCTTGATGTCATTGTTAACTAACTCATTCATTGTTTAGTAATATGTTAATTAACTTCCATGTGTTTGTGTTTTTTAGTTTTTTTCTTGTAATTGATTTCTAGTTTTATACAAGTAGGTTGGAGAAGATTCTTAATATGATTTTAAACTTCTTAATTTTGCTAAGGTCTTAGGTTCAAAACCCTGAGGCCACTGGCTTGAGTGTGAGCCCATCTGGCTTGAGCGCAGGCTCACCAGCTTCGGCATGGCATGGGGTCACTAGTTTGAGTGTGGGATCATAGACATGATTCCATGGTTGTTGGTTTGAACCCAAAGGTCACTGGCTCAGCTGGAGCTCCCTGGTCAAGGCTCATATGAGAAGCAATCAATGAACAACTAAAGTGATGCAACTACAAGTTGATGCTTCTCATCTCTCTCTCCCTCTTTCTGTCTCTCTCTCTCTCAAAAACTGTAGTTTTCTGGTTGTTTTAAAATACAGAAGACAGTTGACTAAATATTAAAAGTATTCTATAACCTAATAAACAGCAGAGGAGTTTCAAATCCGGCCTTAGTCAGCATTGACTTTGAAATAGGCAAAGTAGTTTGAGCATCTTTAGGAAGTTCCCTCTACCACACATGATCTTCATTAAAAATTTTAGAAGCCTCACTATTAATAATTAATTACTTTATGTTAAGTGTTACTTTGTAGTTATTGTGCTAAAGGATGGGACAGTGTATGAGGAGGGCAATTCTTTGTAGATTTATGTTGAGATGCAAGTAAATGTTCAGTTTAAGTAAGATTGGGATCAGAACTAATAACAAACATTGAATTTGTATTTATACTGCTCACAAAAATTAGGGGATATTTCAAAATGAATATGAAGTAATAAAAAGAAGTATCTGATTTTTTTTAATTAAACAAGAACATCAGAAAAGCATACAATAAATCAAAGAAAATTTGATTATGCAAATAAGATGCAAAATAAACTTCTATTTTGTTGGTGAAAATGCACTATACAAAAGGCTAAAAGTACTGGAGTATCTGCACATTTCCTGATCCCCTTATTTTTGTGAGCAGTTGAACATAAATTTGGGTGCAAAAGCTAACCATAAAATGAGCTAAAGTTCTAGAGGCAGATGGTCATCTTAAATGATGGGTACTAAAACTGAAATTTAAATTTAGACAGTGGATTTCTGAAGTACCAAAGGCTTGACAATATAGTGTTGAAGGCAATAGCTCTAAAGTATGTGACACATTTTAGGCCAATGGATGAAAAACACCACCAGCTCTCTTCTTTTCTATATTCATGGCAGACATTGCATATGGATCAGAGTCTTTAATTCTTCTGAACTGAGTCTTCAGTTTCTTTATATTATTGCTTTCACCAGCCACTACGTATAAATGAACATAAGAGGCTATGGCAGATTATGCTGATTTCTTATCCAACAGCCATTTTTCTTCTTTTCATCTTTACCAAAGAGCCTCAGTCCAATGACAGATGATGAAAGTACAATGCCAGATACTTTCTTAAGATTCTCATTCAAAGCAATGGGCATATGTTCTACTGTGTTTCTTGGAAAGGGTTGAATGGAATACCTTGTTTCTTCAGCTAGATGCTGATATATCCACAAGGTATAATTCCTGAAATATATCAGACATGGTGTGTCTGGAAAGGAACAAGCTTTTGGTCTAAACCAGTTTGATGTAAATGGCAGAATAGGAACATAAAATGACTTTGATGATTTTGTTGAGGCACTGAACCATCTCTGAAACTACTTTCCTCCTGAACCTTCTGTTTTGTGAGAAAATGAATAAATTATAAGTACCTGAGTAAATATATATTTTTTTCTCCTAAGCTCTTAAAATATAGATTACTACTTAAACCAAAAGCTGTAACATTGTTATGTGGGGTCTATAAGGTATTCAGATGTAATACATATGACAACAATAGAATAAAGAGTAAGGGGCAATAAATGGATCTATGTGGTTGTAAGATTTCTCTATTTTACATTGAGTGGTACAATGTAAACTCTAAATTGTTTACAAAAAGGGCTATATACTGTAATCCTTACCATAACTACTAAAAATTAATGCAAAGAGATATAGTGTGTATTGCTAGAGATAAATTAAAATGGAATTAAAAAATAGATTAAAAAGTCAAGAAACATGAAACAAAAATAAACAAACAAATAAAAAGTAGAAGAAAAAACAGAAAACAATAAGATGGTCTACCTAAACTTAACAATGTAAGCAATTATATTAAATGTTAATAGTTAAAACACTTTAATTTAAAAACAAAGATTTTCTCAATAGATTAAAAAGTAAGATTCACTGATTATATGCTGTCTACTGCAGATGCATTATAAATATAAATATACAGATAAGTTGAAATAAAATATATGGAAGAGGCATACCATTTATGCAATAAACATACAAAAGTCGAAATGATTATATTAATATTGGTTATGTAGGCTTCAAGAAAATGTATTATCAGAAACAAAAAGGGAGATTTCATAATGATAAAGGAATCAACTCATTAGGAAGACAACAATAATAAATATATAACACCTAATAATGGTTTGGATTATAGAATCAAACCAACTCAATGTTGTATACATCTAATACACCTACAGAAAACAATCTAGAAAGACAAAATCTATAAAAATATAAATGTGAACAAAAAAGAATAAAAACAAATTATATATTATTATCAGATAATATATAATCAAAATTAAGAGACAAGTATTGTGGCCCTGGCCAGTTGGCTCAGCAGTAGAGCGTTGGCCTGGAGTGTGGAAGTCCTGGGTTTGATTCCTGGTCAGGGCACACAGGAGAAGCACCCATCTGCTTCTCCACCCTTCCCCCTCTCTTTCTTCTCTGTCTCTCTCTTCCCCTCCTGCAGCCTATGCTCCATTGGAGCAAAGCTGGCCCAGGCACTGAGGATGGCTCCATGGCCTCCACCTCAGGTGTAGAATAGCTCTGGTTGCAATGGAGCAATGCCCCAGATGGGCAGAGCATTGCCCTCTGGTGGGCATGCCGAGTGGATCCCGGTCGAGCGCATGTGGGAGTCTGTCTGACTGCCTCCCTGCTTCTAACTTTGGAAAAATACCAAAAAAAAAAAGGACAAATATTGTACTTCATAATACTAAAGAGTTTAATAAAAATATAGAAATTGTGAATGTTTCCCTGGCCAGATAGCTCTGGTTAGAGCATCATCCCAAAGTGCAGAAGTTGCCTGTTCAGTCCCCAGTCAGGGTACATACAGGAACAGGTTGATGTTTCTCGCTCTCTCTCTTCCCCTTCCTCTCTCTAAAATCAATAAAATTAATATTAAAAAAAGAGTTGTGAATTTCTATGTATATAATGGAATAGCCACAGTGTTCATTAAGTGAAAATTACAGGAAAGAAAGGAGAACTATATAAAAATATGTTAATGATAATAAATTTTATTAACTTCTCTCAGTTCAAAATATAATAAAGACAAAGTAAGTGAGGAGATATAAATACCTATATACTATATCAGTAAAATAGATTTGATTGCCAGATATTGAAACTAGAGAATACAAGTGACCATAGTAAAGTCACAAAATATGATTGTATTTTAGGCTTCCAAAGAATACCTAGTAAGTGTACTGTGAGGAGAAAACAATGGAGAAGAATATGTTAAAGGAAAAAGGACAATATTGACCTACAAATAAATTAAAAAAAAAATATCATAGAAAGAGCCTATCATTCCATGCAGCCTGCACTCTGGCCATGGAAGCTGAGCTCTCTGGCAGCATCTGATTCATTAACGTGGGACCAAGGTTAACAGCTACCTTGGCCCCAAGGTGAGTGATGTCAGAGAAATGGCGCTGTGAGGAGTGCTCCTGATACCTCTCCCTGAAATTTCAACAAATTCAACAACTAGAGACAGAAAATCTCAGGAGCATCTGAAAAACACATACATCAAACAAAGGTACAATTGGATGAAAAGGTGGCTGAATATATAATCCACTCTGAAGGAAATAAGATGGAGAACGGAGTATTCTGCTTTCCTCACTGACCTGAGCAAGGGTTACTTTCACTTGGAACTGAGAGAAAGCGAGGGCTGGGGGCTGAAAAATGCTGGGCTAGGGCAGAGACGTTCAAGCCAAGGAGAGAGTGTGCCCGTGGCTCAGCCCATGCGGAGCTAACACCAGCGGCAGAACCCCGGCAGAGGTGGGCGAGCAGTTGCTTTGTTTACTCCCAGTATCTCAGTCGGGGAGCACGGGCAGTGTGCTAGTGGATCCACTTGGCACTTTGGGCATGGGTGCTCGTGTTCCTGGACAGAGGGGCTGGGTCAGAGACTGTCAGTAGTGGCCCTCTGTGTGGACTGTGACCAGAGTTTCTGAATAATCCCAGCTTCCCAAACAATAGTGTGCAGGAAGTGCATGAAAGCCGGCTTCCCTACAACCGGACCTGTCTGGGTATGGCACCTCTGCCAGCCATACAGGCTAACAAAGCACACTTCTGGGGAAGAGAACTGCGGAAGTGGTAGGGGAAGGGGGCAAAAGCAGCTTGCAGACAGCCTCTGGAGAGCAGACCTTCGGTGTGCTGAGGTATACTAGACATGTCCAGAGGCTCATAGAAAGACACCTGAAAGGCTATCAACTCCCAGCCCTGCCTGATTACACTGGCGACTCTGGCTGGCAAAGCCTTACCCAGAATTCTGTGTTGAGTGGGGATAGAGGGGGATTTGGCAGCTCTTAGAGCCTCTTGCTCTCCAGGCACTGGCTGGGGCAACTTCACAGCTGGGTTCCAGGCTGCTGGTTCAGTAAGGAGAGATTTGGGGAGGCTCCAGGAAAACGAAATCTCCCATTGTAAGAACCTGCAAACACTAACAAGCCCCACCTACCAATGGACTAAAGCCTAGTTTATGTCATCACCATAGCGACATAACAGAAAATCTCTGCCTAAGAGTGCTACAGGGGCAGAACCTGGGGTACAGCGCCACCGGCCAAAAAGAGAGAGAAGAAAGAAAAAGGAAGAAGATAACTTCTCAAAACCAGGAAAAATCCACAGTCTTTATAACTTTTCCATTTTTTCTTGTATTTTTTATCTTTTTCTTTCCTTCCACCTTGGTCATTTTATCCTCTTTCCATTTTATTTCTTTCTTTTCATTTTGAACATTATTACACATAGGTGTTACATTTTCCATTCTTTTTTTTCTATGAGTGTTACATTCCAAAAACTTAACTCAATTTTTTTAAATCTCTTTTTGTTTTTTCTCTTCTCTTTCACTTTTTCTCTCCTTTGAATCTCACCCAAAAACAAATTATTTTATTTTGGATTCAAACTTTTTCTTTGTGGCATTTTGTGTGCTTTTTACTTCACTTTTTATCTCTCCAGCATTTCCCCCAACTCTGACTCTCCATTCTATAGTTTTTGTGCCACTTAATACAATAAAATTTTCATTTTTCACTGTATTTTTTTCTTTTTATCTCTTTTTTCTTTTTCCTTCCACTATTTCTCTCATTCGACCATCATTTACAAACAAAATATTTTATTCTTGATACAAATTTCTTCCTTGTGGCATTTTGTGGGTTCTTGCCTCATTTTTTACCTCTTGGTCACTCCCCCCAACCCCGGCCCTTCGTTCTATGTATTTTTGTTCCACTTAGCACAATAGAATTTTCAGTATTTTACTACATTTTCTCAAAAACAAGTTTTTTTTTATCAACTCCTATTAGTGTTGTTAACAATACCAATCTCAAATGCCATTAAAGAAAAATAAATCAAATATCATGGATACAAAAGACAGTGATGTAGCTCAGATAGATGAGGAAAAATCTATAGAAAAAAATTTTTAATAGCTTAGAAATCTTGGAGTTAAATGACAGAGAATTTAAAATTGAAGTCATAAAAATACTCAAGAATATATAAGAAAGCACAGAAAGGCAATTTAGGGAGCTCAAAAAACAATTCAATGAACAGAAAGAATAAAGGTGAACTGTGAAATCAAATCCAACATTCAGATGAAAAACTGAATTCATGAACTGAAAAATGAGGTAACAAGCTTAGCCAATAGAACAGGCCAGATAGAGAAGAGAATTAGTGACATAGAACACAGGCAACTAGAGGTGCTACAGAAAGAAGAGGAGAGAGACTCACAAATATAAAAAAATGAGATAGCCCTACAGGAATTGTTTGACTCCATCAGAAAGAACAACAAAAGAATAATGGGTATATCAGAAGGAGAAGAGAGAGAAAATGGAATGGAGAACATATTCAAACAAATAATAGACAAGAACTTCCCAAGCCTGTGGAGAGAACTAAAGCCTCAAATTCAAGAAGTAAACAGAACACCGAGTTATCTTAACCCTAACAAACCTACTACAAGGCACATCATAATGAAATTGGCACAAACCAACAACAAAGAAAAAATTCTTAAGAAAGCTAGAGAAAAGAAGAATACAACATATAAAGGAAGGCCCATTAGATTATCAACAGATTTCTCAGCAGAAATTCTCCATGCTAGAAGAGAGTGGACCCCAATATTTAAAGTTCTGAAAGAGAGGAACTTCCAGCCAAGAATACTATACCCATCAAAGCTATCCTTCAAATATGAAGGGGAAATAAAAACATTCACAGATACAGAAAAGATGAGGGAATTTGTCACCAGAAAACCCCACTTCAGAAAATACTAAAGGGGGTTTTCCAACCAGACACAAAGAACAAAACAAAACAAAATCACAAGTAAAAGCTCCATCAAGATTGCAATAAAAACAAGATTAATCTGTTACAAAGAAACAAAAAAGGGGAGAAGACAAAGATTAACAGTAGCAAAGAAGGATGGAGTGCAGAAGCACTCATGAGATAATGTACTACAATGAATATGAGATGTATACTTTCCATTACTTAATGGTAACCACCCCTGAAAAAAGCAAGAAGCACATGGCTTGAAAAAAGAAGTAACAGAGAAAAGAAGTGTGGATTACAACCAAACAAAAACAAATGGTAGAAAAATAAAAGAGAAGAACCAAGCAAGATACAAAACTATCAGAAAGCAATATATCAAATGGCAATAGGAAACCCTCAAATGTCAATAATTACACTGAACATAAATGGATTGAACTCACCAATGAAAAGACACAGAGTAGCAGAATGGATTAAAAAAGAAAATCCAACTGCATGCTGCCTACAAGAAACACATCTAAGCTACAAGGATAAAAACAAATTCAAAGTGAAAGGTTGGAAAACAATACACCAAGAAAATAACATCCAAAAAAAAAACAGGTGTAGCAATACTCATATCTAACAATGCTGACTACAAGACAGCAAAGGTAATTAGAGACAAAAACGGTCATTTCATAATGATAAAGGGGACATTGAATCAAGAAGACATAACACTTCTTAATATACATGCACCAACCAAGGAGCACCAAAATATATAAGACAGCTACTGACTGACCTAAAAACAAAAACTGATAAAAATACATTCATACTTGGAGACCTCAATATACCGCTGATGTCTCTAGATGGTTGAACCACAAAGAAAATCAATAAAGAAATACTGGCTTTAAACGAAACACTAGAACACTTGGATATGATAGACATCTACAGGACATTTCATCCCAACATGCCAGAGTATACATTTTTCTCTAGTGTACATGGAACATTCTCAAGAATTGACCATATGTTGGGCCACAAAAATAACATCAACAAATTCAGAAAGATTGAAATTATACCAAGCATATTTTCTGTTCATAAAGTCTTGAAACTAGAATTCAACTGCAGAAAAAAGATAAAAAACCCCACAAAAATGTGGAAACTAAACAACATATTTTTTAAAAATGTGTGGGTCAAAGAAGAAATAAGCGCACAAATAAAAAAATACATACAGGCAAATGAAAATAACAATACAACATATCAGAATCTTTGGGATGCAGCTAAAGCAGTAATAAGAGGGAAGTTCATATCACTTTTGTAATCTAAGCATTATTTGTTTCCCATTATCACTATTAACATACAATTTTACCAAAGTTACCAGTGACTTGATAATTTTTAAAGATATTTTGTTGTTTCACTAGGAGTTAACTTTTTGTCATTAAATATGAATGTGTAAGTCTATTTACTCTTTTGTAAAACAGGAATAATAATTCTCCTAGAGATTTGATGAAGAAAAAAACTGTAAAAGGTATGTTGCTGAATATTTTTGAAAATCCAAGGATGATTTTAGTCATTCTCCTATGCCTATCTCACCTTTCTATGTTGTGTGTGTGTGTGTGTGGGGGGGAGCACAGATCTCTTTAATGCACAGAACTTTGGGTGGAGAGGAACTGGACTTCAGGAGCTGTACTTAAGTCACTGAAACTGAAGCATCTTTTCTGTAACTGGACCTTATTTAAATAATGAGTTTGTGGACTTCGAGCTGATGCTACAGTATAATGAAATGAGACTTATAGAAACCTTGGGGGAAAGTGAGTGTATGCTGCATGTAGAAAGAATGTATATAATATGTTAGAAAGAATTCTGTGAAGGTTTTTAAAAATGTTCACAAAGTTGAAACTACTCTTCCTGCCAGAAGTGGAGCTTAATTTCCCTCTCCTTGAATATGGTCTCAGTGGGTGACTCTCAGCTAATGAATATGATAAAGCAGAAATGATGGTGTGTGGTTTTTAGGATGAGGTCATAAAGGTATTGAGGCTTTCTTTATGCTTGTTCTGTGAAAGGAAGTTAGCTGCCAGGCCATAAGGACCATAGGCAGCGTATAGAAAGATGCACATGAAACAGAACGAAGGCATCTTTTCAACAGTGTGTGAGAAACTAAAGCCCCCTGCCGATAGCCTTATGAGTAAGCCATCTTGGAAGCAAGTCTTCCAGCCTCAGTTAAACATTCAGATGACTGACTGCAGCCCCTGACAACATCCTGACTGCAATAATATGAAAGACTGAGTCAGAACCACTGAACTAAGCCTTTTCAAATTCCTGACTACAGAAGTTACAAGATAATAAACGTTTGCTACTTTAAACCATCAAGTTTGGGAATAATTTGTTATACAGCAACAGATAACTAATGCAGAGGTATGGGGGTGATGCAGTTAAATATGGCCACAATAATGCTGTGTAACTAATAACTACAAAACCTCAGTGGCTTACAACAATAAGTATTACGGGCCAGCTGGAGTTCAGCTAATCTGGGTTGGGCTCAAGTAGGTGGTTCTATTAGTCTCAGCTAGGCTTGCTCTTGTACCTAAGGTGAGCTGGGAGTCTTCCTCATGTCTTTCTTACTCTCCTCCTGGACCAACAGGTTATTTTAGGCATGTTCTTCTTCAAGGTGAAAGAGGGAGAGCCCAGTCATTTATATGACTTTCATGCTTTTGGATATGTCCCATCCACTAACATAGTTCTAAGCAAGTCCCATGGTTGCCAAATTCAGGATGTGAGAAAAGAAATATACTTTGCCTTACTAATAACAAGAATTGCAAAGTCCCAAGCAAAAGGTGTGGATATAGGGAGGGCTAAAAACCTGAGGGTATTTAGGCCATCTACCAGAAGTGAGGTAAAACCAGACATGACTTCTTGGTGTAAAGACCAGGACTGATGCTGCTTCCACCGACAATGAGGCTTCAGTGCTCTTCTCCACTAGATTATGGAAAATCATTGGTGAAGGAATTCAAACTGAAAAAAAAGTTATCTAACTTGCTGAGACAAATAGTCTTTAAAATAAATACATTAAATTTATTTGGATGACATTGGTAAATAAAATTATAAAGGTTTCAGGTGTACATACATCCAATAATATATCATCTGTATATTGCAATGGTCAGGAAACTTTTTGGCTGAGAGAGCCATGAATGCCACATATTTTAAAATGTAATTCCGTGAGAGCCATACAACGACCCATGTATGATACACATTATCCAATAAAAATTTGGTGTTGTCCTGGAGGACAACTGTGATTGGCTCTAGCCACCCACAACCATGAACATGAATGGTAGGAAATGAATGGATTGTAATCCATGAGAATGTTTTATATTTTTAATGTTATTATTATTTTTATTAAAGATTTGTCTGCAAGCCAGATGCAGCCATCAAAAGAGCCACATCCAGACCCTGGCCGGTTGGCTCAGCGGTAGAGCGTCAGCCTGGCGGTGCGGGGGACCCGGGTTCGATTCCCGGCCAGGGCACATAGGAGAAGAGCCCATTTGCTTCTCCACCCCCCCCTCCTTCCTCTCTGTCTCTCTTTCCCCTCCCGCAGCCAAGGCTCCATTGGAGCAAAGATGGCCCGGGCGCTGGGGATGGCTCCTTGGCCGCTGCCCCAGGCGCTAGAGTGGCTCTGGTCGCGGCAGAGCGACCCCCGGAGGGGCAGAGCATTGCCCCCTGGTGGGCAGAGCGTCGCCCCTGGTGGGCATGCCGGGTGGATCCCGGTCGGGCGCATGCGGGAGTCTGTCTGACTGTCTCTCCTCATTTCCAGCTTCAAAAAAAAAAAAAAAAAAAAAAAAAAAAAAAAAAAAGAGCCACATCTGGCTCGCAAGCCATAGGTTCCCGACCCCTGGTGTATTGTATTATGTGTTCACTACCTAAAGTCAAGTCTCCCTCCATTACTATCTATCCCCCCTTTACTCTCTTCAACTTTCTCCCAACCCCCTTTTCCTCTGGTAATCACCATACTACTACTGTCTGTGTCCATGAGTTTGTTTGTTTTTTCCTTCATTCCTTCACCTTTTTCACCCAGCCTCCCAACACCTTTCCCCTTTAAAAGCTGTCATTCTGTTCTCTGTATCTATGAAACTGTTTCCATTTTATTAGTTTATTTTGTTTATTTTATTTCACATAAGTGGAATCATATGATATTTATCTTTCTCTGATTGGCTTATTTCATTTATATCCAGGTCAATCCAGGCTGTTACAAAAGGTAAGATTTCTTTCTTTCTTTCTTTTTTTTTTTTTTTTTTTACAGTTGAGTAGTATTTCATTGTTGAATACACCAAAGCTTTTTATCCACTCATCTACTGATGGGCACTTGAGCTGCTTCCAAATTTTAGCTATCGTAAATAACACTGCATTGAACATAGGAATGCATATATTCTTCTGAATCAGGAATCACTGGGTCATAAGACAGTTCCATTTTTAATTCTATGAAATAATTCTATACTGCTTTTCACAGTAGCTACACTAGTCTGCATTCCCACCAAAGTACATGAGGTTTCCCTTTTCTTCACATCCTTGCCAACACTTGTTTGTTGACAGATTGAGAATAGCCATTCTGACAGGTAATGCTTCATTGTGTTTTTAACTTGCATTTCTTTGATGAATAGGGATATTGAACATCTTTTCCCATGTCTATTGGCCATCTGTATGTCCTCTTTGGAGAAGAGTCTATTCAAGTCCATGGCCCATTTTTTAATTGGATTGTTTGGGGGATTTTTTGGTGTTGAGTTGAATAAGTTCTTTATAAATTTTGGATATTAACACCTTATCAAATGTATTATTTACACCTGATATGTTCTCTTATTGAGTGGGTTGTCTCTTCATTTTGTTGATGGTTTCTTTTGCTGTGCAAAAACTTTTTAGCTTGATGTAGTCCCATGTTTATTTCTTTTGTTATCTTTGTCTGAGGTAATATATCAGAAAAAATATAGCTATAAGAAATATACAAAATATTACTGTCTATGTTTTCTTTTAAGGGTCTTATGGTTTCTAGTCTTATTATTGTGTATAGTTTTTAAAAAGTAGTTTAATTTTTTCACATATCTGTCCAATTTTTCCAACACCATTTATTGAATAGATAATCTTTCTGCCATTTTATGTTTTTGCCTCTTTGTCAAATATTAGTTGACCATAAAAGCACAAGTTTATTTCTGGGCTCTCTATTCTTTTCCTCTGATCTATATATCTGTTTATATGCCAGTACTATGCTGTTTTAATTACTATGGCCTTGTAGTATAGTTTAATACTAGGTAGTGTGATTCTTTCAAATTTGTCCTTCTTTCTCAAGATTATTGTGGCTATTTGGTTTTTTGTGGTTACACATAAAATTTTGGTCCTGTGAAATATCCCATCGTTATGTTCATAAGAATTGCATTGAGCCTGACCTGTGGTGGCTCAGTGGATAAAGCACTGATCTGGAATGCTGAAGTCACCAGTTCAAAACCCCAGTAAAGACATATACAAGAAGCAACTACTACAAGTTGATGCGTCCTGCTTCACCCCTCCCCATCATTCTCTCCACTCTCTAAAATCAATAAATAAAATCTTAAAAAAAAAAAAAGAAATTGCATTGAATCTATAGATTGCTTTGGAGAGTATGGACATTTTAATGATGTTAATTCTTCTTATCCATAAACACTATATTTGCTTCCATTTATTTGTATCTTCTTCAGTTTCTTTCTTCAGTGCTTTATACATTTTTGGGTACAGGTCTTTTGTATTCTTGATTAAAATTATTTTTAAGTATTTTATTTATTTATTTTTGGTACAATTGTGAATGTGATTGTTTTCTTAGTTTCCTTTTTTAATAATTTATTATTGGTGTATAAAATGCAACTAATTTCTGAATATTTATTTTGTATTCTGCTACTTTATTGCATTCATTTGTCAGTTGTAGCAGTTTTTTTGGTGGGATCTTTTTTACTTACTTACTTACTTAATTAATTAATTTGTATTTTTCTGAAGTGAGAAGCGAGGAGGCAGAAGGACAGACTCCCATATGCACCTGGCCGGGATCCACCTGGCATGCTCACCAGGGGGCTCTACCCATCAGGGTCTTTGTTTCATTGCAACCAGAGACGTTCTAGTGCCTGAAGCAGAGGCCATGGAGCCATCCTCAGCGCCTGGGCAAACTTTTGCTCCAATGGAGAGAGACAGAGAGAAAGTAGAAGGGGAAGGCTGGAGAAGCAAATAGGTGCTTATCCAGCATGCCGTGGCTGGGAATCAAACCCGAGACGTCCACGCCTAGCCGATGCTCTACCTCTGAGCTAGCCAGCCTGGGCTTCTTGGTGGGATCCTTAAGAATCTCTTTATACAGTGTCATATTATCTGCAAATAATGACAATTTTACCTTTTCCTTTGAATTTAGTTGGCTTTTATTTCTTCTTCTGTATGATTATTTTGGTTAAGACTTCCACTATTGTTTTGAATATGAGTGGTGATAGCAGACATTCCTGTGTTGTTCCTGATCAAATGCTTGTAGTTTTTTGCCTGTTGAGTATTTATTATGGGTTTGTCATATATGCCTTTTATTATGTTGAGGTATGTTCACTCTATTCCTACTTTGCTGAAAGTTTTTATCATAAATGAATGCTAGATTTAATCAAATGTTTTTCCTGCATCTATTGATATGATTATGTGATTTTTGTCCTTCATTTTATTTATGAAATGTATTTATTATGCTTATTGATTTACAAATGTTGTACAAATCTTACTTTCCTGGAATAAATCCCACTTGATCATGGTGTATGGTCTTTTAGGTGTATTGCTGGATCCCCTTTGCTAATATTTTGTTGAGGATTTTAGCAATTATGGTCATCAGGAATATTGGCCTATAATTTTCTTTTTTTTATAGAGTGTTTTTATCTGGTTTTGGATTTAGGATAATGCTGGCCTTGCAAAATGAGCTTGGGGATCTTTTCTTCTCTTGAATTTTTTGGAAAAGTTTGAGACGGTCAGATGTTAATTCTTCTTTCAATGTTTGGTAAATTTCTCTGTGAAGCTATTTGGTCCAGAACTGTTTGTTGGGAATTTTTTTATTATTGCTTCAATTTTATTAGTTGTAATCCATCTGTTTAGTTTCTCTGATTCTTCCTGATTGAGTCTGGAAAGATTGTATGTTTCTAGGACATTATCCATTTTGTCCAGAATGTCTAACTTGTTGGCATATAGCTGTTTACAGTACTTTCTTAAAATTTTTTGTATTTCTGTGAAGTTATTTGTTACTTCTCCTTTTTCATTTATAATTTTATTTATTTGGGTCCTCACTATTTTTCTCTTGATGAGTCTGTATAAAGTTTTGTCAGTCTTATTTATCTATTCAAAGAACCAGCTCTTGGGTTTGTTGATCTTTTTGTATTTTTTAAAACTCTAGTTTGTTTATATCTGTTCTGATATTTATTATTTTCTTCTTTCTACTTATTTTGGGCTTTGTTTGTTGTTCTTTTTCTGTTCCTTCAAGTATAAAGTTAGATTGTTTATTTAAAAAAAATTTTTTTGTTTTTTTTCAGATAGTCTTGCAATGCTATATGTATTTCCCTCTTAGGACTGCTTTTTCTGTGTCCCACAGACTTTGGATTTTTAAAAATCTCATTTTCACTTGTTTCAAGGTATCTTTGATTTCTTCCTTGATCTCATTGTTAATTTATTCATTGTTTAGTGGCACACTGTTTAGCCTTGTGTCTGTGTGATTTCTTGGTGGGGGGCTTTTTGTGATTAATTTCTAGTTTCATACCATTATGATCAGTTAAGATGCTTGATATAATTTCAGATTCTTAAATTTATTGAGATTTATTTTGTGACCTAACAATTTGGTCTAGCCTGGAAAATGTTCTATATGCACTTGAAAAAAATGTATACTCTGATGCTTTGTGGTGATACATTTTGAGGATATCAATTTAATCCATGTGATGTAGGTTGTTAAGCTAATTGAATCTTGCTCTGATGTTATCTGAAGCTTGCTTCTGGGTATGTTAATTTTAGGGACTCTTGGGAGGGGTTCTGGTGCAGGAAAATGTCATTCATGCCTGTTACTGGTCCTGTGCACCTTTTTGAAGATAAAAAGCAATCCACAGTTCATGGCTACCTGCGTGTGCATGGGAAGGATTATGCTATGCATCAAAACTGGCTTTACCAGCCTCAGGCCCCAGGGACAGATCAGCAGAAATTGTAAGGAACCCAGAGGTTCACCTCCAACTGCCTCTGCCTGCCAGCTGTTTATTAGGCTTAGTTACGGAGAGTCTATGGTAGTCCTTGACTTACATAGGATAGGTCCTCAGTGAATCACCAGGTAAAGGCAAGTGATATTTACCAGATTGATACAAGTTCAAACTCAGCGCCAGTACAGGATCTAAGGCCACTAAACCAATGTCACAGGGTATACCAAGTTTAGCTGCCACCAGCCAGGTGCTCTTTATGGTGTGACAGGGATCTCAGGAAACCATCAGAGTGAGGTCAGCAGAGTTTATCTGGCTCAAACTGACCAAGGTTTGGCCACATGAAGGGAGTGCTCTGCACTGGTTGTGTGTGTGAGAAAAAAATAGCCCTTGTTCTAGAGCCGTACAACTCAGTCTGTTCAAGATTCTACTAGGACCAGAGTACAGTAGGGCAGCATCATCAAGTGTCAGGAGGGTGAGGTGAGTGGATCTCTCGTGAAGGGAATGTGACAGTTAGGCCTGGAGGAGATAGGAAGAGAGGCTTCATCACCGGAGCCTCACAACTCAGTCTGTCCTGAATTCTGCTCAGACTCAGCAGAGTGGGGCCAACAGGAGTTGGGATTGTAGGGCTGCTAGGAACTCTGAAGGTAGGTCTAGTGGATATCCCCTTCGGGGCAGAAGCCGTTTAGGTACACAAAACAGTGGAGGGAATGGCCCCCATCCCAAAGTCACACCACTCAGTTACTAACACCTTTTGGGTCTGTCTAGGCCATTACACTCCAACACAGGCAGCTAACTCCTCTTCAGGGGTTGAGCTCCACAGTGTGAGGCAACAGGGAGTCCAAACATTGGGGCTATTGTATTCACCCAGGCTGATGCTATAGGAGGGGAGTACCCCACTCAAGAAAGATGGTGTCTGCAGTGTAGGAGAGTGACTCAGCATCGGAAGTCCCTGATGTTGTCCCCTTAGTTTTCTTCCCAGAGACATAAACCATGGTCTCTCTCATTGTACAACTCTAGTTTGCTGTGCTCTCTCTTTGCCAGAATCCAGGGTGAGCCACTGTGATTGAAATTGTGTGTATTGGCCCTTTAAGGGGTCCCTTGTGTTTCAAGAAGACTCCCATCCCTCCATGATAGATAAAATTCCTGGTGATTTTCATAGCCAGATGTTATGTGGGCACCTCTTCCTGGCTCTGGTGCTCCAGGCTGGTGAGCCTGGTGTGTGGTTGGGACTTCAGCTCCTCAGAGGAACCTTTGCAGATGAGATATCCTTTTACAGTAGAGCCAGCCCTTTTTATGACTCCACCCTTTCTACCAGTCTCATGTGGTTTCTTCTGTAGCTCCTTGGTTATAAGACTTCTGATTAGCTAATCTTCAGTTAGTTATTCTGATTGATTATTCTATATTTTAGTTGTAATTCATATTTGGTCTTAGAAAAAAGCAAGTGTAACAGCCACTTTCTTGGCCATCATCTTGGATCCCCTTGAAATATATAGTCTTATACTTTCTTTTCACAGATTCTAAAAAAAACAAAACAAAACAAAAAACCCAAAAACCCCTCAAAGCTTCTAAAGTTAGGCTAATACTTTTGCATAGAAATTATAAAAGCGATGTTGAGGTCAAATTTATACAGGTGAACCTCTTTGCAAATCCCAGGACCTTAGGAGTATGTGTAATTATGAGCTGTAACATTGTAAGGAAAGGGAATAAAAGCAGATATCTATTTTAAGTTTCATTGTCTACATGTCTCAGTTTATTTATTTATTTTTATGATCAAGGTTGGTGCTTCATTCTCAAATATCTTTTTATTGACCATAAATGCCTGTTATGTTTATGTTAGGAAAATACTTATGTTATTTGAGACAATGTAGTATTACTTAAATTTATCCATATATGATTAAGACAGTCCTCAGGATTTCAGATAAGGAGGTGTAGTATATAAACAGTTTAGAGAATATTATATATTGAAGTGTTCAAATTTAGAGTTTTTTTCCTAATTCAATTTGGTCTGTGGCAGTCAGCATAAACATAGGTACTTGATGCTTCAAGTGGAGCAAAGAAGTGAGGTATAATTTTAAAAAGAGAAAAATAAGATAAAAAGAAGGCAAAGAAGAGTCTTTGGGTTTAACTCTGAGCTTGCTCATTTATTTTCATTTTGCTCCTTTTTTTTGGTGACAGAGATGAGATAGAGAGACAGAGAGAGGGACAGATAGGGACAGACAAGCAGGAAGGGAGAGAGATGAGAAGCATCAATTCTTTGTTGCAGTTCTTTACTCTCCATGGTTGCTCATTGATTGTTTTCTCTTATGTGTCTTGATGGGGACGGGGCTGTAGCAAAGTGACTGACCCCTTGCTCAAGCCAGCGACTTTGGACTCAAGCCAGTGACCTTGGGCTTCAAGCCATCGACCTCTGGGCTCAAGCTAGCGACCATGGTGTCATATCTGTGATCCCATGCTCAAGCCAGTGACCTCACACTCAAGCTGGTGAGCCCTGCTCAAGGCAGATGAGCCCGTGCTCAAGCCTGTGAACTTGGATTTTGAACCTGGGTCCTCTGCATCCCACTCTGACGTTCTATCTACTGTACCACCGCCTGGTCAGGCTTGCTCTTCTTTTTTAAACCTTAGTTCCTTCATCTATAACTGAAGATTGTGTTATATTACTATTTTGTTTTTGTTGTTATTGTGTTATGAAAGGTATGCCTGGACACATAATTTTTTAAGAGTAATTCGCAGATATAAATATCTTTTCATTCCTTTCTTGCATGGACTCAGGAGTTCTATATGCTCAGATCTGAAATAGTACTACCTATTTGGTCCTGAAAATAAGCAAGTGTAACATCTACTTTCTTGGTCAACATCTTGGATCTCCCTGAAATATATAGTCTTATATTTTCTTTTCACAGATTCTAAAAAAATAAAAAGACACAAAGCTTCCAAAGTTGAGCTAACACTTTTGGGTGGAAATGATAAAAGCAATGTTGAGGTCAAATTTACATATTACTGTTTTAACCTTTAGACTTGAATATTTGGCTAGAATATTTTCTCATTTTCTTCCAACAATAAAATATCACAATTAACTCCAGTAGGAGTGACCTAGTCTACTGCAACTGGGAAACGTGTAATTGGACTTCACTTTGACTTGTCTCAAATTTCATTAATGAGAACCTGTATTTTTTCTCAAAGCTTTAAAATTTTTCCCATTGCTTTATCTTCTTATCAATACTAAAACAAGATGAATAAATGTAAAGATGTGGTGAGTTTGGCAAGTCATTTCTATGAAGGACTCATATCTATAGTAAAGATTTCATTCTCAAAATTTAAAAACGATTCAAGAAAAATAATGCAGGGTACTAGGCAAAAAGTATAATTGTTGTGTTATGGTGTTTGAACTATGTGACTTTTTCCCTCTCTGGATTCACAATATTATAGACTGTGGTAACATTATTTTATGCCTTAAAATTGTGCTTAAACAAAAGGATAACATAGAGTAAGAAAAGGAAAATCATATTAGTGCCAGAAATATTTATTATGCTATTTTTTTTAAAACATTAGGTTCAAATGTCTCTTTCTAAACCAGTAGTGGCCTCCATCCCACACTTTTGTAATATGATTGAAAGGGCTTCCTTGAAGCAGCAGAATGCTTTAGGTGAAAGAAATAATCTTTTGCAAAGGAATAGCTGGGGGTTAATTGAGAAATTTAAAAGGGACTCTATTTCACATATATTTGACAAAGGAGATCTAGAATTTCTTGTTTAATTCAAATATATAACTTGATGGTTTAACTCCTATGTTTAAAGATCATTTTGTATTACTAATGTTTCTTGTAAAGTGAAAAGTATGTATAAGATTTGAAGTCACTTTGGATACCATGGCCAAATACAGAGGAAAAAATTTAATTGGTTGATATAAAAAAGGAAGTTGATACCCCAAACAATTGTTCTAGATCATTGGCTGTGGAAAATTTCCATTGTATGTGTACCATTCCAATAGTAAAAGATGTTGGGAGAGGAAAAGTAAAATTGTAGTTTTTGTATGTGATTAGAGGCAAGTTGTTACTGGTTTAAAATACTATTATATCTATAAGGTGTTTTATGTAAGCTTCATGGTAAACACAACATGAAAATTTCCAGTTTATGTCTTTGTTTGCCAGTTGAAGGGCAGGGCTTCCCCATGTCATCATTCCTACATAAATTGTTTCCTTGACGGTACCAAGAATTGGTATTTCTAGGAGTATTTATTTTAATTTTAAGGTCTTGTCACTACCTTAAAAAGTATGATTACAAGATGTCAAGAGAGAGTATCATTGCTACCTGTTCCGTCTGGTTTAGGGGCCCTGTGGCACATTAGAAAGAGCTTACTCAGGTGTTACAGTTGTGCAATCTGGATGTTTTTTGTTTGTTTGTTTGTTTTTTGGAAACTCAGTAGTTGTAATGATCTTGGGCAGGAAGCTTAACTTGCATAACTGTGTTCCAGAGATAATCTTATCAACCCAGGAAACTGACAGAAGATATTTTTTGCAAAACCAGTCTGTAAAGAATTTAAGAGGTATTTTCTCCTCTATAGGCACATACACCTGCACAAAGCAACATGGATCATAAAGAATCAAGCATATATAACATTACCAAAGAAAAAAAAATAAAGCTATGGTAATTGATTCCAAAGAATGAAGACCTGCAATTTGCCTGATATAGAATTCAAAAACATCATCTTAAAGAAACTTAGTGAAATGCAAGAGAAGACAGATAGACAACTAAACAAAATCAGAAAAACAATATATAAAATACATGAGAAGTTTAATAAAGAAATATAAATTATCAAAAGGAGCTAAACAGAAATCCTGGAGCTGAAGATTACAATGTCTGAACTAAAAAATTCAATAGTGAGTTTCAAAAACAAACTTGATCATACAAAAGGAAAGAAATTAGAAAACTCAAAACCCAACCACTTGAAATTGCCTAGTTAGAAGAACAAAGAGAAAACAAAAAAAGAGTAAAGAAAACCTACTCAAATTATAAGGTACCATACATAAATGATCACCAGAGTAACAGAAAGAGAAGAGAGAAAAAAACAGAAAGATTTCTTAAAGTTATAAGAGCTAAAAAATCTCCTCTAATCTTAAGAGAGATGTGCACATCCAGGGACAAGAATCTGGGAGGAGCAATATCAAAAAATAATTACTCTGAGACACATCATAATCAAAATTTCAAATTTAAAGACAAATAAAAAATTTTGAATAGTATGAGAAAAGTGATTTATTACATCGTGGTAACCTTCATAAGGATATCAGAAGATTTTTTTGTAGAAACTTTCCCTTTGTTAGGAGGAGCCAGATGATACAAAATTCTGTAAGAGAAAACTGCCAACCACTAATACTACCTGGCAAAACTGTCCTTCAGAAATGAAGGAGATATAAGGACATTCTTAGACAAATAAAAGCAAAGGGAATTTATTGCCACTAGATCTGTCTTACAAAAAATGCTAAAGGGAATTATGCAAGTTAAAATAAAAGGATGCTAAGGAGCAACATGAAACCATAAAAGTATAAAACTCAATGGTAAATATAATTATAGAGTCAAATTTAGAATGCCGTAATATTCTATAGTGGTATGAGAATCACTTTTATTTCTAGTATGACAGTTAAGAGTAATAACTGCCGCAAACCAGCATGGCTAGTAATTCCAGGTCCTGAGTGGGAATGGCGCAGAATTAAGAAAATAGGCTTAGAGAAAAAGGATGGGTTTGGGAAGCCTCTGCAATGCTGATGACAAGAACAGAGCGCCCTCCACACTCGCTTCCTGCTTTATTTATAGGGCAAAGTGGGCCATTAGCAAATCAAAGAGATCTCTGATCACATTTCCAAGGCAACCCAAGAATTCTCCCAAGTGCAGAAAACCCCCACCATACATAACATCTTAATTTTACAAGACAAAGGATAAAAGAAACTTGCCTCCAATCTTTCTGAGGGACATAGAGGGTAGGATGAGTATAAACAATCCAGCACCATAGCAAAATAGCCTTTAGCAATTTCACAGAACAAGTGAGGTGGGGGGGGGGTTGGGCAGACTGTCAGCTTTCTGCCAGTTCCCCACATCTCTGTCCCCCAAAAATCTAAACTGCAAAGACTCTGTTCGTTTTCAGTTCCCAACAAATAACATTAAAAGTACTATAGCTACAGGCCCTGGCCGGTTGGCTCAGCGGTAGAGCATCGGCCTGGCATGCAGGGGACCCGGGTTCGATTCCCAGCCAGGGCACATAGGAGAAGCGCCCATTTGCTTCTCCACCTCCTCCCCTCCTTCCTCTCTGTCCTCTCTTCCCCTCCCGCAGCCAAGGCTCCATTGGAGCAAAGATGGCCCGGGCACTGGGGATGGCTCCTTGGCCTCTGCCCCAGGCGCTAGAGTGGCTCTGGTCGCGGCAGAGTGACGCCCCGGAGGGGCAGAGCATTGCCCCTGGTGGGCAGAGCGTCGCCCCCTGGTGGACATGCCGGGTGGATCCGGGTCGGGCGCATGCGGGAGTCTGTCTGACTGTCTCTTCCCGTTTCCAGCTTCAGGAAAAAAAAAAAAAGTACTATAGCTACAATATAATTTCATAATGATTATCATCATTATGAAAAGTTATAAAGTGTGACATCAATAGTAAAAGATGTTGAGAGAGGAGGAGTAAAATTGTAGTTTTTGTATGTGATTAGAGGCAAGTTGTTATTGGCTTAAAATATTATATCTATAAGGTGTTTTATGTAAGTTTCATGGTAAACACAATGAAAAACTTATAGCAGATACACAAAAGATAGAGAGAAGGAAATTAAAGCATATTACTACAAAACAATAAGTCACAAAGATAGAAAGACAGGAACAAAGGAACTAAAAATATCAATTAGTCCTTACCTATCAATAATTACTTTAAATTTTACATTTTAGACTAAATTCTCCAAACAAAAATTTATGAATTGGAATAATTAATATTGTTAACAATATCCATACTACTCAAAGCCATCTATAGATTCAAGATAGTCTTTATCAAAATTCTGATGGCATTTTTCATAGAAATAGAAAAACAATCTTAAAATTCTTACAGAAACATGAAAGACCCTGAATAGCAAAGCAATCTTGAGAGAGAAGAACAAATTTGGAACCATTATACTTCCTGATTTTAAACTATACTACAGAGCTATAGCAATAAAGAAGTATAGTACTAACATAAAAGCTGACATATAAAGCAATGGAACAGAATCAAGATCTCAAAACTAAAGCCATGTATACACAGTCGACTACTTTGATGAAGAGCCAAGAATATTCAATGAGGAAAGAACTGCCCTTTCAATTTATAGTGTTAAGAAACCTCCTGGTTCTGCAATTATTGCAAAGAACCAGGACATTGGGAAAGAGCCCAAGTGCTTTAGGTGTTTTTAGCCCTCTGGACCATCTCCATGCTCACTCCCATCTTTGGCAGAGCCATATCCTGTTGATCAGCTTCTGGTACTCCTTCATCTTCTTTCCCTTGACCTAGTAAAATGTCCTGACTTTTAGTTTGTGGTTCCTCTTGTTGAGATTGTTCATCACTAGGCTGCTGGGTAAACACAGGTCAAATCAGTTGGGAGCAGAATTATTTACTTCTGGAACTCCAGTTTCTCTATTATAGGAAGTATTGTTGTAAGGTTTTTGTGAAGCTTAAATTACATACTATCTGCATAGCATGCAACATAGTCTTTGGAATAAAATAGTTCTTCAATAAATATATCTTAATTCAAGTAATAATTAATAAACTAGTCAATGTCAAACACCATGCTAGTTATTGACAAGATAACTTGAATGACACTTAGTCTCCATTCTTAAGGGTTTTATATACTCCAGATGGATACAAACAGGTAAACTGATGTGGATAACACACTGGGGTAAATGATGCCAGATGAAGAATTAGAGGCTCCTTTGGAAGTATGGAAGAAAAGTTCTGAATTGAACTTTGGGAGCTAAGGCTCCCAGAGGAAAGGATACCAAAGCTGAAAAGAGAATAGGGATGAGCCAGAAAAGAAAGATGTGGTACTTCCAGTGGATTACAGAGAGATCAGGAATGTTGAAACCAAGAAGTTGAAGACTAAGAAAGTGAGAGTTGAGGTTGGAGAGGAAAGCAGTAGAGCCATCAGTAAGGGCCTTATCAACTGTTGGGGACTTAAAACTTTATTTTAAAAGGATGTGCAACTATTAAAGGTTTGTAATCAAGGGCTGGATATCATCTGAAGGGCCATGATTTTTAGGTGGAGTAGTCAATCATCTCAAATGCTACAAAACCCACATCCAATAAGACAAGAACTAAAAAAATTTTGTGTGATTTACAACAAGGAGATCATTAGTGACCTTGGTGAGAGTGGTTTTCCAAGGAGGGTAAAGGTAGAAGCCAGATGATATTGGGTAGTTACGTGAATTGGCAATGAGGAAATGGTTGCAGCCTTTTAGCAGAGTAGATATTTCATACAGGCAGGGAGGTTTGTCTACTGTGTGTTTTGTTGAATCCCTAATACTTAATAAAGCAAAGCCTTCACTGTAGTTGACACTTAGCAAATATTTGCTGAATAAATGAATTAACTATTTATAAAATTTGTCTTTTAAGGGAAAGATAAAGCCATACCTGAATGGGAAAAAGAATGAAGGTCAGTGGATGTTGTTTAAATGCCGACTGGAAAGGAGCCATGGAACATGGAGTAGTCAGAACTGAGTAAGAAAGAAAGGAAATGCAAAGGATGACTGAAGAGGCAGGAAGGCAGGGTCCTGAATACAGGCAGGAGAGTTACATTGAGAAAAGCCACCGCTCTGATTTTAACAGGAAGACAGGAGGAAAGCGTGGGTGGCAACCACAAAGGGTGCACATCATTGGTGGCAAAGGCTGAGTAAATTGTGCTTAGAGCTTTTGTTTTCTCTTGAAATGGGAAATGAACTTATCAGTTGAGAATGAGAAGGGAGGAGAGGAGGAGAGCATAAAGTAAGTTTGAATAGTCACAGAAGAATTACCTGGTTCTCTTAAGATTGGACCCTGTGAATTTGTAGTTCTGCTGACCAGGGCTATGACTTCTTCCTTCTCAGTCCACATTTTCTTCTTTCACTTAATTTCCTATGTAAATGAATATTTCATTTTAACCTATTAAGCATACAGAACACTTCACTCTTAGAAACTTCAGACAGGTGAGTTGTTCTTAATATAGGTGTCAGTTATGGCAGTTTTCTCTGCTTCTCAATGATTATTCAAGCATTAACCCAAGGCTCTTATTATCAGGAGTTCACCAGCTTGTTTAGGAAAATTGAGATATTACTTTCTCAACAATCTTCCTAACTGCTTACAAACATACTGACACTCACTCATATTTAACAACTTTATTCTAATAATTCCAAAGCAGTTCAATGATACTTCTGTTTGTGCCTGACCTTATTCCCTTGGCCTCTGGGCTCTTTGATCTGTTAGTCAACTCCCCATCTCCTCAATGTCATCAAGCTCTCTCTTGTCCCACTGGATCTTTTTCTCTTCAGCACAAAAAAATTAAGTAAGTATTCATGTGTTTTCTATAAAAACTTCAGGATTTAACATGCTCTGTAAACTTCATAAAGTACAATTAGGTATAGAAATAATATGTAAATGTTTGTTGGCTGTTATAATCAGGAATATTTTAGGAATAAGTGTACACAAAGTTTTAAAATTTGTGAATGTGGTATAAACTTTCTCAAGGCTCATTCTTTCATTGTGCTTAAGAGATGAATTTGGGGTGAGTTAGAACAATCAGCATTCTAGCTATATACTGCATATTGTCAAGAGATCTACATAAGCTAGCAAACATATTCATATTTTCAGCATGAAGAAGTGGGTTTTTAATGATCAGTCAGTATGGAGTGGTGGCTATAACAGCAACAGCTTACCAAAAGATATTTCTTCCAGGTAATTTTTTGCTGACCTTTTGTAGTATCCTTCTCTAAGGCTTACTAAGGTATCCTAGGGCAACAGCAGGTACATGTTAGCAGGTTTTCCTGGAAAAGTACATGGTGTTGGTCTTTTCCCAGAAAAAAAGATAAGTGAGCAGAGACCTCACCAAGGTCTTCTTGCACATTACTAGTCCAGTTCTTTGAGGCCTAATGTCTTTGCTAGATTGTAACTTCTTTACAACAATAAAATACATTTGATAGTTTTTATTATCCCTTACTGTATCTACAATGGGAACTAGGTGGTCAATAAAGCTCACATAAAAATTAAAAAGAAAATCCTTACAAAGGAAATACATATTAGAAAATATAGAGAAACTATAACTAAAAAAAGAAAAAGATGATTTTAAAATTACCCATACATTCCATTCCAGAGATCATTGCTAGCAACATGAAATATATCTATGTTCACATGAATGTGCACTCTTGGCAAAGTAGATACCTGATTTTACAGACAAAATTAAGGTATTCTTTGACCACCAGGGCTTGCTCATCTTCCCCCTTCTCAGAGGTAACCATTGTAATCAATTTACTTTATATCCTCCCAGCTCTTATTCATGCACTTGCATACATATATCCTCCCATAGGAAATGTAAGATACCATTGTGCATGTTTATTTCATATTTTATATAAAAAAATCTCATTGCAATTTATTTATAAGCAGCATGCTATTTCTTTTAATTCATCAATACACTATGGAGCTGCATCTATGTTGCTACAGAGAAGTAGAAATGCCGCATCAGAATGATGCACATTAGCACATTGCTCTCTAAAGGTATTGTTATCATTTGCATTCCTATAAATAAGATATGAGGATATTTGATTTCTAACACTCTTATTAATACTTTCTTGTGAAATTTCATTTTTTGTAGGAATCTGACAAGTGAAAAGTGGTATCTTCCTTATTATTTGTGAAATTGAGCCTATATTAATTTGTATATTGGCAACTTATATTTTCTTTTAAAAATGACATGTTTATGTTTTCTCTAGTACAGTTTTTTTCTCTTGTTGACTTGAAATTCTTTATGTATTCTGGAGAGTAAAGCTTAGTCATAGATATTTCAAACATATTTTTCTTATTGTCATTTTACCTCAATTTTAATACCTTATATTTTTATTTATTGCACTGTTTAAAGTTTAAGTTTTTATATTCAAATGTATCATTTTAAAAATGCTTTTCCTCATTGCTTCTTGTTTCAGAAGGGGTTTTCTTCTTAAGGTATAAATAAATTACTTTTTCTTATAAATGTATAATTTTTTAAAATAAAATTGGAACTTTTCTGTTTTTAACATGTGAAGAACAGTATTAAATTTAATTTCCCCCCTAAATATTTACCAAACTTTTCTCTTACCATTTATGCAATGGATTGCTCTTTCCCTGCAGATATCCCTGTCTTACTAGGAAGAGAAAATGATTGCATGAGGTTCAAACCAACTCGCTGACCTTGTGCCTGGTCTGAACTTTCTCTCTACCTTCTATAGCAATGCTATTCTTTACTCCTTCTTTTATACAAGGCTAACATATTCCTCTTTATTTATACTGCTCACAAAAATTAGGGGATCAGGGAACGTGCAGGTACTCCAGTACTTTCAGTCTTTTGTATAGTGCATTTTCACCAATGAAATAAAAGTTGATTTTGCATCTCATTTGCATAATCAAAAAACTTTTTTTGACTTATTATTTGCTTTTCTGATGTTCTTGTTTAATAATAATTAAAAAACCCAAATGCTTCTTTTTTTATTGCTTCATATTCATTTTGAAATATCCTCTAATTTTTGTGAGCAATGTAATTAGATTCAATTTCTTTTTCTTTCTCATGAACTAAAATTATTGTTAAATCTCTATCTTTGATTATGATTATAAAAAGTAGAAAAAACTACTGCTGGTGTGAAAGCAGACTTGTGCAGCCACTGTGGAAAACAGTTTGGAGTTTCCTCAAAAAATTAAAAATGGAACTGCCTTTTGATTCAGCTATCCCACTATTAGGAATATATCCTAAAAATACCAAATCACTCATTCAAAAGAAAATATGTATTCCCATATTTATTACAGCATTGTTTAGAATAGCCAAGATATGGAAACAGCACAAGTGTCTGTCAGTGAACGAGTGGATTAAAAAGCAGTGGTACATATTCACAATGAAATACTATGTGGCCATGAAAATGAAGGAAATTTTACCTTTTGTGATGGCATGGATGGACCTGGAGATTATTATGCTAAGTGAAATAAGCCAGGCAGAAAAGGATAAATATCATATGATCTCACTTATATGTGGAATCTAATGAACAAAGTGAACTGAGGAATGGAATGAGGCAGAGGCGGGGTCACAGGGAGCAGAAGGACAGCTGTCAGAGGGAAGGGGGATGAAGGGATGGGATCAGAGAAGGTGAAGGGGTTAGTAAAATTGTAAATACATAACACAGATACAGAAAGGAATATAGCAAATCCCAGAAGGAAGGGAGGAGGGAGTTAGGGAGATAGTGGCACAGGGGTTATAATGGGGGACACACGAGTGGGAGGGTGAAGGTGTTACATTGAGTGGGACACTTGAATCCATGTTAACACAATTAAAATTAATAAAAATTTTTAAAAAGTAGAAAAAACTAATCAAAAGACCTTTAAGACCTACCTTCATTTGCTTTCTGCCAACATTTTTATGTGTCTTGGAAAATTATGTAATTGATTGAATAATATCCTTGAGAATGTAAAGAAATAAGCCTAATGCACCTTGAAGATAGGAGAACACTCTTAAGCTTTATGAACAGAAATGATGTTGCAAACTTCAATAGTTAGATAATAGTAACAATTAAGATATGCTAAATGTGTATTGGGCTCATTAGAGAAAGAAGTGCTGGTTTTCAAATAGGTAGATTTTAACTTGGTGAGGAAAATAGAGCAAGCTTTGTGTTAGTGCCTATACGTCAACCGTAGACCATTTGTTTGTATCAATATTAAGTCTCTTGACAAATAGGTTTCTTCTTTGGTGTGATTATTTTGGTAAGTTCTGAAAGTACTTTTCAAATTTCCTGAAAAGTTAGTGAATGAAAGTGTGTGGTTATTAAATTAGCTAAAGTAGCCTGGCCAGATGGCTCTGTTGGTTAGAGCATCATCCCGAAGAGCAGAAGTTGCTGGTTTGATGCCCATTCAGGGCATATACAGAAACAGAGCTATGTTCCTGTCTCTCTCCCTTCCTTTCTCTATAAAATCAATAAAACAAAAAATTAAATTAACTAAAATATTTCCCTCTGTTCCTGACTATGAGGGATATACATATTTTCCTTAATATTAAGTCAAGTTCTTAGTTAGGAATAAAATAATTATTTGTTGTTTAATTGCCACCACTTTTAATTTAATCTTTCCTGAAAATGCCCAATTTAAAACTGCCTTATGCAAGACAAAACACTGCTTTTCAAAGGAGAAATGTCCTGATATTTAATTACTAGAAATATTTCATAATACTTCTAGTAGTTAAAATATCTGTCATATGTTATTGTAAAAGAAAAGTGATATAGTTCATATAGTTCTATTCTTAACTAGAATTTAATGTTTTTCATGAAATTTATTGCTTATCGAGTTTGTATTTTCTTTTCTTTTTTTTAATCACAATTCAATAAAATACATTTCCTGAGCTGGTTGTGATTTACTCAAAAAGAGTCAGAGTATAACCTTAGATCTTATCACTGAATACAATTTGTAAGTATTTTGAAGTTGATAATATATAGTTGAAATTTAAATTTTATTACCTTTACATCAGATGTGTAGGTAAAATGAATATAGAATGTACTTCCTACTCATAATCATATTAACATAAAAATTCATAAAGATCATGAAGACAAAATTAATAAGTTCTTATATTTTTAAGAACAATTTGACATCTTAAAGACAAATGCTTATATATATATATTTTGGTTATATTTCTTATGCAATAAAAAGATAATGTTTCTGATTGTTTTTATCCTTTATTCAAAATTACTTTTGGGTATAGCTATTTAGTTTAAAATTTTCTGGCATTTTGCTATACTTATTATATTCTGATTATATGCCATGCCTGAATACACATAAACACTTCAATATATTGGAAATTATTAACAAAATTTCTTGCAGTATTGACAATATCAGAAAACTTTTATTGGTTAAAATGTCTTCATGAGACCCTGGCCGGTTGGCTCAGTGGTAGAGCGTCGGCCTGGCGTGCAGAAGTCCCGGGTTCGATTCCCGGTCAGGGCACACAGGAGAAGCGCCCATCTGCTTCTCCACCCCTCCCCCTCTCCTTCCTCTCTGTCTCTCTCTTCCCCTCCCGCAGCCAAGGCTCCACTGGAGCAAAGGCCCGGACGCTGGGGATGGCTCCTTGGCCTCTGCCCCAGGCGCTAGAGTGGCTCTGGTTGCGACAGAGCGACAAGGGGCAGAGCATCGCCCCCTGGTGGGCGTGCCGGGTGGATCCCGGTCGGGCGCATGCGGGAGTCTGTCTGACTGTCTCTCCCCGTTTCCAGCTTCAGAAAAATACAAAAAAAAAAAAAAAGTCTTCATAAAATATGGCCAGATGGATATTCCAAATGTAAAGAAATCAGTGTGGTACCATTTTTCTTGGGGTTTTTACCATTATACATGTGCAACAACAAATTTAAAAAATTGCGCTCCTGTATTTTTAAAGTTTTAGCTTTTTCCTTCTTTATGGTTATAAAAAATATATGAAAGGTGTAGCTGTGATTAGTGTACCAGTCAGCAGGGTTTAATCAGAAAAGCAGAAGCTCTAGGATATATACACACACACATACACAGACACACACACACATACACACACACACACATATATAATATATATGTATAAGTATGTATATGTACATGTATGTATTTATGATTTGACTGTACAAAATATGGTAACTGATTAAGCAGTCTCTGTAAGGCTGTTGTCTTCTGGTCCCATGTGGGAATGTTGAAGCCTGCTGAGCAGGCTGTTAGGAATGAAAGATGAAAGTAAAAGGAAGGAAAGGCAAGTTCAAGCTGGACTCAGAAACGTGAGCTGGAGCCCATGAGAACTGATTAAAACCTGTCTGAGATTCTGAGTAGAAGCCAGGACCCCCGATATGCTGCTGAGAAGTAAAGAGGATCCAGGGGAAGGTGGAAAAGTTGCAGGCCTGCCAGAAAACCACACGCCAACAGGGTGAGCCAGCAGACCAGGAATCCTGAACTTCAAGACTAGCATTGCAGTTGTATGGGACTTACCTAATATTGATCTGAACTTTTCTCTAAGGACAATTATTTTTCTCAGTTTTGTGTGTGTGTGTGTGTGTGTGTGTGTGTGTATTTTTCTGAAGCTAGAAACGGGGAGAGACAGTCAGACAGACTCCCGCCTGCGCCCGACCGGGATCCACCCGGCACGCCCACCAGGGGGCAACGCTCTGCCCACCAGGGGGCGATGCTCTGCCCCTCCGGGGCGTCGCTCTGTTGCGACCAGAGCCACTCTAGCGCCTGGGGCAGAGGCCAAGGAGCCATCCCCAGCATCCGGGCCATCTTTGCTCCAGTGGAGCCTCGGCTGCGGGAGGGGAAGAGAGAGACAGAGAGGAAGGAGAGGGGGAGGGGTGGAGAAGCAGATGGGCGCTTCTCCTGTGTGCCCTGACCGGGAATCGAACCTGGGACTTCTGCACGCCAGGCCGATGCTCTACCACTGAGCCAGCCGGCCAGGGCCTCTCTCAGTTTTTTTTCTCTCTTTTCTCCTCTCTTTCAGTTTTTCTTTCTCTCTACATATTTATATTTTATATTATTTATAAAATTATATATACTGCTAATACACAAACTAAACCCATGGTAAATTTTATTTACAGTTCCTTTTACTTATATTTTTTTGCAAATGCCTTGTTTTGTACTTTGATTTTAGTTAATCCCTCTCTGACCACCGACACCATTCTTAGTGTGAATGAAAAAGGAGCTCTAAGGAATCTGACATGCCCATGACCAAAAGTAACCTCATGGGTGATCTGACCATACATTCCAAACTGAGCACATTATGGTGGGTAGTCACACCCCAAGCACATAACTACCTTAGGAAAAGGTTTATCTTCGCTTTAACTCATAAAAAAATTCTCTACATGTTTGGACTTTCCTATTTTTTTAAAAATTTTATTTATTGATTTTAGATAGGAAGGGAGAGAAAAAAAAGACAGGAACATTGATCTCTTCCTGTATATGCCCTTGACTGGGATCAGACAGGCAACCTCTGTGCTCAGGCCGACACTCTAACCACCTGAGTTAACCAGTCAGGGCTAGATGTTCCTATTTTGATATTAGTATAGGTATCTCGGGTCAGGTGTCAAATGACTTACCCTCTTCTTTTTATATTAGACATACTAGGCTCCAGCCCGTCTGCATCCATAATTGGAACAATGAATGTAGGTGGGTTGAGAAACTTGAGACTGAACAAATTCTACTCCAATTTATCTCTTATGATTCATACACTGAAACAATTCTTATTTATTCTAGGTATGGACATTTGAATTTTTTGTTTCATGTTCTTTAATTTCCTGATATAGTAGTTTTCTATGTTTTATAACAAATTGCCACAAGTTTAGCAACTTAAAACAACACCTATTTATTGTCTTTCAGCATAGTGTGTCCGGATTCTCTGCTCAGGACCTCACAAAGCTGAAACCTAAATGTTGGCGGGGTTGCATTCTTTTCCAGAGTTCTGGGGAAGAATTTGGTGCCAAGTTCATTCAAGATGCTGGTAGACTTTAGTTCCTTCTCGAGTTTTTGATGTGTCCCCCAGCATCTTCAAGAAGGCAACTGCATGTGGAGTCCTCATGCTTTTACTCTGTACTAGTTACCTTGGGGTTGCTGTAACAAACGCTGCGAACTGGGTGGCTTAGAACAATAGAAATTTATTTTCTCATAATTTTGGAGTCTAGAGGTCTGAAATCATCTCTAGAAAAAGAATCCTTCCTTGCCTCTTCCTAGCTCCTGTTGGCTCCTGGTGGTCCTTGGCATTCCTTGCCTTGTAACTGCATCACTCCAATCTCTGTCTCCATCATCACATGGCTCTCTTCCTTGTCTGTGTCTTTGTATCTAAATCTCCCTCTCCTTTCTCTCACTGAAACATCAGTCACTACATTTGTGGTTTATCATAATCTACTATGACCTCATCAAAACTTGATTATATCTGCAAAATAGGTTTCCAAATAAGAACATATCTTCTTAGGGGACACAATTCAATTTACTGGGAACCTCTTCTTTTTTCTCTACCACCACCAGCTAGAGAAACTCTTCTGTTTTTAAAAGCTTGTGTAATTAGATTAGACCCATATGGATAGTCTCTCTGTTATGGGTTGAATTGTGTCCCCCAAAATTCATCTGTTGAAGCTCTGACCCTCAATACTGCAGAATGAGACTGTATTTAGAGGTAGTGACTTTTAACATGTGATTAAGTCAAAATGAGGCCATTAATGTAGGCCCTTGTCCACTTTGGTATTACTTTCTTTTGTCCTTCCTTCCTTCCTTCCTTCCTTCCTTCCTTCCTTCCTTCCTTCCTTCCTTCCTTCCTTCCTTCCTTCCTTCCTTCCTTCCTTCCTTCTTTATTTCCTCCTTTCCTTTCTTCTTTCCTTCCTTCCTTTTTCTTTCTTTCTTCCCCCTTTCTTTCTTTCTTTCTTTCTTTCTTTCTTTCTTTCTTTCTTTCTTTCTTTCTTTCTTTCTTTCTTCTTTCTTTCTTTCTTCAACGAGAGAGAGAGAGAGAGAGAGAGAGAGAGAGAGAGAGAGAGAAAGAGGCAGAGAGATGAGAAACATCAACTTGTGGTTGAGGCATTTTAGTTGTTCATTGTCTGCTTCTCATATGTGCCTTGACCAGGGGGCTTCAGCCAAGCCAGAAACCCCTTGCTAAAGCCAGCAACCTTGAGCTCAAGCCAGCAACCATAGACATGATTCCACATTCAAGTCAGTGACCCCATGCTCAAGTTGGTGAACCTACACTCAAGCCAAATGAACCCACATTCGATCTGGTGACCTCAGGGTTTTGAACTTGGGTACTCAGCATCTCAGGTCAATGCTCTCTCCACTGCATGAGCAGTCAGGTCACTTGGATATTTTGATTTAATGTTTGATATTCATTACTAATTATAACTTTCTTTTTAAACTAAATGGATAAATTTATACTTTTATTTATTTAGGTTGAAAAAAGAAAAAATATTTTTACCAAAACATGATAAATAATTTAAAATTTTACATTTACTTTAATTTATATTTTCTTAATAATATATTAAAATTCAAAAAAATATATTAAAACTCTATATACTTTAAATATTCTGTATTTGATGTTATAATTCTTTAGATTAGCAATATCTAATAGTCACAATGTGAGCCACATTGGTAATTTTGAATTCTTTGGTAGTAACATTAAAAAAGTGAAAACAAAACTGAAAAAAGTGAAATTACTTCTAATATATTTTATTTACCAATACATTAAAAATATTATTATTTCAAAATATAATCAATATAAAAACTATTACTGGGATATTTAACTTTTTTTCATATTAAGTCTAGTAATCAGTGTGTATTTTACATGTACAGCCCATCTTAATTTGGACAGGTCATATTTCAACTGCTCAGTAGACACATGGCTGGTAACACAGTATATCCTTAGGTAACTGAAGTCAATACAAAAACAAAACATGTAAAACATCTTCTTATAATAACTTAATTCTTGATTTTGCTGAAGAGAAGGCAAAGAAATGGAATTTTATTAAATAAATGTATAATGATATATAAAGTATTTATACAAACATCAACAGAACAGCTAAACATGCACAAATATTATTAAATCAGTTGTTTTTGATTTTTTCAGACATATAAAACCTGTAATTTTTATGTTTTTAAAAATGGTCATTATGGAATTATTTAACAGAAAAAAAAATAAAACTAAATCATTTTACTTAAGAGTTGCCTAACTTTTGCCTGACCACGCAGTGGCACAATAGATAGAGCATTGGCCTGAGAATCAGAGGACCCACGTTCAGAATCTCAAGGTCGTTGGCTTGAGCACAGGCTCACCAGTTTGAGTGCGGGTTGACGGCTTGAGTGTGGGATCATAGACATGACTCCATGGTTGCTGGCTTGAGCCCAAAGGTCACTGGCTTGAAGCCCAAGGTCTTTGCTAGAACAAAAAGTCACTGGCTCAGCTAGAGCACCTCTACCCCCTTCTCCCCAGCCCCCCCACTCCCTTCAAGGCACATATGAAAAAGCAATCAATGAACAACTAAAGTGTCACAACAAATAATTGATGCTTCTTATCTTTCTCCCTTCCTGCCTATGGTCCCTTTCTCTCTCTCTCAAAAAAAAATAAAAATAAAAAATAAAATAGAAAGAAAAGAAAAGAAAAGGTGCTGGGGTCCAGCCCTGGGGGGAATCCAGGGGTCCCACAGGAAGAGATGGCATTGGCATGAATCCAGTGAGAGAGCCGAATTCTTTTTTAGCTCATCTGCCAGGATCTCTGCCAATGGCTAGTATAGCTTTATTTTTATACACTATGTTATAATTACATGGTATGCGGAATACATTGAAATTACAATCACATGATATGCGGAATACATTAACAGTTATTTTTGCTTTAATGTGAGTAAATATTCCAGGAAAGGATTAGTATATTTCTTTAAACTATGAATCAGGTGGTAAGTCATTAAGTACAGTTATACAATAACTTGAGCAGCAGCAACAACAATATTGGTGCAAGCTTCTAAAAAGACCCTGTTGGTTCTCTCTTACTTAGCAATCTATTGTCTAGTAAAAACTATGTTTGTCTACTATTTTTTTAATAACTTTATTTTTTTAATGGGGTGACATCAATAAATCAGGATACATATATTCAAAGATAACAAGTCCAGGTTATCTTGTCGTTCAATTATGTTGCATACCCATCACCCAAAGTCAGATTGTCCTCTGTCACCTTCTATCTTGTTTTCTTTGTGCCCTTCCCCCTCCCCCTTTCCCTCTCCCATTCCCCCCTCCCCTCCCCCACCCCGTAACCACCACACTCTTATCAATGTCTCTTAGTTTCACTTTTATGTCCCACCTACGTATGGAATAATGTAGTTCCTGGTTTTTTCTGATTTACTTATTTCGCTTCGTATCATGTTATCAAGATCCCACCATTTTGCTGTAAATGTTCCGATGTCATCATTTCTTATGGCTGAGTAGTATTCCATAGTGTATATGTGCCACATCTTCTTTATCCAGTCATCTGTTGACGGGCTTTTTGGTTGTTTCCATGTCCTGGCCACTGTGAACAATGCTGCAATAAACATGGGGCTGCATGTGTCTTTACGTATCAATGTTTCTGAGTTTTGGGGGTATATACCCAGTAGAGGGATTGCTGGGTCATAAGGTAGTTCTATTTTCAGTTTTTTGAGGAACCACCATACTTTCTTCCATAATGGTTGTACTACTTTACATTCCCACCAACAGTGTATGAGGGTTCCTTTTTCTCCACAGCCTCTCCAACATTTGCTATTACCTGTCTTGCTAATAATGGCTAATCGAACAGGTGTGAGGTGGTATCTCATTGCCGTTTTGATTTGCATTTCTCTAATAGCTAAAGAAGATGAGCATCTTTTCATACATCTGTTGGCCATTTGTATTTCTTCCTGGGAGAAGTGTCTGTTCATATCCTCTTCCCATTTTTTTATTGGATTGGTTGTTTGTTTGTTGTTGAGTTTTATGAGTTCTTTGTATATTTTGGATATTAGGCCCTTATCTGAGCTGTTGTTTGAAAATATCATTTCCCATTTAGTTGGCTTTCTGTTTATTTTGTTATCAGTTTCTCTTGCTGAGCTAAAACTTCTTAGTCTGATGAAGTCCCATTCATTAATTTTTGCCTTCACTTCTCTTGCCTGTGGAGTCAAATTCATAAAATGCTCTTTAAA
The DNA here is from genome assembly GCF_036850995.1 of Saccopteryx leptura. Lineage (NCBI taxonomy): Eukaryota > Metazoa > Chordata > Mammalia > Chiroptera > Emballonuridae > Saccopteryx > Saccopteryx leptura. Next base: position 93,569,577 of record NC_089507.1, read on the forward strand.
ACCCAGGTCCATGAGTTGAGTACCTATGTCTTCTTCTATGTACTTTATTGTTTCAGGTCTTATGTTTAGATCTTTGATCCATTTTGAGTTAATTTTAGTACAGGGGACAAACTGTAGTCGAGTTTCATTCTTTTGCATGTGGCTTTCCAGTTTTCCCAGCACCATTTATTGAAGAGGCTTTCTTTTCTCCATTGTGTGTTGTTGGCCCCTTTATCAAAAATTATTTGACTATATATACGTGGTTTTATTTCTGGACTTTCTATTCTGTTCCATTGGTCTGAGTGTCTATTTTTCTGCCAATACCATGCTGTTTTGATTGTCGTGGCCCTATAATAGAGTTTGAAGTCAGGTATTGTAATGCCCCCAGCTTCATTCTTTTTCTTTAGGATTGCTTTGGCTATTCGAGGTTTTTTATAGTTCCATATAAATCTGATGATTTTTTGCTCTATTTCTTTAAAAAATGTCATTGGAAGTTTGATGGGAATTGCATTAAATTTGTATATTGCTTTGGGTAATATAGCCATCTTGATTATATTTATTCTTCCTAGCCAAGAACAAGGTATATTCTTCCATCTCATTATATCTTTTTCGATTTCCCTTAACAATGGTTTATAGTTTTCATTATATAAGTCCTTTACATTCTTTGTTATGTTTATTCCTAAGTATTTTATTTTTTTTGCAATCGTGAAGGGGATTATTCTTTTGAGTTCGTTCTCAATTGTTTCATTGTTGGCATATAGAAAGGCTATTGACTTCTGTATGTTAATTCTGTATTGACTTATTGTTTCTAGTAATCTTTTTGTGGATTCTTTGGGGTTTTCGATGTATAGGATCATATCATCTGCAAAAAGTGATACCTTTACTTCTTCTTTTCCGATATGGATGCCTTTTATTTCTTTGTCTTGTCTGATTGCTCTGGCTAGAACCTCTAGTACCACATTAAATAAGAGTGGAGAGAGTGGACAACCCTGTCTTGTTCCTGATTTAAGGGGAAAGGCCTTCAGTTTTGTGCCATTTAATATGATGTTAGCTGATGGTTTATCATATATGGCCTTTATCATGTTGAGATATTTTCCTTCTATACCCATTTTGTTGAGAGTCTTAAACATAAAATTGTGTTGTATTTTATCAAAAGCCTTTTCTGCATCTATTGATAAGATCATGTGGTTTTTGTTCTTTGTTTTGTTGATATGGTGTATTACGTTAACCGTTTTATGTATGTTGAACCATCCTTGAGATTCTGGGATGAATCCCACTTGATCATGATGTATTATTTTTTTAATATGTTGTTGTATTCGATTTGCTAGTATTTTGTTTAGTATTTTAGCATCTGTATTCATTAGAGATATTGGTCTGTAGTTTTCTTTTTTTGTGCCATCCTTGCCTGGTTTTGGTATGAGGGTTATGTTGGCCTCATAAAATGTGTTTGGAAGTATTGCTTCTTCTTCAATTTTTTGGAAGACTTTGAGTAGAATAAGAACCAAGTCTTCTTTGAATGTTTGATAAAATTTGCTTGTATAGCCGTCGGGGCCTGGATTTTTATTTTTGGGGAGGTTTTTAATGGTTTTTTCTATTTCTTCTCTACTGATAGGTCTGTTTAGGCTTTCTGTTTCTTCTTGACTCAGTCTAGGAAGGTTGTATTGTTCTAGGAATTTATCCATTTCTTCTAGGTTGTTGAATTTAGTGGCATAAAGTTTTTCATAGTATTCTACAATAATTCTTTGTATATCTACGGTGTCCGTGGTGATTTCTCCTCTTTCATTTTGGATTTTGTTTATATGAGTTCTTTCTCTTTTTTCCTTGGTAAGTCTTGCCAAGGGTTTGTCAATTTTGTTGATCTTTTCAAAGAACCAGCTCCTTGTTCTATTAATTTTTTCTATAGTTTTTCTGTTCTCTAAATCATTTATTTCTGCTCTGATTTTTATTATCTCCTTTCTTCGGCTGGTTTTGGGTTGTTTGGTTCTTCTTTTTCTAGTTCCTTAAGGTGGGAAGTTAAGTGGTTCACTTGGGCTCTCTCTTGTTTGTTCATATAGGCCTGAAGTGATATGAACTTCCCTCTTATCACTGCTTTTGCTGCATCCCATAGATTCTGATATGTAGTATTGTCATTTTCATTAGTCTGTATATATCTTTTGATCTCTGCACTTATTTCTTCTTTGACCCATTCATTTTTTAAAAGTATGTTGTTTAGTTTCCACATTTTTGTGGGATTTTTTTCCTCTTTTTTGCAGTTGAATTCTAGTTTCAAGGCTTTATGATCAGAAAATATGCTTGGTACAACTTCAATTTTTCTGAATTTGCTGATGTTGTTTTTGTGGCCCAAAATATGGTCAATTCTTGAGAATGATCCATGTACACTGGAGAAAAATGTATACTCAGTCACTTTGGGATGAAATGTCCTGTAGATGTCTATCATATCCAGGTGCTCTAGTGTTTTGTTTAAGGCCACTATGTCTTTGTTGATTCTCTGTTTGGATGACTGATCTAGAGCCGTCAGCGGTGTATTGAGGTCTCCAAGTATGATTGTATTTTTGTCAGTTTTTGTTTTAAGATCAATAAGTAGCTGTCTTATATATTTTGGTGCTCCTTGGTTTGGTGCATATATATTAAGAATTGTCATGTCTTCTTGATTCAGTGTCCCCTTAGCCATTATGAAATGGCCATTTTTGTCTCTGAGTACTTTTGCTGTCTTGTAGTCAGCATTATCCGATATGAGTATTGCTACACCTTCTTTTTTTTGGATGTTATTTGCTTGGAGTATTGTTTTCCAGCCTTTCACTTTGAATTTGTTTTTATCTTTGTTACTTAGATGAGTTTCCTGTAGGCAGCATACAGTTGGATTTTCTTTTTTAATCCATTCTGCTACTCTGTGCCTTTTTATTGGTGAGTTTAATCCGTTTACATTTAGTGTAATTATTGACACTTGTGAGTTCCCTATTGCCATTTTATAGATTGCTTTCTGTTAGTTTTGTGTCTTGTTTGATCCTTCTCTTTCGTTTTTCTACCTTTTGTTTTTATTTGGTTGTATTCCATACATCTTTCCTCTGTTGCTATCTTTTTTATCTCATGTGCTTCTGTGGTGGTTTTTTCAATGGTGGTTACCTTTGAGTAATGAAGAGGGTCCCTACCCTGTTCATTGTAGCGAACTACTTTGTGAGTACTTTTGCACTCCATCGTCCTTTGCTACTGTTAATCTCCATCTTCTCCCCCTCTTTCTTTTTGTTGTTGTCACAGTTTAAATTTGGTTTTATTGTGTTCTTCTTGGAGCTTTTACTTGTGGCTCTGTTTTTTTTTTGTTCTTTGTATCTGATTGGAGAACTCCCTTTAGTAATTCCTGGAGTGGGGGTTTTCTGATGATAAATTCCCCCATCTTTTCTGTATCTGTGAATGTTTTTATTTCTCCTTCATATTTGAAGGATAGCTTTGATGGGTATAGTATTCATGGCTGAAAGTTCCTCTCTTTCAGGACTTTAAATATTGGGGTCCACTCTCTTCTAGCTTGTAGAGTTTCTGCTGAGAAATCTGATGATAATCTAATGGGCCTTCCTTTATATGTCGTATTCTTCTTTTCCCTGGCTGCCTTGAGAATTTTTTCTTTGCTGTTGGTTTGTGTCAATTTTATTATGATATGCCTTGGAGTAGGTTTGTTGTGGTTAAGAAAACTCAGAGTTCTGTTTGCTTCATGAACTTGAGGCTTTAGTTCTTTCCACAGGCTTGGGAATTTCTCATCTATTATTTGTTTGAGTATGTTCTCCATTCCATTTTCTCTCTCTTCTCCCTCTGATATACCTATTAATCTTATGTTATTCTTTTTGATGGAGTCAGATAATTCTTGTAGGGCTATCTCTCCTCTCTTCTATCTGACCTGTTCTATTAGCTAAGCTTGCTACTTCTTTTTTCAGCTCGTGAATTGAGTTTTTCATCTCTGTTTGATTTGTTTTTATAGTTTCAATTTCCTTGGACATATATTCTTTGTGTTCATTGAGTTGCTTTCTGAGCTCCCTAAATTGCCTTTCTCTGTTTTCTTGTATATCTCGGAGGATTTTTAGGATTTCTATCTTGAATTCTCTGTCATTTAGCTCCAAGGTTTCCAATATATTAAATTTTTTCTCCATAGATTTTTCCTCATCTAGCTGTGTTACCTCTCTTTCTTTTGTATCCATGATATTTGATTTTTTCTTCCTTAATGGCATCTGAGGGTGGTTTTGTTGATAGTATTAATGAGATTTAATAAAGAATAAAAAGTTAAAAAAATAAAAAAATAAAAAATCGAAAAGAGTTGTTTTTTTTTTAAAAAATTAATAATGAAATAAAGAAAAATAAAATAAAATAAAAATTTTTAAAAAAGGAAAGTATTCCCCCCCTCCTTTTTTCCTCTTCTCTCCTCTCCCCTCTTTCTTGAGAAAATCTTGTGGTGAACTGTGAATTATAACAAACAATGCCTGTAATGGAGGGCCTGAATTGAGGAAAAGTAATAAAGGGGCAAAAAAAAGAAAAAGAAAAAAAAAAGAAAAAAAAAAGGGGGTATGGGCCCACAAAAAGCAAATAAGGAAAAAATTTGGGTCTAGAATAAAATGATTTGCTTTTAGGTGTTGGTTGTCTAAGAGTTATGATGAGAGGAATAAGAGGAAAACAGAAAAATGGGGGGACAAATTAAAAAATTACTATTGTATTTAGTGGAAGAAGAACTAGATAAAATGGAGAGCCAGGGATGGGAGCACTGCTAGTGAGTTAAAAAGGTGAAGTAAAAACCCCCCAAAATGCCACAAACATAAGTTTGAGTCCCAGATAAGATAATTTGTTTGTAATTGAGGTTTGAATGAGAGGAGATGTAAAGGAGAAAGGAAGAAACTAATATAGAAGGAGAAAAGAAAGAGAGAGAGAAAAAAAATAGAGGGAACCACTAAAAGAAGAAAAAAGAAAGGAGAGAGAGAGAGAGAGAGAGAGAGAGAGTTAAGGGTTTTGGAGTGCAACCCTCATAGAGAGAAAGGAAGAGAAGAGAAAAGATAATGGGAGATGTAACACTTATGGGTAGTGTAGTTCAAGGAGAGGAGAGAGTAAGACCAGCAGAGAGTTAATCGGCCAAATTGGAGGAGGAAAAAAAGTATCAAGAATGAAGATAAGAGAAACAGACGAACAAATATAATAAAATGGGATAGGTTATAAAGTCTGCAGATTATTCTTGATTTTGAGAGGTTATCTTCTTGCTTTTTCTTTTCTCTCCCTCTTCCTGGTTGGTGACTCAGTACCCCGGGTTCTGCCCCTTTGGCACGCTCAGGTAGAGGTTTGCAGTTGATAAGTCTCTATGGCAATGTCATGTATTGTGCTTTAGTCTCGTTGGCAGTCGAGGCTCATTAGCATTTATAGGCTCCGACAGTGAGAGAGTCCGTGTTCCTGGAGCCTTTCTCCTAGTCTTTCCTTCCTCAATTAGTAGCCTGATAATCCAGCTATGGGGTTGCTGCTGCCTCTGCCTGGATAGTAAGAGGCTCAAAGAGCTGGCAACTCCCCACTCTATTTCCACTCAGCACAGGGCTCTGGGTAAGGCTCAGTCAGTCAGAGCTGCTAGCATAATCAGACGGGCTTTCCGCCCACTCAAAGACCTCTGGCTCTGCCACTCTGTCCGGTAACACAGGCGGGCGCCCACTTCCGGGGCGCTTGGAGGAAACTCTCGCTCAGTATCTGCGTGCGCAGACCAGGATATCCGGCCAGCAGTCTCACGCTATGAGTGAAACCCCCAACCGCATGGAAAAGTTGCAGCGTTGGAGTTGGCTCTCGCTCCGTCCCCTGCGTGGCTTTTGCAAGGCGCTGGGTTGGCCCGAGATTCCGCTTTGGCCCACACAAAGACCCCTGACTCTGCCCCTCTATGCGATAACACGGGCGCGCACTGCCGAGGCACTCGGAGGAATCTCTCATTCACTATCTGCGCGCGCAGACCAGGATATGAGGCCGGCCGCGTTTCCCTCTGAGTGAAACCCCCTCCAGCAGAGAAAATTTCCACCGTTGGAATTAGTTCTCGCTCCCTCCCGTGCGCAGCTTTCCCAGGGCGCTGGGGCTGCCCAGAGATTCTGCTTTCGGCCCACAGAAAGGCCTCTGACTCTGCCTCTCTGTGGGTAACACGGGCACCCACTCCTGGGGCTTAGGAAGAAATCTCTCGCCCACTAACTGCGTGTGAACCAACCAGGAGATCGGGTAAAATGGCTGCCCCGTTTGACTTTCTTTGTTTGGGTTTGGCGCGAGTGTTAGCTTGTATTGCCCGGGTTGCCACAGGATCAGTTTTTCCTCGGCTTGGATCTCCGTGCCACAGCCTGGTTCGGCCGTTTGTGCCGCGGCCTGGATCTATTCACCCCCTTTGCCCGCCTCAGTTTCTATATTCACAGTTACCAGAGAAAGCTGCCCTGTTTAGGTTAGTGAGGAAGGCGGAGCATTTCTTACTCCCTAATTCCTTTGGGGTTTGGTTATATATTTAGCCAATTTTTCACTCAACCATACCTTTGGGTGTATTGCAAAGCATCTGGAGGCTCCAAGTATAGGTTTTTCTGTTTCTGGTTGAAGATCTTGTTGAGTTTTGGGGGAGATTTATCGGTATCGCTTCTTACTCCGCCATTACTCTGACGTCATCCTTATTGTCTACTATTTTTCATCTATTAGTAATTTCAACTATTACTCCCAGAAAGTTCCACTACCTGAAGGCTAGGTATGTGAGAGGCTATGTGAGAGGAACAGAAAGTTTTTCTATTCTTTTATAATGAGTAAAGGACTAGGGGCTGAAAGGTGCTTTTGTGTTTAGTCTCTGAATCCTACCTATTCATAAGTCACAATCTATATTTTCCTAATTGGATTTCAGGAGGGAGTTTTTCTATAGATCTAGCCCCTTTTGGGGGATATCACAGCCAGCCTCCTATGTCTATGGGCCCAGGCAAGGGGGTTTATAGACTTTTCTGCAGAACTCACACCCTCTGTGTCATTTCCAGAGAAATTACTATGAATCTGCAGGAAAAGCACCGTGCTATTATTCCTGTGCCATAAATGATAGCACACACACCCAGAAAAGGGGAGATAAAAAAACAAATTAATTCAGGAAGTTAAAGGGGGAAGTATCGTTGCACCTTTTCTTTGCTGAGACTGTGTCAACCAGCAATTGTTGATCTTCTTTGCTGTGACTGTGTCAACCAACAGTTGTTGATTGGCTTCCGACAAAAAGGAGTTGGCTAACTTTATGTATCACTTCTAAATAGTCGGACATGGTATGTGGGTCCATGTTTATACTCTTGCTTCAGGCCTTACAAATGTAGGAAGGGGCTGCCTTGTAACCCTTGTAACCTTCTTCCCTCAAATACTCTCATGGCTCATTTTGAAATCTGAGTTCAAATTTCACTTTCTTATGAGAGCTGGAACTATATACACCCACATAGATTACTGTGTATATTAATAGGACTTTACTTTTCTATTTATTTTTTATCAGCATAGCTTTACTATTTTAGGAAACTTGCTGACAAAGATAAAATTTGAAAGGCTATCAACTCTCCTGACCTATGGTGGCACAGTGGATAAAGTGTCGACCTAGAATGCTGAGGTTACTGGTTCGAAACCCTGGGCTTGCCTGGTCAAGGCACATATGAGAGTTGATGCTTCTTGCTCTTCTCTCTCTCTTCCTCTCTCTCTCTCTCCTCTCCCTGTCTCTAAAGTGAATAAATAGAATCTTTAAACAAAAGGCTATCAACTCTTCCTGGAAAGCATTAAATTAGAACTCATTCTCCATGACTTATGAATCCATGATTCTTTGAACACCTTGCCTTAGCATCTTCACCTTGCTCTGATCACCAATCCGAACTGCTCGGTTATGATTATTAAACAGTCCTAACCAAGCACTTCCATTTACAGACTTGCTTTAAACTGACTTAGTCTCAATAAATATCCTCACTTTGCCCTCCCTCTTCTGAGATGCTAAGACTCTGTGCTCTTTTTGAACCAACGTAGGTATAAATTCAGCTTGTGTACTCAGCAGGATGTCTTAGTGATATTTTGTGGTGTCAGCATTTAGTATCAGTAAGCTTTCCCTGAACATTTAAGATTGCTACCCCATCTTAATCCCTTCATGGTTTTAATATTCTCAAAAGCACTTCTATATCATTTATTTATGCACTTACTGTGATTCCTGCCATAAAAATTCTGCTCCACAAAGGCTGGAAAAATCTAGAACAGTTGCTGGTATCTCGTAGATTGTAAGTCATTATTGTTGAATTAATAAATGGTATCTACACAATTGCTGTGAACATGAATAACATAAACCCCAAATTAGCATTCTGGGCAGAAATTTAAATGTTTAATTGAGCCCTGGCTGGTTGCTCAATGGATAGAGCATTGGACCAGCATGCAGACATCCCTGGTTTGATCCCCAGTTAGGGCACACATGAGAAGAAACCATCTGCTTCTCTTCTCTTCCCTCTGCCCCTCTTCTCTTTCCCTCTTGCACCCAGTGGTTTGATTTGTTTTAGTGTCAGCCTCAGGTGCTAAGGATAGCTTGGTTGATTTGAGCATCGGTGTGGTTCCCGGTTGAGGCACAAGCAGGAGTTTATCTCTCTATCTCCCCTCCTTCCTCACACTTAAAAAAAAGTTTAATTGGCTTACATACTGCAAATCTGTATTAGTTTTCTTCATATTAAGGAAGGTTAAAGAACACATGTGGAAGCTATTTTACAGTTCCTTTATTGAGACTTTTGCGTTTGCATTTTTATGACTTTGTAGGCTACTGGAAAAGCATGCTCTGGAAGGTTTCTGGCTAACATAATCACATGGAACTTGGGTTCTTTGTTAGTCCACATATCTTTCATTGCACAATCTTAATATCCTTTTCTGAGGGTCATACTGGCCTTATCCACAGGAACTCTTATCAGCCCATCTCCACATCCATTCAGGCTGGCTTTTGGTTAATCAAATTGTTTTAAAGAAGAGAATGTCAGCCAAACCCTCTAATCAGTCCTGACCATCTCTAATTCCTGGTAAATTCTAACTCTTGGTAAAAACTCCTTTATGAGAAATGATATCTTTACCTACAAGATATGTGATATCTTCAATGCCTTATGTATTACCAATATTACTTTTCCTAAATCCAGCTAGATCATTTATGCTTGGAATATCTTTTTTACTCCTGGTTACTTTTACTGAAATATGGTTTGATGTAATACTGTCACACAGCAAGATTTAATAATAAAGACACAATAAGAATTCACTATTGTATTTACTGGAGGGATGATGTTCAGAACATCATCTACCACATACCAAGTATCAATGCTTCATAAGGTATGATGGCAGAAATGGCCAAAATGCCAGGAAAAGCTATTTTTGTCCTGTGTAGCAGGAAGGTTTTGAATGTATACTCTATTCATATATTTTGTTAGTTTTCATCTTTGCTTTGGTTGTTAGAGTCAAATTTGCTCCTTACCTTTGGCGAGTGTATAGAAACTTCTTGTAAACTTTAACTTGGCTTTATTTTATTATTCTTTTCAGATTCCCCTTCACTTTGACTCTTTTATATACTTTATCCCATTTAATTGGATGTATTTTTGTACATTACCTCAAATTCTTTCTGGATATATGTATGTAAAAAAATAAAATAAAATAAAAAATAAATAAATACATTAATAAAATTCAAGAAAAGCAGACATTAAATTGTAATATTTCAGCCCTGGCCGGTTGGCTCAGCGGTAGAGCATCGGCCTGGCTTGCGGGGGACCCGGGTTTGATTCCCGGCCAGGGCACACAGGAGAAGCGCCCATTTGCTTCTCCACCCTCCCCCCCTCCTTCCTCTCTGTCTCTCTCTTCCTCTCCCGCAGTCAAGGCTCCATTGGAGCAAAGATGGCCTGGGCGCTGGGGATGGCTCCTTGGCCTCTGCCCCAGGCGCTAGAGTGGCTCTGGTCGCGGCAGAGCGACGCCCCGGAGGGGCAGAGCATCGCCCCCTGGTGGGCAGAGCACCGCCCCTGGTGGGCAAACCGGGTGGATCTCGGTCGGGCGCATGTGGGAGTCTGTCTGACTGTCTCTCCCCGTTTCCAGCTTCAGAAAAAAAAAAAAATTGTAATATTTCAGCTTACCCACATCCAGGTTTTCTTAACTTTTTCTTCTACTGCCTAAATGTCAGTTATCAAATGTAAAAAATGAGCCTTATGATTGGTGTTCTATTTTTTCAACATACAGAATACTTTAATTGCTATGTAAATCAGTACAGGGAACTGCAGTTGATTATCTGGTTCTCTTTTGTTATTAATTTTATTAAATGAAGCATCTGTTTATGAAATTCTCAGGAGGTCAAGTTATCAGGATTCATGAAGCATTGTACTTCACTTGAAAGGGTTTGTTGTCAATTTTTAATCATAAAGTATTGGAGTGAAAAAAGTTAGTCTAAGAAAAATAATTTAAAATCTATCAACATGCTAAGTTGGACATTTAAATAAACCATAACTATTTTCTATGTCTACAATAAATGACATTTAATTATTTAAATTTTTTATTGTGTATTCCTTCCAAAACTACTTTTAGAAAGTTCAAAACTATTGGGCACCTTCTTAGACCTAAAGTGCTTTAGGTCACCTATTTTATTTCATTTTATTTCTTGGGATGCTCAGAACAAATTATTTGGTCCATACCAGGTAGTTGTGTAATTTTTCAGATCACAGCTTTTAATTCATATAGAATTATACTAAAAAAAAATTATCATAGCCTGAGCTGCCTTTTGGGGTTATACCTCTTTCTTCCCTATAGGAGAAGTTCAATCTGTGATCCTCTGAGTAACTCAGATGGAAGATTTTCCTGCAAGTCTCTCTTTTTTTAAGATCTTGAATTTAAGACAAGAATTCATGGAAAATTAGTCTAAAACATCTGTTTGGAAGAAAAGTTTCTTTGAGCCAATAAAAGGATAGTGAGCATGCAGCTGCTTTATTTGGAACCAAGACTATCTTGAACTCATTCCCTTTGAGTACAATTTAACAATTTAAGTAGAGTTTGAAAGCCAAGAAAGAGGTGATGAAAGACCTGAATCAATAAAATGTATGTTGAGTTTTGTCAGTCAGGGTCCAGTTAGAAAAAGAGAAACCACAATTGTTTCAATAAAGAAAAGTTAATATGGGAAGTTGGTGAAATAGATATTGAAAGGAATACAGATAATACAGCAATGGTAACTTCAGAAAATTGCTTCATTCTTAGTATGGGGGGAACACAGAAAAAAGATCAGAGTTCTTAAAAAACTTAGAATCTTGGAGAAGAGGCCATCACAGTTGGTGTTGGTATCTCTAAGGGGCATCAGTATGAGGCTAGATCTAAGAGGTGAAAAAAAGCTGAAAATTGAAAACATTTACTTCTACTACAGGGGTCGGAAACCTTTTTGGCTGAGAGATCCATGAACGCCACATATTTTAAAATGTAATTCCGTGAGAGCCATACAATATGTTTAACACTAAATACAAGTAAATGTGTGCATTTTATGTAAGACCAACACTTTTAAAGTACAATAAGTTTCTGAATTCTTTTTAATAACGTTGTTATGCTGTTGCTAACCAATGATAAATGAAGTACTTCTTACCATTAATGCAACTTCTGGTTCTGCATGGTTTTGCTGATGGCTTTGTAGTCTGGTGAGGTTAAGCTTCATGCAGGCGTTGAGACTTCCATCCGTTAAATGTCATCGTAGATTGGTCTTAACGTTCTTAAATGTGAGAAAGACTGCTCACATGCATACATAGAGCCAAACATTGTCAGCACAGCAATATTCACAAGCTGCAGTGTGTGGTATGTGACAGGAAGTACGTTCCAAGTTTTGACAATTAGCTGATCTGCGGGGTTGAAGTTTTTTCATTTCTCCCCACTTGGTTTGCTCACCAACTCTGCTTGCTGTCGTTCAAGTCTTTTCAAATCTTCATTCAGTGACTTGAACTTATTCACCCACATGTCTGAGGCCTTCAGGTCAGCAGCTTGTAGCTCAAAATCTCTGATGGAGACACCGGGGATGTAACTTAAGTCGGCACTGTGCACTGCACACTCGTGTGGATGGGTGATGAACTTAAAAAGACAAGTGTGCTCACGAAATTTTCCACAGCATGCTTTGAATGACTGCAGGAGATTATATGTGAAGCCCCCTAGCTGCTGAAGATCAAGATGTTGAGCAGGGTCACTTGCTGTGCATGCATCTTTAAACTCTCCCAGTTTTTCAAAGTGTAGTAAACGACCTGTTTCAATGTTGTTGATGAAGAGTTCCAGCTTGTTTTCAAATGCAAACACTGCTTGTTGAAGGGATAAGACTGTATTTCCAATGCCTTGCATGAGCTGGTTCAGATGTTCAGTCATGTCCACGAGATAGTAGAACTTCAGGAGCCACTCAGTGTTGGCTAACTCAGGATGCTTGATGTTTTTCATTTCAAGGAAAGTCCACATTTTGCTCAGACAAGCCACAAAACAGCTGAGCACCTTACCTCTTGACAACCAATGCACATTGCTGTGCCGAAGCAGACCAGGATAATTATTCCCAACTTCATCCAGCAGTGTTTTAAACTGGCGATCATTTAAAGCTCGGGCAACAATAAAATCGACCACCTGAATGAACAGCGACATCACCTCACCAAGCTGCTCACCACACATCTGAGCACAAAGCACCTCCTGATGTAGGATGCAGTGAAAACTTAGGATGGGTCTCTTTTCATGTTCACGAAGAAGCACTACGAATCCTCTGTTTTTCCCCACCATGCACAGAGCACCATCAGTACACACCGAAATAAGTTTATACATTGGTAGATATTTTTCTTTAGCGAACTCAGTAAAAGACTTGAATAAATCCTCCCCTCTTGTTGTCTCTTTCATAGGCAAATCAGCAAGACCTTCTTCATATAGTGTGTCACCGACAGCATACCTTGCAATCACGCTGAACTGGGATAAACGGCTTAGGTCTGTTGACTCATCCAGAGTGAGAAAAAAGAATGATGCTGCATTTATGTTCTTCACTTCTGTTGCCTCAATTTGATTTGCCATCATGATAGTACGATTGTGAACAATTCTTGACCGACAGAGGCATGTCTTTTATTCATTTGATTATCTTGTCTTTATCCAAAAAGTCATCAAAAATTTCATTGGCAACATCAAGCATGAATGTCTTGGCATACTCCCCATCTGTGAATGACTTTCCATTTCTCACAATTGCTAAAGCACCAGCAAAGCTAGCCAAATTCCAGTCACCTTGTTGGATCCAAACACTGAGTTGCTGCTGATTAGCTTGCACTCTGCACAGTAGCTCTTCATATGCTTTCTTCCTGCTGTACCCCCCTGGATATTTCAATGCAAATATAGTATGGTGTGTATCTAAGTGCTGATTTATATTTGACCATTTCATTGATGCAATTTTATCATTGCATATTAGACACACTGCAGAATTCTCTCCACAAAGGCGAATTCCTCTGTCCATTCCTGCTGAAAAGTATGATACTCCTCATCTTTTTTTCTTTTAGCCATCTTTTTCGTCAAAAGGGTTTCTGCAATTAGCTAGCTGACTACTTGATAAAAGGAGGGAAGTTTACTTCCTGACCTCACAACGACCCATGTACGTTATGCATTATCCAATAAAAATTTGGTGTTGTCCCGGAGGAAGCTGTGATTGGCTCCAGCCACCCGCAACCATGAACATGAGCGGTAGGAAATGAATGGATTGTAATACATGAGAATGTTTTATATTTTTAATGTTATTATTATTTTTATTAAAGATTTGTCTGTGAGCCAGATGCAGCCATCAAAAGAGCCACATGTGGCTCCCGAGCCATAGGTTCCCGACCTTTGTTCTAGGACCAACTATAACACTTGACTAAAGAGCCATACAGGGATGACCCAAATAAAAATAGCAAGCAAAATGGAAATGCTGAATTCTTTCTCCCTCTTTCTGCCTCTAGTCTCCCTCCAGTCTCTCCTGATAGTGGAACCTAAAGAAAACCAGATGGCAAAGGAATTTGTAGAAGCCCAGTGCCAGCACCACAAACCTACAAGGCCAAGTTTGAATCTGAGAGAAAATGGCATAATAACTGATACAGACGCTTCCGGGGGGGAGGGGGGGAAGAAAAATAAAACCTAAAGACTGGATTATAAGAGAAAAAAACTGGGAAGTGGAGAAGAGATAATTTTAAATAAATATTTAGAAAAATCTACATTAATTGACAGTGGTTTTTTTCTTAAGTGAAAAGCAGGAAGGCAGAGAGAGAGTCTCCCGTAAGCACCCTGACTGAGATCCACCCAGCAAGCTTCCTATGGGGTGATGCTTTGCCCATCTGGGGCTGTTGCTCTGTTGCTTGGTGACCTAGCTATTTTAGTGCCTGAGGCAAAGCCATGGAATCATCCTCAGTACCTGGGGCCAACTTGCTCCAACAGAGCCATGGCTGAAGGAGGGTAAGAGAGAGAAAAGGAGAGAGAGAGAGAGAGAGAGAGAGAAGCAAGGGAGGGAGGGGTGTAGAAGCCAATGGTCACTTCTCCTGTGTGCTCTGACTGGAATGAAACCTGGGACATTCACACACCGGGTCAATGCTCTACCACTGTGCCAACTGGCCAGGGCTGAAATGCTTTTTGGACTAGCTTCGTGTTTTGTTGTGTTATGATAAACTGATGTGACTCTTTTTCCGAAGATATGGGGTTGAAGGCAGTCTGTTAAGGGGGCCAATCACCGTTTGCTTACCTGTAGATAAAAGTAAGCTATATGTGAGGGTATCGCTATTTTTCCTCCAAATGAGTCCAGATCTATACTGGTGTACTTGAGAATGGCTTCTGTTAGACAAGGGTGGGATAGAGAAGGTTCTCATCTGGGAACTGAGTAACTGCTCTCACTTTGTCATAGCTGACAACCTTGATGCTACTTCTGTTCATGTTCTCCAGAAGGCAAAAAGTCATGTGGTCCCTGGAAGGAAGCCCAACCTTCCTTGGTTGATAAGATCAATGAGGTCAGTTCTGGGGGAATGCAGTCATTCCTATGGGGAATCTGGTTGGATGGGCTGAGTGTAAAAAAAAAATCTCCACATTTCTGGGCAGCTCCCTAAATCCTGAGCTTTTCCACAGGGTGGCAGCATTGGGAGAAGATAGTTAAATCCTTCCAGGTTAATTCATAGGCTTGAGTTATAGTTTGAAATTCCTCTATGAATCTTGTGAGATAATCTGAGAATCTAACTATCTATATCTTGTAATCTCTTAAGTCTGACATTGGGAAGGTCACATAAATTTGGGTGATCCCGTAGACCCTTCTGCCACCTCCTATAGCGGGCAGAAGAGGTCTGGTTCCATATTCATCAGAAACATATGAACAAGCCAAAGGATGCCAAGGGTGAATGATCAAGTGGGGATGCTGGTAGAACCTCTGGGTCTGAACCTTCAAATATGGAGGCAATATTACCCACCATCTTTGAGGAGAGAAACTTCCTTTTCTGTAACAGAAGGAGGTGATTTGGGTAGCTGAGGGAAATAAGGGCATTTCCAATCTTTTCTAGCTCCATAGTGGCATAGTCAAAGCCTAGGGTGGCACAGGACACCCTTCCACACCACCAGCCTCAGCACCTTCTTCCCGGTGAGGCCTTATTAAATAGCATGGTATATACCTTATGTCCCACAATAACGCCAAAATTTCCCACATATAGATCTCAGAAACCAGCATCCTTAAGATTCCAAGACCCCCAAAGATCCTCTTTCCCCTATTCTAGAATGACTTTTAATAGGAATAGACAAATCAGAGCTATAAGCGATGGGGCCTCTGATGAGGCTCGAAGGTTTCCTCTCAAATTCAGATACACATGACAATGTTTCGTGTTTTACAAAATGTCCCATGCACTAAACCTTCCCTGGGGTGTCCAGAAATTAAGCACATTATGAAGTGTTTCACTTAGCAAGCAAAAAACATGAAATTTGGCTGGGAAGCTTCACTGACAAGGTGAAGAAGTGTTTCCCTTTAAAGAGACTGTGCCAGATTACTAGGTCATGTGAGGAGAGGTCTGGGACTAGCAGGACAAACAAATTAATGGGAATCCTATGGAAGCTACCAGATTCCAAGCCCCAGGAAGGTGATGGCAGTGGAAGGCACCTGGGGCTGGGGAAAAACAGTGGCAGCCAGCACACTGGTCCAAGGTAAATGGCAGCAGTGGTGGTGCCGTAAGTCCCAGGAAGGCAGTGGCAACAGGAGCCCTGGGCGGGAGCTGAGGAAAGGTGGGACATTTTCAGTCCATGGCTGGACATGCAAGCTTGGAGAAGGAGGGCATCATTGTGTTTCCAGCCACAGAGGGAGCTGCAGAGTGGAACATATACAACAAAGAGAGTATAATGAACAGGAATGGCATGAAATCTTCAAAAAAGATTCCATACCTAAGGTTTCATACATAAAGGGCATAATAGCACAAAAATGCTGGTCTGACATGGCAGCTGAGGCTAAGCAAGAATGTGAGAGGCCATCCGAGAAAACTAGCTAGAACATTCTGATGTTTTCAACTAATCCTATCAGGGAACTGCTGCAGGGTTTGGGCTCTGTGTTTTGCAAACTAGTGTCCCTCCTTCATTAGACAAATTTTCCTTGAGCCTGGTGAACAGCCTAGCACATCTGGCCCTATAAGTTACCAGGTTATGCTGTCATGGGTGACTTCTTTTTCCAGTGCAGTTTCCCTAATGGCTTTTACATGCCTGACCCATGTCCACCATTAATTTGTGGCTTAAAAACATCTGGAACTAAAGGGAGAGTAAGGAAAAAGAAAGAAAGACAGTGACAGGGACAAAGGACAGCAGACCTCTAGTTTAAGAAGGAGTGAGGTCTCAAATCTTACCACAGGTGCCACTTCTCCAGTACCTTCCATTTGCCAAAAGGTGTTGCATGGGAAAGAGGTCACTTAGCAGTGTTAAAAGGATTTCAAAGACACATGTATAAAAAAGTTTAAACCTAGTGGCAAGATTTTATTGGGAGTGAAGGGAAAAGACATAGAAGGTGGGTGTGAAAGCAATTGCCCTGAGATTCTAGAAAATCTTCCATGTATTTCCTTGGTTCTGGGTAAGAAGCAAGCTGCCATTCAAATACTCCAACCTACTCTTTGATTCTTCTGGGCCTGAATTGGTTTCTCTTCTTAACCAATCTTGTTTCTAATCTACCTGGTTTCACCCCCCTTATCCAATCTGATTTTTCCCCCCAGGCTAGATTCTGCCTCTTTATGTCACCATTTTGGCTTTCACTACACATGTCTCAAGTTAGAAGCCCCTCCCCCCTGTGCAACCTTCACTTCCATTGTACAGTCCAAAAGTTTTATTGCATCATCTGGTTTCTACTATGTGCCAAGCCCAACAATTTTTACCTTTGCTCTCTTCCTCCCCCATAATTTGGAACCAGGACAGCAACCAGCTTGGAAACAATGGTCTCCTGAAGTATGTAAATAAGCTTATAAATGCTATAATCTTCTAGCAAATGAAGCCCAATGAATGCTGTAATTTTCTAATGCAGCAGGCTTCCCAGTTTTATTAAACTTAATTTTTAATTCCCTCTTCCCTAGTTTATTATGCTCAATGCCGGATTTATTTTGCTTTCTTTTTTTTATTAATAACTAGCTAATTACTTATGCTAACATTAGGACACAAAACAAATCTCAATAAACTTAAGAAGACTAAAATCAATACATATTGAGTATCTTCTCTGACCATAATGGTATGAAACTAGAAATCAATTGCAAGAAAAAAAGTAAAAAACACACAAAGACATAGGCTAAATAAGATGTTACTAAACAATGAATGGGTCAAAAATGAAATCAAAGAGAAAATGAAGAGATACCTTAAAAGAAATTAAAATGAACAGACAACAACACAATATTTATGGTACACAGGGAAAGTAGTCCTAAGAGAACTCATTATAACATTACAGGCCTATTTCAAGAAACAAGAAAAATCTGTAATAAACAATCTAACTTTACAGTTAAAGGAACTAGAAAAAAAAAGCTAACAAAGCCCAAAGTGAGTAAAAGAAAAGAAATAATAAAGATCAGAGTAGAAATAAATGAAATAGTCTAAATAAACAATTCAAAAGAACCTGACCAGGCAGTGGTGCAGTGGATAGAGCATTGGCCTTTGACTCAGAGGACCCAGGTTTGAAACTCTGAGGTCACTGGCTTGAGCGCAAGCTCACCAGCATGAGTGCAGGGTCTTCGGCTTGAGTGTGGGATCATAGATACAACCCCATTGGTTGCTGGCTTGAGCCTAAGGGTTGCTGATTTGAAGCCCCAGGTTGCTGGCTTGAGCAAGGGGTCACTAGCTTGGCTGTAGCTCCTTGGTCATGGCACATATGAGAAAGCAATAAACTAACAGTTAAAATGCAGAAACGAAGAATTGATACTTCTCATCTCTTTCCCTTCCTGTCTATCTTTTTCTCTCTCTCTTTCTCTGCCTGTCTTATAAAATAAATAATAATAATAATTCAAAAGATTAATAATCTCGAGAGCTGGTTCTTTGAAAAGATAAGCAAGATTGACAAACTTTTATCCAGACTCACCAAGAAAAAAAAAGAGTGGGCCTAAATAAATAAAATCAGAAATTAAAGAGAAGAAGTAACAACTGATTCCACAGAACTGTAAGGGAGTGTAAGAAAATATGAACAACTATATGCCAATAAATTTAACAATATAGACATAATGGATAAAATCCTAGAAACATACAATTTTCCAACACTGACTCAGGAAGAATCAGAGAATCTGAATAGATAGATTACAACTAGTGAAATTGAAGCAATAATAATATTAATAATAATAATAAACTCCCGAAAAACAAAAGTCCAGGACTGGATGGCTTCACAGGTGAATTTTACCAAATATTCAAAGAAGAACTAACACCTATTCTCATACTATTTCAAAAAATTAAAGAGGAGGGAAGACTCTTAAGTTTATTTTACAAGACCAGCTTTATCCTAATCTCAAAACCAGCCAAAGATACTACAAAAAAAGAAAATTATAGGCCAATGTCCCTAATGAACATAAATGGTAAAGTCCTCAAAAAAATATTAGTAAACCAGATACAGCAACACATTAAAAAGATCATACACCACGATCAAGTTGGATTACATCCTGAGATGCAAGGTTGGTACAAATCTGCAAATCAATAAATGTGATATACCATATAAATAAAATAAATATTATATGATCATATCAATAAATGCAGAAAAACATTTGACAAATTCAGTACCCATTTTTGATAAAAAAAAAGAAATATCAGAAAAATGGGAATAGACAGAACATACCTCAACATCATAAAAGCCATATATGACAAACCCACAACCAATAGCATACTCAATGAACAAAAACTACAAGTGTTTCTCTTAAGATCAGGAATAAGACATGGACGTCTGCTTTCACTACTCTCATTCACCATAGTACTGGAAGCCCTAGCCGCAGCAATCAGACAAGAGGAAGCAATAAAAGACATGCAAATTGGAAAGGAATAGCTAAAACTGTTATTATTTGTACATTACATGATACTATATATAGACAACCCTAAAGATTACACTAAAAAACTACTAGAACTGATAAATGAATTCAATAAAGTTACAGGATACAGAATAAATATTCAGAAATCATTTGCATTTTTATCACCAATGATGAACTATCAGAAAGGGAAACTAAGAAAATAATCCTATTGACAATTGCATCAAAAAAACAAACAAAGCAAAAATAACCTAAGAATAAATTTAACCACAGATATAAAAGACCTGTTCTCAGAAAAGTATAAGACACTGAAGCGAGAAATTGAAGAACATACAAATAAGTGGAAGCATATAACACATTCATGGATAGGAAGAAGTAACATTATTAAAATATTCATACTACCCAAAGTTATCTATAGATTTGATACAATTCCTGTCAAGATACCAATGGCTGGCCTGATCTGTGGTGGCGCAGTGGATAACACGTCGACCTGGAAATGCTGAGGTTGCCGGTTTGAAACCCTGGGCTTGCCTGGTCAAGGCACATATGGGAGTTGATGCTTCCAGCTCCTCCCCCCTGTCTCTCTCTCCTCTCTCTCTCTCTCTCTCTCTCTCTCTCTTTCTTTCTCTCTCCCTCTCTCTTTCCTCTCTAAAATGAATAAATTAAAAAAAAAGTTAAAAAAAAAGATACCAATGGCCTATTTTACAGAAATAGGAAAAATATTCTAAAAATTTATATGAGACCACAAAATTTCCCAAACAGCCAGAGCAATCTTGAGAAAGAAGAACAAAATTAGAGGAATCACGCTACTTGATATCAGACTATATTACAAGGCCTTAGTGATCAAAACAACATGTTACTTAAAAAGAGACTCATAAATCAATGGAACAGAATAAGGAGATTAAAAGTCAACCCATGCCTATATGATAAATTGATATTTGACAAAGGTGGCAAAAATGTACATGGGGTAAAGACAGTCTATTCAATAGATAGTGCTGGGAAAATTTGGCAAGTACATGCAAAAACAAAAACAAAAACAGAACTAGACTACCTTTCTACACCATACACAGTAATAAACTCAAAATGGATTAAAGAGCCTTGGCCAATGGCACAGTGTATTGAGCACCACCCTGGAGTACCAAAGTCACTGGTTCAGGCTGGGGTTGCCAGCTCAGTCCCAAAGGCATCAGCTTGACCCCTAAGTTGTTGGTCAATCCCCAGTCTGAGCACATAATGAGAAGCAATCAATAACATAACTAGGTAGAACAATGAATTGATGCTTCTCTGTCTTTCTTCCTTCTCTCTCTAAAAAAAAAAAAAGTGGATTGAAGACTTAAATGCTAGACTCAAAAACATAAAATCCAAAAAGAAAACATAGTCAGTAAAAGCTCAAGATGTTTATCATAACAATACTGTTTTCTGATATATGTCCTCAGGCAAAAGAAAGAAACAAAATAATAAACAAAGGAGACAACATTAAACTGAAAAGATTTTGCCCAGCAAAGAAAACCATCAACAAAATGAAGAGACAACACACTGAATGGTAGAACATATTTTGCCAGATACATATGGTAAAGGGTTAATATCCAAAATTTATTTTAAAAAACTTGAAAGTTCAACACAAAAAATGAACAATCCAATTTAAAAATGGGCAAATTAATATCTGGGTGGGTAGCTTAGTTAGAATGTTATGCCAATATGCCAAGTTTGCGGATTTGATCCCTAGCAAGGGCACATACCAATAAATGAAATGAATCAACCTTCAAACGACAGCTCAGATAAGGGCCTAATATCCAAAATTTACAAAGAACTCATAAAACTCAACAACAAACAAACAAACAATCCA
Source organism: Saccopteryx leptura (assembly GCF_036850995.1). Taxonomy (NCBI): domain Eukaryota; kingdom Metazoa; phylum Chordata; class Mammalia; order Chiroptera; family Emballonuridae; genus Saccopteryx; species Saccopteryx leptura. The sequence continues at coordinate 93,590,862 of NC_089507.1, forward strand.
ATAAAAAAATGGGAAGAGGACATGAACAGACACTTCTCCCAGGAAGAAATACAAATGGCCAACAGATATATAAAAAGATGCTCAGCTTCATTAGTTATTAGAGAAATGCAAATCAAAACTACAATGAGATACCACCTCACCCCTGTTAGATTAGCTATTATCAACAAGACGGGTAATAACAAATGTTGGAGAGGCTGTGGAGAAAAAGGAACCCTCATACACTGTTGGTGGGAATGTAAAGTAGTACAACCACTATGGAGGAAAGTATGGTGGTTCCTCAAAAAACTGCAAATAGAACTACCTTATGACCCAGCATTCCCTCTACTGGGTATATACCCCAAAACCTCAGAATCATTGATACGTAAAGACACATGTAGCCCCATGTTCATAGCAGCACTGTTCACAGTGGCCAAGACATGGAAACAATCAAAAAGCCCTTCAATAGAAGATTGGATAAAGAAGATGTGGCACATATACACTATGGAATACTACTCAGCCATAAGAAATGATGACATTAGATCATTTATAGCAAAATGGTGGGATCTTGATAACATTATACGGAGTGAAATAAGTAAATCAGAAAAAAACAAGAACTACATGATTCCATACATTGGTGGAACATAAAAACGAGACTAAGAGACATGGACAAGAGTGTGGTGGTTACCAGGGGTGGGGGGAGGGAGGCAGCAGGAGGGAGGAAGGGAGAGATTTAGGGGGAGGGGGAGGGGGAGGGGCACAGAGAAAACTAGATAGAGGGTGACGGAGGACAATCTGACTCTGGGCGAGGGGTATGCAACATAATTTAATGACAAGATAACCTAGACATGTTTTCTTTGAATATATGTACCCTGAATTATTAATGTCATCCCATTAACATTAATAAAAATTTATAAAAAAAATAAATAAATAAATCAACCAATGAATGCATAAATAATTAAAATAGCAAACTGATGTTTTATTCTTTCTTGCTCTTTCTCTCTCTTTTTATTTCTCTAAAATCAATTACTAAATAAATAATTTTAAAAAATTAGCAAAGAACCTAAATGAACACTTTTTCCAAAGAACACATACAGATGGCCAACAGAAATATGAAAAGATTCTTAACATCACTAATTATCAGAGAAATGCAAATTAAAACCACAATGAGATATTACCTCACACCTGTCAGATAGTTATCATCAATAAATCAACAAACAAGTTCTGGGAGGATGTGGAGAAAAGGGGACTCTTGTGCACTGTTGATAGGACTGCAAACTGGTGCAGCCACTGTGGACAGCAGTATGGAGTTATCTCAAAAAATTAAAAATGGAACTGCCTATACTCAGTGATTCCACTTCTGAGAATATATCCCAAGAAACCCAAAACACTGATTTAGAAGGATATATGAACTCCTATGTTCAATGCAGCATTATTTACCATAGCCAAGATTTAGAAGCAGCCTAAGTACCCATCAGTAGATGATTGGATAAAAATACTGTGGTATAGCCTGACCTGTGGTGATGCAGTGGATAAAGCGTTGACCTGGATGCTGAGGTCACCGGTTTAAAGCCCTGGGCTTGCCTTGTCAAGGCTCATATGGGAGATGATGCTTCCTGCTCCTTCCCCTTCTCTCTCTCTCTTTTCCTCTCTCTCTCTCTTTCTCATTCTCTCTCTCTTTCCTTTCTCTCTAAAAATGAATAAATACAATCTAAAATAAAATTGAAAAGAGTGAATTAAAAAAATACTGTGGTATATTTACACAATGAAATATTACTCAATGGGAGATGATATTTTCAAACAACAGCACAGATAAGGGCCTAATACCCAAAATATACAAAGAATTCATAAAACTCAACAATAAACAAGCAAACAATCCAATAAAGAAATGGAAAAAGGACATGAACAGACACTTCTCCCAGGAAGAAATATAAACGGCCAACAGATATATGAAGAGATGCTCATCTTCATTAGTTATTAGAGAAATGCAAATCAAAACTATAATGAGATACCACCTCACATCTGTTAGATTAGCTATTATCAACAAGCAGGTAATAACAAGTGTTGGAGAGGCTGTGGAGAAAAAGGAACCCTCAACGACTGTTGGTGGGAATGTAAAGTAGTACAACCATTATGGAAGAAATTATGGTGGTTCCTCAAAAAATTAAAAATAGAACTACCATATAACCCAGCAATCCCTCTACTGGGTATATACCCCCAAACTCAAAATTATTGGTACGTAAAGACACATGTAGCCCCATGTTCACTGCAGCATTGTTCACAGTGGCCAAGACATGAAAATAACCAAAAAGCCCTTCAGTTGATGATTGGATAAAGAAGATGTGGTACATATATACCATGGAATACTACTCAGCCATAAGAAATGATGACATTGGATTATTTACAACACCATGAATGGACCTTAATAACATTATACTGAGTGAAATAAGTAAATCAGAAAAAACTAAGAACTATATGATTCCATACATAGGTGGGACATAAAAATGAGACTCAGGGACATGGACAAGAGTGTGTTGGTTACAGGGTGGGGGAGGCAGATGGTGGAGGGAGGGAAGGGGCACAAACAAAACCAGATAGAAGGTGGTTTGACTTTGGGTGAGGGGTATGCAACATAATCAAATGTCAAAATAACCCGGAGATGTTTTCTCTGAACCTACGTACCCTGATTGATCAATGTCACCCCATTAAAATTAATTAATAATAATAAAAAAGAAATACTACTCAGTTGTAAAAAAAAGAAGTACTGTATATTGTACTCTTTGGTATGGCATGGATGGACCTGGGGAATATCATGGTGAAATAAGCCACTCAGAGGAGAACAAATGCCATATGATTTCACTTGTATGTAGAATCTAAAAAACAAAATAAAGTTACAAACAAAATAGAAACAGACTCATAGATACGGGGAATAGACTGACAATGGTCAGAGGGGTGGGGGTAGAGAGGTAGGTAAAGAAGGGATTAAGCGATTGGAAACAAAACCCTCATAAACAAACAATAGTTTGGTGATTACCACAGGGGAAGTGAGTTGGTAGGAGGTAGGAGAGGGTAAACTGGGGATAGATGGTCATGGAAGGAGATGAGCGGGGTAGTGAACACACAACACAGTACACAGATAATATATTACGTGGGGGAACAAATTTTTTTTCATTTTCTGTCGCATGAGGTTTTAGAACTGTTTTTATATATTTCTGCATCGCTGATTCCAAATCTGAAATCCGTTTTTTGGTGCATACTCTAGTTTTTATGCAATTTTAATTTCTTTTTGTTACAGTTAATGGCATGCATTGGTTTTTAAATTGGAGTTAAAGGGCAACGACTCTTGGATTGAACATAACCACAAGGCAATTAATGTTTTACAAACATCACTTTTACATAATTATAGTTGTTTTTAAATGTAAAAAATTATTATCTGATAAAAACACCCTCTGATTTTGTTTTAAGATTGAATCATGACTTCTTTGAGTAGGCATAAATGTAAGAAAGTCCTGACACTTTCTGTTAATATGTGGCTGTTATATGTCAAAGGCACAATATTTCATCATTTGTGACACGTGCATATATTGCCTATTTTCAAGTTCCCCTTGGCAATCAAGACAAGAATTGGGCTCCTCATATTGTGTGTCATAATTGTGAGGAAATGCTTCATGACTGGACAAAAGGAAAATGCAAAGGAATGCCTTTGGTATTCCCATGGTTTGGTGTGAACCTAAGGACCACAGCAGTGACTGTTATTTCTATCTGATCCACACAAAGAAAAAACGGCATATGATTGCATATCCTAATATTCTTTCAGCAATTCGACCTATCCCACACTCTGAGACACTCCTAGTTCCAGTTTTTAATGGTTTTATTTCTTCTAAGGATGAAGAAAGTGAACATGGTAATCAAGTGTATTTTGATAAGATGCATGAGGAAATGGTTGTAGAATCTGAAGGATCTTCTTCTGATGCCAAGCAGTCATTAATCCCTCAATTTAGCCAACCTAAATTGAATGACTTAGTAAGAGATTTGGGCCTATCAAAGAAAGCAGCTGAGTTACTAACCTCCAGGCTTCAATAAAAGAATGTACTTCATTGGTCAGCTAAAGTATCCCATTTCAAGAAACGTGAACAAATTTTTGTGGACTTTTTTTCCGAAGACAAACACTTTCTTTATTGTCATGATATCAGTAGTCTTCTCAGCTAGCTAGGTGTTACCACTTACAGTCCAACAGAATGGCGGCTATTTCTTGACAGCTCTAAATGGTGTCTAAAATGTGTTATTTTACACAACGGTAATGTTTATGTAGCGGTTCCAATTGGTTATTAAACTCATCTGCAAGAACATTATAATGACATAAAAATTGTCTTTAACTTTCTGAAGTATGAAGAGCATAACTGGATCATTTGTGTGGATCTTAAAATGGTAAATTTCCTGCTAAGACAATAGAGAAGTTTCACAAAGTATCCTTGTTTTCTGTGTTTGTGGGACAGCTGAGCTTAGGAGAAACACTGGACACAGAAGGAGTGGCCGAAATGTGAAGCTCTGGAAATAGGGATGCAAAATATTGTGAATGAACCTGTAGTTAATTGAGACAGGATCATTTTCCCCCCATTTCACATCAAACTTGGCTTAATGAAGCAGTTTGTTCAGGCTTTGAATAGAGAAAGTGAATGCTTTTAACATACTATTTCTGCTTTTCCTACCTTGTCTTTCGAGAAGATAAAAGCAGGTATATTCGATGGACCTCAAATTCAAATCCTTCTATGTGACAAAGAATTTGCCAGGAAGATGAATAAGGAGGAGAAAACGGCATGGCAGTCTTTTGTGGCAGTTACTAAGAACTTCCCTGGCAACAAAAAAAGCAGAAAACTATGAACTTCTGGTTCAAAGGATGCTGTTGGCTTTCCGCAACACTGGATGTAACATGAGTGTTAAGATTCACTTCCTGAACAGTCACCTTGATAAGTTTCCCAAAAATCTTGGAGCTGTTAGTGATGAGCAGACTACTGCTGGAGCATCAAATGAGATTGTCTTCAATAAGTACACAAATGCAAGAGCTACAAACACAAATTTTTGCCTGAATAGAATTTAAATAAGTTTTGCGCAAATTTTATGATTAAAATAAGTGTTTTAATATGTTCTATTTCAAAATTATAGACAAATTCTGATGCAATCATATCTTTTAGTGTATTAGTGTATTTACTGCATTATATAAATTATTATATTTTCACAAAGATGATGCCCAAGAAGATATTCTACTTCATTATGTTAAACTAAATGTTGAAAATTTTACAATAAAATGAAAACCTAAAATCTTGAATTGCAAAAAAACTGTAGCTTACAGAGAAAAGCTAATGTCAGATTTGAGATCAGCACACCTGAATTAGGTAAGAACAAGTGTCTTTGTGGATGCAAAAAAATTTTGTTTCCCAGTGTTATAGAATTGTAACAGACAGAAAGGGAGAGATATGAGAAGTATCAGTTCTTTGTTGCAGCTCCTTAGTTGTTCATTGACTGCTTTTTCATATGTGACTTGACTGGGGAGCTACAGCAGAGTGAGTGAACCCTTGCTCAAGCCAGTGACCTTGGGTTTCAAGTCAGCAACCCTTGGGCTGAAGACAGCAACCATGAAGTCATCTCTATGATCCCACACTCAAGCTAGCCCCCTCCCCCCCACTCAAGCTGGTGAGCCTGCGCAGAAGCCAAATAAGCCTGCACTCACACCGGTGACTTCAGGGTTTCAAACCTGGGTTCTCTGATTCACCAGTCCAATGCTCTATCCACTGTGCCACTTCCTGGTCAAGCTAGTAGTGGTAGTAGTAGTAGTAGTAGTAGTAGTAGTAGTAGTATTTTTCTAAAATGAGAAGCAGGGAGGCAGAGAGACAAACTCTTGCTTGCGCCTGACCAGGATCCATCCAGCATGCCCACAAGTGGGTGATGCTTTTGCCCATCTGGGGTGTTGCTCCGCTGCAACCGGAGCCATTCTAGCACCTGAGGCAGAGGCCATGGGGCCATCCACAGCACCTGGGCCAACTGTGCTCCAGTGGAGCCTTGGCTGCAGGAGGGGAAGAGAGAGAAAGAGAGAAAGGAGAGGGGGAAGGGTGGAGAAGCACATAGGCGCTTCTCCTGTGTGCCCTGGCTGGGAATTGAACCCAGGACTTCCACATACCAGGATGACACTCTACTACTGACCCAGCTGGCCAGGGCTATCCTATTATTATTATTGATATATTAGTTTTAGAAAGTCAGAGAGAGGGAGCGGAAAGAAGAGAGAGAGAAGAAAGCATTCATTTGCGATTCCACTTGGTTGTGCATCGTTAGGGCTTCTAGTTTGTGCCCCGACCAGAAATCGAATCCAAAATCTTGTCATTTTGGGACAACACTTTTTACCAACTTAGCAACTTACCAGGACCAACCCATATAATTTTATTGACCAATGTGATCCCAATAAATTTTTTAAAAAGTGTTCCTCCAGATTTTTCTAACTTTCACAAATGCAGTTTTCATTCAGAGGATCCTAATAACTAGAACATTTGGGCTCAGTTATGTTTCCAAATGTGTGCTTTTTGAGTGACTCCTTCCTTTCTTTAAAATTTTAGTTACTAGGTTTTTACTAACTCATAATATTATGCAGTTTTTGAACTGATATTGCAGCCCTGTTGTATATGTGCATTGCATTCTTCTCAGCTCCTATAGTTGTCAGTGGAATTGGTTCTTGAGATTGCCACAGGAAACACAATAGTCATCCTATGCTAGTTTTCGATTATTAACAGCTCTGAGTAGCTGTGTTTTGTATATGAGATGAGAGAAAAGTGAGCATATATTTCAAAATTTCTGGGTAATTATTTATAGGGGAATGATGAAGCAACTGCTAAATGCATAGTTTCTGAACATGACAAAAATTTCAGTAGAAATAGAATGGCAAGACACATGCTAGCGAATCGGATGTCCTGAGTTCTTTTAAAGGGTTGGAGTGAGCACCTCATGTTTTGTCTAACCATTTGTCCTTCAACAAGGAAATAACAGACATCATTTTCTTTCTAATTGCTACATATCAGTGATGAGGAATTTTATGTTTTTACACAATATTTTGAGGTCCTAAGAAAAGTAACACTTTCTTCACATTTTATACCTAAATTAGGTCTAGAGAAATATAGTTTTGTGTCTTTTTCTTTATTTTTTTGAGGCTCCAGTGAAATTTAATCCTGCCCGTGAGGAACAATGTGCTGAAAGTAGAGAGAAGTAGTATTAAAATGAGGCAGGCTTCTAGAGTTCTTACAGTCACAGGTTTTCTATTTGGTTGTAAACCGTAACAACTCTAATCAGAGTCCAGGAGAAGGTCTGCCTATGGGCAAGGAGAGGAGGCAGTCAAGGGGCACTGGGGAAGGAGAGGCAAAAAAAGGGGGGAGAAGAGAGTGAGGAAGCGGGAGAGTGTGAGAGAGGTATTTGGCGTTCAGCTGTTCCAGAACCATTTGATGAAAAGACTGGATGGTTTTGGCATCTTTGTCAAAAACATGTGACCATGTATGCTAGAGTTTGTTTCTGGGTTCTCTATACCATTCCATTAGTCTATATGTCTGTCTTTATGCCAATACTGTTGCAGTAAGTTTTAAAATTGGGGAGCATGAGTACTCCAAATTTATTTTTTGTTTTTGAAGATTATTTTGGTTATTTAGTGTCCCATGAGGTTCCGTGTAAGTTTTAGATAATCTTATCAATTACTTCAAAGAAGTCAGCTGGAAATTTAATAGGATGGCATTGAATCGGTAGATCAATTTGGGGAGTATTGCCATCTTAATATTAAGTCTTCTGACATGACACATGAAGATAAAATGTTCATTCATTTATTTAGATATTTAGTTTCTTTCAATAATGTTTTGTAATTTTCAGAGTATAAGTTTTGCACTTTTGTTGAATTTTATCTTAAATATTTTTTTCTTTTGAATGCTATTGTAGTTGGAATTATTTTCTTAATATCATTTTTCTAATTGTTCATTGCAAGTGTATAGAATACTAATGATTTTTGCATATTAACCTTGTACCCTACAATCCTGCTGAACTTGATTATTTCTTAGAATTTTCCCATATATACGACTATGTCATCTGTGAATAAAATACCTTTATTTCTTCTGTTCCAATATTCATCTTGCTCCTTATCTTCAGAGGAAAGCACTCAGTCTTTTTCCCTGTTTAGTGTGATCTTAGCTGTAAGTTTTTTGTAAATGTTCTTTATCAAGATTAAGAAGTTCCCCTCTATGCCTAGTTTTCTAATCATGAATAGGTGTTGGATTTTGTCAAACACTTTTTTAAAATCTATTGGTATGATCATATGATTTTTTTATTAGCTTATTGATGTGATAAATTATATTAATTGATTTTTAAATATTGATCAGTCATGCATACCTATAAAAACCTCAATTTGTCATGGCATATAATTATTTTTAAGCAATTTTTATTTGATTTGCTCATATTTTGTTGAGGGGTTTTAAATCAATATTCATAAGAGATATTGACCTATCATTTTCTTTTTATGTGATTTTTTTGGCTGGTTTCGGTATTACGCTAGTGTTGGCCTCATAAAATCAAGGCCTTTGTTTCACTGTCTCTTCCTGACTCCACTGAGCTGTTAAGCTTCACTAATTGCTACGTGATTGCCATATTATTTCAACAATGCCTTGGGCCTGAACTGTTCCACAGATAGATCCAATTCAATCTGGTATCCTTTGAAGTAGTTTTAAAGGTTAGTGTTGGAGACTTTCTGACTCCAAGAGAGCTTTTCCTACCTGCCTCTTTCCTTAATTCTCTGGGGCAAATGTACTAGTCTATGATTTCATGTATACCTCTAATGAATTTACCAGTATCCTATTAATTGCTTTCACCTCAACTTTCATTGTTTTTTTTAAAATTTATTTATTAAATTTAATGCAGTGACATTGATATATCAGGACACATATGTTGAGAGAAAACATCTCTAGATTATTTTGAATTTGATTGTGCTGTATACCCCTCCCCCAAAGTCAAATTGTCTTCTGTCACCTCCTATCTGGTTTTCTTTGTGCCCCTCCCCTCCCCCAACCCCTCTCTCCTTCCTCGCCCCATCTCCCCTCCCCCACCCCCCCACCCCCATTGCCATCACATTCTTGTTCATGTCTCTGAGTCTCATTTTTATGTCCCATCTATGTATGGATTCATATAGTTCTTAGGTTTTTTCTGATTTACTTATTTCACTCTGTATAATGTTATCAAGGTCCATCCATGTTATTGTAAATGATCCGATGTCATCATTTCTTATGGCTGAGTAGTATTCCATAGTATATATGTACCAAAGCTTTTTTATCTACTCGTCCTCTGACAGACACTTGGGCTGTTTCCAAATCTTTGCTATTGTGAACAATGCTGCCACAAACATGGGGGTGTATTTCTCCTTTTGGAGCCGTTCTATGGTGTTCTTGGGCTATATTCCTAAAAGTGGGATAGATGGGTCAAAAGGCAGTTCGATTTTTAGTTTTTTGAGGAATCTCCATACTGTTTTCAACAGTGGCTGCACCAGTCTGCATTCCCACCAGCAGTGCAGGAGGGATCCCTTTTCTCCACATCCTCGCCAGCACTTATTCTGTATTGTTTTGTTGATGAGCGCCATTCTGGCTGGTGTGAGGTGATATCTCATTGTAGTTTTAATTTGCATTTCTCTAATGATTAGTGATGTTGAGCATTTTTTCATATGCCTATTGGTCATCTGTATGTCCTCTTTGGAGAAGTGTCTATTCATTTCTTTTGCCCATTTTTGGATTGGATTGTTTGTCTTCCTGGTGTTGAGATTTACAAGTTCTTTATAAATTTTGGTTATTAACCCCTTATCAGACGTATTGTCAAATACGTTCTCCCATTGTGTAGTTTGTCTTTTTATTTTGTTCTTGTTGTCTTTAACTGTGCAAAAACTTTTTAGTTTGATATAGTCCCATTTGTTTATCCTGTCTTTTATTTCACTTGCCCGTGGAGATAAATCAGCAAATATATTGCTCCGAGAGATGTCGGAGAGCTTACTTACTGCCTATGTTTTCTTCTAAGATGCTTATGGTTTCACAGCCTACATTTAAGTCTTTTATCCATTTTGAGTTTATTTTTGTGAGTGGTGTAAGCTGGTGATCTAGTTTCATTTTTTTGCAGGTAGCTGTCCAATTTTCCCAACACCATTTGTTAAAGAGGCTGTCTTTACTCCATTGTATTTTCTTACCTCCTTTGTCAAATATCAGTTGTCCATAGAGCTGTGGGTTTATTTCTGGGTTCTCTGTTCTGTTCCATTGATCTATATGCCTATTCTTATGCCAGTACCAGGCTGTTTTGAGTACAGTGGCCTTGTAGTATAACTTGACATCAGGAAGTGTGATACCTCCCACTTTATTCTTCTTTTTTAAGATTGCTGAGGCTATTCGTGTTCTTTTTTGGTTCCATATAAATTTTTGGAATATGTGATCTATATCTTTGAAGTATGTCATTGGTATTTTAATTGGTATTGCATTGAATTTATACATAGCTTTGGGTAATATAGACATTTTAATAATGTTTATTCTTCCTAACCATGAGCACGGTATATGCTTCTACTTGTTTGTATCTTCCTTGATTTCTTTTATCAATGCTTTGTAACTTTCATTGTTTTTGAGAGAATCCCTTAGGCTTGAACTTCCTCACCCTGTTGCAAATAGAGTCACTTCCTTTGGGAAGAGGCTCAAAGCCTGCCTCTCCCCCTTGGCAAAATCTCTGAGCCAAATTTCTGGAGATACAGGTGGAAACAGTGATGTGCTACTCAAAGAGAAGCACATCTGTTTTAGGAGCTCAGTGCTTGGCAGAGGGTGGGTACAGCTTCAGCCTCTGGTCTTCTCATCTTGGGCAAGGAATCTCTCTTTATGAATGGTCCAAAGAAAGAGCAATTGGGACATGAGTATTTTCAGTGCATTGCCCCCAAGGTAAAACCTTCCATGATGGGGTCTGGGTAAAAGTAGAGAGCATCACCAGAACCCATGTCCAAAGTTTTCTCTGTATTATATTCCAGGGAACTACATATTCCTTAATTTCCTTCCCCAAGTGCTTCTGAGTTAGATTTTGCTAGTGCCAAACTTGAATGAGGTCTACAGAGGCTTCTTTTTTTTTTTTACAGAGACAGAGAGTGAGTCAGAGAGAGGGATAGACAGGGACAGACAGACAGGAACGGAGAGAGATGAGAAGCATCAATCATTAGTTTTTCATTGTGCATTGCAACACCTTAGCTGTTCATTGATTGCTTTCTCATATGTGCCTTGACCGCGGGCCTTCAGCAGACCGAGTAACCCCTTGCTGGAGCCAGTGACCTTGGGTTCAAGCTGGTGGGCTTTTTGCTCAAACCAGATGAGCCCACACTCAATCTGGTGACCTCGGGGTCTCGAACCTGGGTCCTCTGCATCCCAGTCTGATGCTCTATCCATTGCGCCACCACCTGGTCAGGCTACAGAGGCTCCTTGATGTGTATTTGAGAACCATCTGCTTCACTGCTTTGGAATGAATTAGGTGATAGAATCTTTTTCGGAGAAACTTGAAAATTTTAAGTTTCTCTCTGAAGTTTAGGTAGATAACCTATTGCCTTAGTGATTCAGTCTGTGGTCATCAGTGTCTGTTTTACTCTTTCTGACCTTTTGTTGTGAGTTCTCTTGATCTTTGCTCCTCCAGCTCTTTCACGTTTCAGGTCAATTCTGGTTCTTCTATTAAACACTTTATTTCTGGAGTTCTTAGAGCGACTCTGCTTTTTAAATCAAATCCAAACTGAAGGGGAGCCAGTTTTCAGTACAGACATTTTAGTAGTTATTGTTTAGTTGAGAGGGACCATAGATACCAAGAAGACAAATGGAAGTATTGTAAGTAAGAATAAGGGGTGTGGGTTGGGCAGCAAGGTCCTGGAGAAGATAGAAGGTTGATATCAAGAGTATTCTTGAATGGACTAGCCTTGAACGGGTGGTAAGAGGGGCATATCCTTACATTTTTAACTAGAGAAAATGCCTGTGAGGATAAATTGGGATGACCCTGGAGGAGGCTGGGAGAACTTTTGTTCAGGTATAACTCTGGCTCAGAAAATATGAAAGGGGGTGTCTTAGATGCAGTGAAGTTCTAAATTTTGAGAAGACCATGGGAAAGTCCTTGAGTTAAAGACAGAGGGGCCCAGTGACACATGGCAGTGAATCTGCCTTCATATCTCTGCCACCCTAATCATTGGCTAATGTGGGAATTGTGCAACAGCTCAAATTTCTTGGTGTATTGGGAGCATAACAACTGGGCCTGTCATTCACTTATATTCTCCAAAGTCAGGAAACCAAGAAGCGTAATTTCATGCCCACTACAAATGAAGATCTAGATGTTGGTATAGATTTTAGAATGGGGAACAAGGACTTGAGGTAATATATGCCTTAGTTTTTTTCTTTGTGAAATGAGAATAATATAAGAATAAAAATGAGACTAATAATCTGAAGTTTCTTATATTTCTAATCTTAAAATTTCAAGAAAGTTACCCCATTTTTCTTGTTTTATTTAAAATAAATAATTTTAAACCAACATAATTAATTTATATGGCTTAAAAATCAAACAGTGTAAAAGAGCTTATAATAGTAACAACACCACTAACAATAATAATGGTGATAGTCACAATGACTGACTTATACTGAATGTTTTCTAAACAATTTTTATGAAGTCTTTCAATCCAGCCCCTACTCTTTTCATATCCAGTTTTGATCTTTGGGGATAATCTCTTCTAGCCATTTCTATTTTGAGATCTTCTAAGGGTTATTTTTAGACCCTTGAAAGAATATGTATAGTTTTGCTATTTCTTGGCTTATCAATTTTGTCTATATTTTGTGATAGATGGTTACCTTGGAAAGCTGCTTTGATGGTTTCAAGAATTAGGTGCTATAAAAGGGTAGCTTACATTGAGAGAATATAGTTCAAAAGGATTTGGCATTTGAAAAAAGTGAAACATATAATTGACTATTATGACTACAGATGAATACTCATGAAATACATCTAAAACAGTCATCTTCAGAAATAGCCAACCAAATACATTTCTCAAGTAATATGCACCAAATTATAGAGTTACCTTTTTCTTGTTACCTTGAGGGAGTAAAAAGAATCATGTGGAGGCTGCCATTCCAAACATTTGTGATAGGCTATAAAGGTTCTGGGGTTAACTACAAGATTGATGTGTGCACATACTGAGCATTTGTAAATTAATAGTTTCTTTATCAATTGGTTTTGAAAGCAGGTTCATAGTTAACCTAATTACTAAGTATGTGCTATCTGTAACTATTTTATATTTTCTTTTTTATAAAGGTAAGAGCACACTAAAATAATAACAAACAAAAAGGAGGGACAACATAAAAATTAGTTGTGAAAAATTTACTTAAAATCTTAAAGTATTTATATTTAAAACAGATGTATCTTACACAATAGAAAATGGCATAAACATTTTTCCTCCACTGGAAGTACAGCTTCTAAAATGGAGGAAAGAATCCTTCTATGCATTCCTAATCAAATTGCTGGCAGTTGAGGCATAGTTCTGGCCATTTTAAACTGGTTCATTTAAACCGATTTATTTGAGGAACATTCTGAACAATTGTGCTGACAGCTTGAAATAGGGTCTGTCAACAGGGAACTGAATTATTTCAATATTTTATTTTCTGCTTCTGTGCAGTTGGCCAAAATAAGAGGATAAGATAGGTCCAACATTTCCATTGAAATTAGTCCAATTAGAACTTTGGCAGCAGAACTGTAATCTCCCCAGCTGCCAGTTAAGTGTTTTAGAAATGTCTGCATGTGGTCAAGGCATGCACATGGATTGTGTATAATTCATTCAGAGCCTTCAAAGTTAGTCTGTGTCTTCTATTTGCTCTGTGTTCACAGACTGAGGAACAATCTTGTCACTGGGCAGATTTATTATGTTCACTGGAGAACTACTGATGTCAAAATTATTAAATGAGCTTGACTAGATGGTGGTGCAGTGGATAGAGCTTTGACCTGGGATGCTGAGAACTCAGGTTCGAATCCTGTGACTGCTGACTTGAGTGCAAGGTCACCAGCTTGACCATAGATAGGATCATAGATAGGTCACTGGCTTGAGCCCTAAGGTCACTGGTTTAAAGCCCAAGGTCACCGGCTTGAGACCAAAGTTTCTGGCTTGAGCAAGGATTCACTGGCTGGGCTGGAGTCCCCTAGTCAAGGCATGCATGAGAAACAATCAATAAACAACTAAAGTGCTGCAACTATGAGTTGACGCTTCTCATCTCTCTCTCTTCCTGTCTGTCTGTCTGTCTGTCTCTCTTGTTCACTAATATATATCTATATATCTATATATCTATATCTATCTATTAGATATGGTCTCTCTATTTATGCCAATGTCATGCTTTTATCCACATTGAATTAAAAGATTCTAGATTATTAATCTTAGAAACAAAAAAAATATCTTAGACTTCTATCTTCTGGTAAATACAGTTTTTACTTTTGTGTAGTGGCTTAGAGCTCCTAATTTTAGGAAGACATAACCGAATTTTGTTGATATAATGTGTAATAATGGTACATCATGAAGCTCTTGATCCTGCCTCTGAAATAACTACTGAATAGACAACAAATTCTTATGCAAATTGCTTGTTATTTGGTTATTTAGGTCCCATTTACAAGTTGCTGGTTTTTTTAAATAAAACTTTTCTAGGGTTGACAAAAGAGAGTATATTTTAGACCTATGCTCTTCAATATAATATCTACTAGCCACAAGTAGCTGTTGAGCATTGAAATGTGGCTACTTTGTACTGAGAGGTTCTCTAAGTGTAAAGTACACACCAGATTTCAAGTATTAATACAAAAAATGTAAAATGGTTATTGCTTATGTGTTGAATTGATAACATTTGGATATATTGGGATAAATATTGTACAGATATATACTAATTAATTTTAACATTTTAAATTTAGACTTACATATATATGTGGCTTACATTATATTTATATTGGATATTTGTCTATTACAAGCCAAGAAAGAGGTTATAAAAAAAGCAAAGAAAAGGCAGGGTAAGTAGAAATTAGGAAAAATATGGTGGAAATTGGTGAAAATAAAATAAATACATAAGTAATCATAATGGATATAGAAGTCTTGCAAATGAGTTCAGAGACATTTAGGTGAGAAAAATATGTTCATAAAAAGAAATGTCATTTTTAGGTTTTCAAGTTATTCTGTGTCACAAATAATTGGCATGTTGTGTTTATTTTTCTCTCCAACTTTACAGGTTGAAAGGCAAAATCCTTTTTTATCTTCACTTTTTTTTTTAATCTTCACTTTTTAATACTCATTAAACACATATTTACTGAGCACCCACCATACAGATATGGAGAAAACAAGCTTTGTTTCTTATCCCCATGGACTTTGTATCTTCAAGTCTTCACTACAATTTCCTCAGAGAGGACTTCCATGAACACTCTATTTTGTATTAATTGAGGGGAAATTCACATGACATAAAATTAACTATTTTAATGTATAAAATTTAATGGCATTTAGAACATTCACAGTGTTGTGCCACTACCACCTCTAACTAGTTCTAAGACATTTTTATTACTCCATCCTCATCTATACCCAGTTAGGAAGTCACTCTCATGGTCAATGTATTTTATTATTATTATTATTTTTTAGCAGGAGAAAGAGAAAGAGAGACAGACAGACAGAAAGGAAGAGATCTCTTTTTTAGTTGCAATACTTTAGTTGTTCATTGATTGCTTCTCATATGTGACTTGACCAGAGGGCTCCAGCCAAGCCAGTGACCCCTTGCTCAAGCCGGTGACCCTGTGATCAAGCTGGTGAGCCCCCGCTCAAACTAAGTGAGCCCACTCTCAAGTTGGCAATACTGGGATTTCAAACCTGGGTCCTTAGAGTTTCACGTTGATGCTTTCTATCCACTGTGCCGGGTCAGGTGATAGTTACTACATTTTAAATTGCAATCTCTGTTTGTTCCCTCCATTAATTTCTTAGAGTTGCCACAACAAAATACCAAAAACTGGTCACGTGGAACAGAAATGTATTGCTTTCCAGATCTGGAGACTAGAAGTATGTGATCAGGTTGTTGGTAGAGTTGGTTCTTATTGAGGGTTTTAAGAGAATATCTGCTCCATACTTCTCTCCTAGTTTCTGGCAGTTTGTTGTCAATTTTCGGTGTTCCTTGCCTTGAAGGTGTATCTCATCTTTACTAATTACATCTGCAAAGATGTTATTTATGAATATGGTCACTCTGAGGAACTGGGGGCTTTGAGGGGACACAATTCAACCCAAAACACTATCTAATAAGCTATTGTACATACATGCATGAATACATACATACATACGCACACAGATATATATATATCATATATATATATTTAAAGATTTTATTTTTTGATTTTACAGAGAGAGGAGGGCTGGGGGGGATGAGAAGTAATTGCTTCATTGGTTGCTTGTTGTATGTGCCTTGACTGGGCAAACCCAGGGTTTTTAACCAGTGACCTCAGCATTCCAGGTTGATGCTTTATCCAGAGTTGCCACCACAGGCCAGGTCAACAAGCTATATATTTTATTTATTTTGATTATTGTTTGTTTTCTCCCAGTTGAGTATCAGCTTCTAAGAAAACAAACATTGTCAGTCATCCTGACCTAGCTAAACAATGAATGAACAACCAACTAGTAAAATGTAAATTCCTTGAAGACAGGGAATTTGTCATTTTTGGACTCTGTTGAGTCACCATTACCTGTGACAGAACCTGGCATACTGTAAGCACTCAATAAATATATGTTGGATAATCTAATTACATTTAGAGTCAGAAAGACCAATCTTGCTTTTATTTAATGGACTCTTTGAGAAGCAATCAATGTAATAATCACTTCTAGAGAAAAAAGAACATCTGCATTTTTGAAAATTAGAACATGAGATGAATATTTTCACTAGGAGAAAATATTTTTTGCACATGATTGTAAACATGATGTTAAGTGACTGATATGTCAGAAAAACTGGAATTACTTTCTGAATACTTTTCTTAATTTTCTAGAGATGAGATATAAAATTTTCTAAATTTCCATGAATGAATTATTTTCTTACTTGTACTATATTTAAGTTATACAGTATCAGTTAGACATTTTTTTTCTGGTGATGATTACAAAAGAAACATTTTTTTATTGAAGAAAAGAAAAAATTTAGATTGCCAGATTAAAAGGCAGATAGAACATGAGTGATAGAACAGAACAAAGTTCAAAAAGCGAAGTATTAAAATGTATTAGAGAACAAACTGCTTCCAGAAAGGCCCAAATGAGTCATTTCGTCAAGATTAGCAGGCTGACAGCAGATGGTGCTGTTCCATCTTCTCTTAGGAACAACTCGCCTTGGAAATGACTGGAAAGCAACTAAATTAGTCCCTTTTTCTTACATCATTATTTGGAAAAATGACCTAGATGCAAAAATGACTTTTATGAAAACAGGCCTAGTATTTTCTTCTAGCATTTTATTTTTACAAAAACTCTCTAAAGATGGGTCTTCTATTCATGGATTGAAGTGTAGAATATTAAAGTAGTGAAATAAGAGATAAAGATGGAAACATAGCTTAGAACTTGTTGCATGGGCATTTTCTCACCTTGCCTAAAAAGTTTATTTTTAGTTAGTTGATATTTAATTAATTCAGTTCATTAACAAATATTTAGTACTCACAGTATGTCCAGCAAAGTAATAGGCATTTAGTACATATCCATGAGCAAAATAGATCAAGAATAGTTATATTTCTGGAGCTTTTATTGTAGTGTAGGAGAGAAAAAGACAAAAATGATAAATAATATAATTGCCTAATGCATTACAAGGTGGTGAGTACCACCATGAAAGAATTAATGTAGAGCATGGTAAGGAGGCTAAGAGTACTGGGCAGTGGGAGGACCTGATACAAATACAGTATTTATTGATTGAGAAGGTGTTGGGAAGGGTCATCAAGAAGACATGACCATTGTTGACTCCTGAGCTGGCAATCAGACACTCCTTACCCCTTCCCTGTCCTGGGAATGTACATTCTGCCCACTTCCCACGCTAGGAGATGTTTCCATAATGTACTCTTGAAAGAGCACTGTGTTGTTGAGACCATCTGGACTGTGTATGTGGATGGACCATATTACACCTTTATATAAACTTTTAAGATCCTGGTGGGTGGGAATGGAGATCTACTTGTTTTATAGCACTCAAGCCTCACATGTAAGTCCTCTTGATTGTTAAAGCTGCCATCTACCAATTTGCAGTAGCCTGCCTCTTTTTTTTTTTTCACCTCTTCTTGTCTTCTGTTTTCAGGTACCACTTTCAAATTTCACCTGGGAAGTTCCTGATGTTATGGACCAACAGAAAGTGACTTTAACCAAAACAATGATGAATGTAAAGGAATCAGCTAGGTTTATCTGGGGAAACAGTGATCCATGCAAAATAGTAGTCTACACAAAAACCTTAAGGAGGGAGCATGTTTGGCTTGTTCAGAAAGCTCAGCAAGGAGGCCAGCATGGCTGCAGTGGTGTGAGTGTGGAGAGTAGTAGGAGATGAGGTTAGAAAGGTAACGTGGAGAACAGATCACAAAGGGCCTTGCAGGCCATTATAGGAAATTGAGTGCCATTGTCAGGTTCTGAACAAAGGAGTAACAAATCTGATTTATGCATTACAAGAATCATGTTCTGTGATGAAAATTGACTATGGAGCATCAAAGGTAGACAGTAGAAGACTAACTAGGGTACTATTGCAGCAATGGAGGCAAAAGTTGACAGTGGCTATCAATGGAGTTAACAGTGGAAACTGGATTGAGAAGTAGCTGGATTCTGGATATTTATTTATTTTTAAATGAGAGGAGGGGAGATAGTAAGACAAACTCCTGCATGCACCCCGACGGGATCCACTCGGCAACCCCAGTCTGGGGCCGATGCTTGAATCAACTGAGCTACCCTCAGTACCTGCGTTCAATGCTAGAACCAATTGAGCCACTGGCTGGGGTGGGGGGGGGGGAGAAGGAGAAAAGGGGCAGGGGGAGGGGAAGAGAAGCAGATGGTCACTTCTCTTGTGTGCCTTGACCAGAAATTGAACCAGGAGGTCTATACACTGGGCTGATGCTCTATACACTAAGCAAACCAGCCAGGACATAGATATTTATTTTAATATTACAGATGACAGACTATTTTTTTCCTGATGGGTTAGATGTTATGTGTGGGAATATGAGTGTTGTCAAAAAAGACTTCATGTTTTTTGCCTTGATTAACTGGAATGACAAAGAAGACTGAAAGAAGTAAGTTCTGCAGAATAAATAAGGAGTTCCAAGCTGACCATGCTGATGTTGAAATGGAACATCAACATTAACAGAGATGAAAAGATATGGAAAATGAGAGTGTAGAAGAAAAGACCAGGGCCATAGTTTTGGACATACTGAATTTGAGATGTGTATTAGCTATTAAAGTGGCAGGAAGGAGAGTCTGAAGATTTTTGCTTGTGAAATTGATCATCTATTTGCATCAGTGTGGAATGTCTCAGAATGGAAGGAACTGAAATAGGAGAAATGGTCTAGAAGAAATGATCTACTACTATAACTGGGGCCAGACTAGGAGAGCCTGAACTTGATTTGACTGTAACTGTGGAAATGGGAAGAGGGCAGTAATATTGCACAGGAAGAATGTCCACCATCTAGTGGCTGGTTAGATTTGTAGGGTGAGAAAGAAATTAAAAACCGGGTTTATGTGATGGTGGTTAGTAGCATTAATAAAGGAGAAGATGAATTGCAGAAGATTATTTTTCTCTCTGAATACATTTGTATATTCTTCCCTCAGTTTTCTTGCATTCTGAAAAATAAAATAAAAAGTTCTTTTTGTATGATTTTTTAAAAGTCTACAAAGAAACCCAGGGAAATATATTATACCAGGTTTGGGGGGAGGAAATATGTAATAATTTCTTTTCTTAATCCATTGTGGTTCTTTTTAAAATCACACTTGAAAAAATAACAAAATAAAAAACACAAACCAAATAATAAATAAACAAACAAACAAATAAAATCTCACTTGGGTCATATTTATTTTATTGCTACAACCAAGAAATTCACATTGCTTTTGAAGATGAAGCAACCCACATTTTTTTCTGGTAATGAACAGGGAATACATTTCTCAAAAGAAAGCAGGAAACCATTTAAGGTCAACTCTGTTGAAAAGGAAGGGCGACAGGCATGAGTCCACATTGACACTTAGGAAGTTGCCCCTTTAATGCATATTCATCACCTGCCTCTCTAATTTTCAAATCTTCTGTGATAACCGGTAGTCCTGTGGTCTGAATATGTATGTGATAGAACAAAAATGAAATTATTCTGACATTTATTGACATCACCAAATGAAGGGGTTCTTGTCTTGTATGCATATTTCCAATTTACAAGGTACTTTAAAATTTAAATTATATTCATATTGCCATATTAGTTATTATTCAGCATATATTCATCCTACTATGTGACAGGCACTCATCTAGGATGTAACCATGCACAATTATAGTAGTCATATTTCTCTCATTTTTTGCGTTTAAAATTTTTTTTATTAATTTTCTTTCTTTTTTTTCCTTTTTTTATTAATTTTAATGGAGTGACATTGATCAATCAGGGTACATAGGTTCAGAGAAAACATCTCCAGGTTATTTTGACATCTGATTATGTTGCATACCCATCATCCAAAGTCATATAGTCTTCCGTCACCTTCTATCTGGTTTTCTTTGGGCTCTTCCTCCCCTCCGCCCCCCGTAACCACCACACTCTTGTCCATATCACTGAGTCTCAATTTTGTGTCCCACCTATGTATCGAATCATATAGTTTTATTTATTGTGTGACTATGGCTTCAAGTGTCACACTCAATATAACTAACTCCCTCACCCCCCATCCCTGTGTCCCCCATTATATCCACTTTACCACCCTCTTCCTAACTCCCTCCCGTTTTCCCTCTGGGATTTGCTGTCCTATTATTTGTATCTATGTGTTATGTATATATAGTTTCACTAATTCCTTCTTATTCTCTGATCCTGTCCCCTCATTCCCCTTCCCTCTGACAGCTGTCTCTCTGCTCCCTGTGACCCCGCCTCTGCCTCTATTCTGTTCCTCAGTTCACTTTGTTCATTAGATTCCAGTTATAAGTGAGATCATATAATATTTGTCTTTCTTTGCCTCACTTATTTCACTTAGCACAATAATCTCCAGGTCCATCCATACTGTCACAAAAGGTAAAACTTTTCTTCTTTTTCATGGCCGCATAGTATTCCATTGTGTATATGTACCACTGCTTTTTATTTGTTTTTTTTTTTTTTTTGTTTTTTGTTTTTGTTTTTTTCAGAGACAGAGAGAGGGATAGACAGGGACAGACAGACAGGAATGGAGAGAGATGAGAAGCATCAGTCATTAGTTTTTTGTTGTGACACCTTAGTTGTTCATTGATTGCTTTCTCATATGTGCCTTGACCGTGGGCCTTCAGCAGACTGAGTAACCCATTGCTCAAGCCAGTGACCTTGGGTCCAAGCTGGTGAGCTTTGCTCAAACCAGATGAGCCCACACTCAGGCTGGTGAGCTCGGGGTCTTGAACCTGGGTCCTCTGCATCCCAGTCTGATGCTCTATCCACTGCGCCACCGCCTGGTCAGGCTGTACCATTGCTTTTTAATCCACTCATCCACTAACGGACACTTGGGCTCTTTCCAGATCTTGACCATTGTAAACAATGCTGTAGTAAACATGGGAATGCATATCTTCTTTTGAATCATTGATTTGGTATTCTTAGGATATATTCCTAAAAGTGAGATAGCTAGGTCAAAAAGCAGTTCCAGTTTTAATTTTTTGAGGAAACTTCAAACTGTTTTCCACAGTGGCTGCAGAAGTCTGTATTCTCACCAGCAGTGCAGGAGGGTTCCCTTTTCTCCACACCCTCACCAGCACTTATTGTGTGTTCATTTATTAATGAGCGCTATTATGACAGGGGTGAGGTGGGATCTCATTGTGGTCTTAATTTGCATTTCTCTGATGATTAGTAATGTTGAACATTTTTTCCAAATGCCTATTGACCATCTGTATGTTCTCTTTGGAGAAGTTTCTAGTCAGTTCTTTTGCCCATGTTTTAATTGAATTATTTACGCTCCTGGTGTTGAGTTTTAGAAGTTCTTGATATATTTTGATTATTAATTCCTTATCAGACATGTTGGCGAATATGTTCTCCCATTGTGTGGGTTGTCTTTTTATTTTGTTCATGGTGTCTTTTGCTGTGCAACAGCTTTTTAGTTCGATATAGTCCCATTTGTTTATGTTGTTCTTTATTTCACTTGCCCGTGGAGATAAATCGGCAAATATATTGCTGCGAGAGATATCGAAGAGTTTACTGCCTATGTTTTCTTCCAAGATATTTATGATTTCACGACTTACATTTAAGTCTTTTATCCATTTTGAGTTTATTTTTGTGAATGGTATAAGTTGGTAGTCTAGTGTCATATTTTTGCATGTACCTGTACAATTTTCCCAACACCATTTGTTGAAGAGACTGTCTTTAATCCATTGTATGCTCTTACCTCCTTTGTCAAATATCAATTGACCATAAAGGTGTGGGTTTATTTCTGGGTTCTCTGTTCTGTTCCATTGATCTGAATGCCTGTTTTTATGCCAGTACCAAGCTGTTTTGATTATTATGGCCTTGTAGTATAACTTGATATCAGGAAGTATGATACCTCCCACTTTATTCTTCATTTTCAAGATTTCTAAGGTTATTCGTGTTCCTTTTTGGTTCCATATAAATTTTTGGAATATTTGTTCTGTATCTTTGAAATATGCCATTGGTATTTTAATAAGAATTGCATTGAATTTATAGATAGCTTTGGATAATATGGACATTTTAATGATGTTTATGCTTTCACTTGTTTGTATCTTTCTTGATTTCTTTTTCAATATTTTATAATTTTCTGAGTACAAGTCTTTTACTTCCTTGTTTAAATTTACCCCTAGGTACTTTATTTTTGTTGTTGCAATAGTGAAGAGGATTGTTTTCTTAATTTCTCTTTCAAACAATTTGTTGGTGGTGTAAAAAAATGCCACTGATTTCTGAACATTAATTTTATATCCTGCCACCTTGCTGAATTAATTTATCAGGTCCAGTAGTTTTTTGACTGAGACTTTAGTAGGGTTTTTTATGCACAGTATTATGTCATCAGCAAATAAGGATAGTTTTACTTATTTTCCAATTTGGATGCCTTTTATTTCTTCTTGTCTGATTGCTGTGGCTAGGATATCCACAGAACTATGTAGAATTAGAGTGGTGAAAGGGGGCACCCCTGCCTTGTTCCTGACCTTAAGGAAATTGCTTTCAATTTTTGCCCATTGAGTATGATGTTGGCTGTGGGTTTGTCATAGATGACCTTTATTATGTTGAGGTATGTTCTCTGTATTCCTATTTTGTTGAGAATTTTGATCATAAATGGGTGCTGGACTATATCAAATGCTTTTTCTCCAACTATTGATATAATCATGTAATTTTTATTCTTTCTTTTGTTTATGTGATGAATCACATTCACATTGATTGATCTGTGAATATTGTACCAGGCTTGCCTCCCCGGAATAAATCTCACTTGATCATGACGTGTGATTTTTTTTTTTTTTTATGTATTGCTGGATCTAGTTTGCTAATATTTTGTTGAGAATTTTGGCATCTATGTTAATCAGGAATATTGGCCTATAGTTTTTTTTCTTTGTAGTATCTTTACCTAATTTTGGAATGAGGATCATGGTTGCCTCATAAAAGGAGCTTGGAAATCTTTCCTCCTCTTGAATGTTTTGAAATAGCTTGTGAAGAATAGGTGTTAGTTCTTCTTTGAATATTTGGTAAAATTTGCCCGGGAAACCATCGGTCCAGGACTTTTGTTTGTTGGAAGTTTTTGATAACTGTTTCAATTTCATTTGTTGTAATCAGTCTGCTTAGATTTTTTTATCCTTCCAGATTGAGTTTTGGAAGATTATATGTTTCTAGGAATTTACCCATTTCACCTAGGTTGTCCAATTTTTTGGCATATAGGTCTTCATAGTATTTTCTTATTATCCTTTGTATTTTTGTGGTGTCAGTTACTTCTCCAGTTTCATTTCTAATTTTATTTATTTGAGTCCTCTTTTTATCTTGATAAGTTGTTAAAGGTTCATCAATCTCGTTTTCCCTTTAAAAAGAACCAGCTCTTGGTTTTTATTGGTCTTTTGTATTTTTTTTATAGCCACGATGTCATTTATTTTCCCTCTGATCTTTATTATTTCTTTTCTTCTTCTGCCTCTGGGCTTTATTTGTTGTTCTTTTTCTAGTTCTTTTAGGTGCAGGGTTAAGTTGTGTATTTGAGTTTTCTCTTGCTTCTTAAGGTATGCTTGTAATGCTATGAACTTCCCTCTCAGGACTGCTTTTGCTGGGTCCCATATATTCTGAGTTGTTGTATGTTCATGTTCATTTGTTTCGAAAAAATTTTTTCTTTCTTCTTTGATCTCATTGTTAACCCATTTGTTATTTAATAACATGCTATTTAGCCTCCAAGTATTTGAATGTTTTTTTTTTATTGTAACCAATTGCCAATTTCATGCCCTTGTGATCAGAGAAGATTCTTGATGATTTCAATCTACTTACATTAATGGAGGTTTGTTTTCTGTCTTAACATGTGGCCTATCCTAGAGAATGTGCCATGAGCACTTGATAACAATGTATATTCTGCTGCTTTGGAGTGAAAGGTTCTGAAGATATTAACTAAACCCAGTTGATCTAGTGTATCATTTAAGGCTGCTATTTCTTTGTTAATTTTCTGTCTGGTGGATCTATTCATTGATGTTAGTGGGGTATTAAATCCCCTACTATTATAGTATTGCTGTTAGTCTTGTCCTTTATGTTCATCAAAATCTGCTTTATAGCCCTGGCTGGTTGGCTCAGTGGTAGAGCATCGGCCTGGTGTGCAGGAGTCCTGGGTTCGATTCCCGGCCAGGGCACACAGGAGAAGCGCCCATCTGCTCTGCACCCCTCACCCTCTCCTTCCTCTCTGTCTCTCTCTTCCCCTCCCACAGCCAAGGCTCCATTGGAGCAAAGTTTGCCCGGGTGCTGAGGATGGCTCTATGGCCTCTGCCTCAGGCACTAGAATGGCTCTGATTGCAGCAGAGCAACGCCCCAGATGGGCAGAGCATCGCCCCCTGATGGGCGTGCTGGGTGGATCCCAGTTGGGTGCATGCGGGAATCTGTCTGACTGCCTCCCCGTTTCCAACTTCAGAAGAGTACAAAAAAAAAAAAAAAAGAAGAATAAAAAAAATCTGCTTTATATATTTAGGTGCTCCTATATTAGGTGCATAAATATTTACAATGGTTATATCCTTCTGTTGGATTGCTCCCTTTTTCATGATGTAGTGACCTTTTTAATCCTTTACTATAGCCTTTGTTTTAAAAGCTACTTAGTTATATATAAGTATTGCTACTCCAGCTTTTTTTAAATTTCCATTTACTTGAAATACTTTTTTCCATCCCTTCATTTTCAGTCTATGTGTATCTTTTGTCTGAGGTCGATCTCTTGTAGACAGCATATGTATGGGTCTTGTTTTTTTTATCAATGCAGTTACCTTATGTCTTTTGATTGAAGCATTTAATCCATTTACATTTCAAGTTATTATTGATATGTACTTATTTATTGCCATTTTATTTTTTAAATCTATGATCCTCTTTTTCTAGATTTTTTTTTTTCTTTGCTCTTTTTACAGCAGGTCCCTTAACATTTCGTGCAGTATTGGTTTGGTTGTAATGAATTCTTTGAGTGTTTTTTTTTTGTTGTTGTTGTTTTGTCTGGGAAGCTTTTTATTTCTCCTTCAATTTTAAAAGATAGCCTTGCTTGATAAAGTAGTCTTCATTATTAGTTCTTGTTTTGCATCACTTTGAATATTTCTTGCCAGTCCCTTCTGGCCTCAAGTGTTTCTGTTGAGAAGTTGGATGTCATTCTTATAGGGACTCCTCTGTATGTAATTAACTGCTTTTCTCTTGGAGCTTTTAGTATTCTTTCTTTGTCTCTTAACTTTGGCACTTTAATTATAATGTGTCTTGGTGTAGGCCTCCTTAGGTTCTTCTTTAATGGGTCTTTCTGTGCTTCTTGAACTTGTGTGACTTTTTCCTTCATCAGTTTGGGGAAATTTTCAGCTATGATTTCTTCAAGCAGGTTCTCTATCCTTTGTTTGTTCTCTTCTCCTTCGGAACCCCTATGATGCAGATGTTATTTCTCTTCATGTTGTCACTGAGGTCTCTTAGAGTTTCCTCAGTCTTTCTGTGCTTCTTTTCATTTTGCTGCTCTACTTCTGTGCTTATGTTTATCTTGTCTTCTAAATCACTGATTCAATCCTCTGCTTCATCCAGCCTGCTGTTGATTCCTTCTAGTGCAGCCTTCATATCTGATACTGTATTTATCATTTCTGATTGTTTTTTTTTTATGATTTCAATGTTCTTTTTGATGCTTGCTATCTCTTTATTTAGGTGCTCATTATATCCATCCATTATTGCTCTAAGATCCTTGAGCATCCTAAAAATCATTGTTTTAAATTCTGCATCTGGTAGTTTCATTACTTTCATTTCACTTAGTTCTTTTTCTGAGGATTTCTTTTGTTGATTAATTTGAGTCACATTTCTTTGTCTGCTCATTTTGTCTGCATATAAGGTAGCACTTTCTTACTTTGAAATTTTTGTCGTGTTTTTATGAAGGAGATGGGCTCAGTAGTATTGACTTCCCAGACCACCTCTTTTTATTGTTCGAGGAATGCTTCTTATGGGTAGTATTTCCCCTTGTGTTGTATGTGAGTATTGAATGCTGTTGGTCCTTTTGTAGGTACAGTTATTACTTCAGGCTGGCTTAGTCTAAGTGTCAACCCTAATCATGTGTATTACACACTGTGCAATGTCTGTCCTGTTGGGCATATTTATTCTCCACAGTGTCTGATGCCTGCTAGACTTCTCCTTTGGTCATGGTGCTTGTATAATTAGCTGAGTCTAGGGTTGGTGTTGTCTGCCACCCACTACAGTTGTGTTGTTTCTTTATCTTCTTGGGTTGGCTTCAGCTGTTGTTTGCAACACACTGTGGGCTACCTGTCTGCAACTACTGTACTTTTTGCTGCTTGTGTCTGCATTTTTTGTGCCTGAGTAGTTTGGGAAGGGTCAACCTTTTTTATAAGGATCAGCTTCCTCCTGCTTAGAGATGACAGAAGCTCTGTAAAAGCCTCAAGCTCTATTAGATTTGCTTTCACTTCTCAGCTGCTCTACCTCCTCTTGCAGTTTCCTGTTCTTCCCACAGAGCCTTCTGTGGAAAGACTGTAGTGTGAGCTCAGATGGGCCTCACCCAACCAACCCCTCTACAGGTTGCATGCTTGATGGGTTAGGGCAGCTGTGGTTGGAAATACAATTTTAGTGGGGCCCCCTACTTCAGGGGTCTCTTAGTCAGGAGCTCAGTATGGGAAATGTGGCCCCTACTCCAGAGCCTAATCCCTCAGCCACTGCTGGATACTCAAATTTTATTTCTTCCTAACAAGGGGAGCAGCAGGTTCAGATTGAGTAGGGCTGATAGTCCCCTCTACAGAATTTCTTAAAGCTGGTGAGACCCTGGTCTCGGGGAGAAAGATGGAGGGAGTCCTCTCTTGGAGCTGATTGTGTCCCCCCCAAAAGTGGCTAAGCCCCTCAACCAGATTAAACAATAGACTCACAGGGGCCCACACTTTAAATGTCCATGCTCCAAGCCTCTCTCCCTTCCCTCTGTATAATCTAGCCCAGCAGGGCAGGATATTCAGAACTCAAGCTGGCTGACTGCAAAGCTCTACCCTATCCAATGTACATGAGCTGCTGTGCTGGTGCTGATCACAGAGAGCAGAATTTGCCTTAGCTGGGCCAGGTGTGAGAAACCTTTCCTGAGATACCACTCTAGGGTTGTTAGGTCCTGAACTGATGCTCTCCACATTTGGCCACTGAATGTGCCAGCCTCAGCCCCCTGGCAGGCACCCGGCACAGACTAGTGGGAGACACTGCCTGTGACTGGCCTTTAGCAACATTCTTGGAGCTACAAGCAATCCAGAGTTTGTGGCTGCCTCTGCTGGGCCCAGGTACTCATGGAAATACCAAGCTGCACTCCTAGGCTTGCTTTTACCCACACTGGGCCTGGGGTAAGGTCTACTTAAAAGGCAAATGTTTCCTGAGACCCACCTCCTGCAGCCTTTGTCTGCTGGCTGCTTGTTTGGCTCAGCCACTGAATAAACCTCTGGTAGAGTCTAGAGCCTCTGGCACTTCAAGTATAAGAATGGTGATGGGTGTGGTCTGCCACTCAGCCCCAAGTGTCAGTCTGTCCAGACTTTTTTCACAGATCTCAGTAGGGTATGACCCCAAGAGTGTGATGGGTGTGGCCTCTGACACCCAGAGGTGTGGCCTGCTCACTCTCTGGGCAGTTTCTACTGAGTCTCCCGTGAGACAGAATTATGTCTTAGACTCTGGAGCATGGAGGAAAAGCTCTGGCCTCAACACCAGAAAACTGAGTCACCAACATGCCCCTTGCTTCCCGGCTTCGCAGAATGACCCCATCTCCATGAGGGCAGGAGAGACTCCCTAGAGTGGAGCAGTTGCTTTTCTCCAGGCTGATGCTTCTCAGAGGGGACTGCTCCACCTTAGGGCTATAAACAAGATTTTTTGTTTGGGCCCTTTAAGACGAAGCCTGTGTCTCTGAGAGCTTTGTTTCTTTCTCACAGATAGAAACCTGGCTCTTTTCACCTTTAAATGCTGTGTGGTCACCTCTTCTAAGCTCTGGGGTTCTAAGCTAGGGCTCCAGGCCTGGGGCTGAGGACCCATTTCTCTCAGGGTGACCCTCCCCATAGTGCGAATCTCTCCAGACCCTCAGCCAGCCCCCTATGTGGTGATGCTGTGCTCATCTGGGGCTGTTGCTCCACTGCTCAGCAACTGAGTTGTTTTAGCACCTGAGACAAGGTGATGGAGCCATCCTAAGTGCCTGGAGCTAATTTGCTCCAATTGAGCCATGGCTGCAAGAGGGGAAGAGAGAGATAGAGAGAGAGAAGGAAGAGGGAGAAGGGTGGAGAAGCAGATGGTTACTTCTCCTTTGTGCTCTGACCAGGAATCAAATCCAGGACATCCACATGCTGGGCTGATGCTCTACCACTGATTCAGCCAGCCAGGGCCCTATCAGTCTTGATGTGATTTCTTCTTTATATTCTTAGTTATAAGACTTCTGTTCAATCAGTCGTCAGGTGATTTTCAATAATGATTATTCTTGATGTAGTCATGGGAGGAGGCAAGCACAGCATTTATTTTTTATTTTATTTTATTTATTTTTTTGTATTTTTCTGAAGCTAGAAACCGGGAGAGACAGTCAGACAGACTTCCGCATGCGCCTGACCGGGATCCACCTGGCACGCCCACCAGGGGGCAACGCTCTGCCCACCAGGGGGTGATGCTCTGCCCCTCTGGGGCGTCGCTCTGCAGTGACTAGAGCCACTCTAGCGCCTGGGGCAGAGGCCAAGGAGCCATCCTCAGCACCCAGGCCATCTTTGCTCCAATGGAGCCTCGGCTGTGGGAGGGGAAGAGAGAGACAGAGAGGAAGGAGAGGGGGAGGGGTGGAGAAGCAAATGGATGCTTCTCCTGTGTGCCCTGGCCAGGAATCGAACCTGGGACTTCCACACATCAGGCCGACGCTCTACCACTGAGCCAACCGGCCAGGGCCAAGCACAGCATTTATTTACCTATTCCACCATCTTGACTGAAAAGTCCTGTTTATTGCTTATTTTGTGATAAGAATTATAATATAAACTTTGAGAATAAACTGTTGCTGTCAAAAACTTAAAATTTAGTAAAAGCAGAGATATTATAAAATTTTATAACCCATGAAAAAATTACGTATGGGCTGAGAATACAAGTCACATGTGTGGACACATATAAGAAACAAGCAGTTGTGATGGGCATGGGGTGGAGAGGAAGATAAGGGGAAACTTGGTGAAGACCAAGTTCAATGGCATTTGCATTGGGCATCATGAATAAGTGTCCAAGAATGGAGAATTAATTCATTTAAATATTTTTAAAAACCAATCAAATATTATTGGGTCCCAAACCTTGGGTCATATATATGACAGTGGGACAACTTCCTTGAATTGAAAAGTAAATACGAAGTTATTCTATAAATACTGGGACTCATAAGAAGCATTATAGATAGCTACACTGACCCTGCTGCCCTGTGTGTACTAGCCTGAACATCAATTATCAGGAGTACAAACCTTACTGATCTTTTTCAACCTAAAACCATAAAGAGAAGATGCAATTGCTGAGGCTATCAGACAGAAGCCAGTTGACCTAAAGTTTCCTGAATCAGTCTGTTATAAGATCAGACTCTTTTTAGAAGTTATACAAAGATATTTTAGAGATTATTTCTGAACATAAGCTATGCTACTCTAGAGTTTACTTAAAATTCCAAACCATTCTGTAAAATATAAATATGCTTTATTAAAATGAACTTTTATTAGGGTTTCACTAATCAGAAATAACTGACAATATTTTTCCCTTTAGGTCCAGAGATGCTCTGTAAGGTTTTGGAACTCTTACATTTTTTTTTGAACTTGGAAATAATCATCAATTCATAGAAAGTTGCAAAAACAATGCAGACGGCTTTTATATACCCTTCACCTGGTTTCCCCCAATGGTTACACCCTAAAATTTATAGTACAATATCAATACCAAGAATCTGATATCTATACTAATGTGTTAACATAATTCTATGTCATAGGATCTGTAAATTTGTACAATCAACATTGCAGTTAAGATACAGAGCTATTCCATCACCACCAAGATCTCCCTTGTGCCTTTATGGTCACACTTACTGGTTCTTCAGCATTCTTACCACTTGACAACCATTAATCTATTTTCCATCTCTACGAGAATGTTATATACATAGAATCACATAGCATATGCTTTTTGAGACTGGCTTTTCACTCACAAAATGTCTTTGAGCTCCATCCAAAGTAGTTATGTGCACCAATAGTCTGTATCTTTTTATTACTGAGTGATTTATGGTATTGGTAGTGCCATAATTGGTGTAACCATTTATCTATTGAGGGATGTTTTGATTGCTTCCACCTCTTAACTGTTACAAATAAAGCTGTTATAAACCATTATGTACAACTTTTTATGTGGACGTAGTTTTTATGTCTCTGGAATACATGCCCATGAGTGTAATTGCAGGGTTGTATGACAAGTCCATGTTTAGTTTTCAATAAACTACTAAACTATTTTCCAGAGTGACTGCATCATCTTATGAGGAACACATGAAGGAAGCTAATTTTTAAGACAGCCATTTCTGTTTAAGAATCCCATTTAAGCTGAGAAGGCCTGTAACAGCATGTTCCCACAACAATATACTAGCTCCTTTTTCTGATGGCATTCGGTTGTCAAATCACCCCTCTTCCGATTAACTAGTACAGTTACCCCTCAACTAGTACAGTTGAGTTTATTCCTAATGCATGGTGAAAAAATAGACCATTCACTGTCGGTAGCAAAATTCTTAGGTTTATGTTTATCAGGCAAAAGTGAATCAGCTGTCATGAGACAAAAGACATTACCCTGATAAAATCTGCCTAGGGATAACTAAGGTTTTTAAATATTTTCATTTCCTAAGCTCTACTTTCTCAGTATCTTCCTACTTTTAACCTCTCTACATCTTAGATTTTTCATTTTGGATCTCTGTTTGTACCAGGATGTGTCTAAATACTCAAGTAACAGAGTCTGTGGCTGGTTTGATTTAGCACCCATTCTTAGCTCCCAACTTCTGCCAAAGTCTTAACACTTCTCACTGGGATAGACTCACTGTTCACTTGTTCACTTCATTTGGGTCTCACCTTCAATGGCTTCTCATCTAATGGGTCTTCTCAACTATCCCTTCTGCTCAACATCATTCTCTATGGCTTAAACTTTATTTTTCCTCACAGCGTGTACAATTTTTGGGCATAGTATGAGTATATTTGTTGTGTTAGTGGTCTCACATTGCTGGAATGTAAACTACTTGAGGGTAGTGACTCTGTGTGGCTCACTGCTATTTTCACAGACCTGAGACATTGCCAGGCTCATCAAAGACCCTCAATAAATAGGTGATGAATAACTAAATAAATCAACAGAAATTTTACAATGGTTTCTTAACTGATTCACACTCTTGCCTCTACAATTTATCTTTAACTCAAACAACTAAAGTTATACTCCAAAGACACAGATTGAATCAGCTCACTCTTCTCAAGCCCTTAAATACTCCTTCATTGTTTATTCATTGAGTAAAGCACAGACATGTTTAGAGTAGCAACTAAACTCCCCATCATTTATCCTCCAGAAGATTTTTTTGGCACTATGTATGATGTATGATCTTCCCCTCCAATTCACTCACTTTTTTCTGACCATCAAAGACACCTTCATGTCAATGTAATTTTGGTCTTCTTTCTTCCTGTTCCCATTCTCAATCAATTTAATCATCAAAGTTTAGTTCCCCCCCATTTATGTAGGAATTTTGAGTTATGATTTTAATTTGATTTGTGACAACATTTTTTTTTCTGGCAAGTTTTCCTCATATTTTTGTTGTTGTTAGGAGGCTATGCTTACACATGTTTGAATGTTCTGTTTTTCCAGTCTAGCCATTAACAAAAGATTCATGTGGAGTGAGGGGAGGATGAGGGAAGTTTTACAGATTGCCATGCTTAAATTTTCCCTCTTCTGATGCTTCAGTGCTGGAAACACACGGTCCCACTGTGAAGCTCCACCTCCTTTGGCTTTCACAAGAGCAGGATTACTGCCAGCTTTGAGCTTCCCCAGCTATTACTAATGAGAAACTCAGCCTCTGCTATCCATGTACATCTTTCTTTTGTAAAAAGTGATATTCTCTGTCTCATAGATATTATGCTGAGCTGGACACAGAGGTGTACATACCACATGATTCCTTTTAAATTAAGTTATTTGTTTTGTTTTGTTTTTAGCAAGAGCGGCAGACAGACAGGGACAGACAAGGAGAGAGATGAATTCTTTGTTACAGCACCTTAGTTGTTCACTGATTGCTTTCTCATATGTGCTTTGACCAGGGGGCTACAGCAGAGCAAGTGACTCCTTGCTCAAGCCAGTGACCTCGGGCTCAAGCCAGTGACCTTGGGCTTCAAGCCAGCAACCATGGGGTCATGTCTATGATCCCACGCTCAAGCCAGCGACCCCCTCCCCTCAGGCTTGTGAGCCCACACTCAAGCTGGATGAGCCTGTGCTCAATCCAGCAACCTTGGGGTTTTGAACCTGGGTACTCAGCATCCCTGGCCGACACTCTATCCACTGCGCCACCACGTGGTCAGGCTAAATTAAGTTTTAAAACAGGAAAAACTAATTTACATTAAAAAAGAACACTCATTGCTTAAGGATGGGGGGGACCAACTATGTAAGGATATGGGGGAACTTTCTAGGGTGGTAGAAATGTCTTGTAGCTGAATTAGAATATGAATTGCCTGGCTGTATCTATTAATCAAAGTATACAGTTAAGTTTTTTTTTTAAAAGTGTTTTCTGAGTTTAGTCACCTTAAGTCTTCTCTGGGCCCTACCCACACTTTTTTCTTCTATATTTTCCAATACATTCTCCCTATTCCATCTCAGGCCTGCTCATCATTCTCCATCAGGGCAAGACCTCAGATTCTAAGAGTTAATGTTAGCTGTTGGTGTCTGAGCTGGTCTACTGTCTACACCTCACAGTTCTATTCTTCCCAACTCAAGGACTGCACTAATGTGTCTTCTTAAGTACTTCCTTCACTCTCATATATTTTGACCACACATCAGTGTAATTTGGAATTTTTACATGTTCATTTTGCTGAGGACATAGTTTGTACATTTTGCTGAGGTTGGTATTGTTCTCTTTATTGCTTTGTAGGGTTCCTATGCTGCTACAATTTTCCATTCAATTTAGCAATTTAAAGGACTATGCTTTGTGTGAGTCATAGCCTTCTAACTAATTTAGGGTTAATAGATCCTTCTTCATATGAAATGAAGGCAATAGGAGGACTGGAGTTTTACAGTGTTTTCTTCTTCTTCTTCTTCTTCTTCTTCTTCTTCTTCTTCTTCTTCTTCTTCTTCTTCTTCTTCTTCTTCTTCTTCTTAATCTTCGCCTCCTCCTCCTCCTCCTCCTCCTCCTCTTTCTCCTCCTCTTCCT
Source organism: Saccopteryx leptura (assembly GCF_036850995.1). Classification (NCBI taxonomy): domain Eukaryota; kingdom Metazoa; phylum Chordata; class Mammalia; order Chiroptera; family Emballonuridae; genus Saccopteryx; species Saccopteryx leptura. Next base: position 93,625,114 of record NC_089507.1, read on the forward strand.
CTTCCTGTCCCTCATCCTTCTTCTTAACTTAATAATGTAGTTTATATTTATTCACAGAAAAATAATTTAAAAACCTCAAACTGCTACAAGTGTTTTAAAGAAGTAAGTAAATACTAAAATTTCTGTTGTGTACTAAGTCACATAGCCTGCTGGTGCCAACTCCTTAACAATGGATTGCATGAGTGTCTTGCACTGACTGGTCTTAAGGAGTTTGTCTCCCAAAACTGCAGTGATTTACAGCATTTAAATTTTTCTGTACTACAATCTTTAAAAAACCCAGAAATTAGTGCCTGGTTACTTTAGGAACAAAAGAAAAGTGACATTTTCCCTCACCCAGGGTGTCAATAGTCAGACTGGTGAAACTACACTGGAGAAGTCCAACCCTCAGTTCTCTAGTCCAGTCTTGCAAAGCTGCCCTGGAATTTCCTGTGAACCTAGAAGGACCAATCACTGCCATGCTCTTACAATAGACCGAAGGTCTCTACTTTGTGACCAGGGGTGGAGGTCAGGTCAATTTCACCCACTATGGAGATACCCACTAGGCCAGCCCTGACACCAAGTTCCAATCTAAAATTTTGCAATAAAACTGAATTTAATACACTCCTATGCTAAGCTTTCTATCCAGTCTAATATAAAGCACCTTTGCATTAAATATATTAAGCTCAACAGCAGCTAAATTTCTCAGTTTTGTATTTAATTTTGTCTCCATGGCTTAATAGCATTCTCTTCTTAGAGAAAAGTATCAATCTGTGGAGTCCAGACTTTCTGGGGGAGTGGCATGTTTCAACTAAAAAGTACCTTGCTGACTGAAGTCTATGTACTGCTGCTTGCAGTCCTGAGCACAGTGATCGGGGCCTCCCAGTTATGAATACAAGAGACTGCTGCTCCTTTTGTAACTGGAACCATTGCTACTGCTCACCAAGCCCTGGTCCTGATTCACACTGGCCATCCCCATGGTCAAGCTCTGCATGGGCAGGACGGTGGACATAGACTGGCTTCCCAGCATAGGCCCAGCGGGGATGCTACCGCCATAGGCAAATGCACGACTGGCAAGGCGCTGCTGCTGTACTGCTGACTGCTGGGTGCCCACTTAGCCCCTGCGCTCATGGGGCTGAAGGGCAGGAAGGGGAAGGGAAAGACAGACAGCCAGGAACAAATGCTGGAAGCAGCCTCAGCTCCCATTGCATCGATGGGCACACCACACAACTTGGCAGTGGGTCTGGTGGCGATTACAGGGGCACCATTGGCTGCTGCTCGTGGTAGTGGCAGTGGTTTTGAGCAGAGACAGAAGTGTTCCCGAGTTGGGAACACCGCCATCACTGCTGCTGCTATAGAAACCAAAGAGAGCACAGGGCTGAGCCTGGGGGCTGGACAGCTGGGTGCAGTGGCCATGTTTGGGAAGGATGAAAAGGGTGACTCCTGGAGGAGACAGTGTTGCTTTTTGCAAAGAAGCTGCCCTGCAAAGGGCCCACTGGCACATTGCTCATCGCAGACACAGCGGCTCTGGTGCCGGGTGTGTACAGAGCAGTCCAGTAGTTAGCTATATTCTCTTTTTTTATTTTAATGGGGTGACATTAATAAATCAGGGTACGTATGTTCAAAGAAAACATCTCCAGGTTATCTTGTCATTCAATTATGTTGCATATCCATCACCCAAAGTCAAATTGTCCTCCATCACCTTCTATCTGGTTTTCTTTGTGCCCCTCCCCTTTCCCCTTTCTCTCCCTCTCATCCCTCCCCCTCCTCTCATCCCTCCCCCCTCACGCCCCCCTGTAACCACCATACTCTTGTCCATGTCTCTTAGTCTCATTTTTATGTCCCACCAATGTTATGGAATTATGCAGTTCTTAGGTTTTTTTTATTTACCTATTTCACTCCGTATAATGTTATCAAGATCCATCCATTTTGTTGTAAATGATCCGATGTCATCATTTCTTATGATTGAGTAGTATTCCATAGTGTATATGTACCACATCTTCTTTATCCAGTCATCTATTGAAGGGCTTTTTGGTTGTTTCCATGTCTTGGCCACTGTGAACAATGCTGCAATGAACATGGGGCTGCATGTGTCTTTATGTACCAATGTTTTTGAGTTTTGGGGGTATATACCCAGTAGAGAGATTGCTGGGTCATATGGTAATTCTATTTTTAGTTTTTTGAGGAACAACCATACTTTCTTTCATAATGGTTGTATTACTTTACATTCCCACCAACAGTGAATGAGGGTTCTTTTTTCTCCACAGCCTCTCCAACACTTGCTATTACCTGTCTTGTTAATAATAGCTAATCTAACAGGTATGAGGTGGTTTCTCATTGTAGTTTTGATTTGCATTTCTCTAATAACTAAAGAAGATGAGCATCTTTTCATATATCTGTTGGCCTGGGAGAAGTGTCTGTTCATGTCCTCTTCCCATTTTTTTATTGGATTGTTTGTCTGTTTGTTGTTGAGTTTAATGAGTTCTTTGTATATTTTGGATATTAGGCCCTTATCTGAGCTTTCTTTCAAAATATCATCTCCCATTTAGTTGGCTGTCTGTTTATTTTGTTGTCAGTTTTTCTTGCTGTGCAAAACTTCTTAGTTTGATGTGGTCCCATTCATTTATCTTTGCCTTCACTTCCCTTGCCTTTGGAGTCAAATTCATAAAATGCTCTTTAAAACCAAGATCCATGAGTTTAGTACCTATGTTTTCTTCTATGTGCTTTATTGTTTCAGGTCTTATATTTAGGTCTTTGATCTATTTTGAATTAATTTTAGTACAAGGGAACAAACTGTAGTTGAGTTTCTTTTCTATTTTTATAACAGTACATATTTCCTTTAAACATTTTTATTTTTCAGTTACAGTTTACATTCAATATTATTTTGTATTAAATTGGTTTCAGGTATACAGCACAGTAGTTGATAATAAATACACTTTGCAAAGTGTCCTCCCATCCCCATATTTCCAGTATCCACCAGGGACCAAAACTGACTATATTCTCTGCGCTGTACTTTACGCCTCCATGACTATTTTGTAACTACCAATTTGTACTTGCTAATCCTTTCAGCTTTTCACACAGTCCCCCAACCTTCCTCTTCTCTGGCAACCATTAGTCTGTTTTGGTTTATTCATTTATTTTGTTCTTTAGATTCCACATATACAGTATTTCTCCATGTGTAAGAGTCCCCATGTATAAGACACATCTTAATTTTGGGGCCCAAAATTTGCAAAAGAAAAGTATTACATAAAGTTATTAAACTTAAGTTTTATTCATCAAAAGATTCATACAACTCCTCATCACTGTTAAAACTCCCATCCATTAGCTTGTCCTCATTGTGTCTGATGACGAATTACAGTATTGTCTTCTACAATGAGCTCAAAAACAAGTGCAGAAAAGTGGGAAATGCAAGTAAAAAAAAAATCTAAAACCACTGTATAAGATGCATCCAGTTTTTGGACCCCAAATTTTTTGAAAGAAGGTGCATCTCATACATGGGGAAATACAGTAAGTAAAATCTTATTGTATTTATCTTCCTCTGACTGACTTATTTCACTTAGCATAATACTCTCTAGATCCATCCATGCTGTTGCAATTATGAGATTTCCTTTATTATGGCTGAGTAATATTCCACTGTGTATATATGTATTGCAACTTTTTTATCCACTTGTCTACTGATGGGCACTTGAGCTGCTTTTAATTCTTGGCTATAGTAAATAACACTGCAATCAACATATGGATGCATATATTTTTTTCAAATTAGTGTTTTGGGTTTTTTAGATATATACCCAGAAGTAAAATCACTAAGTCATAAGGCAGTTTTGTTTTTAATTTTTTCAGAACCCTTTATATAGTTTTCCATAGTGGCTGCACCAGTCTGCATTCCCAATAACATTGCACAAGGCATCCCTTTTTTCCACATCCTCACTAACACTGTTTTAACAGGCATGAGGTGATATCTCATTGTAGTTTAATTTGCGATTCTCAAATGACTAGCAATATTGAGCACATTTTCTAATGTCTATTAGCAATCTGTATTTTCTCTTTGCATGAGTGTTTATGCAGGTCCTTGACTCATTTTTAAAATAGATTGTTTTTTGGTATTGAGTTGTATGAGTTCTTTATAAATTTAGAATGTTAACCTCTTATCAGATATGTCACTGTCAAATATGTTTTCTCATCAATGGGTTTTATTTTTATTTTGTTGATGGTTTCCTTTGTAGTGCAAAAATGTTTTAGTTTAATATAGTCCCATTTGTTTATTTTTTCCTTTGCCTGCTCTAATACATCAGGAAAAAATATTACTAAGAACAACGTCAGAAAGTTTATTGCCTATGTTTTCTTCTAGGAGTTTTATGGTTTGGGGTGTGACATTAAGTCTTTAATCCATTTTGAGTTTATTCTTGCATATGGTATAAGAAGGTGGTCTAGTTTTATTTTTTTGGCATGTATCTGTCCAGTTTTCTCAATGTAATTTATTAAAGAGACTGTCTTTACCTCGTTGTATGTTCCTGCATCCTTTGTTATGTATTGATTGACCAAATAAGTGTAGATTTATTTCTGGGCTTTCTATTCTATTCCATTGATCTATATGTCTGCTTTTATGTCAGTACTGTGCTGTTTTGATTACTGTAACCTTGTAGTACAGTTTGATTTCAGGTAGTGTGATACCTTGTTCTTCTTTCTCAAGATTGCTGTGGCTATTCAGGGTCTTTTGTGGTTCCATATAAATTTTAGGATTATTTGTTCTAGTACTGTGACAAATGCCATTGGTATTTTGATGTAGATTGCATTGAATATATAGCATTTTAATTATCTTAATTCATCCCATCTATGAACAAGTTATAGCCTTCTATTTATTTCAATTTTTTTCAATTTTTTACTTTAATGTCATAGTGTTTTGAATACAAGTTTTTTTTACCTCCTTCATTAAATTTATTTTTAAGTATTTTAATTTTTTGATGTAACTGTAAATGACATTGTTGCCTTAAGTTTTCTTTCTGATAGCTTGTTATTAATTTATAAAAATGAAGTCAATTTTTGAGTATTAATTTTGTATTTTGCTACTCTACTGAATTTATCAATTCTAATAGTTTTTGGTAGAATTTTTAAGCTTCTTTCTATATAGTAGCATGTCATCTGAAAATAATGACAGTTTTACTTCTTCCTTGCTAATTTAGATGTGTTTATTTTTTCCTGTCTGATTGCTGAAGCTAGGACTTTCAATATTATGTTCTATAGAAGTGGTGAAAGTGGACATACTTGTTTTGTTCATGATCTTAAGGAAAATGCTTTTAGTTGGTTCCCACTGAGTATGATGTCAGCTGTGTGTTGCTAAATATGGCCTTTATTAGGTTGAGATATGTTTCTTCTATCTCCATTTTGTTGATAGTTTTTATCATAAGTGGATGCTGAATTTTGTTAAATGCTTTTTCTGTATTTATTGATATTATCATATGACTTTTTTTGTTATATGGTATTTTAAATTATTTGATCTGGAGTTATTGAACCTACCTTGCATCCCAGGCATAAATCCCACTTGATTATAGTGTGTAATATTTTAAATGTATTGCTAAATTCAGTTTGCTAATATTGTTGAGAATTTTTGCATCTATTTCATCAGGGATATTGATCCATAAATTTTTTTAATGTCTTTGTCTTGTTTTGGAATCAAGGTAATGTTGGTCTCATAAAATGAGCTTGGGAGCCATCCTTCATCTTGAACTTTTTAAAATAGTTTGAGGAGGATAAGTATATTCATTCTTTGAATGTTTGGTAAATTCACCTGTAAAACCTCAGGACTTTTGTTTGTGGGTTGTTGTTTTTTTTGTTTTTGAGTAATGATTTAATTTCACTGGCAATAGTCAGTATGTTCATATATTTTGTTTCTTATTGATTCAGTCTTGGAAGATTGTATGTTTCTAGAAATGTCTCCATTTCCTCCAGATTGTCCAACTTTTTGGCATATAATTGTTCATAGTATTTTATTATAATCCTTTGTATTTCTGTGGTGTCAATTTTTACTTCTCCTCTGTCATTTCTGATTTTATTTTGGTTCTCATTTTTTCTTGATGAGTCTAATGAATGATTTATCAATCTTGTTTACCATTTCAAAGACCTAGCTTTTGGTTTCAATGATCTTTTCTATTGCTTCTTTAGACTCTTTTTGCTTATTTCTGTTTTGATCTTTATTATTTCTTTTTATCTACTACTCACTTTGGGCTTTGTTTTTTATTCCTTCCTTCCTTCCTTCCTTCCTTCCTTCCTTCCTTCCTTCCTTCCTTCCTTCCTTCCTTCCTTCCTTCCTTCCCTCCTTCCCTCCTTCTCTCCTTTCTCCTTTCTTCCTTCCCTCTCTTCCTTCTTTCTTTCTCTTTTTTCTTTCTTTTCCTTCCTTCCTTCCTTCCTTCCTTCCTTCCTTCCTTCCTTCCTTCCTTCCTTCCTTCCTTCCCTCCCTCCCTCCCTCCCTCCCTCCTTCCTTCCCTCCCTCCCTCCCTCCCTCCCTCCCTCCCTCCCTCCCTCCTTCCTTCCTTCCTTCCTTCCTTCCTTCCTTCCTTCCTTCCTTCCTTCCTTCCTTCCTTCCTTCCTTCCTTCCTTCCTTTTGAGAAAGGCTCATATAATTATGAATTTTCTTCTTAGGGTTGCTTTCACTTTGTCCCATAGGTTTAAGGTCATTGTGTTTCACTTTTATTTACCTCAAGGTATTTTTTTATTGCTTCCTTGTTCTCATTGTTAACCCATTCATTGTTTAGTAACATATTATTTAACCTCCATATTTTTGTGTATCTTTCAGGGTTTTTTTAAAATTAATTTCTTATTTCATAGCATTTGGTCAGAGAATATGCTTTATAAGACTTTAATCTTTTCAAATTTTATGAGTTGTATTTTGTGGCTTAACCTATGGTCTATTTAAAAAAATGTTTCTTGTGATCTTGAAAAAATTTATATTCTGCTGTTTTGGGGTAAAATGTTTAAAAAATATCAATTAATGCCATCCAGTCTAATATATCATTTAAGGCTGCTGTTTTCTTGTTGATTTTCTGACTGAAAGATCTATCTATTGATGTTACTGAGGTGTTAAATTTCACTACTATGATTCTATTACTGTTGAAATCTCCCTTTATGCTCATAAATATTTGCTTTGTATATATTAGATACTCCAATGTTGGATGCTTAAATGTTTACAAGGGTTTTTTCCTCTTGTTGGATTGATCTTTTTATTGTTATGAAATGTTCTTTTTGTCTCTTATAGCTTTTCTTTAAAAGTCTATTTTGTTTGATATAAGTATTGCTACCTCAGCACTTTCAAAATTTCCATTTGCATAAAAATATTTTTTCATCTCTACATTTAGTCTGTGTGTCTTTTTCCTGAAATGATTCTCTTATAGACAGTATATGTACAGGTGCCATTTTCTTATTTATTCAGCTTCCCTATGTCTTTCAATTGGAACACTTAATCTATTTTCATTTAATGCAATTATTAATAGGTATGTAGTTATTGCTGTTTTATTATTCACCATTTTGTTCTTTTTCCCATTTCCTTTTCTTTAAGAATTCCCTTTAACATTTTATAATATTGTTTTGGTGGTGATGAAATTCTTTAGCTTTTTCTTGTCTGAAAAGCTCTTTACCTCTCCTTCAATTTTAACTAATAGCCTTGCTGCATAAAGCAGACTTGGTTGTAGGTTTTATCACTTTAAATATTTCAAAACCTTCTGGTCTATAAAGTTTCTGTTGAGAAATCAGCTGACAGACTTATGGGAGCTCCCTTGTGGGAAACTAAGTGCTTTTCTCTTTCTACTTTTAAGATTCTCTTTTTGTCTTTAAGTTGCTATTTTAATTTTGATGTGTAGTGCTGTGAGCCTCTTTGTGTTCATCTTGTTTGGGACTCTCTAAGTTTCTTGGACTTGTATGTTTATTTCCTTCACCAGGCTAAAGATGTTTTTGGTCATTATTTTTTCAAATAGGTTCTCAATCACTTGTTATCTCTTTTTCTTCTGGTACCCTGTAATGCAAATGTTATTATGCTTGATGGTGTCCCAGAGTTCCTTAAACTATTCTCATTTAAAAGAAAATTTTTTTTTTTGCTGTTCTGATTGAGTATTTTCTGCTACCTTGTTGTCAAAATTGCTATTTTGATTTTTTTATTTTTATCTAATCTGCTATTGATTCCTTCGAGTGTATTCTTCGCTTCTGTTACTCTATTCTCCATTTCTGACTGGTGCTTTTCTATAGTTTTTATGTCTTTTTTTATACTTAATATTTCTTTGTTGAAGATCTAACTGAGTTCCTTGAGTATTCTTATCACCAGTGTTTTGAACTTCATATCTGGTACATTACTTGATTCAATTTTGTTTAGATCTTTTTCTGGAGATTTCTCCTGTTTCTTTTTTTCTTTAAATATTTTTTATTTGGGGTTTTGTGTTTTGTCTTCCCACTTTGGCTACTGCTTTGTGTTTGTTTTTATGTAATGAGTAGATTTGCTATCTCTCCCAGTCTTGACAGGGGGCCTTATGTAGTTCTTGTCTTGTGGTGCTCAGTGGCACAATCTCTCTAATCACTTGATCTGGGTACTCCAGGAGTGGCTTTTGTGTTTGTTGCATGTACCCTCATGCTGTAGTTGAGCTCTTATTACTCTTGTCATGTCTGAGTGTAGGATTGAATTTCAGGTTGACTAGCTGTGAAGATTGGTCATAAGCACAGTGCATGAGGTGCTATGCCAGGACTGACCCAACATAACAGGATTTGTCCCAGTGGGCTCTGCTGCCGTCTAGAGACTACCCCTTATAGTGTGCTTCTTGTGGAGCTAATTGGGTGGCACTCTGTTGTAGTCTGAACATGGCCACCAGGTGTACTGGTTCTTGGGACTTTTTTTTTTTTTTTTTTCTGAAGCTGGAGACGGGGAGAGACAGTCAGACAGACTCCCGCATGCGCCCGACCAGGATCCTCCCGGCATGCCCACCAGGGGCGACGCTCTGCCCACCAGGGGGCGATGCTCTGCCCCTCCCGGGCGTCACTCTGCCTCGACCAGAGCCACTCTGGCGCCTGGGGCTTAGGCCAAGGAGCCATCCCCAGCGTCCGGGCCATCTTTGCTCCAATGGAGCCTTGGCTGCAGGAGGGGAAGAGAGAGACAGAGAGGAAGGAGAGGGGGAGGGGTGGAGAAGCAAATGGGCGCTTCTCCTATGTGCCCTGGCCAGGAATCGAACCTGGGTCCCCTGCACGCCAGGCCGACGCTCTACCGCTGAGCCAACCGGCCAGGGCCTCTTGGGACTCTTAGGAGGGGTTCCAGTGCAGTTTGATGTCAGCATCTGCATGTAATCAGATTTAGGGCCACTGGGTTGGAATTACAAAGCAATCTAAGGTTGGTAGCTGCCTGAGTTGGCCCTGGAGGCATGTTGGAAATGTCATGCTGGGATCTGAGGTCAGCTGCCTCAAGTACTGTGCCTGGGGCAGTTCAGTCTAGAACACAGGATATACCTTAAGGTTCATCTGCTGAAATAACCTTCATTGGTACTTAGTTGGGTGAGGTTGGGGTACCAGGAAATCACCAGTTTGGGCCAAATATTCAATACTTTTCACCTGGTTAATGCAGATTCAGGTTTAGTAAACCAGTGCTGAGCTTAATGTCATTGGGCATACTGAGTTTAGCTGCATCCTGCCTAGGGTTTACAGACCTTTGAGAGTTATTTTAAATAGAATTTATTGGGGTGACACTGTTTAACATAATTATAGAGGTTTCAGGAGCCCAATTCTACAACACACTTATGTACTATAGAATGGGCCGAGGCTGGCTGCCAGAGAAATAGCCTTGGGTAGTGTGTGTATTGGGAGGGACTGTGTATTAAAGTCATCAGGATGCAGCAAACAGAGTTCACCAGGCAGCATCCAGCATGGTATCTAGAATATAATCTTTATTCTATTACTATATATTGAACAAAGAATGAATTAAAACTTTATTATATGGAGGTAGTTTTATTTAGATTTATCTATTGAGTAAAAATTTTGGACTATAAAAAAGATCTACTTTTTATCTAATGAGAAAAAATATGAAGATGACCTAAATCTGCAATGTTAACTGGTCGCACTAAACTGATAATTCTTACTTCTCTGCTTATTTGCTCACTGAAATCATTGATAGTCCACTTTGGCACTCTTCTCGCTGAGTCTGTGCAAAGCTTATATAACCTTATATAACCTTCTCCATACACAGCCCCAGGTGGCCACTACCATATGATCTAATTGGTAATTACAACAAAGCCCATATGCTATCCTTTGTCTAAATCAAACCAAATGACCTCAAATCAACTTTATGCCAGAAGGGCTAAATCCACAAACATGATATTTATTGATATTATACCTTCAAAGTCAACACAGCTAATTAGCACCATCTCTAGCACCCAAAGTCATCAGTTCTTTGTTGTTCTTGCATTATTGAAAGGAAAGTACTTGCTATAATTGAGCCAGCTCTCACTTAGTAGTACTTGCTCTACAGTGCTACTTCAGTAGATGCTTCTCCTTTTATTACTTAGAGAGGAGTTCTTCTGTGTCTAGTTTTCACAGTACAAAAGTTCTTTTGAGTCCTAAATTACTATTACATTTCATGAAAAGAGTGCTTTTTCTGAAATATCTTTATTTTCTCTAATATGACTTTATGTACTGTTAGTTTTGGAAAGTTTCTGGCCCAATGTAGCAAGGGTAGTACAGGTCTATTGCAACCCACAAATTACAGGATCTCTTGTAGCCTTCTATCATTTCCCAAGCTGAGAAATCAAGAAACAAGAGCAGAATTTGAGTGGGAGAATTTAAGTGCTCTGCAATGTAAGCTCTGAGAGTCTAGAAGAATCTGATTTGAAAGGCTCATCTGGGTAAAGGAGCTAGGTGAGACTCTGGTCAACCAAAAGACAGCATGAAGCCCCAAGTTCTTAATGAATGTGTGGTTGTTGTTATTGCTAATTTAGATATTACTGAATTAATTTACTTTGTGCTTAATAACTGCAATGAATAAATTCAATCCTTTTACCCATTTTACAATACAGATATTATATTTTCTGACTTTACAGAAGAGGAAACTGGACAATGAAAAGTTATGTACTTTTATAGAATTGCAAAGCTAGCAAATGTTCCCAACCAAGGTTTGAACCCAAATCTCAGTATCTTTGTTTCTCTAGGACCTTGCTACCAAAGCCACACCTTAAATGCTTAGTATAAGGATGGAAAAGACTACAAAGACACACAAATCCTAATACACTATTTTTTCCTGAGACCTGTCTTACACCCTACCCAAATAAAATAGAAAGGAACCAAACTATCTTGATTATTGCAATTTCCAATGCTTACTTAGACATTATCTGACCAAAAAAAAAGCGCTAAATAAATATATGTATAACAAATAAATGACTTAGAATCAGAGATTCAAAGCTACCATCACATTGATTTTATTTACAGCGTAAATTTTTCTTTATGATTTTAAGTGAAGACTTTGAAGAGATTGATTCAAAAAGAAATAGCCATCTCTGGCTGGGTAGCTCAGTTGGTTAGAGCAGTGGTCCTCAACCTGTTTTGGGCCATGAACTGGTTTAATGTCAGAAAATATTTTCATGGACCGGCCCTTAGGGTAGGATGGATAAATGTATCACGTGACTGAGACAAGCGTCAAGAGTGAGTCTTGGACGGATGTAACAGAGGGAATCTGGTCATTTTTTAAAAATAAAACATCGTTCAGATTTAAATATAAACAAAATGGAAATAATGTAAGTTATTTATTCTTTCTCTGAGGACTGGTATCAAATGGCCCATGGACCGGTACCGGTCCGCGGCCTGGGGGTTGGGGACCACTGGGTTAGAGCACTGTCCTGATTAACCAAGTTTGTGGGTTTAATCCCCTATCAGGGCACATAAAGGATCAAGAAATGAATGCATAAATAAGTGGAACAACAAATTGATGTTTCTCTCTTTCTCTCTCTAAAATTAATAAATAAAAATTAAAAAATAAATAAATAAAAATAGAAATTGTATTCAATGGCTAACTATGGAACTTTTAGGTCACATTGCTCAGGATGAAACCTCATAAAGCTCACTGTCCAAGAATCCCTGTTTATCAACTTCTGGAGTGATTGTTGTGGTCTTCATGGGAAATGTTGCTCTTTGCTTTCTATTCTAAACTTCAACATAGCACACTGATGATATTTAAACAGCTGCTAATTTTCACTCTAGAAGAGTATACATTTCAATGCTGAACAAGAGAAGTCCTATAAATAGGGTTGAGGCCAATTCCCCTTGAATGAGGTGAGAGACTCTCAGCAAATCCCTACATTATACTGTATGTCAAGTGAATCACAAAGCCATTGTGTAACTCATTCTTCATTTAAGCTCTCAAGAATTTAGAAAATACTGTCTATTCCTTTAGTTTGAGGACATATCTGTGTGTAATTACTTCCTGGTTTGACTCAAATGAAGTAACTATCAAAATACCCTGTCATAACCAAAGCTGTTGATGATATTTAAATAAGCCTCCTAAAAAAGAGTTATTTCATCTAAACTTCATGCTAAACTGAACATTCATATGGTTTATCCATTGTACAGGCATTAACTGGGTTATGAATGACATAGGCTCTGTAGGTTTGTCTTAAGTTGAATTTGTATGTAAGTTAGAGTGGGTACATTTACCTATAATGCAACTTAGACACATGTCTGTCTTAACATAGTATTTATTTTTACCTTTCTGTGCATATAAACACTTAAACATTTTCAAATACAACCTTAAACAATCTTGGATGATGCAGAAGACAATGAACTTATTGAAGAGGATGAGACCGGTGTTAGAGTCAGGGTATGATTCTGCTGCTGGAGTCAGTTTCTTGACATAGGCATCAAAGGAGGTTTGTACAGAGCTTTTTTTTTTTTGTCTCATCATAAATGGCCCTGTAGTATCTCAGTCCTTCAGTAACTGAACAGCAAACTTTGGTGAACCTCTCTGTATCAGCATCTTGCTCCTTTAACTTTGCCATTCCTGCTTCAATGGCAAATGAGACAAAAACATTAGCTAACTCTTTTGTAGAAATTTTTTTTCAGTTCTGGACTTTCTAGGTCCCTGCTTTCTTCTCTAAATGCTATCATCTGCTGCTCTAGTTCTAAAATGTCTTCATTGGTTAGTTCTTTCCCACGGGAGTCAAGTAACTCAATGATATCATTTGCAATGATATCTAACTGCGGTTGATTACCAATAGCTCTCATAGCTCTCTATTCATAAGTTTGAGTTGTGCGTAAGTCAGATGTTTGTAACTTGGGGACTTGTTTAGTTTATTGAGTAAATATCCAGCTCAAATGTAAACTGTTTTGTACTGTACTACTGAAACCTTCCTTGTAGCCAACCCAAATCTCTGATTGTCTTCTTTTAATTGCCCTGTTCTGGGTGGGATTTTTTGCGATCTTCCCATTAGTTCTCAGAAAAGTCCCCTAGAGCAGTGGTTCTCAACTGTGGACAACTTTGCCCCCAGGGAACATTTGACAGTGTCTGGAGACATTTTTGATTGTCACAACTGGGTTAAGTGCTACTGGAGTCTACTGGGTATAAGCCAGGGATGCTGCTGAACATCCTGCTAAACATGCACAGGACAGCCCCCACAAAAATAATAATCCCTTCCAAAATGGCAACAATGCCATTGTTGAGAAATCCCACTCTACACTATGGGGGGACATTAATATTCTGGTGACCACGACAGAGGCATCTCTTTATATTTATTTAATTTTATTTTATTGACATTCAAATTCAAACCTGGTATTTATAAATAAGCAGGGATAACATGAATTTTTTTCACAGAAATTATAAAGATTAATTATTAAATGATTACTTGATGATTACAACTTAATGAAAAAAATATTTCTCTTTCCTCCCTTTTACAAGATGGAAGTGAAGTTCAGAGAGAGGTTAATAAACATACTTAAGGTCACATAGATAGAAAGAAGCAGAGCCAGGATTGAATCCTGGCATAACTCCAAAGTTCATTCTCTTTCCACTACAGCTTCAGAATGATCCTTTCTTATTGGGAAGGAAAGCATAAAAATAAAATTCTAAAAATTTTAATCCTGTCCTTGAATGATCTTTCTCATTTCCTGAAATTATTCCACAGCCTGTCAGGCAGATGAGCCCATCCCCTGACCTTCTTTCTCTACCTTGAAAATTTAACCCTCCTGCACATGGGTGAACTGGTACAAAGGGGACACTCACATTATTGCAGCGATCCCACCATTAATGGAGCACTTTGAAACCTTCTGTTTATTTAATCCTTTTAGTGACTCTGCAAAATAGAACAGGTATTTTCATGTCTCTTTAGGGTTAAGAAAAGTCAAATTTGAAAAGGCATATTGCTAAAAGGCTATAACGAGTAAAAAAAGAATTAGAATTAGAATTTAGATCTGTGTTTTTCTTGATGTGCTTTGTGGCTAAACTGCCTCATTGAGCCTCCCTTTTGACTATGTTTTAGCTTGTTTGTGAATAATCTGTGGCCTTTATCCCAGAAAATGTCAAAGGCTACAACTACAAAAACAAAGTTGATTTACTAAATTCTTTAAAAAAAATTACAGTTGACATGCCATATTATATTAGTTTCAGGTGTACAACATAGTGATTAGTGATCACCCAATCAGTCTAGGACCTATCTGACACCATACATAGTTATTTTGATGTTATTGACTATATTTCCCTATGTAGTATTTAATATTTCATGACTACTTTGTAATTACCAATTTGTACTTTTTAATCCCTACACCATTTTTATCCATCCCCCCAACCCATCTTCCATCTGGCAACTGTCAAAATGCTGTCTGTTTTTGCTTTGTTCAGTATTTTGATTTTTCGAGTTCACATATAAGTGAAATCATAAGATATTTGTCTTTCTCTGACTTATTGCACTCAGCCCAATACACTTTAGGTCCATCCATGTTATTGCAGATGGCAAGATTTTATTCTTTTTTATGGCTGAGTCATATTCCATTGAATATATGCACAATTTCCTTCTTCATCCATCTACTATTTCTTCCATATCTTGGCTATTGCAAACAATCCTGCAATGAACATAAAATGCATACATGTTTTTGATTTAGTGTTTTGGGTTTCTTTGGATAAATACCTGGAAGTGGAATTTCTGAGTTCTTCTTTGTCTTTTGTTGCCGCAGCTTTGTTTTAAAGTCTATTTGTTTGATATAAGTATTGCTTTGTTTATTTGTTTCCATATTCAAGAAATATGTATTTTCTATGCTTTTACTTTCAGTCTGTATGTCTTTTAATCTAAAATAAGTTTCTTGTAGACAACATATGTATGAGTTTTTTATGCATTCTACTCTATGTACTTTTGATTGGAAGATTTAATCCATCTGCATTTATAGTAATTGTTGATAGATATGTACTCAATGACATTTTATTATTCTTATTTTTGATCTTCTTTAAAAGACCGTTTAATATTTCTTGTAATACTGGTTTGGTGGTGATTGACTTTTTAAGTTTTTTTCTTGTCTGGAAAGCTCTTAATCTATTCTTTGATTCTAAATGATAGCTCTGCTGGGTACAATAATTTTGGTTGTAGTTCCTTACTTTTAATCTCTTTTTGAATATTATGTGCCAATCCCTTCTGGACTAAAAACTTTCAGTAGAGATATTGGCTGGCAGTCTTATGGGAGCTCTCTTGCAGGTAAGTAACTACTTTTGTCTTGCTGCTTTTAAGATTCTCTCTTTGTCTCTAACCTTTGAATTTTAATTATGATGTGTCTTATTCTGGGCCTTTTTGAGTTTATCTTGTTTAGGACTCTCTGTATTTTACAAATTTGTATGTCTATTTCCTTCACCAGGTTAGGGAAGTTTTCTGCCATTATTTTTTCAAATAAGATCTTACGATAAAAAGATTTTTTTAAATTTATTGATTTGAGAGAGAGAGGAAGGGAGACAATGAGAGAGAGAGAGAGAGAGAGAAATCACCCACCTATGAATCCATTGAGTGACCCTTGTATGTGCCTTAACTGGGGATCAAACCTGGACCCTTGGCATATTGGGACAATGCTCTAGCTAACTGAGCTACCCAGCCAGGGAAGAATTTTTTAAGTCAATTTATTGGGGTGACATTGGTTAATACAATTATATAAGTTTCAAGTGTATAATTCTATAATACATCATCTGTATTTGTATTGTGTACTTACCACCCAAAGTCAAATCTCTGCCAGTCACTGTATAATTGACCCTCTCTACCCTTCAGTATCCCTCCATCCCCCCTTTTCCTCTGGTAACCACCATGTTGTTGTCTGTGTTTATGAGTTTCTGTTTGTGTTTTTTGCTGTTGTTCATTTGTTGCTTTTAGTTTTATATCTCACATGTGAATAAAATCATACTGTTCTTGATTTTTTCTGACTTATTTTGCTTAACACAGTATTCCAAAGATCCATCATGTTATTGTAAATGGCAGTATTTCAACAGCTCTGAGAAGGGATTAATATACAAAATATTTTTTAAAAATTCATATAATTCAACAACATAAAAATAAACTGTTCAATTAAGAAATGGGCACTTTTTCCAAGAAGACATACAAATGGCCAATAGATATATAAAAAGATGCTCAACTTCACTATTTATTAGAAAAATTCAAATTAAAACTACAGTGATATACTACCTCACATCTTTTAGAATGGGTGTTATCAACAAGACAGGTAATAAGTGTTGGAGAAGTTGTGGAGAAAAAAGGAACCCTCATTCAATGCTGGTGGGAATATAAACTGATATAGACACTATAAAAACAGTATGGAGGTTCCTCAAAAAATTAAGAATAAAGTTACCATATGAACCAACAACGCTTCTTCTGGGTATCTACACCCAAAATTTGAAAACATTTATTTTCAAAGATATGTACAACCCCATGTTCATTGCAGCATTATTTATGGTGGCCAAGACATAAAAAAAACCCACTATAGTGTTCTTTGATAGATAATTGAATAAAAAGATGTTATGCATATATATATGCCATTATATATATATATAGATAGGTATAGATATATATAGATATATATATATAATGGCATATTACTCAGTGAAATAGTTTTCCATTTCCTGCTCTCTCTCTCTTTTCCTTCTGGGGCTCTTAAGATGCAAATGTTGATATGCTTTATGTTGCCCTAGAGGCCCCTTAAACTATCCTCTTTTGGGGAGGGATTCTTTTTCTTTTTTGCTGTCTGATTGGGTGTTTTCTGCTACCTTATCTTACAAATTGCTGATTCAATTCTCTGATTCATTTAATTTAATGTTGATTCTTTCTAATGTAGTCTTCATTTTTAGTTATTGTATTCTTCATTTCTGAATGATTCTTTTTATCTCTTTGTTGAAGTACTCACTAAGTTCATTTACTCTTTCTGTAAGCTCATTGATCATCTTTATAACCAGTGTTTTGAACTCTGAACCTGGTAGATTGCTTGTCTCATTTTTTTTTAGTTCTTTTTCTAAAGTTGTGTTTTGATCTGTTCTTTGGGACATGTTTCTTTGTCTTCTCATTTTTGCTGCTTTCTGAGTTTGTGTCTATGTATTAGTTAGACCTGCTACATCTTCTTTTTTTTAAAATACTTTATTTATTGATTTTTTAGAGAGAGAAGAGAGAGAGAGAGAGACAGAGAGAGAGAGAAGGGGGAGGAGCAGGAAGCATCAACTCCCATATGTGCCTTGACCAGGCAAGCCCAAGATTTCGAACCAGCGACCTCAGACTGCTACATCTTCTAGTGTTGGTAGAGTGGCCTTATGTAGGGCCTAGTGGTATATAGCCTTGTATATCAGCCAAGCTGGAAACTAGTGCATAGCCCTCCATCCCATGTGGTCTATGTGCACCTTACTGTTGTAGTTGAGCCTTAAATACTATTGGCACATCAATAGGAGTGATTGACCTTTAGGTCAGTTGGCTGCAAGGACCAACTGCAACTATAGTGGAGGAGCTGCTATGCAGAGGCTAACCCCACAGAACAGTATTTACTTTAGGAGGACTTTGGTGCCCACAGAGTCTTGAGTGTGTTGCTCTAGGAGGTGGTTGGTTGATGCTCCTGTGTGACTGAAGCTGTCTACCAGGTATGCTGACTCTGGGACATCCTAGAAGGTGCAGGCAAAACTCAGTTACCACTTATATCCTTCCTGGGGCCACCAAGCATGAATTACAAAATGGTCTGAAGATGGTTGCTACTTGACTGGGCATTTAGGTACCTAGGAGAGGCCCGGCTACAAACTGAGGCCAGCTGCTTCTAGTGCTGTGTCTGGGGCCACTTAGCAAGAGGTGCAGGGCATGATGAGGCCACATGCTGCTTGTTTGGCATTTGTGGACTTTTGAGAGATTTTAACAAAGTCCACAACATGAGCCAAAACAGGCCATTTATATAGAAAAACCACTGGAAGAGACTGGGGTGGGCCTGCTATTTGGGTGAGGGAAGGTCTTAGGGAATCACCAGGCAGGGAAAATGGTGTTAGGGTAATAGAGATGGATATATGGCACCTACCTGGGCTCAGCAAAGAAACAATGGTTCCTGTAAGCACTTTTTTCTAGGAGAAAAGAGCCCCTCTGGCTCTAATAGAAGGTCAAACCATTAGGTTTCTTTCCATGTGTCCTTAGTGCCTTTCAAGCTGCTATCCCAGCGCTGGAGCTCAGATTGAGTGAATCCAAGTCAGCCCATCCATGGGCCCTTTAAGAGGAAGGCCTGGAACTCCAGCCACCTTCTGTCTTACTCAACCATAATCTTTGCTGTTTTTTACAGCCAGAAGTTATAGGGACTTCTCTTTCTGGCACTGGAACCCTGCTGTGGTGCTGGGACCCCTTGCTCTCCGGTGGGGACCTCTGTAGCTGAAATATCCCTCAGGATTTTTAACCACCACATGTGGGTGTGAGACCAGCTTGTTCTGGGTCTCACCCCTCTTATGAGTCCTAATGTGTTTTCTTCTGTGTATCCTTAGTTATAATCCTTCTGTTCATCCAGATTTCAGGTGGTTCTGAATGATAGTTGTCTGTAGTTAAGTTGTAATTTTGATGCAGTTATGGAGAGATGCAAGAACCACATTTACCTACTCTGCCATCTTGACTGAAAGGCCCTGATATTATACATTTTATGGGCTTAGACAAATATATAGTAACATGTACCCAATATATATAGTATCATAGAGACTATTTTTTCTGGGTATTGTCTATTTATCTCTTCTCTTTATAATCTCATCCTTGACAAACACTGATCTTTTTTTCCCCATAGTTTTGCCTTTTTTTTTTTTTGAATGTCATACAGTTAAATTATACATATGTAACCTTTTAAGATTGTTTAGATCCCTTTATGTCTTTCTAATGCTTGGTAACTCATTGCTTTTTAGTATTGAATATTTCATTTTCTGGATGTATCACTATATATCTATTCCTCTGCTGAAGGGCATTTCATTGTTTCCAAATTTTGGCAATTATGAATAAAACTGCTATAAATATCCATGGGTACGTTTTTATGTGGACATAGGTTTTAAACTCCTTTGACTAAGTATATACCAAGGAGCATGATTGCTGAATGATGGTAAGAATATGTCTAATTTGGTAAGAAACCACCAAACTGTCTTCCAGAAATAACTGTACCTTTTGCATTCCCATAAAGAAACAGAGTTCTTATTGCTCCACATCTTCACCAGGATTTGATGTTGTTGGTGTTCTGGATTTGGGCCATTTTAATAAATGTGTACTGGTATCTCACTGTTGTTTTAATTTGCATTTCTTTTATGATGTAGGATATAGAACATGTTCTCATACATCATCTCTATCTTTTCTGGTTAAGAGTCTGTTAAGGTGTTTGGCCCATTTTCTATTGGATTATTTGTCTTCTTACAGTTGAATTTTAAAGGTTTTTTTGAATACTTTAGATACCATTTTCTTATAAAATGTGTTTTTTTGCAAATATTTCTTCCTAATTTGTGACTTTTCCCCCCTCATTTTATTGACATTGTCTTTTACAGAACCAATGTTTTTTATTTTAATTAAGTCAAGTTTACCAATTTTTTATTTTATGAATGATGCCTTTGGTGTTATATTTAAGACATCATCTTGATATGCAAAGCCATTTAGGTTCTCTCATACGTTGTCTTCTAGGAGTTTCATAGATTCGCTCTTGACATTTAGGTTTGTGATCCATTTTGAGTTAATTTGGGGGAAGAGGTATAAGGTCTGTGTCTAGATTTACCTTTTTGCCTGAGGATGTCCAGTTACTTTATCACCAGTTGTTGAAGAGACTGTATTTGCTCCATTGCATTGCCTTTGCTCCTTTGTCATGATCAGTTGACTATATTTATGTGGGTTTATTTCTGGGCTACTCTGTTCCGTTGATCTATTTGTCTCTCTTTTGTCAATACATGCTGTCTTGATTATTGTTGCTTTATAGTAAGCCTTAAAGCAGGTAATGTTAGTTCTCCAACTTTGTTTCTCTCCTTTAATATTGAATTAAATATTCTGGGTCTTTTGCCTCTCCATATGAACTTAGAATCAGATTGTTGATATCCATGAAATAGCGTGCATGCTGCAGTTTTAATTGAGATTGCATTGACTCTAAAGATCGTGTTAGGAAGAACTGACATCATGACAATATTGAGTCTTTCTATCTATGAACATGAAATATCTCTCTATTTATTTAGTTCCTTTTGTTCATCAAAGTTTTGTAGCTTTTTAACATTTTTTTATTAATTTTAATTTATTGTGTTAACATGGATTCAAGTGTTCCACACAATATAACTCCCTCACCCCCACTCCCTTGTCCCCCATTACAACCCCTTTGCCCCCCTTCCCCTAATTCTTTCTCCCTTCCCTTTGGGATTTGCTGTTCTGTTATCTGTATCTATGTGTTATGTATATATAATTTCACTAATACCTTCACCTTCTCTGATCTCATCCCCTTGTCCCCCTTCCCTCTGACAGCTGTTGCTATGCTTCCTTTGACCCCACCTATGCCTCTATTCCATTCCTTAGTTCACTTTGTTCATGAAATTCCACATATAAATGAGATCATATGATATTTGTCTTTCACTTCACTTAGCATAATAATCTCCAGGTCCATTCATGCCATCACAAAAGGTAAGATTTCCTTCTTTTCATGGTTGCCCATTGTGTATATGTACCACAGCTTTTTAATCCATTTGTCCACTAATGGACACTTGGGCTGTTTCCAGCCCAATTTATTGTTAACAATGCTGCAATAAACATGGGAATGCATATATTCTTTTGAATCACTGATTTGGTATTCTTAGGATATATACCTAATAGTGGGATAGCTAGGTCAAAAAGCAGTTCCATTTTTAATTTTTTGAGGAAACTCCATACCATTTTCCATAGTGGCTGCACAAGTCTGCATTCTCACCAGCAGTGCAGGAAGGTACCCTTTTCTCCATATCCTTGCCAGGACTTATTCTGTGTTGATTTATTAATGAGCGCCATTCTGATAGGGATAAAGTAGTATCTCATTGTGGTTTTAATTTGCATTTCTCTGATAATTAGTGATGTTGAACATTTTTTTTATATTCCTATGGCCATCTGTATGTCCTCTTTGGAGAAGTGTCTATTCAGGTCCTTTGCCCATTTTTTAATTGGATTGTTTACCCTCCTGGTGTTGAGATTTAGAAGTTCTTGATATATATTGGTTATTAACCCTTATCAGACATATTGGAGAATATGTTCTCCCATTGTGTGGGTTGTCTTTTTATTTTATTCATGATGTCTTTTGTTGTGCAAAAGCTTTTTAGTTTGTTATAGTCCCATTTGCTCATCCTGTTCTTTATTTCACTTGCCCGTGGAGATAAATCGGCAAAAATATTGCTACAAGAGATATCCAAGAGTTTACTGCCTATGTTTTCTTCAAAGATGTTTATGGTTTTATGACTTACATTTAAGTCTTTTATTCATTTTGAGTTTATGTTTGTGAATGGTGTAAGTTGGTAGTCTAGTTTCATTTTTTTTTTGCATGTCCCTGTCCAATTTTCCCAACACCATTTGTTAAAGAGGCTGTCTTTACTCCATTGTATACTCTTACCTCCTTTGTCAAATATCAATTCACCATAAATTTGTGAGTTTATTTCTGAGTTCTCTGTTCTGTTCCATTGATCTGTATGCCTGTTCTTATGCCAGTACCATGCTGTCTTGATTACAATGCACTTGGAGTATATCTCGATATCAAGAAGTGTGATACCTCCCACTTTATTCTTCATTTTCAAGATTGCTGAGGTTGTTTGTGTTCTTTTTGGTTTCATATAAATTTTTGGAATATTTGCTCTATATCTTTGAAATATGCCATTGACATGTTAATAGGAATTGTATTGAATCTATAGATTGTTTTGGGCAATACAGATATTTTAATGATGTTTATTCTTTCTATACATGAACATGGTATGTGCTTCCACTTGTTTGTATCTTCCTTGATTTTATTTTTTTAATGTTTTATAATTTCCAAGGACAACTCTTTCATCTCCTTGGTTAAACTTACACCTAGGTACTTTGTTTTTGCAATAGTGAAGGGGATTGTAACCTTAATTTCTCTTTCAGACAGGTTATTGTTGGTGTATAAAAATGCCAGTGATTTCTGAATATTAATTTTATATCCTGCCACCTTGCTGAATTCATTTACCAGGTCTAGTAGTTTTTTGACTGAGACTTTAAAGATTTTTATGTACAGTATCAGAACATCAGCAAATAACAACAGTTTTACTTTTTTTTTCCAATTTAGATGTCTTTTATTTCTTTTTCTTGTCTGATTGCTGTGGCTAGGACTTCCAGAGCTATGTTAAAGAAGAGAGGTGAAAGGGGGCTCCCTGCCTTGTTCTTGATCTTAAGAAGATTGCTTTTAATTTTTGCCCATTGACTATATGTTAGCTGTGGGTTTGTCATAGATGGCCTTTGTTATGTTGAGGTATGTTTGCAGTATTCTCGCTTTGCTGAGAGTTTTGATCATAAATGGGTGCTGGATTTTATGAAATGTTTCTTCTGCATCTATTGATATTCTCATGTGATTTCTTTTTGTTTACGTGATGAATCACATTGATTGATTTGCAAATATTGTATCATCCTTGCCTCCCCAGAATAAATCCCACTTGATAATGTATGAGTTTTTTTATATTGATTTTAATTTATTGTGTTTACATAGATTCTAGTGTTGCCCTGAATGCATCCCCCCTCCCCCGTATTCCCCTCAACATCTCCCTTGTCCCCCTCCCCTCCAGGTTTATCCCATCCTATCATCCCCTTTCCTTCTGTTCTCTTTTCCTCTGGTCCCTTTGATGTCTCCTCTGTCTCAATTCCGTTCCTCAGTTCACATTGTTAATTGGATTCCTCAAATGAGTGAGGTCATATGATATTTTCCTTTTTCTGCTGGCTTATTTCACTTAACATAATAGTTTCCATGTCCATCCATGTTGTCGCAAAAGGTAAGATTTCCTTCTTTTTCATGGCCCCATAGTACTCCATTGTGTGTGTGTGTGTGTGTGTGTGTGTGTGTATACACACACACACACACACACACACACACCACTGCTTTTTAATCCACTCGACAACTGACGGACACTTGGGTTCTTTCCAGATTTTTGCTATTGTGAACAATGCTGCCATAAACATGGGGGTGCATTTCTCCTTTTGAAACAGTGCTATGGTGTTCTTGGGGTATATTCCTAAAAGTGGGATAGCTGGGACAAAAAACAGTTTGATTTTGAATTTTTTGAGGAATCTCCATACTGTATTCCACTGTGACTGCACCAGTCTGCATTCCCACCAGCAGAGCTGGAGAGTTCCCTTTTCTCCACATTCTCACCAGCACTTATTTTGTGTTGTTTTGTTGATAAGTGCCATTCTAACTGTGTGAAGTGATATCTCATTGTGGTTTTAATTTGCATTTCTCTAATGATTTGTGATGTTGAGCATTTTTTCATATGCCTATTGGGTATCTGTAAGTCCTCTTTGGAGAAGTGTCTATTCATTTCTTTTGCCCAGTTTTTGATTGGATTATCTTCCTAGTGTTGGGTTTTACAGGTTCTTCATAAATTTTGGTGATTAACCCCGTATCAGATATATTGGTGAATATGTTCTCTCATTGAGTAGTTTGTCTTTTTATTCTGTTCTTATTGTCTTTAGCTGTGCAATAGCTTTTTAGTTTGATATAGTCCCATTTGTTTATCCTGTCTTTTATTTCACTTGCCTGTGGAGATTAATCAGCAAAAATATTACAGCGAGAGATGTCAGAGAGCTTACTGCCTATGTTTTCTTCTAAGATGCTTATGGTTTCACGGCTTACATTTAAGTCTTTTATCCATTTTGAGTTGATTTTTTTAAATGGTGTAAGTTGGTGGTCTAGTTTCATTATTTTGTAGGTAGCTGTCCAATTTTCCCACCACCATTTGTTGAAGAGGATGTCTTTACTCCATTGTATGCTCTTACCTTCTTTGTCAAATATCAGTTGTCCATAAAGGTATGGGTTTATATCTGGGTTCTTTATTTTTTTTTCCATTGATGTATATGCCTGTCCTTATTCCTGTACCAAGCTGTTCTGAGTACAGTGGCCTTGTAGTATAACTTGATATCAGAAAGTGTGATACCTCCCACTTTATTCTTCCTTTTTAAAATTGCTGAAGCTATTTGTGTTCTTTTTTGGTTCCACATACATTTTTGGAATATTTGTTCTATATCTTTGAAATATGCCATTCATATTGTAATAGGAATTGGATTGAATTTATAGATGACTTTGGATAGTATAGACATTTTAAGAATGTTTATTCTTCCTAACCATGAGCACAGTATATGCTTCCACTTGTTTGTATCTTCCTTGATTTCTTCTATCAATGTTTTATAATTTTCCGAGTGCAAGTCTTTAATCTTCTTGGTTAAATTTACTCCTAGGTACTTTATTTTTTTTGTTGCAATAGTGAAAGGGATTGTTTCCTTAATTTCTCTTTCTGACAGTTCATTGTTGGTGTATAAAAATGCCTCTGATTTCTGAGTATTAATTTTATATATCTGCCACCTTGCTGAATTAATTTATCAGGTCCAGTAGTTTTTTGACTGAGACTTTAGGGTTTTCTATATACAATATCATATCATCTGCAAATAGATAGTTTTACTTCTTCTTTTCCAATTTAAATGCCTTTTATTTTTTCTTCTTGTCTGATTGCTGTGGCTAGGACTTCAAGGACTATGTTGAATAAGAGTGTGAAAGGGGGCTCCCCTGCTTTGTTCCTGATCTTAAGGGGATTGCTTTTAATTTTTGTCCATTGAGTATGATGTTGGCTGTGGGTTTGTCACAGATGGCCTTTATCATGTTGAGGAATGTTCCCTGTATTCCCACTTTGCTGAGAGTTCTGATCATGAGTGGGTACTGGATTTTATCAAATGCTTCTTCTGCATCTACTGAAATTATTATGTGGTTTTTCTCCTTCCTTTTGTTTATGTGATGGATCACATTGATTGATTGTGAATATTGTACTAGTCTTGCCTCCCCAGAATAAATCCCACTTGATCATGATGTATGATTTTTTCATACTGGATCCGGTTGGCTGGATCTGGTTGGCTAATATCTTGTTGAGGATTTTAGCATCTTGATTCATCAGGAATATTGGCCTATAATTTTCTTTTTTTATGTTGTCTTTGTCTGGTTCTGGAATCAAACCAGGTTTTGGAATCAAACCTTTCATGCTCGCCTAATAAAGGAGCTTGGAATTCTTCCTTCCTCTTGAATTTTTTGAAATATATAGCTTCAGAAGGATAGGAGTTAGTTCTTCTTTGAATATTTGGTAGAATTCACTTTTGAAGCCATCTGGCCCAGGGCTTTAGTTTGTTGGGAGTTTTTTGATAACTGTTTTTTTTGTTTGTTTGTTTTTTGTTTTTTTTTTTGCATTTTTCTGAAGCTGGAAACAGGGAGAGACAGTCAGACAGACTCCCGCATGCGCCCGACCAGGATCCACCCGGCACGCCCACCATGGGGCGACGCTCTACCCACCAGGGGGCGATGCTCTGCCCATCCTGGGCATTGCCATGTTGTGACCAGAGCCACTCTAGCGCCTGAGGCAGAGGCTACAGAGCCATCCCCAGCGCCCGGGCCATCTTTGCTCCAATGGAGCCTTGGCTGCGGGAGGGGAAGAGAGAGACAGAGAGGAAGGCGCGGCAGAGGGGTGGAGAAGCAAATGGGCGCTTCTCCTGTGTGCCCTGGCTGGGAATCAAACCCGGGTCCTCCGCACGCTAGGCCAACGCTCTACCGCTGAGCCAACCAGCCAGGGCTTGATAACTGTTTTGTTCTCATTTGTTGTAATCTGTCTGTTTAGGTTTTCTGATTCTTCCTGATTGATTTTTAAAATATTATATATATATTTCAAGGAATTTGTCTATTTCATCTAGCTTGTCTAATTTTTTTGGTATACAGTTCTTCATAGTATTTTTTTACAATCCTTTGTATTTCTGTTGTGTCAGTTGTTATTTCTCCACTCTCATTTCTAATTTTATTTAATTGAGTCCTCTCTCTTTTTTTCTTGGTGAGTCTGGTTAAAGGTTCATCAATCTTGTTTACCTTTTCAAAGAACCAGCTCCTGGTTTCACTGATCCTCTGTATTGTTTCTTTAACCTCTATGTCATTTATTTCCACTCTGATATTTATTATTTCCTTTCTCCTACTACCCTTGGTCTTCACTTGCGGTTCTTTTTCTAGTTTTTTATAGATGCAGGGTTAAGTTGTTTATTTGAGCTTTTTCTAGCTTCTTAAGGTATGCCTGTAATGCTACAAACTTCCCTCTCAGGACTGCTTTTGCTGTGTTTCATAAATTTTGAGTTGTTGTATGCTCATTATCATTTGTTTCTAGGAATTTTTAAAATTTCTTCTTTGATCTCATTGTTAACCCATTTGTTATTTAATAACATGCTATTTAATTTCCAAGCATTTGAGTATTTTTCAGGGGTTTTTTTGTGGTTGATTTCTAGTTTCATGCCATTGTGATCAAAGAAAATGCTTGATATGATTTCAATCTTCTTAAATTTGTTGAGACAAATATTGTTCCCTAATATGTAGTCTATCCTAGAGAATGTACCATGAGCACTTGAAAAGAATGTATATTCTGCTGCTTTAGGATGAAAGGTTCTGAAGATATCTATTAAATCCAGTTGATCTAGTGTGTCCTTTAAGTCTGCTCTTTCTTTGTTAATTTTCTTTCTTGAGGATCTATCTAGGGATGATAGTGGGGTATTGAAATCCCCTACTATTTTAATATTGCTGTTGATCTTGCCCTTTATATCCATCAAAGTCTGCTTTATATATTTAGGTGCTCTTATATTAGGTGTGTAGATATTTATAATGGTTATATCTACCTGTTGGATTGCTCCTTTTATCATTATGTAGTGACTTTCTTTATCTCTTACTATAGCCTTTGTTTTAAAGTCCATTTTGTCTGATATATGTATTGCTACCCCAGCTTTTTTTTTATTTTCATTTACATGAAATATTTTTTCCATCCTTTTATCTTCAGTCTATGTGTATCTTTTGTTTTAAGGTGTGTCTCTTGTAGACAGCAAATGTATAGGTTCTGTTTTCTTATCCACTCAACTACCCTATGTCTTTTGATTGGATCATTTAATTCATTTACATTTAAGGTTATTATTGATAAGTAGTTGTTTATTGCCATTTTATTCTTTAAAGGTGTATTCCTCTTTTTCTATATTCTTTTCCCCCTTTGATCTGTTTACAACAGGCCCCTTATCATTTCTTGTAGCATTGGTTTGGTTGTACTGAATTTCCTGAGGTTTTGTTTTTGTTTTTTTTTCTGGGAAACTTTTTATTTCTCCTTCAATTTTAAATGATAACCTTGCTGGATAAAGTAGTCTTGTTTATAGGCTCTTGTTTTGCATGACTTTGAATATTTCTTGACATTCCTTTCTGGCCTCAAGTGTTTCTTTTGGGAAGTTGGATGTCATCCTTATAGGGGCTCCTTTGTAGGTGATAGACTTTTTTTCTCTAGCAGCTTTTAATATTTTTTCTTTATCACTTAGATTTATATTTTAATTATGATGTGTCTTGGTGTAGATTTCTTTGGTTTTCTCTTTAATGGAATTCTCTGTGCTTCTTGAACTTGTGTGACTTTTTTCTGCATCAATTTAGGAAAGTTTTCAGCTATGATTTGATTGATCAAAGTCTCTATCCCTTGTTCTTTCTCTTCTTTTTTAGGAACACCTATGATGCAGATGTTATTTCTCTTCATATTATCACAGAGCTCTCTTAGAGTTTCCTCATACTTTTTGTGTCTCTTTTCTTTTTGCTGCTCTGCTTCCATGCCTTCATTTATCTTGTCCTCTAACTTGCTGATTTGATCCTCAGCTTCATCCATCCTGCTTTTAATTCCTTCCATTGTGGTCTTCATTTCTAATATTGTATTTATCATTTCTGACTGGTTCTTTTTTATTATTTCAATGTCCTTTTTTATACTTGCTATCTCTTTACTTAGTTGTTCATTATGACCATCTATTGTTGTTCTAAGACCTTTGAGCATCCTAACAATCATTATTTTAAACTCTGCATCTGGTAATTTGGTTATATCTGACTCATTCAAGTCCTTTTCTAGAGATTTCTCTTGATTCAATTGGTTTGCATTTCTCTGCCTTCCCATTTTGTGTGTGTATAAGAAGGGTGTGGCCACTGGAGTTTAATGGGTGTGGCCTCTGTGTTCCCTAAGTGTGGTCTGTCTGCAGGCCTGCCACCCCATCTGCTGCTGCCTCGGGCGTTTGGGTATGAATGTTGCCAGCGCCAGCCAGCTGCAGCTGTCACTACTGTTTTCGACTCCCCTCCACGGGAGGGTTTGTGTTCACGTGCCTGGGTCTACAAGTCTCGGCCTTTGTCTTGCCCCTGCTGGTGGGGCTGCATGCCCTGCCTGGGGCCGCAAGCCTCAGCACCACAGGCTGGGGTAAGCACCTTTGCTCAGCTGTGGGTCTCTGCCTATTCCCGGAGTTGTGCTCACGTGTCCAGCTGCAAGCCCTGGCTCTGCAGGCCGAGTGGGGCTCCATGCCCGTGCTCAACCCTGGGTCTCTGCAGTTCCCAGGCTTTGGTCTTTCCCCTCCAGGCAGGTTTGCAGGCAGGCCCGCCACTGGTTGGACTGCTTTCGTGCACCCCTTCCTACCCCGCTGGGGAGACTGAGCTCACATCTGGCCTCAATCATGGCTGGCCCAACTTCTGCCCCTGCTGATGGGACTGAGCTTCTGCATTCTGTCGCTGCCCACCCTCTGGCAGCCCTCAGCACTGTGGTTGGGGGCACTGCAGCTCAGACCCTAGCACTCAATACTGTATTCCTTAAGGCTCCCTCCTTCTAGGTGACTCTGCTCTGAGTGCTGCAGAAGAGCTTGTTTGGCTGGTGTCCTGCTTCCCTTTGCTGGTATTGCTGGTTCCAGAGGAAATATTCACTTCAGATTTGGGGAATGACTTAGCCCTTGGTTTAGTGTGACTGTCCCTCAAAGTGTCTCTGCTTGTGCCTCCTAAATTACACTCTCTTGCTGCTATTCCAGTCCTTTCCTCTCTCCCCATCCCCTGAATCCTCAGGTGAATGGTTGTGAAAGAAGTTTTCTGTGTGATCTCTTTAAGAAGAATCCTGAGTCTGAGAAATCTGTCTCTTTCTCACAAACAGTATCCTGACTTGTTTTGTAGCTAAATACTGACGATACACTTCTTCTAGGCTCTGAGGCGGCAGGCTGGAGCTTTGTTCCTGAGGCCCAGGACCCTTCCCTCTTTGCTAAACTCACTTTTTGCCACACGAGTCTCTCCAGGTTGCTGTTCACTCCCGGGAGCTGGGCAGCCCTCTCTGCATTTCCACTTTTCCTACCAGTTTCAGTGTGTCTTCTTCATGTTCCTTGGTTAAATAGTCCTCTTAGTTTAGTCAAAAGTTGTTTTTTTCAGATGATGGTTCTTAAAATTAAGTTGTAATCCACTTTGGTTCTGGGAGGTAAAAGTTAGTACGTCTGCCTACTCCATCACCATCTTGCCACCAGTGTATGACTTTTTAAATATATTGCTGTATCTAGTTTGCTAATGTTTTGTTAAAAAATTTAGCATCTATGTTAATCAGGGATAAAGGCTTATAGTTTTCTTTATTTGTAGTGTCTTTACCTAATTTTAGAATGAGATCATGGTTGCCTCATAAAAGGAGCTTGGAAGCCTTCCCTTCTCTTAAATTTTTTGAAATAGTTTGAGAAGGATAAGTGATAGTTCTTCTTTGAATATTTGGTAATATTCGCCTGTGAAGGCATCCGGTCCAGGATTTTTGTTCTTGGGAGTTTTTTTATGACTCTTTCAATTTCATCTGTTGTAATCAGTATGTTTAGGTTTTCTGATTCTTCCAGATTGAGTCTTGGATGATTTTATGTTTCTAGGAGTTTATCCATTTTTCCAAGGTTGTCCAATTTTTTGGCATATAGATCTTCATAATATTTTCTTGCAATCCTTTGTATTTCGGTGGTGTCAGTTGTTACTTCTCCATTTACAGTTCAGATTTTATTTGAGTCATTTTTTTTTCTTGATGAACCTGGTTAAAGGTTTTTCAATATTGTTTACCTTTTCAAAGAACTAGCTGTTGGTTTTATTGATTTTTTTGTATTTTTTAAGCCTCTATATAATTTATTTCCCCTCTGATCTTTATTACTTCCTTCCTTCTACTTCTTCTGGGATCAATTTGTTGTTCTTTTTCCAGTTCTTTTAGGTGTAAGGTTAAGTTACT
The DNA here is from genome assembly GCF_036850995.1 of Saccopteryx leptura. Classification (NCBI taxonomy): domain Eukaryota; kingdom Metazoa; phylum Chordata; class Mammalia; order Chiroptera; family Emballonuridae; genus Saccopteryx; species Saccopteryx leptura. The sequence continues at coordinate 93,655,823 of NC_089507.1, forward strand.
AATTTGAGCTTTCTTTTGCTTCCTATGGTATGCTGTAATGCTATAAAATTCCCTCTCAGGACTGTTTTTACTAGGTCTCATATATTTTGAGTGGTTGTATGTTCATTTTCATTTTTTTCACAAAATTTTTTATTTCTTTCTTAATCTCATTGTTAACCTATTCATTATTTAATAACATATTATTTAGCCTCCAAGTGATTAAATGTTTTTTCCTTTTCTATTGTAGTTGATTGCCAGTTTTATGCCCTTGTGATCAGAGAAAATGCTTGATATAATTTCAATCTTCTTAAGTTTATTGAGACTATTTGTGTCCTAACATGTGGTCTATCCTAAAGAATGTACCATAAGCTCTTGAAAAGAATGTATATTCTGCATCTTTGGGGTGAAAGTTTCTGAAGATATCTATTAAATCTGGTTGATCTAGGGTGTCATTTAAGGCTGGTGTTTCTTTGTTAATTTTCTGTCTTGAGAATGTATCCATTGTCCATTGATGTGAGTGGGGTATTAAAATTTTCTACTATTATAATATTGCTGTTGATCTCACTCTTTATGTCCATTAAAATCGGCTTTATATATTTAGGTGCTTCTATATTAGGTGCATAAATATTTACAATGGTTATATTTTCTTGTTGGATTGCCCCCTTCTTTATCCCTTACTATAGCCTTTGTTTTAAAATCTATTTTGTCAGATATAAGTATTGCTACTGCAGCTTTTTTATATTTCCATTTGCATGAAATACTTTTTTCCATTCCTTCACTTTCAGTCATATAGTATCTTTTATTCTGAGGTAGGTCTCTTGTAGACAACTTATGTATGGGTCCTGTTTTCTTTTCTTTTTTTTTTTTTTAATAATTTTATTTTTTTAATGGGGTGACATGAATAAATCAGGATACATATATTCAAAGATAACAAGTCCAGGTAATCTTGTCGTTCAATTATGTTGCATACCCACCACCCAAAGTCAGATTGTCTGTCCTCTGTCACCTTCTATCTTGTTTTCTTTGTGCCCCTACCCACCCCCTTTCCCTCTCCCATTCCCTCCTCCCCCCTGTAACCACCACACTCTTATCAATGTCTCTTAATTTCACTATTATGTCCCACCTACGTATGGAATAATACAGTTCCTGGTTTTTTCTGATTTACTTATTTCGCTTCATATCATGTTATCAAGATCCCACCATTTTGCTGTAAATGATCCGATGTCATCATTTCTTATGGCTGAGTAGTATTCCATAGTGTATATGTGCCACATCTTCTTTATCCAGTCATCTATTGATGGGCTTTTTGGTTGTTTCCATGTCCTGGCCACTGTGAACAATGCTGCAATGAACATGGGGCTGCATGTGTCTTTATGTATCAATGTTTCTGAGTTTTTGGGATATATACCCAGTAGAGGAATTGCTGGGTCATAAGGTAGTTCTATTTTCAGTTTTTTGAGGAACCATCATACTTTCTTCCATAATGGTTGTACTACTTTACATTCCCACCAACAGTGTATGAGGGTTCCTTTTTCTCCACAGCCTCTCCAACATTTGCTATTACCTGTCTTGCTAATAACAGCTAATCGAACAGGTGTGAGGTGGTATTTCATTGCCGTTTTATTTCCATTTCTCTAATAGCTAAAGAAGATGAGCATCTTTTCATATATCTGTTGGACATTTGTATTTCTTCCTGGGAGAAGTGTCTATTCATATCCTCTTCCCATTGTTTTATTGGATTGTTTGTTTGTTTGTTGTTGAGTTTTATGAGTTCTTTGTATATTTTGGTTATTAGGCCCTTATCTGAGCTGTTGTTTGAAAATATCATTTCCCATTTAGTTGGCTTTCTGTTTATTTTGTTATCAGTTTCTCTTGCTGAGCAAAAACTTCTTAGTCTGATGTAGTCCCATTCATTAATTTTTACCTTCACTTCTCTTGCCTGTGGAGTCAAATTCATAAAATGCTCTTTAAAACCCAGGTCCATGAGTTGGGTACCTATGTCTTCTTCTATGTACTTAATTGATTCAGGTCTTATGTTTAGATCTTTGATCCATTTTGAGTTAATTTTTGTACAGGGGGAGAGATTGTAGTCCAGTTTCATTCTTTTGCATGTGGCTTTCCAGTTTTCCCAGCACCATTTATTGAAGAGGCTTTCTTTTCTCCATTGTGTGTTGTTGGCCCCTTTATCAAAAATTATTTGACTATATATATGTGGTTTTATTTCTGGACTTTCTATTCTGTTCCATTGGTCTGAGTGTCTATTTTTCTGCCAATACCATGCTGTTTTGATTGTCGTGGCCCTATAATAGAGTTTGAAGTCAGGTATTGTAATGCCCCCAGCTTCATTCTTTTTCTTTAGGATTGCTTTGGCTATTCGGGGTTTTTTATAGTTCCATATAAATCTGATGATTTTTTGCTCTATTTCTTTAAAAAACGTCATTGGAAGTTTGATGGGAATTGCATTAAATTTGTATATTGCTTTGGGTAATATAGCCATCTTGATTATATTTATTCTTCCTAGCCAAGAACAAGGTATATTCTTCCATCTCATTATATCTTTTTCGATTTCCCTTAACAATGGTTTATAGTTTTCATTATATAAGTCCTTTACATTCTTTGTTATGTTTATTCCTAAGTATTTTATTTTTTTTGTTGCAATCGTGAAGGGGATTATTCTTTTGAGTTCCTTCTCAGTTGTTTCATTGTTGGCATATAGAAAGGCTATTGACTTCAGTATGTTAATTTTGTATCCTGCGACCTTACTGTATTGGCTTATTGTTTCTAGTAGTCTTTTTGTGGATTCTTTGGGGTTTTCGATGTATAGGATCATATCATCTGCAAAAAGTGATACCTTTACTTCTTCTTTTCCGATCTGGATGCCTTTTATTTCTTTGTCTTGTCTGATTGCTCTGGCTAGAACCTCTAGTACCACATTAAATAAGAGTGGAGAGAGTGGACAACCCTGTCTTGTTCCTGATTTAAGGGGGAAAGCCTTCAGTTTAGTGCCATTTAATATGATGTTAGCTGATGGTTTATCATATATGGCCTTTATCATGTTGAGATATTTTCCTTCTATACCCATTTTGTTGAGAGTCTTAAACATAAAATTGTGTTGTATTTTATCGAAAGCCTTTTCTGCATCTATTGATAAGATCATGTGGTTTTTGTTCTTTGTTTTGTTGATATGGTGTATTATGTTAACCGTTTTACGTATGTTGAACCATCCTTGAGATTCTGGGATGAATCCCACTTGATCATGATGTATTATTTTTTTAATATGTTGTTGTATTCGATTTGCTAGTATTTTGTTTAGTATTTTAGCATCTGTATTCATTAGAGATATTGGTCTGTAGTTTTCTTTTTTTGTGCCATCCTTGCCTGGTTTTGGTATGAGGGTTATGTTACCTCATAAAATGTGTTTGGAAGTATTGCTTCTTCTTCAATTTTTTGGAAGACTTTGAGTAGAATAGGAACCAAGTCTTCTTTGAATGTTTGATAAAATTTGCTTGTATAGCCGTCAGGGCCTGGACTTTTATTTTTGGGAAGGTTTTTAATGTTTTTTTCTATTTCTCCTCTACTGATAGGTCTGTTTAGGCTTTCTGCTTCTTCTTGACTCAGTCTAGGAAGGTTGTATTGTTCTAGGAATTTATCCATTTCTTCTAGGTTGTTGAATTTAGTGGCATAAAGTTTTTCATAGTATTCTACAATAATTCTTTGTATATCTACGGTGTCCGTGGTGATTTCTCCTCTTTCATTTTGGATTTTGTTTATATGAGTTCTTTCTCTTTTTTCCTTGGTAAGTCTTGCCAAGGGTTTGTCAATTTTGTTGATCTTTTCAAAGAACCAGCTCCTTGTTCTATTAATTTTTTCTATAGTTTTTCTGTTCTCTAATTCATTTATTTCTGCTCTGATTTTTATTATCTCCTTTCTTCGGCTGGTTTTGGGTTGTCTTTGTTCTTCTTTTTCTAGTTCCTTAAGGTGGGCAGTTAAGTGGTTCACTTGGGCTCTCTCTTGTTTGTTCATATATGCCTGAAGTGATATGAACTTCCCTCTTATCACTGCTTTTGCTGCATCCCATAGATTCTGATATGTCGTATTGGCATTTTCATTAGTCTGTATATATCTTTTGATCTCTGCACTTATTTCTTCTTTGACCCATTCATTTTTTAAAAGTATGTTGTTTAGTTTCCACATTTTTGTGGGATTTTTTTCCTCTTTTTTGCAGTTGAATTCTAGTTTCAAGGCTTTATGATCAGAAAAAATGCTTGGTACAACTTCAATTTTTCTGAATTTGCTGATGTTGTTTTTGTGGCCCAACATATTGTCAATTCTTGAGAATGATCCATGTACACTGGAGAAAAACGTATACTCAGTCACTTTGGGATGAAATGTCCTGTAGATGTCTGTCATATCCAGGTGCTCTAGTGCTTTGTTTAAGGCCACTATGTCTTTGTTGATTCTCTGTTTGGATGACCGATCTACAGCCGTCAGCGGTGTATTGAGGTCTCCAAGTATGATTGTGTTTTTGTCAGTTTTTGTTTTAAGATCAATAAGTAGCTGTCTTATATATTTTGGTGCTCCTTGGTTTGGTGCATATATATTAAGAATTGTTATGTCTTCTTGATTCAGTGTCCCCTTAGCCATTATGAAATGGCCATTTTTGTCTCTGAGTACTTTTCCTGTCTTGTAGTCAGCATTATCCGATATGAGTATTGCTACACTTGCTTTTTTTTGGATGTTATTTTCTTGGAGTATTGTTTTCCAGCCTTTCACTTTGAATTTGTTTTTATCTTTGTTACTTAGATGAATTTCCTGTAGGCAGCGTACAGTTGGATTTTCTTTTTTAATCCATTCTGCTACTCTGTGCCTTTTTATTGGTGAGTTTAATCCGTTTACATTTAGTGTAATTATTGATACTTGTGAGTTCCCTATTGCCATTTTATATCTTGCTTTCTGTTAGTTTTGTGTCTTGTTTGATCCTTCTCTTTCGTTTTTCTATCTTTTGTTTTTAATTAGTTGTATTCCATACATCTTTCCTCTGTTGCTATCTTTTTTATCTCATGTGCTTCTGTGGTGGTTTTTTCAATGGTGGTTACCTTTGAGTAATGAAAAGGGTCCCTACCCTGTTCATTGTAGTGAACTGTTTTGTGAGTACTTTTGCACTCCATCGTCCTTTGCTACTGTTAATCTCCATCTTCTCCCCCCCTTTCTTTTTGTTGTTGTCACAGTTTAAATTTGGTTTTATTGTGTTCTTCTTGGAGCTTTTACTTGTGGCTCTGTTTTTTTTTTTTGTTCTTTGTATCTGATTGGAGAACCCCCTTTAGTAATTCCTGGAGTGGGGGTTTTCTGATGAAAAATTCCCTCATCTTTTCTGTATCTGTGAATGTTTTTATTTCTCCTTCATATTTGAAGGATAGCTTTAATGGGTATAGTATTCGTGGCTGAAAGTTCCTCTCTTTCAGGACTTTAAATATTGGGGTCCACTCTCTTCTAGCTTGTAGAGTTTCTGCTGAGAAATCTGATGATAATCTAATGGGCCTTCCTTTATATGTTGTATTCTTCTTTTCCCTGGCTGCCTTGAGAATTTTTTCTTTGCTGTTGGTTTGTGTCAATTTCATTATGATATGCCTTGGAGTAGGTTTGTTGGGGTTAAGAAAACTCGGAGTTCTGTTTGCTTCTTGAACTTGAGGCTTTAGTTCTTTCCACAGGCTTGGGAAGTTCTCATCTATTATTTGTTTGAGTATGTTCTCCATTCCATTTTCTCTCTCTTCTCCCTCTGATATACCTATTATTCTTATGTTATTCTTTTTGATGGAGTCAGATAATTCTTGTAGGGCTATCTCATTTTTTTTAATTTTTGAGTCTCTTTCTTCTTCTCTCTGTTGTGTCTCAAGTTGCTTGTCTTCTATTTCACCAATCCTCTCTTCTATCTGACCTGTTCTATTAGCTAAGCTTGTTACTTCATTTTTCAGCTCGTGAATTGAGTTTTTCATCTCTGTTTGATTTGTTTTTATAGTTTCAATTTCCTTGGACATATATTCTTTGTGTTCTTTGAGTTGTTTTCTGAGCTCCCTAAATTGCCTTTCTGTGTTTTCTTGTATATCTCGGAGGATTTTTAGGATTTCTATCTTGAATTCTCTGTCATTTAGCTCCAAGGTTTCCAATATATGAAATTTTTTCTGCATAGATTTTTCCTCATCTAGCTGTGTTACCTCTCTTTCTTTTGTATCCATGATATTCGATTTTCTCTTCCTTAATGGCATCTGAGGGTGGTTTTGTTGATAGTATTAATGAGATTTAATAAAGAATAAAAAGTTAAAAAAAATAATAAAAATAATAAAAAAATCGAAAAGAGTTTTTTTTAAAAAAAATTAATAATGAAATAAAGAAAAATAAAATAAAATAAAAATTTTAAAAAAAGGAAAGTATTCCCCCCCTCCTTTTTTCCTCTCCTCTCCTCTCCCCTCTTTCTTGAGAAAATCTTGTGGTGAACTGTGAATTATAACAAACAATGCCTGTGATGGAGGGCCTGAATTGGGGAAAAGTAATAAAGGGGCAAAAAAAAAAAAAAAAAAAAAAAAAAAAAGAGCGTATGGACCCACAAAAAGCAAATAAGGAAAAAATTTGGGTCAAGAATAAAATGATTTGCTTTTAGGTGTTGGTTGTCTAAGAGTTATGATGAGAGGAATAAGAGGAAAACGGAAAAATGGGGGACAAATTAAAAAATTACTATTTTATTTAGTGGAACAAGAACTATATAAAATGGAGAGCCAGGGATGGGAGCACTGCTAGTGAGTTAAAATGGTGAAGTAAAAACCCCCCAAAATGCCACAAACATAAGTTTGAGTCCCAGATAAGATAATTTGTTTGTTATTGAGGTTTGAATGAGAGGAGATGTAAAGGAGAAAGGAAGAAACTAATATAGAGGGAGAAAAGAAAGAGAGAGAGAGAAAAAAAGAGGGAACCACTAAAAGAAGAAAAAAGAAAGGAGAGAGAGAGAGAGAGAGAGAGTTAAGGGTTTTGGAGTGCAACCCTCATAGAGAGAAAGGAAGAGAAGAGAAAAGATAATGGGAGATGTAACACTTATGGGTAGTGTAGTTCAAGGAGAGGAGAGAGTAAGACCAGCAGAGAGTTAATCGGCCAAATTGGAGGAGGAAAAAAAGTATCAAGAATGAAGATAAGAGAAACAAACGAACAAATATAATAAAATGGGATAGGTTATAAAGTCTGCAGATTATTCTTGATTTTGAGAGGTTATCTTCTTGCTTTTTCTTTTCTCTCCCTCTTCCTGTTCGGTGACTCTGTACCCCGGGTTCTGCCCCTTTGGCACGTTCAGGTAGAGGTTTGCAGTTGATAAGTCTCTATGGCAATGTCATGTATTGTGCTTTAGTCTCGTTGGCAGTCGAGACTCATTAGCATTTATAGGCTCCGACAGTGAGAGAGTCCGTGTTCCTGGAGCCTTCCTCCTAGTCTTTCCTTCCTCAATTAGTAGCCTGATAATCCAGCTATGGGGTTGCTGCTGCCTCTGCCTGGATAGTAAGAGGCTCAAAGAGCTGGCAACTCCCCACTCTATTTCCACTCAGCACAGGGCTCTGGGTAAGGCTCAGTCAGTCAGAGCTGCTAGCATAATCAGGCAGGCTTTCCGCCCACTCAAAGACCTCTGGCTCTGTCTGCCACTCTGTCCGGTAACACAGGCGGGCGCCCACTTCCGGGGCACTTGGAGGAAACTCTCACTAACTGGCTGCGCGCAGACCAGGATATCCAGCCAGCAGTCTCACGCTCTGAGTGAAACCCCCAACCACAGGGAAAAGTTGCAGCGTTGGAATTGAGTCTCGCTCCGTCCCCGTGCGCGGCTTTTGCAAGGCGCTGGGGCGGCCTGAGATTCCGCTTTGGCCCACACAAAGGCCCCTGACTCTGCCCCTCTGTGCGATAACACGGGCGCGCACTGCCGAGGCACTCGGAGGAATCTCTCATTCACTATCTGCGCGTGCAAACCAGGATATGAGGCCGGCCGCGTTTCCCTCTGAGTGAAACCCCCTCTAGCACGGAAAATCTCCACCGTTGGAATGAGTTCTCACTCCCTCCCGTGCGTGGCTTTCCCAGGGCACTGGGGCTGCCCAGAGACTCTGCCCTTGGCCCACAGAAAGGCCTCTGACCCTGCCTCTCCATGGGGCAACACGGGCACCCACTCCCGGGGCCTAGGAAGAAATCTCTCACCCACTAACTGCGCGCGCGCCGACCAGGAGACTGGGTAAAATGGCCGCCCCGCTTGTCTTTCTTTGTTTGGGTTTGGCGCGAGTGTTAGCTTGTATTGCCCGGGTTGCCACAGGATCAGTTTTTCCTTGGCTTGGATCTCCGTGCCACAGCCTGGTTCGGCTCTTTGTGCCGCGGCCTGGATCTATTCACCCCCTTTGCCCGCCTCAGTTTCTATATTCACAGTTACCAGAGAAAGCCACCTTGTTTAGGTTAGTGAGGAAGGCGGAGCATTTCTTACTCCCTATTTCCTTCGGGGTTTGGTTATATATTTAGCCAATTTTTCACTCGACTATACCTTTGGGTGTATTGCGAAGCATCTGGAGGCTCCAAGTATAGGTTTTTCTGTTTCTGGTTGAAGATCTTGTTGAGTTTTGGGGGAGATTTATCGGTATCGCTTCCTACCCCGCCATTACTCTAACGTCATCCGGGTCCTGTTTTCTTATCCATTCAGCTACCCTTTGTCTTTTGATTGCGGTATTTAATCCATTTACATTTTAGATTATTATTGATATGTACTTATTTGCTGCCATTTTATTCTTTAAATCTACATTCTGCCTTTTTAGATTTTTTTTCCCCGTTGCAGTTTGTACAGCAGGACCCTTAACATTTCTTGCAGTATGGTTTGGTGTTAATGAATTCCTTGAGTTTTTTGTTTGTTTGTTTTTTGTCTCGGAAGCTTTTTATTTTTTCTTCAATTTTAAATGATAGCCTTGCTGGATAAAGAAGTCTTGGTTGCAGGTTCTTGTTTTGCATCACTTTGATTAGTCCTGCCAATCCTTCTGATCTCAAGTGTTTCTATTGAGAAGTCAGATGTCATCCTTTTGGGGGTTCCTCTGTAGGTTATTAACTGCTTTTTTTTTTTTTGGAGCTTTTAGTATTCTTTCTTATTCTCTTAATTTTGGCACTCTGATTTTGATGTGTCTTGATGTAGGTGTCCTTGGGTTCTTCTTTAATGGGACTCTGTGTGCTTCTTGAACTTGTGTTACTTTTTCCTTCATCAATTTAGAGAAGTTTTCAGCTGTGATTTCTTCAAACAGATTCTCTATCCCTTCTTTGTTCTCTTCCCCTTCAGGTATACCTATGATGCAGATACAGAGGTCTCTTAGAGTTTCCTCAGACTTTTTGCACCTCTTTTTGTTTTGCTGCTCTTCTTTGTGCTTATGTTCATCTTGTCTTCTAAATCGCTGATTTGATACTCTGCTTCATCCAGCCTGCTGTTGATTCTGTCTAGTGCAGCCTTCATATTTGATATCGTTTGTCATTTCTGACTGGTTCATTTTTATTATTTCAATTTTTTTTTATGCTTGCTATATCTTTATTTAGGTGCTCATTATGTCCATCCATTGGTGCTCTAAGATCCTTGAACATCATCAAAATCATTAATTTAAAATCTGCATCTGGTAGTTTGGTTACTTCCATCTCATTAGGTTCTTTTATGAGGCTTTCTCTTGTTGATTTATTTGGGTCACTATTCTTTGTCTGCCTATTTTGTCTGTGTATTAGGTAGTGCTGTCTGACTTTGAAATTTTTGTGATATCTTTATGAGGAAGATAGGCTCAGTGGTACTGACTTTTCAGGCCACCTCTTTTCCTTGTTCTGGGAATGCTTCTTGATGGTACTATATCCCCTCTTGTATGTGAGTATTAAATGCAGTTGGTTCTTTTATGTGTACAGTCATCTTTTCAGGCTGGCTGGCTCTAAGAGTCAACATTAATCATGTGTATTACAAACTGTGCAGTGTCTATCATGTTGGGTCTATTTCTTCTCCACACTATCTGGTGCCTGCTAGACTCCACCTTTGGGCATGCTGTTTATGTAGTAACTGAGTCTAGGGTTGGTGCTGTCTGCCACTCACTACAAGTTGTGTTGGATCTAGATCTTCTTGGGTTGGCATCAGCTGTTGTTTATAACATGCTGTGTGCTACCTGTCTGAAGCTAGTACACTTTTCACTGTTTGTGTCTGTGTATTCTGTGCCTGGATAGTGTGAGAGGGGCCAATCTTTCTATAAGGATTAGCTTCCCCCTGCTTATAGATAATAGAAGCTCCATAAAAGCCCCATGGTCTGTAAGATTTTTCTGCACTTTTCATCTATTCCTTCTCCCTTTGAAGCTGCATATTCTTCCTACAGAGTCTTCGTAGTAAGACAGTAGTGAGGACTCAAACAGGCTTCACCCAACCAACCCATCTATAGGTTGGACACTTGGTTGGCTAGGGGAGCTGAGGTTGTGAATACAATGTTAGTGGGACTCCCTACATCAGGGGTCTCTTGGTCAGGAGCTCAGTACAGGGAATGTGGCCCATACTCCAGAGCTTAATCCCTCAGCCACTGCTGAATACTCAAATTTTATTTTTCTCTAACCGGGTGAGCAGCAGTTTTGGACTGAGTGTGGCTGACAGTCCCCTCTGCAGAAGTTCTTTTAGCTTGTGAGACTCTGATCTCAGGGAGGAAGACTGAAAGAGTGCTCTCCTGGGGCTGACTGTGACTCCATAGAAGGTGGCTAAGCCTCTCGACCAGATCCAAAAACACATTAAATTTCCATGCTCCAAGCCTCTTTCGTAGAATCTAGCCCAGCAGGGCAGGATATCCAGCACCCAGGCTGGCTGGCTGTTTTTCTTGAGCTTATCCAATGCACATGAGCCACTGTGCTGGTGCTCATCACAGAGAGCAGAACTTGCCTCAGCTGGGTCATGTGTGTGGAAACTTTCCTTGGGTTACCACTCTAGCAAGAATTTTTAGGTCCTAAACTGATGCTTTCTACAGCTGGCACCTGGATGTGCCAGCCCTGTGCCTCCCTGGCAGGAACCTGGCTCAGACCAGTGGGAGATACTGCCCATGACAGACCCTCTGCTACCTTCTTGGAGCTACAAGCAATCAATCCAGAGTTTGTGGCTGCCTCTGCTGGGCCCAGGTGTACATGGAAATACGAAGCTGCACTCCTAGACTGTCTTTTACACACACTGGACCGGGGTTAGGTCTGCTTAAAATGCCAATTTTCCCTGAGACCCCCTTCCTCCAGCCTCTGTCTGCTAGCTGCTTGTTGGGCTCAACCACTGAAAAAACCTATGCTAGAGTCTAGCTTCTGCAGCAATTCAGGTATTAGGAAGGTAGTGGGTATGGCTCCACTCCTCAGCCCCAGGTACCAGTCTGTCCAGTCTTTTTTCACAGACATCAGTAGAGTGTGGCCTCAGGAGTTTGATGGATGTGGCCTCTGAGACCCAGAGGTGTGATCAGCCCACTCTCTGGACAGTTTCTACTGAGTTTTCTGTGAGTTAGAAACACCAGTCTTAAAGTTGGTATCAAGAGACTGCGGGAAGCTCTGGTCTCAACACCAGAAATCTAAGTCATTGACATTCCCCCTGCTTCCGGGCCTCTCAGAACGACCTATCACCGTGACTGTGTTAGGAAAGATTCCTGAGGACAGAGCACAGGCATGCTTGGCCCAAGAAAGATGGTGACTGCAGTACTGGAGAACGACTCAGACAGGGGTTCCGGTGGCCATCCGCCACAGTGTCTCTCCCTGGGCCTGCAAATTTATACTCTCCTCATGCAACTCCAGTCCTCTCAGCTCCCTTTCACCAGAGCCCTGGTAAGTGGCTGTGAACGAGATTTTTTCGTGCAGGCCCTTTAAGACAGAGCCTGAATCTCTAAGAGTTCAGTCTCTTTCTTGCAGACAGAAACCGTGCTCTTTTCACCACCAAATGCTGTCTGGGCACCTCTAGGCTCTGGAGCTCTAGAATGGGGCTCTGGGCCTGTGGCTGAGCACCCACAACTCTCAGGGCAACCCTCCCTGTGGTGAGAGTTCCTCAGGATCCTCATCCGTTGTTTGCTCCTGGGAGTAGGACAGCCTTTTCTGTAGCTTCGCTCTTCCTACCAGTCTTTGTGTGGCTTCTTCTGTGTTCCTTGCTTATAAAGTCCTCTTTGTTTAGTCCAAAGTTGGTTTTTCAAGATGATTGTTCTTAAATTAAGTTGTAATCCAATTTGGTCCTGGCAGGTGGCAGTTGGAATGTCCGCTTACTTTTTCACCATCCTGGAATCCTCCTTCTTGTACCTTTATATATATATGTGTGTGTGTGTGTGTGTGTGTGTGTGTGTGTGTGTGTGTGTGTGTGTGTGTGTGTTTTACATGTATTTTGTTATATTTTTATACCTAAGTATTTCATTTTGGGGGTACTAATGTAGGTAGTATTGTGTTTTTAATTTTAAATTCTCTTTGTTTATAGCTAGTATATTTATAGAGCAATTGGTCTTTTGCATATTAACCTTTTATCCTGCCACTGTACTATAATTATTTACTAGTTCCAGGAGAAATTTTTGTCATTTTTTTAGATTTTCTACACATACAATCATGTCATCTGCTAACAAAGACAGCTTTATGTCTTTCTTCTAAATATGTATATGTTTTAGTTCCTTTTTTTGTCTTATTACAGTAACTAAGACTTCCAGTATGATGTTCAAACACAGTGGTTAGAGGTGACATTCTTGCCTTGTACATGATCTTAGATAGATTTGAGTTTAACATCATGAAGTATGATGCTAGCTGTAGGGTTTTTGTAGAAGATATTTATTAAATTGAAGAACTTTCTAGTTTATGAAAGTTTTTATTATGAATAAATGTGGGACATTTCAAATGCATTTTCTGTGTCTATTGATATGATCATGTTATTTTTCTTTTTAGTCTGTAATATGATTTATTATATTAAAAAATTTTCATATATTGAACTAACCTTGTAGACCTGAGATAAATCCCAGTTAGTCATGGTATATAATTCTTTTGAATTCAGTTTACAAATATTATGTTGAAAATTTTTGCTTCTATGTTCATTATGGATTTTTATTTTTTTATTTCTGTAATTACATATTAAATTGAGCTTTTATGGAAAAATATTAAACCTCAGAACCTAAGCAAAGTGAGGAGGGCATTAATGCTGAAGTTGGGTGGGGAAAAAGATGACAGTATTGTAGTCTAGGTGGGGAAGTCATTGACTATGAGTGATATTTAAAGCCATAGCAATGGATAAGAATATAAGAGAAAGAAGAGAGAAAAGCTCTGAGAACAAAACCAGCTAGCCTGTTTCTGGCTCTAGTTTTGATTCAATTACAGCCTCTTTGAAACCAAGATATCTGTATTTTTTTTTTCTTATCCTCAGAGAAGACTTTTCACTCAATTTTTTGACAAATGACTTGCCAGTAATGCTTAGCAGTATTTCATGGTGTGATGGCTATTTTTATTGTCAATTTGACTGGGCTAAAGAATGCTCAGATAACTGGTTAAAACATTATTTCTGGATATATCTTTGAGGGTGTTTCTGTAAGACATTTGAATTGGTAAACTGAGTAAAGATTGTTTTCTCCTCAAATCACTGAGAACCTGAATAGAAAAAAAGGTGGAGGAAGGGGAAATTTACTTGTGTTTGTGCTGGGACATCCATTCTCCTGGTTCTCTGGTCTTGGACTTATATCCAGATTTATACCATCATCTCACCATCCTCCTATTCTTGGACTTTTGAACCCATTCTGGGACTTAAATCATCTGCTCTCCTGGTTTTCAAGCCTTTGGACTGAATTTCACCACTGGTTTTCCTTGGTTTCCAACTTGCATGGGACTTCACAGAATCCATAATTGTGTAAGCTAATTGCTATTATAAATTATATTTATATCTGTATGTATCTATATCTGTATTTTTTTTTTTTGTATTTTTCTGAAGCTGGAAACTGGGAGAGACAGTCAGACAGACTACCGCATGCGCCCAACCGGGATCCACCCGGCACGCCCACCAGGGGCGACGCTCTGCCCACCAGGGGGCGATGCTCTGCCCCTCCAGGGTGAGGCTCTGCCGCGACCAGAGCCACTCTAGCGCCTGGGGCAGAGGCCAAGGAGCCATCCCCAGCGCCCGGGCCATCTTTGCTCCAATGGAGCCTCGGCTGCAGGAGGGGAAGAGAGAGACAGAGAGGAAGGAGGGGGGGTGGAGAAGCAAATGGGCGCTTCTCCTATGTGCCCTGGCCGGGAATCGAACCTGGGTCCCCGGCACGCCAGGCCGACGCTCTACCGCTGAGCCAACCGGCCAGGGCCTCTATATCTGTATTTATATCTATATCTATCTATACCTATATCTTATGTTTCTCTGGAAAACCCTCACTAATACACATATATTTTGGAGATCTTTTCATAAGATTGACCTTTGTTTGCTCCTAAGAGTAAAGAATTGTTACTTTTCTCCTCTCATGCTCCTAACCAGTTTTGATTTTATTTGTAAAAAGATTTCTATAACATTAATTCCTAGCTCTCCACAACTAGCATACTCTTAGGCACTTATTTGTCTGACTTTAAGGTTTCCTGGTTCCTCAGAGCAGCACTGGCAGCCGAGAAACAAAGCTGGTGCATATTCTCATTAGTTCCATAGCCCATTGCCAAAGGACTGCTCTACTTTGGTCTCTGGCTCCAGTTCAAGTTCCTCTAACATGTATGAATCCAGTTGGGACTCTGACTTCCTGGAGTCTGCTTTGGGCATTGCTCCTAGTCTAGCTCTGAACAAATAATCATCAATCTGCCCCTTACTCTTCTCTTATCCAATGAGACATTTCAGAAAATGAGCTGCTGATGTGAATATGTTCTGTAAGTTCCTGCTGCTGACCTGGCCTACTACTGACTTGGTCTGCCTGGCTAGCACTGCTTCTCTGTAACCAATTCTTGGGCACCCTTCTTTTTCCTCTACTAGGAACTCTAGCGCTTTCCAGTCCAGCTCTGCTGACACTGCCTTAAATGGCTTTAAATTCCATAGCTTTAACTCTGCTACCGACTCTCCCACTATCTTTCTTGACAATTAAGTACCTTCCGCCAACTTTGCAGGTCAGTACTATGCTATAGTCGGGAATTGGTATGAAGTGATAAGAAGGGGTGGGGAATTAGAGAAAGGAGTGGAAAGGGGAAGAGACTTGACATTAATAAACACAGATTCTGTGCCAGGCATCGTGCTAAGGTGCTTTAATGATGTCTTTAATCCTCTAAAACTTTGAGAATGAGTTATTATTACTTCATTTTCCTATTAGAACAATGAAATATCATAGAGGTTAAATTATTTAACTCTAATCATTCAATAGGAAGGTTTAAAATCCAGGTATGTATGAATCTAAAGCTTGTTCTTTATATACAATGTGAGTAAGATATAGCAGTCTAAAACCCCAACAAATATTTTTGTTTATTTTCTTTACTTTGTAAACATATCAAATTGTAAAAATGTTAGAATTTTGTGAAGTTACTTAAAAACATTGTTATATAAATGGTATCATATTGCGAATGTTGTTTATTAGCTTTAACCTTATTGTATTTATTATCAGTTAAGATCTTAGATATTTTTCCATATGGACAATTGCATAGATGCCTTGTTTCCATTCTGTACTTAGAGGATTTAGATTTTACATTTATCTGCATAACAACCATTTTATCAATTCATACCCTTAAAATTTATTTTATTTGTTGGGTGAATACCTTTTAAAAGAATTTTTAAGTTTTGGAAGGTAAAAAATGGTCCTTTAATATAGTTTTATTTTGCATTGGCTCTAATTGTAAATGAGATTAAAAATAATTTTTGAATATTTGAAAGTCACTTGTAGTAGGTTGTGAACTGTCTATTCATATTTTGTTTGTTTCTAGTGAGTCATTGGTCTGTTTTCATTGGTTTACAGAAATTTTTCATATAGTAAGAAAACTAACACTTGTAGTATGTGTTGTAAACATTTCCTCCAGTTTATTGTTTGTATTTTGATCTTTTTTTCTAAACACACAGAACTTTCTACTTTTATGTTGTCAAATTTACCATTTTTTCTATTTTGACTTCTGAGTTTTAAAACATACATAAAAACAATTTTTACTACTTAAAATTATAAGAAGATTCTTTTACATTTTCTTTTACTATTTTTACAAATTTTCAAAAGTTTATCATCATTTTAACATGATTTTATGATAGCCTTCCAATGAATCCCCATGCCAGTATCTACATGAACCCTGCATCTATTTTCACACTGTAGCCACAATATTTTTAAATGGAAATTGAACTCGGTTGCTTCCCTGTTCAAAATAATTTATAGTTTCCATAACTACAGATAAATAAGCTCTTTAACATGGCACATTCAGTGATGTGACCATTATTACCATTTTTTCCTCAGTAGACTCTTCCAATGATCACTGTTCTCTCTCAGTTCTATGACTATTCACATGGTATTCTTTTCCTCTGCTAGCTTTAATTCTATACCACCTTAAGTTCCACCTTCTTGGCAAATCTTTGTTAATATATAACTGTTCTGCTCAGCTATAACCTCCTTTATGAAGTCTTCCCTGACCTCTGCTCATAACTCTTTCCTTCCCCAGCTCCAGAACTTTGTATGCACCGGTACTGTGTGTCCCTTGGGTGTAGCACTTGCTAGTTTACTTGTCTTTTCCATTGTCTGGGCAGGGGCCTTGTATTAATGTTTGTACTCCCAGCGCATGAACAGATTTTGGAACATAGTAACAGCTCTACAATGATTTGCTGGAATTAATGGGGTTTCTTATTTTGTTTCAGTAATTCTCAAAGTAGGATTAGGAGCCACTTGCATCAGAATAACCTGGTGTGCTTATTAAAAAGTTAAAAACATTTTTTCTTTTATTTATTTGTTTGTTTGTTCTGTTTACAGATTCTAGTGTCTCCCTGAATGCATCCCCCCTCCCCCATATTCCCTCAACATCTCCCTTACCCCCTCCCAACAGCTCCCTCCCCCCTTCCTTTCAGGTTTAATTCCATTCTTCAGTTCACATTATTCCTTGGATTCCTCAAATGAGTGAGGTGATATTATATTTTTCTTTTTCTGCCTGGCTTATTTCACTTAACATAATAGTTCCCAGGTCCATCCATGTTGTTGCAAAAGGTAATATTTCCTTCTTTTTCATGGCCCCATAGTATTCCATTGTATATATGTACCACAAAAAGTAAAAATTATTGGATTCACTTTATATGTACTAAATTGGACTCTGTAAAGATGAAGCTTAAGAAACCTCATTTTCAATAAGCTTCATAGGTAATCCATACCCAATCTAAACCTTGAAAATCACTGTTCTTGCTTAGACCTACAAATGGCTTATAAGCATGACACATGAGAACTTAGAATCATTCGGAGAAGTACTAAGTATTAGTGTGAGGGGGAAAGTTAATAAATGTATAGTAGGTTCATAAAATACATGTAGCTCTTCAGAATTTATGAGCTAGATATATTTTCACTTATGAAATTCTCCAAGAGCTACTGTTATTAAAAAGAAAAAAGAAAATGTCAGGACCATGAGGTTACACAAATACTTAGAAAATCTTGTGGAAGTTACTCAGATACTGTACTTGTTAATAAGGCTGAACTCTAGTTTGTGAGACCAAGTGGTTTGAACTTTCTCATGTTCCAGTTTTATTTCTATAATAACATTATTTAAAATCTTTTTTGGTGATTCACATATTAAAGTAATGAATTTCTTTTATATATCTAATTTTAAAATGTATGTATTAGAATAAAGGTATTCTCTGCTTCCTAAAAGTTTGCATATGCCATTTAGAATCTGAAGAGGATTTTTGCTTTTATAAAAAAAACTATATATATATATATATATATATATATATATATATATATATATATATATATATATATATATATTCTCCATAATGTCCCAATAGCTAGCTGAATCAGTGGAGAGTAAGTCAGAGTAGTAGGTTATTCGAAAAATATTTTTTCCTTATTCAACTATCATTTTATAGGTAAGATCTTAGAATAATAAAAAGCCCTATAATTTCTTTAGATTAACTAATGGCTAATGTAATTTAAGAGTAGTAGCCAACCCTCTAAAAATCCAAACTCGGCATCAGAAGTAGAAGTAGTCCGATGAAGGGGAGGCACTGTCCTCCTCTCATTGTTTAGCAATCATGTATTTCACTGCTTCTTTGCTTCCAGGAATTACTCTCTGTCATTGGACATGTCTGCAATGGAATTTGCTGACACAGGACAACTTTGCTTTTATGGGCCTTTGCTTATGGAACAATTAATAATATCTTGTGCTTGCCTCCTCATTCAGCTGTGACAGGACTGCTCAGGGCACTCAAACATAAGGCCTCTGTGCTTTTCTCTGGCTAATTATACTCTGTGCTTCTTTTGAGATCAAATGAGCCTTCAGAGTTTACCAACCGTGTGACCACAGCCTGGACCCTTGATCTGTTGGTTCCCTTTCTCTTTTAATCATATTGTGCTTAATCAGCTGTTTGGGGTTAGTTAGCATTAACATAAACTGCATATGTATATTTGAATTAAAGGTGGTCAGCTTACCTACAGATTCTTCTGTTAAATCACAAGCTTGTCTATTTTGGTTCTTATCAGATAATTTCATCCTTCACCTCTTAAACCTGCTCATTCTCTGTGGCCCCCAGATTTACAGATTGAGTTTAGTAAAAACCACAACTACTATTAAACTTACTACCTACTGTGTGTTAGATATGCGAATCACAATAGCTATCTCTTATTGATGACTTACTATGTGCCAGCCATTGTTCTTAGTACTTTAATTTTTTAATTTTATTCATTTTTTTAGAGAGGAGAGAGAGGAGGGGGGAAAGGGGGGAGGAGCGGGAAGCATCAACTTCCATATGTGCCTTGACCAGGCAAGCCCAGGGTTTCGAACCGGCGACTTCAACATTTCCAGGTCGATGCTTTATCCACTGCGCCACCACAGGTCAGGCTGTTCTTAGTACTTTATATGTATTAATTCATTTAATCTTCCCAACAACTCTGTGCAGGCACTAGTACTGCATAGATACTAGTACCAGTGCCTTAGTAAAGATGATAAAGCTGAGGCCCAAGAAGTTAAGAAACTTGCCCAACATTATAGGCCTAGAAAATATGAGAACCCATGGAGTCTGGTTCCTGAAGCTGCACTCTTAACTGTTTTGCTTTACAAATACTCTCTCTAACTAATATATATTGCGCATTTACTATGGGCTGGAAATGATTCCTGGGTCTAGGACAGTGACAGTCTCAATTTTTAAATATCCTTGTCCTCATGTAACTTCCATTCTGGTTGTAGAAACAGACAATAGAAAACATAATAAGTAAAATATCAATATATAACATGTTAGCCGGTGCTAACTGCTAAGAGGAAAAAGCAATGCAGAAGAAGTACCAGGGGAAAGCTGAAAGTTTTGATGGAGTGTCAAAGACATGCCTAACTAGGAGGGTGAAATGTTAGTCAGGAAAGCCTTGTGAGTATCTGGAGATGAGCACTCCAGGGAGAGAGGAGGACCAAGCTGCTGGAGGTAGATGCTGCCTGATGTGCTTGAGGGATACTAAGGAGGCCTGTGAGGCTGGTGTGTGGTGACTGACAGGAGAGTACTAACACAGGTCATAGAGGTAGCAAAGGACCAGATCTTCTATGGAGAGTAATGAGGGAATCATTCAGAGTCACTGAGAATGACTGGCTCTGCTGCATAGAGTGCAGGCGGAGCAGCAGCGAAGGCAGGGCGACCATTCAGGTGCTTTTACCAAATTCTGTTGGGAGATTACAGTGCTTGGGCTATGGTGAATAGAATAGCAATAGTACCTACCTTCAGAGAAAATATTCTTACTATAGTCCAGGGGTAGTCAACCTTTTTATACCTACCATCCACTTTTGTATCTCTGTTAGTAGTAAAATTTTCTAACTGCCCACCAGTTCCACAGGAATGGTGATTTATAAAGTAGGGAAGTAACTTTATTTTATAAAATTTATAAAGCAGAGTTACAGCAAGTTAAAGCATATAATAATAATTACTTACCAAGTACTTTATGTCGGATTTTCGCTAAGTTTGGCAGAATAAATCTTTATAAAACAACTTACTATAGTTAAATCTATCTTTTTATTTATACTTTGGTTGCTCCGCTACCGCCCACCATGAGAGCTGGAATGCCCACTAGTGGGCAGTAGGGACCAGGTTGACTACCACTGCTAAGTCTTATAGATTAAGAAATCAAGACTTGAAGAGGCTAGGTAACTGGCCCTAACTAGTGGTAAGAGCAGCACTAGGCTGCAAACCACTTTCTGCTTTTCCTCAGAGGCCGTGTCCTTTCTTCTACTACACGGGGAATATTTGAGATACAATGCTCTGTTCAAAATCAAAAACACCTTCTCAGAATATTGATCACTTGTATTTTGTTGAGTGATAGCTCCCAATTCATCGACTTGTTTATTTATTTATTTTTATTATTATTATTTTTTTTGTATTTTTCTGAAGCTGGAAACGGGGAGAGACAGTCAGACAGACTCCTGCATGCGCCCGACTGGGATCCACCCGGCACGCCCACCAGGGGCAACGCTCTGCCCACCAGGGGGCGATGCTCTGCCCCTCCGGGGCGCCGCTCTGCCTCGACCAGAGCCACTCTAGCACCTGGGGCAGAGGCCAAGGAGCCATCCCCAGCGCCCGGGCCATCTTTGCTCCAATGGAGCCTTGGCTGCAGGAGGGGAAGAGAGAGACAGAGAGGAAAGAGGGGGGTGGGGGTGGAGAAGCAAATAGGCGCTTCTCCTATGTGCCCTGGCCGGGAATCGAACCCAAGTCCCCCCGCACGCCAGGCTGACGCTCTACCGCTGAACCAACCGGCCAGGGCTCAACTTGTTTATTGATTTATCCATGAACTCTCAAACCTTTAAAGAGAGTCACTATTAAAATGTTTCTTATTTTAAGTCCTACAGGTATGGGAACTGGAAAGGACAGTGGATGTGGGGTGGTGGGACATAAGCCAAGAGGAGGGACTTGAAAGGCAGAAATTAGAATATCAGATATGACATGACAATACATTCATACACATTTCCTAAATTCTGAAGTTTAAGGGTCCAGTTTGCCTCCTCTCCTCATTTGATCTTATCATTTGATAGAAGCCCCCCTAATGAGAACATGTTAATTTTTTTTACTAATGATCAAAGAGATACTTAGAATTTGGTTCAGTATGATGAATTGAGCCCCTGTTCCTGTCTCTCATTCATCTGGATGACAGTGCTAGAAAATGAAAAGGGGTACAGTCATCCTCTGCCATATCATGGTTCACTTTTTGTAGTCTCACTGTATTGCAGATTTTAAAATTGTATATATCTAATTTTGTATTACAGATTTTTTGCTATATCATGGGATTTTGCAGTATATAGGTGCTTTTATATATTTATAATTTTAATTTTTTTGGAGGTAAAGTAAGCAAAATAAGTGTGGGAAAGGTTAATAACAGTGCAGGAAAGGCTTATAAGAGTATGGGGAGAGTTTATGAAGCCTTAAAGTATATATAAATAATAAAATAAATATAAGGTTGTGTTGGTCAGATAAGTTTGTAAATATGATATATATGTTTGCTCGCTTATAGTTTGCATTGGGTGTGGGGGACAGGCTATAAGCAGGCTAGGTCATTATAGCCTAAGGCAGGGGTCCCCAAACTACGGCCCGCAGGCCACATGTGGCCCCCTGAGGCCATTTATCCGGCCCCCGCCGCACTTCCGGAAGGGGCACCTCTTTCTTTGGTAGTCAGTGAGAGGAGCATAGTTCCCATTGAAATACTGGTCAGTTGGTTGATTTAAATTTACTTGTTCTTTATTTTAAATATTGTATTTGTTCCCGTTTTGTTTTTTTTACTTTAAAATAAGATCTGTGCAGTGTGCACAGGGATTTGTTCATAGTTTTTTTTTATAGTCTGGCCCTCCAATGGTCTGAGGGACAGTGAACTGGCCCCCTGTGTAAAAAGTTTGGGGACCCCTGGCCTAAGGCTTAGTTTTAAGTCTTAGCTTTTCCCCACACCCTTGACTGATTGCATGATGTGGGGTGGTGCACTCTCATGAGGAATCCCATTATGCCTCAGATAAGTGACTTTTTATCAGAGACTTCCTTGTTTGTATATTGGATTAAAGGTTTTGATTTCTATACTATAAAGTGGGGCAGACCGGGAGCTTGCTCTCTCTCAGTTCCTGCTATCACCATTGCAGGGGCCTCCCTGATCCCTTGCCCTTCATGGGAAAAGCAGGTTTTCTACTTTTCCTTTGTCTTCTCTTGTGGCTTACCTGTCTTGGTAAGCAATAAACACCAATAAACAGAATGGCCCACCATCCTCCGACTTCACCATTTCTTTACTGTCTTCCCGAATCCAATGGGAACCTGCTTATGAATGACCACAATGGCAGCTCCTGGCCTTCCAGGTTGCTACTTCGCCTATCACAAGAGGTTCTGGAACCTAACCCCCACAACAGACAAGGAACCACTGTACTTGCTGTTTGCTGTGGACAAGGAGGTAAAAATCCTTAAAAGATGGAAAGTAGATGTAAAGAACTTACAACAAAGAACTGCTGCCAAGAAGGGGTGGCTTTAGGGGAGTTTTTGAAGAAGGGACATCAGGAGTAGGAGGGAGCTCTGTGGAAATGGGTCAGGGGGACAGTGGGGCACCGGAGTGGAAGCAGCCAAGTGCTGTGCCAAGAAGTGACAAGAGTGGTTCCTGCCACAGGGCAGAGCCATGTGTGGGATGCCCCAGAGACAGAGCAGACCAATGGCCAGCTCCTGACAGTCTGTCAGGAAGCTCAGCTTGCCCCTCTCGTACCATCTCGGGAGCAAGGTATGGTAAAACCCATGGAGAACAACTACAGAGAACTTCTAAGTTGATTTATGAGATTAGCGCCATCTAATTTTTTCAACTTACATGGAAGTATTACTTTTATAAAAATCAATCAAGTTAACTACTAGAAGAACAGACATAGTATGTGTGTATATTTAATGTATAATTAAGTGAAAGAAAAGACAGCTAAGTCTCCTAAAAAAAGAATTAAAGAGAAAAAATATACAAATAGTGAGAAAGCAAAATATAATGGTTATAAAAGTCCAAAACTATTAATAATCACTGATATTAAAAGAGAAACTCTTTCAGATTGGAGTAATAAAATAATATCACAATGAGGTAACTCTGAAAAATAGAA
This sequence comes from Saccopteryx leptura, assembly GCF_036850995.1. Classification (NCBI taxonomy): domain Eukaryota; kingdom Metazoa; phylum Chordata; class Mammalia; order Chiroptera; family Emballonuridae; genus Saccopteryx; species Saccopteryx leptura. The sequence continues at coordinate 93,679,034 of NC_089507.1, forward strand.
AATAAAAGACTGACAAGATATATCAGGTAAATGTAATGGTAACAACTGCAATAAAGAAGGCATAGAAATATTCCAATTATATGAAGTAGAATCAAAGTTAAAAGCATTAAAAAGAAAAAAAGCAATATTTAATAATAAAGAATCATTTCCAAAAGATAAAGCAGTCATAAGATTTTATATCTAAATGCACATATTGAAATAAAGCAAAAGCTGATAGAAATACAAGGATAATTGAACAAATTCATAATCATACACACACTTCTTTCAGAATTGATAGACCAAGTAAACTAAAAAAAAAAAAAAGCAAAGATTGAAAATTTGAATACTAATCTTAAAAATCTTGACCTAATGGCAATATAATTATTTTTGCTGTTATTTTGTTTTGTTTTTCAGCAAGAGAGAAACAGACAGACAGGGACAGACAAGCAGGAAGGGAGAGAGATGAGAAGCATTAATTTGTTGCAGCACTTTAGTTGTTCATTGATTGCTTTCTCATATGTGCCTTGACTGGGGAACTCCAACTGAGCCAGTGATCCCTTGCTCATGCAAGTGACCATGAGGTCATATATCTATGATCCCACACTCAAGCCTGTGACCTTGGGGTTTCGAACCTGGGTCCTCAGTGACCCAGGCTAATGCTCTATCCATTGCACCACTGCCTGGTCAGGCACAATATAGTTTTTTTGGTAAAATTTTTACATAAAAATTTCTTTATAGATTTTTACCTTGTTTTTATTTCAATAGAGCCATCTAAAATGAATAAATGTGTTTGGTTCCCAGTGCAACATCAGAACCTATTGATAAAACCTTCTCTTTTAATAACAGAGCTGTCTTCTCAATTAATAAAGAACTTCAAGTACAGGAGCCTATTCTCTCCTAAACTAGAGGAAGATATCCCAGCATCTTCCAATATCTTTTATCTCTGATTCTTCTCTGCCTGATATACTGACCTTCAAAAAATAAAAGTTTGTTGTGTCGCATGTTGGCCAAGACTCACCACACTCCCTGTAGGTCTCCACCTGAAGACAGAGTCTGCATGCTCCACCCATGTGGATTATTACTCTGACCAAGATTGCTGGTTACCTACTCCATCTATATTTTCCTTATTTTTCTTAGCAACAGATTATATTTGGGACAGCCATGTACCCAGCTGAATGATAACATTTCTAAACTTTCCTTGCATTTCCTTGTTTTGGGTAGACAAGGAGATATAGAAACAAAAGTATTGCACAGCATTTCCTTGAAAGCTCTTCAAGGGGCTGATTCATCTGGGAGGAGCTCTTTTTCATCTTCTAATAATAAACAGCCCTAATTTTTGAGCCATTATTTCCAGGTCACACTGTAACAACTAGAAGTAGTTCTTAATGGTAAAACTTCAGAAAGGATTGAAAGGAGCAAGATCCAGGCCTTTACAGCACGCTTCAATACTTCTCTGAACCCTGAAGCAAGTCCTCACAACATCCTTATACAATACAGTAAATAGGGTAAACACTGGTTAAGTCCGCGAGTGGAGCGTGGTAGTGGTGGTGGTAAGACAGAAATCCTTGCTAAGGTGGAACCTGAGTCTCGTGGTACCAGCTTTTTGTTCTTTCTCCAGATCTTTCAGTAACCAAAACAAAGTAATAATTAAACATTTTTTCCATCAAGCCAGTTTATCTAATAGATTAGTGGTTTACAATTAACATGGCAATCCACATGTGTTAGGAAACACCTGTGAGAGAAGGCAGAATAGATAGTTGAGTGGGTTTGGAAATCCAACTCAATCGCTTATCAACTGTGGGAACTTGGTCCTTATAAAAGAGCTTCAGGTCCATCATTTAAAAGTAAAAATGGCCCTGGCCGGTTGGCTCAGCGGTAGAGCGTCGGCCTAGCGTGCGGAGGACCCGGGTTCGATTCCCGGCCAGGGCACACAGGAGAAGCGCCCATTTGCTTCTCCACCCCTCCGCCGCACTTTCCTCTCTGTCTCTCTCTTCCCCTCCCGCAGCCAAGGCTCCATTGGAGCAAAGATGGCCCGGGCGCTGGGCATGGCTCTGTGGCCTCTGCCTCAGGCGCTAGAGTGGCTCTGGTCGCAATATGGCGACGCCCAGGATGGGCAGAGCATCGCCCCCTGGGGGGCAGAGCACCGCCCCTGGTGGGTGTGCCGGGTGGATCCCGGTCGGGCGCATGCGGGAGTCTGTCTGACTGTCTATCCCCGTTTCCAGCTTCAGAAAAATTAAAAAAAAAAAAAAAAAAAAAGTAAAAATGATGATAGCAACCAACTCAGAGAGTCATTGTGAAGATTAAGTGGTTGTAGATGTTCAGTTCCGAGCAATGAACTTGGAACATAATGACCTGTTAATGTTAGCCATTCTTATTATATAGTCCAGAGAGACTTATGTTTCAGTTAAAATTAGGTTCAGCTACAAGTAATAGAGAGCTCTCAAATAATATTAGCTTAGACAAAATAAAAATTTCCCTCTCTTGTAAACATTTAGTTTTGTTATCTCTACCTAGAAAGGTGGCTCTTCTCTATGAAGTTCTTCCTCTAATTTAAATATCATCTTTATTGTTCTCACTTAGCCGAACTTTGATTTCTTCATTGTATATTTTAAGTAACTTTAAAAATCATAACTACAAAGAACAATGTCCAAGTACATTAGCAATTAAGATGATGTGATAACAGTGGCCAGGACATGGAAACAACCAAAAAGCCCATCAATAGATGACTGGATAAAGAAGATGTGGCACATATACACCATGGAATACTACTCAGCCATAAGAAATGATGACATCGGATCATTTATAGCAAAATGGTGGGACCTTGACAACATTATACGGAGTGAAATAAGTAAATCAGAAAAAACCAGGAACTGCATTTTTCCATACATAGATGGGACATAAAAGTGAAACCAAGAGACATTGATAAGAGTGTGGTGGTTACGGGGGGGAGGGAGGAGAGGGAGAGGGAAGGGGGAGGGGGAGGGGCACAGAGAGAACTAGATAGAGGGTGACAGGTCAATCTGACTTTGGGTGATGGGTATGCAACATAATTGAACTTTAAGATAACCTGGACATGTTGTCTTTGAATATATGTATCTTGATTTACTGATGTCACCCCATTAAAAAAAAAAAAAAAAAAAAAGATGATGTGATAAGAGGTGGGGAGAGATTAGAAATCTATCCAGGGCATTATCAGAAAGGAGGTGAGAGGTAAAATTTTTGGAGTTTGAAACCTGAGAGCAAGTTTGTCAGGAAAACAGTCTGTAGAGATTAAAGAAGTCAATTGCTGATTAAAGAACTCATGGGGGGAGGGACGGTGAGAGGAGAAGAAGAAAGGAACAAAAAAGTGAAAGAATAAAAAGTGAACACTCTCACTGGTTTATTTCCAGACACACACATATATACTTTTAGGAAAACATGTTGGCCCTGGCCGGTTGGCTCAGCGGTAGAGCGTCTGGCCAGGGCACATAGGAGAAGCGCCCATTTGCTTCTCCACCTCCTCCCCCTCCTTCCTCTCTGTCTCTCTCTTCCCCTCCCGCAGCCGAGGCTCCATTGGAGCAAGGATGGCCCGGGCGCTGGGGGTGGCTCCTTGGCCTCTGCCCCAGGCGCTAGAGTGGCTCTGGTCACGGCAAAGCGACGCCCTGGAGGGGCAGAGCATTGCCCCCTGGTGGGCAGAGCGTCGCCCCTGGTGGGCGTGCCGGGTGGATCCCTGGCATGCGGGAGTCTGTCTGACTGTCTCTCCCTGTTTCCAGCTTCAGAAAAATACAAAAAAAAAAAAAAGAAAACATGTTGATGTGATAAACCCAATTATTGAGGAAAGCAGGAAGGAAAGGATGAACCTGAGATTCAGCATGAGAGGTACGTGGGAGAGGTGAGGCTGAGATACAGGGCAAAGAGGACGATGCATTTATTTGGAGCAGGTTATGGACAGGGCCTCAGCTTTTGGTTTGAGTGAGTGGTGGTTTCACAGGTACTTATTACTTTATTAATAGTAAGTATTATTAGTAATAATAACAAAAATGGGTACCAGAAAAGAAATAAACTCTAACAGACCAATTTATTATAGAAGAGCTTTCAAAACAGTAAACATTATGGGGGAAAAGATAAGTTATAATATGAGCAAAAAAGATAAACTATTTTTTTCAACTGAGTTTATTGGGGTGACCCTAAATAACATAATAATACCTGTTTCAGGTGCCCAATTTAATAACACATCTTTATACACCTTACTGTCTGTTCACCTGCCTCTTCATGCATCACCACTTTTTTTAATGCAATTATAAATAGGATTTTTTGTTTTTTTAGTTTCCATTTTTGATAGATCATTATTGGTGTATAAAAATGCAATTGATTTCTGGTTATTTATTTTGTACCCTGCTACTTTACTGAATTCATCAGTTCTAGTAAGTGTTTCTTTTTGGTGGAATCTTTAGGGTCCTCTATATACAGTGTCATATTATCAGCAAATAATGACAGTTTTACTTCTTCCTTCCCAATTTAGATGCCTTTTATTTTTTCTTCTTGTCTGGTTGTTGAGGCTAGATCTTCCAGTACTATATTGAATAAGAGTGGAGGTAGTGAACATTTTTGTCTTGTTCCTGATCTTAAGGGAAATGCATGTAGTTTTTGTCAATTGAGTATGATGTTGACTGTGAGTTTGTCATATATGACCTTAATTATGTTGAGGAAGGAAGGAAGGAAGGAAGGAAGGAAGGAAGGAAGGAAGGAAGGAAGGAAGGAAGGAAAAAAAAGAAGAAAGGATTACATACTCTTAGGCTCCATTAGATTGGGGTTTATGTGTCAGCTTTAGAAGTAATGCCATTTTTACAGAAAACAGACTTATGGTCTCCAGGGGGAAGGAGACGGGTGAAAAAACCCGAAGGGATTGAGAAGTACAAGTTGGTAGTTACAAAATAGCCATGGGGATGTAAAGTACAGCATAGGAAAGAGAGTAAATAATATTGTTATAGCTACATATAGTGCCAGGTGAGTACTGGAAATAATGGGGAAATACTTTTAAAGTACATGATTGTTTTTTTGTTTTGTTTTGTATTGTTGTGACAGATACAGAGAGATACAGACAGAGAGAGAGACAAACAGTTACAGACAGACAGGAAGGGAGAGAGATGAGAAGCATCAGCTCTTTGTTGTGGCACCTTAGTTGTTCATTGATTGCTTTCTCATAAGTGCCTTGACAATGGGGGGGGGGGCACTACAGCAGAGCAAGTGACCCGTTGCTCAAGCCAGTGACCTTGGGCTTCAAGCCAGCGACCTTGGGCTCAAGCCAGTAACCATGGGGTCACATCCATGATCCTACACTCAAGCCAGCAACTGCATGCTCAAGCTGGTGAGCCCACACTCAAGCCAGTGACCTCAGGGTTTTGAACCTGGGTCCTCTGTGTCCCAGTCTGATGCTCTAACCACTGCGCCACTGCCTGGTCAGGCTAAAGTACATGATTGTTTAACCACTATATTGTATACCTGAAACTAATATAAAATAATATTGAATGTAAACTGTAACTGAAAAAAAAAAGTAGCCCTGGCTGGATAGCTTGGTTGGTCCCGAAGCACAGAGGTTGCTGGTTTAATTGCCAGTCATTGAACATACAGAAACAGATTGATGTTCCTGTCTCTCTCTCTCTCTCCCTTTCTCACTAAAATCAATAAATTAAAAAAAAATTAAAATTCAGACTTAGAAAAAAAAATGTGCTGTCATTTTTCTTGACTCTGTAGCCTTACCTATAAAGAAGAAAAGCAGATAGAACAATTTGAGGATCTCTTTCAGCTTTAATATGCCATGTATTTAAAACTTCCCCTGTTCAAGTCTTCAATGAATTGTAGCATAATTTCTATGGCCTTTCATTGCCTCCAGTATGTATCTTAGATAACTGTACAGAATTTAAAAAACAAAAATCAGTGATTTTAAAACCTGAACAAGGAGAAGAATTGTTAGCTATCCTTGCTTTTCTCCATTTTATTTGGTGGAAATTAATATCTGAGTGCCCAGAAATTGAGATCTCTCCTAATGGTTAGTGTGATTTGTGGTGCTACATTCCCCTGGCTTTATGTGAATGTGTTTCTGAAAATTATGAATCTACTTCTGAAATTATGAGATTATAATAGAAGGTAATTGTATAATAGAGAGAAAAATACATTTAGATCAAAAGAACTATGTTTAAATTCTAGCTTTGGTGGTTAGTAGCTATTTGACCTCATAAAAGTCAGGTAAGTACTAAAAAGCAGAGTTCTGATATATAAAGTGAGATAAAAATATAATCATTTCTGGGTTTCTGTGAAAACTAAAAGGAATAATATGATGTCACTTTATGAAATATAAAGTGCTATACTCTGTAAATTGTGTCATGGGTAGATTATAAAAATTCCGCTTTTAAATGTTCCTAGGTTTGCATATATTACTCAAACAATGAAATACACTTTGTCTGTGCAGTCAATGTCAGCTTACTTCTATAGCCCCAGAATTAAGTAGTCTGGATTTTCAGAGCAAGGCTCTCTTTTCTCTTTCTCTCTCTATGCCATTAACTAGTGCGTTTAACAACTCAGATACCTCTTCTAAATTGCCCTTTAAAAGTTTTGAAACAGAATGTGGCTTATTTTCAAAGTTATTACAAAATGCAAAGCCTACGTTTCTGATAAAGAACCCTCATATGTCTAGATTTTGCAAACAGTGAGGTAAAAGCTACTGAAATTAGAGTCGTTTCTTTTTTTTTTTTTTTTTATCATTGCGGCTGGAGTTTTCAAACTCAGTGCCTCCAGGTATCAGGGCCAGGCAGGTAATGATTGACAACCTCCAAAGTGAAAACATTTAACACTCTTCTTAACTGAACAACAGCAAAATCACCAGCATGAGCTCAAGGATAAATGTCAACTAGCACTTTGGTTGGTAGGGGAAAAGATAGGAGGTGTCAGAAAATGAACTCCAACTGCTTGTCTAAAGTGGGAGTGACTGCTACTTGATAACAGCTGATTGTCGCCTGACTTCAGAAAGGATTAGGTATCTTGATTTTTATGTTATATTTCATAGTTTTAAAATGCTGGCTAATATTCCTTTTTTATTTTCTTTCTTTTTTTTTAAGGGAGAAGAGGAGAGTTAGTGAGACAGACTGCAGCATGCGCTCCAAGTGAGAGCCACCCGGCAATACCTCCCCACCCCGCCACATCCGGGCCAATGCTCTAATCAACCAAGCTGTGCTCAGGGCTGATGCTCAAAACAATTGAGCCACTGCCTGCAAGAGAGGAAGAGAGAGAGAGAGAGAGAGAGAGAAGGTGGAGAGAGAGGGGAGGAGAAGCAGATGGTCGCTTCTCGTGTGCCCTGACCAGGGACTGAACCTGGGACATCTGCAAGCTGGACCAACACTCTATCCACTGAGATAACCAACCAGGGCCAAAGGCTAATATTTCAAATTTCAAAAATCACTGTGCTTGACCAATAATATTTGTGGGGGAAGAATATTCTGTGCTGGATTCTAGTGGCCAGTTAATGACTGTTAGGTTAGAGAGATGTACTGTATTTCCCCGTGTATAAGACACATCCTTTTTCGAAAAACTTGGGGTCTAAAAACTGGGTGCATCTTATACAGTGGTTGTAGGTTTTTTACTTGCATTTCCCACTTTTTCACACGTGTTTTTGCGCTCATTGTTGAAGACAGTGATTCGTCATCCGACACAGAAGAGGACAAGCTAATGGATGGGACCCGTTTGACAGTGGAGAGAAGTTGTATGAATTTTATGATGAACAAAATTTGAGTTCAATAACTCTATGTAATGCAGTTTTTTTCAAATTTGGGGCCCCAAAATTAAGGTGCATCTTATACATGGGGAAATATGAGTATTAAGGCAAAACAACATTTTTGCCATTAATAAGAATGTTCTCACATTTCCTGTCTGCCCAGAATTTTCTTTCTTGTTTTAGCTTTCATAAAACAGAATCTAAAAATGTTTATAAAATGCATTTTCTTATAGTTTTTCCTTCTTGACTAGAAGGTAAATTAAACCAGGCAAGGAAGAGATTTCTGAGGTCAACAGGCCAGTGTTTCTTAAACATCAGCTCAGCTGAAGATTGTCCTAGGGTCTCACACACAGAGATTCTGATTCCTACAGTCAAGGATGAATCCCAAATATACACTTTATTTTCTTTTTACAATCTGAGGAATAATTTAGTTGAGAAATAATTCCATATGACGCTTTGAAAAATGTTGTTCTAAAGTAGTGGGTTTTCCATCATTTTTCTTCTCTCACTGGGACCCAGGGACTATTCAGTTTACACAGAGTTCCATAAGTAAATGTGGTCACTGAAACCAGGTTGGTCATAGGTAAAGAAGGCTAATGTTTTGCACGGTGCTAATTGATGGGATAGAAGTGGGCACGGGGCAGTTACAAATGGGTTCTCAGACCCTCTGCTCAGAAGTGTGCTCTTAGAACATAGTGGGGTACATTATAGACTATTTTTTTTCTTTACTAGTATTTTATTTTTAAATTTTACTGTTGTACCAAGATTCTTTAAAGCATCAGTTTTGGGGGAGTAAGTCAACTTGCTCTCTTTCTTCCTTCATTTCTGGTGAGAATTCATGTCGGATTTGAAGCTTCCACATGAAGCTAGCACATTAATTAGCATATTAAGTAACACAAAGCATTAGAGATGCAGAGAATGTAGAACCCCTCAGTCACAGTTCTAGTTGTTTCTGGAAAAGGCCAGTTCTTTCTGCTGTTACTTCCCAGGAAAAAATTTCTGTCTTCAGTAAACTGATTCTGTCTATTCTTTATTTCAGATTGAAAGTAAGACTTGTATAAAGTAGCAAATGATTTTCATTTTATTATAAACAGAGATGCAGTTTAAATCTGCCAGGGATTGAAGCAGTAAGTGTGCAAATATCAATCCAGACCAAGTTACTTTGTAACTATCTATATGAAAATTTTTCTATCACCTTTATTGTCAACAAAGAAAAATATTGCCATAATCAGCATGCCCATGAGTGGCTAATTCTGACCTCTGTCTACCACAATAAGGGGAAATGTATTGTGGCCATTAGAGTAACTTTCTGCATAGAACTTTTACTTTTAGATCATTGCCCAACATTCCATCTTATCATCACTGGGCAAATTGCTAACATTAAATTTTTATTATTAATTGATCACTTTGATATAGAAATTTACACTTTCTTTCTGTCTATACTAGAAATTTTCACATAAATACACACCTAATTCCAACAACAACCTTGCAATGCGGTTCAGTGAGACTAAGCAAGATTTTCAGAATTACAGAACATGTCTGTGGAAGAGCAGACATCAGTCCTCAGGTTTGTTGGATTCCTAAATTAATGAATCATGTAGCCTATGCCTTAACAGAGTGCAGAGGCCTTATCAGTGGGGACTCTAGTGTTGTAATTAAGACCAGAGAGAGTTTCACAGTGGATAACTCACAGAGTGGTGATGGGAAGTTAGAGAGCTAGGTAGGACCATACATAGAACCAAGGCAGGACTTTAAATAGTCCCCAGATATCTAGGCAGCAGGACAGACTCTGGGCTCTTGAATGGAAAGCTCCAAAATTGTTATCATCTTAATTCACTTTTCTTGTAATTCACAACCCCAAGAGAGAGTTTCCTATTGGCCCAGCTAGAATCATATGCTCCTTGCAATGTGGAAGGCAGAGATCTTGAATACACTATCACTAAGACTGCTCATACCCAGGAGAAATGATTCACCCAGAGGAAATAGTGTGCTCTTAGAAAGGGAAAATGATTGGTAAGATGCCCACCTTTCCAAAAAAAAGGGGGGGGGGGTCTGCAGAAGTGTTACGATTTCTTTTACAGTTTGGACACGCAAGGAATAAGACACATCAAATGAAAGTAGTATGATCAGAGGGCTGAAACTCAGAAGCAGAATCAGCCCCAAGAAGCTGTGCCACTGCATATTTATTGAGTTCCAAAAGCCACAGCTCAGCAGATTAAACTAAAAAGCTACAAAAGTCTTTTTTCCTAACTAAACCATCCTTAATCCTGCACGTCTACTGTTTCCTTCATGATCAAGGTCAAGAGAAGAATCAGTCTCAGAGTTCATCAACCATAAAAGACATCTGGTTCTTGATGGCATTCCTCCAAGAATCCCACATAGTTGCATTCAGGGAACCCCAGGCCAGTCTCCTGTTATGGTTAACACACTCCAAGATCTCCTCTTGTTCTCCAAGTAACCCCTGCTTTGAAGTTAGCTACTGTTCATATTTGTGCAGGGTCTTTCCCTTCACAGAAGTCCACATACAGTTGTCCTTTAGGACATTAATCTCACATGATACTAAAAATAATTTTAATTTAACTTAGTAATATATTATGGAGATTTCATACAAGGATTTTTTTTTCAGAGTCTTCATAAATTTTTTTTATATTAACCCATTACTACTGACTCTGATAAATTTCTACTGGTAGTTTTTATATAATTATTTTATGTAAAAAATAGCACTGTATTTGACTTAACTACTTTTAAGATTCTAAGAGGGTTTATATTCAGAATATGACAATGCCTTTTATTCACAGACTTTGTGATGTGTAGAATGTGCTATAATGTCCTTTCCTGTCCCTATTTTCCTGTAACAATTCTAGTCTTTAGCACAGTCCAGTCACTTGCAACAAGACAGAGAGGCCTAAGGACAGGGAGCAAGATAGAGTCCCGCCCACCGAGGTGGGACTGGGCAGAGCAGGGTGCCTAAGGGTGTGCCAATGGTCTTAAGCTACCAAATGAAATTGGTGGAGAGCATTGAGATGAGAAATCTAAGAATAGGAGACAACCTTCATTTCTGGGCCAACTGAGAGTCAATATCAAAAATGTTTATCACTAATGATTGATGCTTCTCATCTTTCCATTCCTGTCTGTCTGTCCTTGTCTATCCCTCTCTCTGACTCTCTGTCTCTGTAGTAAAAAAAAAAAAGTGTATTCTTCTGTTTCTGGGTGGGGTATTCAGTAAGTGTCAATTGGGTCAAGTTGGTTAATATGTACCTGTCTACTGTATTATTGCTGATTCTCTGCCTACTGCTTTGATTAATTATCAAGAGAGGGTTATTGAAATCTTTAAAAGTAAGTATGAGTTTGTCTATTTCTCTTTATGCTTCTATCCATTTTTACTTTGTGTATTTTGAACCTGTCTTATTAGGTACATAAATGTTTATGGTTGTGATGTCCTTTTGAAAAGTCTCCTTTATCAATATGAAATAACCTTCATTTCTATAATTTCTTTTTTTTTTAAAGAGGCTTTTTTTTTTTTTTTTTTTAGAGACAGAGAGAGAGTCAGAGAGAGGGATAGACAGGGACAGAGAGATGAGAAGCATCAATCATTACTTTTTCGTTGCGCGTTGCAACACCTTGGTTGTTCATTGATTGCTTTCTCATATGTGCCTTGACCCTGGGCCTTCAGCAGACCAAATAACCCCTTGCTCGAGCCAGCGACCTTGGGCTCAAGCTGGTGGGCTTTTGCTCAAACCAGATGAGCCCGTGCTGCTCAGGCTGGCGACCTCGAGGTCTCGAACCTGGGTCTTCCGCATCCCAGTCTGATGCTCTATCCACTGCGCCACCGCCTGATCAGGCCATTTCTATAATTTCTTGACTGTAAAGTCAACTTTGTCTAGTATTAGGATAGAGACTCCAGCTTCCTCTTAACCATGTTAGTATGGTATATCTTTTCCGTGTTTTTACCTTAAAAATAATTGTGTCTTTATCTTTCAAGTGTGCTTCATGTAGGCTGAATGTAGTTGCATCTGGCTCCTTGACATTAATGGCCTCCGCCTCATAATTGGGTATCTAGATCATTTATATTTGGTGTACTTACTCATATGGTAAGTTTAAATCTATGACCTTACTAATTATTTTACATATTTTTATCTGTTCTTTGTTCAGTTTTTTTCTTTCTTTTTGATCATTTGAATATTTCATTATTTCAACATACAGTTTCTCCTTAGTTGACTTATTTAGCTTTCATTATTTTATTATTATCTTAGTGGCTGCTTTAGGGTTAACAGTATGCATCTCCCATTTACCACAACATACCTGTTGTGATATCCCACTCTTTGTTTTTTTTTTGTTGTTTTTTTTTCTGAAGCTGGAAATGGAGAGAGACAGTCAGACAGACTCCCGCTTGCGCCCGACCAGGGTCCCCCCGGCACGCCCACCAGGGGGCGACGCTCTGCCCACCAGGGTGCGATGCTCTGCCCATCCAGGCTGTCACTATGTCGCGACTAGAGCCACTCTAGCGCCTGAGGCAGAGGCCACAGAGCCATCCCCAGCTCCCGGGCCATCTTTGCTCCAATGGAGCCTTGGCTGCAGGAGAGGAAGAGAGAGACAGAGAGGAAGGAGAGAGGGAGGGGCGGAGAAGCAGATGGGTGCTTCTCCTGTGTGCCCTGGAAGGGAATCGAACCCGGGACTTCTGCACACCAGGCCGACGCTCTACCACTGAGCCAACCGGCCAGGGCCAGATATCCCACTCTTTGTACAGTACAAGAACTTTACAGTAGTATCTGTTATCTATCTCCATTTCTCCCTCCAGACCCTGGTGCTATTATCAGACCTTCTACTTCGATGTGTTATAAATCCCACACTGATTGACATCATTAGTTTAAATCAGTGGTAGTCAACCTGGTCCCTACTGCCCACTAGTGGGCGTTCCAGCTTTCATGGTGGGCGGTAGCGGAGCAACCAAAGTATAAATAAAAAGATAGATTTAACTATATAAAAAAAAAATGTTTATCAAAGATTATAAGCTTAACACCACTGAGCTGTGATTCAGGGGCAAATTCCAATTTACCCATTCATTACCTCTAAGTACCTCTATAGAAGTTTACAGAAAAGTCTCCAGACCGAGTCTTACATGATTTACTAGTCACTTTGTTTTAGGTTTCCTAGTTCACTGATCCTTTGTATTTGGACTTTGTGCCTTGCTCTCTTCTACTTGGTCTGGCTTGCTCCTTAGCAAGCTCCTAGCTTTGACTTTGATTGCATGTCTGCTCTCTATTCTCTGTCTCCCAAGTCACGGTGGCCCTGGACAGGTCACACTAAGCCTGAAAGGGCTGTCCTTACATTAGAGGAAAATTGGAAAAGTTAAATAAGCTATAAGGTTGTGGGATTCTCACCTGCTAACCCTCAGTGCTTGTTCTAGGACAAGGCTGTGCAGAAAAACAGCAGAGGCCGGAATCAGGGCAGGGCTGACACTCAAGAATGAATGAATAGCCTCAATGATACTAGGCTATATTCTTGAATAAGTATTATATTTGCCCTTCTCTGACTATCCTGTCTCCATTTTCTCATTCTTGAGGTGTGGCTATCACAAATTCACATAATAATTGAGGTACAAATCAAGCATATTTGTGAACAAGCTATGATAAAGTTTTGCTGAGAGTTTTCCCACATACTGCATATGCTTATTTAATCACAATAATACAGTGGTTTTTACTCTAGATTCCACTGTTGTCCTATCCAGCTTCTTCCTTCACCAACGTGCACGGTTTTTCCTTCCGTGCCAACCAGCTGGGCGCATGGGAGGGGCAGGTCCGGCCTTCAGCCTTCACAGTCTGATGAACTTTGCAGTTCTCTGATGTGAAAAAGGGCAGCACGATCATTTAAAGTGACCCAACCTCTTCACATCTTACAAAGTGAAACAGCTGAAAACAGTAAGATAAGAAGACAGTGTTATATATTTACTTAATATTCCCATTCTGTCTGTTCCACTGCCTCTGCAGTCCATTGAATAGGGTGTTCTGTTATTGGTCTGTTACATGACCCTTGCTCCTTATGTATCACATAATTTTCCACTGTGAATTTATCTTTATTGCCTTGGAGCAACAATAGCTCCATGGTAATATTGTAATTCTTTTTCTCTTTAAAATAAAACACTTCTTTTTTTAAACTTTTTACAGAGACAGAGACAGACATAGACAGGCAGGAATGGAGAGATGAGAAGCATCCATCATTAGTTTCTCATTGTGCATTGTGACACCTTAGTTGTTCATTGACTGCTTTCTCTTATGTGCCTTGACCGCGGGCCTTCAGCACTCCGAGTAACCCCTTGCTCGAGCCAGCGACCTTGGGTCCAAGCTAGTGAGCTTTTGCTCAAATCAGATGAGCCTGCGCTCAAGCTGGTGACCTCGAGGTCTCAAACCTAGGTCCTTGGCATCCCAGGCCAACTCTCTATGCACTGCACTACTGCCTGGTCAGGCAATAAAACACTTCTTGACTGGTCAAGAGAACACTGAATGTTTGCTAGCTATGGTGTATTTGCTTTCTATGGCTGCATATTGAATTACCCCCAAACTGTGGCTTGAAACAACACGCATTTATTATCTCATAGTTTTACAGATTAGAAGCTGGATGGGCTCAGGAAATCAAAGTCCAAAATCAAAGTGTTGTCTGGGTTCGGCTTTTATATCTGAGGCTCTGGGTGAGAACCCACTTCCAGGCCAACTCAGGTTGTTGACAGAATGTGGATTCTTGCAAGTTGCTGGACTGAATTTCCTTTAAATGTCCCGCCCCCCACTGTCAGCTTGACTGCTTCCATCTCCTACAGATCTCCCTTAATTACTTGCCATGTGGCTCCCTCCATCTCAGAGGCTCCAATGGTTCATCAAATCCTTCTCCTGCTTTGAATGTCTCTGACTTTCTCTTTTGCTGAAGAAAACTCTCTGCTTTTAAAGAGCTCCTGTGATTATATTATGCCCACCCTAATACTCTCCCTTTGTTCAATTCAAAGTGAACCAAATGGTACGTTAATTTGCTAGGGCCACCATAGCAAAGTGCCTGAAATTGGGTAGTTTATACAACAAGAAAGTATCATCTCATGGCTCTGAAAGCTAGAAGTCCAAAATCAAAGTGTTGGCAGGGTTAAATTTCAGAGGACTGTGAGAGAGAATTGGTGCCCTTAGCTGCTGGTGGCCTCAAGCACTCCTTGGCTTGTAGAAGCAATCCCTGTCTCCGTACAAATTTCCTCCTTTTAATAAGAACACAAGTCATATTGCATTAGGTCCCACCCAAATGACCTTATCTTAACTTGGTCATTATCAAAGACCTTATTTCCAAATAAGGTCACATTCACAGGTATTGGAGGTTAGGATTTCAACATCTTTTTTAAAAGACACAATACAACTGGTAATAATTACTAACCTTAATTACATCCGCAAAATCCTTTTTTGCCATATAATAAAACAAAATCACTGAAGTAACAGTAGGGACAGAGCTCATAGGACCATCTTAAAATGGTTATTTTCATTTACATTTCTTGTAGTGTCCATCTATGAAATGTTTTATATTATGCTTAAAGAATTCCTTATGGACAAAAAGCAGTGCCTTCCACAGAGTAGACTCTATGGAATATTTAGTTCTAATCAGGTAAGAGTCTGAAAATCTGGAGAATCATTATATATTTAAAGATGTTATTCTAAATGTGAAAACTATTATGTCACTTTCAATTTTCTTCAATTATTATTTATGTGAAAATTTTATAGATAACTAAAATTGTCATTTATCTTAAGAAGTATATATATAGGCAGCAGCAGGGAATTAAGATATTCAGAGCTATGATAATTGTAACTGTAAAAGATTCATTTATTACTTACTGAATTTTACTTTACATGGATGTTAATTGCATTTGCTAGTCTTGCAGGAATGTATGATGCTCAAATAGTTGCCTCTGACATTAGTGAAAGTACATTTTTAGACTTCAGGACTCATATGCAGATTTTTAAACAATTTTAATATCAAATAACATTAGCAGTGTTTTGTATAACTTCCAGGTGAAATGCTTTATTTTAAAGAAAACTATATGGAAAATCTATAGATTGCAGTGTGAGTTAAATTTGAAATGTTTGGTTATGACATTTTACTTCCTAGGCTCTCAATGATGTAGCAATTAGTATGTGCTATCTTTTTAGGAGAAAATGGAACATAGTGGTTGTATTAGCTTGCTAGGGCTGCCATAGCAAAATACCACAGGCTGGGTGACTTGAACAACAGAAATCTATTTTCTTACAGTTTTGTATGATAGAAGTCCAAGATCAAATTGTTGGTAACTTTGGCTTCTCCTGAGGCCTCTCTCCTTGGCTTTTCATTGTGTCTTCATATAGATTTTCCTTATAGTCTCTTTGTGTGTCCAAATTTTCTCTTCTTGTTGGGACACTAGTCAGATTGGATTAGGGTCTGCCCTAATGGCTTCATTTTACCTTAATCATCACTTTAAAGGGCCTATTTCCAAACACGGTCACATGTTGAGGAGGTCAAGGCTTCAACATATGAATCTGGAGGAAGACCATTTAGCCCATACTGGTGGTTAAGCTTGTGAATTTTAGAATCAGTGAGACCTGGTGTCAAATGACATGCTTTCAGCACTGTTATCAGTCAAGATGGGCCAGGTTAGACTGCAGAGATAAACATCTCCAAGATAGACAAAGATTTATTTTTCCCACATGCTATATGCTCAGTGTGGATTGACTTGGGTCCTTATTCTGTATTGTTTCCACTCCAGAACCCACGTTGACAGAGCTGACATCAATATCTGAAACATTAATGTTAAGTAGAAAAAGAACTGTGGCAAATTTCACACTGACTCTTCAAACTTTAATTCAGAATGATACTTATCACTTAAGTTTACTACACAGGAGCATAGCAATTTACATGGTTGTACCTAACTTCAGGGGATGTGGGGGTGGGGGGGGGTAGGGAAATCATGTCTGACTAATGCCTGGAAGGAAACATAACCTGGAATATTTGTGAGGAGCTTGATTATCAGTGGAAACCACTTCCTAGTAACTGCCTTTAGGCAAGTTATTTAATCTCTCTAGGCCTCATTTTTCTGAATGGAAAAGTACAATAATACTAAGTTAATACATATCAAGTAAGGTTCTCATGAAGATTAAATTAAATAATGAAAAGAATGCACTTACACAGTGTTTAGAAAGGTTAAACACTCAATACATGTAAGGTGTTATTATTACTACTTCAGACAGAGGAAACTATATAGATTTGGTCAACTCTTTTTTTTATAAATACGGGAACAAAGATCCAGAGTGGATAAGTGACTATCAGTTGGAATAAAATTCAGGTGTAAAACTTTGTAACTTTAGCTCATCATTCTCTACACTGTGCTGACTTGACAGTCTGATATATATATATAAAATGGTATTTTTGGAGTTTGGGAAAATTCCAAATCCTGTAATACAGTGGTCCCCAATTCCCGGGCCGCAGACCAGTACTGGTCTGTGGGCCATTTGGTACCGGTCTGCAGAGAAAGAATAAATAACTTACATTATTTCCATTTTATTTATATTTAAGTCTGAACAATGTTTTATTTTTAGAAAATGACCTGATTCCCTCTGTTACATCTGTCTAAGTCTCACTCTTGATGCTTGTCTTGTAAGTTTGACAATTATATTTAAAAATACCACAGCTTTTATGCCAGTCGCATAATTTTATTTTGTGCATTTATCCGTCCCACTCTAAAGGCCAGTCCGTGAAAACATTTTCTGACATTAAACTGGTTCGTGGCCCAAAAATGGTTGGGGACCACTGCTGTAATACATTAATGGACTAGAAGACAAGAAGTGCTTTAGACAGTCTTTTTATCAATAGGTTAGTGGTTGTAAGATGGCAACAGAAACCCATAGAAAACAAAACAAAAAACATATGAGCTTCCAAAAATGAGAAAGAAATGAGAAAAAAAATGTCCTGCCAAACCTGACAACTGGCACCACTGCTTAAGAACAAGAAGTCACATGAGCTGACACATGGATTTGAACTGAATATAGAAAATACTAGGGAGAAAAGAGCTACAAGAGTGTCCCTAGCAGCCATTCTCACATGTATGATTCCTTTATGAACATATTTCTTGAATTAATATCCACAGTACAGAAGTGGTGTCTGTACTGGGAATAACTAGACATTCTCAACAGCTCCTGGGCAAAAGGCAGTTTGCCTTAGAGGGGCCTGCTCTCTCCTGGATCTTGCAAATGCCAAGGAGAGGTATCAATTCTTTCCTGCTTCCTCCAACTCCTGGACAACATAAGCATTTTTATTTAGTAGTGGAGTCTATTAAAAAGATGCTCTGGCTCTTTTTAAAATATTAAAAAATAGTTCTATAAAATTCATAATTTCTGAGAGAAGCAGAATTATGTAGAATCAATTTGACCCAGGCATAGAAGAGTCATTTGAGAACATAGAGTTTGAAATCTGGCCAAGTGACCTGGGTTATAACCCTGCCTCCACCCTTTTAACTGTGTTACCTTGTACATGTTACTTAATGTCCACGAGTCTTCATTTCCCTGTCAATAAAACAGGGATAAAAATAGAACATTCATATCTCATAGGGTTGTTATGAGGATTAAATGGCATCCATTATCAAGAAATTTCAGCTAGAATCATAATCCTCATTGCTGTTACATTTTCAGAGTTTCTAAAGACACAAATCAAACATTTTCAGAATGATTTTAAAAAAATAAAGGCTGCCTTTACTTTGTAAATCTGATAGTGAAGGTAAAGCTTTTTAGTTTAGTGCTAATTTTTGTTTTTGTCAATGGAATAAACTTTTGGCATTCTAAAATTATGTTGATATTCAGGAAACTATTGCTTATTAAATTTTCTTGGGTTAGAAATCTTTGCATAAATGTAATAAATTTTCTCAACGTGAGGATAGTCTAATGTGGATAAAAGAAAATGAAATTTGACCATCAAGAAACTTAGATTTAATGCAAGAACACTGTCACCAGCTGAATGACCTCACACTAGTCATTTAACCCTTTGTTTCCTGATTCATCAAATTTCATAACTAATGAGGCATGACTGGATAAGCAAAAAGGACTCAAAAGAAGACAAAGTCTAGATTTGAACAATTGCAAGAATGATTACGTCTCTAATAAAAATATAGAAGTTGGAAAGAAAAAAAATAGTCTGTTGTAGAAGGACATAAACTTTACTTTTAAACATAATGAGTTTAAGGATGATGGGGAAACATCTGAAAAGAAATGTTTACACATCATTTGGCAATTTACAGTTGGATTTCAGCAGCAAAGTTAAGGCAGAAAAATGTCAAACTTAGAACCATTACCTAGAATACTTGACGTTAAAGTCAATGATAACATTGATGATAAAAATGTAAATAAGGAAAGAAGTAGACAGTTAAAAAATTATATTTGGGGAGAGGAGTGGGAATTAAAGAAAGAGAAGTTGGTGGGGAATCAGGACAGTGTGATGCCATAGTTATAAATGTGCATGTCTTTGTGGTCAGGCAGTGATGTGTGAAGAGGCACATGAGGACTGTGAGGATCGTGTGAACTGCCTACTCCCCACCTCAAGCCCAGGAAAAAAAAACAAAAACAAGAAAAAAAATCTTTGGGCTTAATTAGGCACTGAATAGGTCACTAGCTTTTAACTCTGGCATCAAAGGAAGAGAATGTCTAGAAAAATCTGGAAACAAATTGTTTCCAAAACAATTTGGAAACAAATTTGTTTCCGAAACAAATTGTCAATTATAGCAGAAAATCCCAAGCATTAGACTCTAGAATAAAAATCCGTTGAATTAAACTCTGAGAAATTGTCTGTGGCTTTCAACAGTGCTGGCTCCTCAGTGGTTTGGGCTGGTAAGAAACCATATAGCAAGGAATTATTAGAAAAGTGACTGATAAAGAAGTGGAGAGAAATTCCATGAGTTCAGGGTGAAAAGGAGACTTGGTATGGTAGTCAAATGGAAAAGTTAGAGAAACATACTACACATGGAGGCAGAGGGAAGAAAGGTCATTCTAAGGAAACAGTTGAGGTGAAATCACAGAACACTCAGATAATCAAGCAAAGTGAAGCTCTGGAATGTTAATCTAGCATACTGATTATCCTTAAATATTTACTCGTTGGATTTAGCTTAGTAGCAAACTCTGTTAAAAGCAACTTCTTTGTTTCTAGAATTCAGTCTTATTATTTTAAATAAAGATATATACTCTACCTAGACTAATGTACAAGCATGCTGATATTAAAATGGGTGAGATTATTTTCGTAATTTGAATGAATGATTCCCCTTTCCCCATTTTTTTTTCTTTATCCAGTTATAACAATCCCCAGGGAGCCTTGTTTTGCTCAATTGCTGCATCTAGTGTTGGCCCTTAGTGACCCCTTTCCAACCTTCTGCATCCAACGTTTATGAGAAGAGGGAGCTAACAAACTAATTAGACTTGCAGCTTAAGAAAATAGAAATCATAGTACACACCCACACCAAAAAAAGGCTTACATACACAGAAATCAAGCTTTCGGGCTTGCCCAATCATCTAAAAGTGCTAACTTAAGACTTTATCTCATACTTGGTAAATTAGTTTTGTATTATATTTTAGCACACTATATAAAAGTTTGTCATATTCATTGAATAAAGACTGCATTTGGAATAATGAGATCTACATTGGGAAAATTATGTATGGGAAGATTTGGAAATATAATCTAACCACTTACCATTAATAATAATATGCAAATTATAAAATAACCAAATCTGCTTCAGTTGTTGAAATTGTAAGGATGCTTATAAAGTGGTTGATTTTTTTGTTTCACTTATATATATGTATTTCACACACATATATATATAAAACACATATGAATTAATTGTTGTCTCTCCCAAATACCTCCCTCTGTTGACATTCTGCTGCCTTCACATAATCATTAGCTAGAATAAAAACTTTACAGAAAATTATATTAACATGATCATAACCTTGTACAATGAATATTTATATCTGCATCTGGAAATTAAAAGATTTTAATGACAAGGTAAAGAAAAGAATAGGCATTAAATTAAAGCTGTTGGTCTGTAAGTGGAACCGTGGAATTTTTCTACTTCTCCTTTTGCTTATCTACAATTGCTTTTATTGCTGTTCTTGTAAAAAAAAAAAAAAAAAGAAGAACAATATGTGAATATGCCTCTCATGAAATATATAGTAGAGTTTATGCTTTTGTAAGAGTGGCCTTTGAGTATAAATAGGCTAAATTATAACCAGAGAAGAAGGACAATCACACATTCCAGCATTCTCCTTTCTTCAAAGTAATTTCTAACCTGTTTTCTGAGTTAAGCTCTTTTTCATGAGCAAGCTAGTATCAGTGGCTTTTTTCTTTACTAGCCATTTTATTTCCCATTCAGTCTTTCTTTTCCTCCCTCACAAGTGATAAGGTTCCCCTTTCTAAATAAAGTATGCTCTTTGTCTCATCTATAAACCCAAATGTGATATATTTTTGTCATAAACTTATGATAGGTCTTATAAGGAAGTCAGCATTATTTAGAACTATCTGAATTATGTGTTGATAAACCAGTCAATCATTGTGATACAGTCTAGGGTGACAAAATTTACAAGGACCTCAAGATGGATGTCACACCAAACTCTAGGCCAAATTAATGTTGGGTTAGCTGAATATTATAATTAGAGCATTACTTGAACTTATTTTACGTTAGCTCAAGCGGGTTTAACTGATGTTCTCTTTATTTTATACATGTCATTATTCTTTAAGAGGAATCTAATAGTGAAGGTGATCTACGTGCTTCCTGGAGATTTTAATTAAAAATTGTAATATGTTTATTTAAATTGACATATTGTTTTTAACTGTGAAATTATTTTATGCACTCAAAATTTATTATCAAGTCACATAGTCTCTTAAAAAATCAAAGTAAATGAACATGCAAAATAGATTTGAAGCCATCATAGTAAAACAATTATATATCTGCAGGAAGTTGCAGAGATAGTACAGAGAGGTCCTGTATATCTTTTTTTTTTTTTTGTATTTTTCTGAAGCTGGAAACGGGGAGAGATAGTCAGACAGACTCCCGCATACGCCTGACCGGGATCCACCCAGCACGCCCACCAGGGGCGATGCTCTGCCCACCAGGGGGTGATGCTCTGCCCCTCCGGGGCGTCGCCCTGCCGAGACCAGAGCCACTCTAGCGCCTGGGGCAGAGGCCAAGGAGCCATCCCCAGTGCCCGGGCATCTTTGCTCCAATGGAGCCTTAGCTGTGGGAGGGGAAGAGAGAGACAGAGAGGAAGGAGGGGGTGGGGGTGGAGAAGCAAATGGGCGCTTCTCCTATGAGCCCTGGCCGGGAATCGAACCCGGGTCCCCCGCAAGCCAGGCCGACGCTCTACCGCTGAGCAAACTGGCCAGGGCGAGGTCCTGTATATCTTTGAAAAACATTTCAAGTGACTATACTTAAGATCAAAGTCTTCAGCATTTCCATAAGGTCATGAAATAATTATTGGATAAACTCCAAAGGATCTCAGCAGATACTGGTGGGTAATTAAACTGTAACTGATAAAGTATATTGCTTGGCCTTTTATTGTACAAATTGATTATATATATTATATATATCCACCTTACCCTAAATTTCAAATATTGAAAAAAATTTCTTCTAACTTGTCATTTTGAACCATGAAAAATGCTCATCCTTGGCCTGACCTGTGGTGGCGCAGTGGATAAAGTGTTGACCTGGAAATGCTGAGGTCGCCAGTTCGAAACCCTGGGCTTGCCTGGTCAAAGCACATATGGGAGTTGATGCTTCCAGCTCCTCTCTCTCCTCTCTCTCCCTCTCTGTCTCTCTCTCTCACTCTCTCTCTCCTCTCTAAAAATGAATAAATAAAATAAAAAAAAGGAGAATCCTGTGTATAGTGATCATTTAAAAAAAAAGAAAAATGCTCATCCTTAGCAGTATGTAAGTATGTGGTATCTAAAAAATTGAAAAACAAATTGATTCAAATATTTTAAGAGAAACGTTTGGATTTGTTGCCCTGGGAAGAAAAAACTACCCTGCAAAAATTTGGCTGATATTGGTGTCCAAATGGTTCATGATTATTTAGTTATTTTTAGATTTTTATTGATGTTTAGAGAGGGGCAGGAGAAGTGGGAAGCTTCAACTCATAGTAGTTGCTTCCTGTATGGGCTTTGACCAGGCAAGCCCAGGGTTTTATTTGAACTGGTGACCTCAGCATTCCAGGTCGATGCTTTATCTACTGTGCCACCGAAGGTCAGGCTGGGTCAAGATTATTCACAAAGACATTCACCAAGTTGACATACACTAAAGCAACATTGTAGAGTGAAAAAAGTACTGCTTTGTGAATCGAAGTATCTGTTTGATTCTCATATTGTCTGGCCCCATGTATAAAATAGTGACAATAATAATGATCTATCCGGATTATTGGAGGTGGTAAATAATGCAGTGGAAATTGCCAGCCACACAATCAATTCACAATAGAAGTTACCTTTTTCTTCCTTGAACAAAAAATGTAAGTGGAATATCTACTGACTTTCAATTTAATAGAATTTTTTATTCATTCTGCAAATATATATTGCATAAATCAGTCAGGGTTGGGCATGAAAACAGACACCACTTAATATATTTCAAGTGTGAATATTTTTAATTGCAGTAATTAAAGGCTTGCAAAACAATCAGAAAGATAGGGAAACCAAGGCCACAGAGGCTGTCAGCATCTCTGTGTGTAGCGCCATAAGATTCTCAAGAGCTTGCGCAAATCCTAACATCAAATACCCCTGGCAAGCTCCCCGTGATCTGTCTCCAAGCTGCAGAACTACTGCAGGTGACTTTCAGGGAACTTGTTTGGAACCTTCTTAGAACCTTACATCTGTTTCATCTGCCTGCAACTGCTTCCAGAAAATAATGATTCCTTTCTCATCTAAAACTTGTGATTCCTCTAGTTGCAATAGGATTCTGAGAAATATACGTAGTTCTCAGCTTCTCCTGCAATGGAGACTGTAGGAGGGTGGGAGCAATTCCAAGTTGATTCCAAATAATGCAGCACACCTTCAAAGTGCAAGGCTTAGTGCTCTGTGTTTGGGGAACACAATGATGAGTTATATGTGGATCTTGCTCTCACCTTGTTCCTAATTTGGCAAAGGTAATAAGACATGTGAATAAAAACAGCTGTGCAAGTCAGAAGCCTGGGTAGAAGCAGATGCAAAGACAGTTGTGGCAATTCAGAGAAAGATGGTTTCTAGCTGGGGGAGAAAGAACCAGGGAATGCTTCATGTAATAGGTGGAATTTGGATTCAGCTTTGAAGAATCAGTAAGTTTGGGGTATAAATAAACATGGAAAAACAGGGAATTCCAGGGGCATGAAAATGACGTGAAGAGAGGCACAAAAATGGAAGAGACTGTAGTGAGTACTAGGAACATTAAGTGATTTTATTAAGCTGAAGAAAAGTATTCTTGAAAATGAACAAAATGGAGGAAATCCCAGAAAGTAGTTTTTATTTAATCTTAGGACATTATTGCAAAATACAAGTTTGAAATGTATTAGAAAATTCATTAGAATAAGAGTATCACAAGTGCCCCATGAGGCTGAACCGTGCCACAACTTCATTATGCAGTATTATCCTTGTAGGACATCTTCTAAACCGGGATGGGCTCTGTTTCTCAGAAGTATGCAGGAATTGGTGTGCACAGCCATAGGAAAGGCACCCTGTTACTTTATGGGCTGATAAAAGAAATTGGGGCTCAGTAAGGTTGTAGAATTGCCTAGGACCACACAGTCAATGGAATTTGAGGCTTGTGCATTTTGATTCTAAAACTAAAATTGCTTCCACATAACTTGCTGTACCATACCTTCTCCTCTCAGTCTCTTCAAATAAAAAAAAAAGAGAAAAATGCCTTCAGTTTTTTTTCTACTCTTTTTTTCTAACTGCATCAATCTCACTTAATAAGTAACAATGTTAAGCATCTTTTCTTATGTTTATTGGTCATTCGTATGTCCTCTTGGGAGAAATATCTATTCAGATCCTCTGCCCATTTTGTTAATTGAATTGGTTTTGTTGTTAAGTTGTATGAGTTCCTTACATACTGCTCACAAAAATTAGGGGATATTTTATTGCTTCATATTCATTTTGAAATATACCCTAATTTTTGTGAGCACTGTATATTTTGGATATTAACTCTTTATTTCATTTATCATTGGTGAATACTTCTCCCATTCAGTATGCTGTCTTTTTGTTGTGCTGATGGTTTTCGTTGATGTGCAATAACTCTTTAGTTTGATGTAGTCCTATTTGCTTATTTTTATTTTTGTTTCTTTACCTGGGGACATAATAAAAAAATTACTAAGAGTGATATCAAAGAGTTTATTGCCTATGTTTTCTGCTGGGTCTTTTATGGTTCCAGGTCTTACATTTAAGTAGTTCCTCTATTTTGAGTTTCTTCTTATATATCAGGGGTCCTCAAACTTTTTACACAGGGGGCCAGTTCACTGTCCCTCAGACCGTTGGAGGGCTGGACTATAAAAAAAACTATGAACAAATCCCTATGCACACTGCACATATCTTATTTTAAAGTAAAAAACCAAAACGGGAACAAATACAATATTTAAAATAAAGAACAAGTAAATTTAAATCAACAAACTGACCAGTATTTCCATGGGAACTAGGCTCCTCTCACTGACCACCAATGAAAGAGGTGCCCCTTCCGGAAGTGCGGCAGGGGCCAGATAAATGGCCTCAGGGGGCCACATGTGGCCTGCGGGCCGTAGTTTGGGGACCCCTGTTATATATGGCATAAGAAAGTGATCCAGAATTATTCTTTTGGCATATCCTTCCAGTTTCCCAAACACCATTTATTGAAAAAATAAACACTGTCTTTACCTCATTGTATATAGGCTTGCCTCCTTTGCCATAAATTAATTGATCATATAGGTGTGGGTTTATTTCTGGGTTGTCTAATCTGTTTCATTGACCTGTGTACCTGCTTTTATGTTAGTACCATGCTGCTTTGATTACCATAGCCTTGTAGTATAGTTTGATATCAGATAGCATGATACCAACATTGTTTTGTTTTGTTTTTTCTATCCAGATTGTTTTGGTTGTTTGAGGTCTTTGTGGTTTCCTATAAATTTTAGGATTACTTATTCTAGTTCTGTGAAAACTGTCATTGTTATTTTATGGGAATTGTTATGACTCTGTAGATTTCTTTGGGTAGTATAGACACTTTAATCCTGTTAAGTCTTTCCTGTTTATAAGCACAATATATTCTTCCATATATTTTGATTTTCTTCCATTTTTTTCTTTAATATTTTATAGTTTTCTGAGTACAAGTCTTTTACCATCTTGGTTAAAATTATTTCTAGGTATATTTTAATGCAATTGCACATGTGCTTTTAAAAAAATTTCTTTCCAATAAATTTTTTATTACAGGAGGTCCTCAGGTTATGACAGTATTGACATACAATGTTTCAAGTTTACAACACTCACTCCATAAAAACGTATAAAAATTGAGACATGAGTGTTTCGGCTTATGCTGTTAGCATCGTACTTACAGACCACGTGGGCAAACTAGTTCCAGACTAGCGTGGAACAATTCTTTAAGAAAGTAGAGAGGCCTGCAACAGATCCTGTACCCTCTACATCAGCTGCTTCTTGAGATGAAACACCTGTAGTACAGGTAGAACCATCTCCAGTGTCTCCTGCATGTTCCTTAGGCAATCCTGATTCACCTGACCCAGTATCTCCAGCACCTTCTGCAGGTTCTCCTGCCTCTCCAGCTTCCTCCTCCCAATAGGTCACTCTCTCCCACCTTGCAATGCCCCTTCCAGTGTGCAAGCCAACCACAGAAATAAAGGTAAGGAATTTATTTTACACTCGTTTTTTTTCTGCTGATTTTTTTCTGTTACTACAGTACACTGTACAATACAGTATATTTACATCCTTTTTTTCTGTGGCTTAGTTATGTTTTTATGTTCTAGATTATGATTTTACAACTGTGTTAGGATAGGTAAGTGACTTAAGCTAGGGTGTGTTTTGACTTACACCAAAATTCAGGTTACATCACTGTCGCAGGAACAGAACTGTGTTGTAACCCAAGGATCCCCTGGATTGGTGTATAAAAATGCAACTGATTTTTAAACATTAATTTTGTATTCTGCAACTTTACTTAATTCATTTATCATTTCAAATAGTTTTTGGTTTCTGTATAAAGTATCGTCATCTATAAAATTTTACTTTTTCCTTTTCAATTGGATGACTTTTTTTTCCTGTCTGATTGCCTCAGCTAGGTCCTCCAATACGATGTTGAATAAAAGTGGAGGCAGATATACTTGTTTTGCTCCTGATATTAAGAAAAATGTTTATGGCTTTTTACCATTTAGAATGATGTTAGCTGTGGTTTGTCATATAAAACAGTGGTCCCCAACCCCAGGACCACGGGCCAGTACCGGTCTGTGGGCCATTTGGTACTGGTCCGCAGAGAAAGAATAAATTACTTACATTATTTCCATTTTATTTACATTTAATTCTGAACGATGTTTTATTTTTTAAAAATGACCAGATTCCCTCTGTTACATCCATCTAAGACTTACTCTTGACGCTTGTCTCTGTCACATGATACATTTATCCGTCCCACCCTAAAGGCTGCTCCGTGAAAATATTTTCTGACATTAAACCGGTCCATGGCCCAAAAAGGTTGGGGACCACTGATATAAAACCTTTATTATGTTGAGGTATGTTCTCTCTATTCCCACTTCGTTGAGATTTTTAAACCATAAAAGAAAGTAGGATTTTGTCACATTTTTTTCTGCATCTATTGCTATATCATATGATTTTTATTTTGTTTATGTGGTGTATCACATTAATTGATTTGCAAATATTGAACAAAACTTGCATCTCAGGAATAAATCCTACTTGGTTGTTGTGTTGATTCTTTTTAACGTATTGCTGAATTCAGTTTGCTAATATTTCATTGAGAATTTTTGCATGTATGTTCATCAGAAATATTGGTCTGCACTTTTTTGTTGTAGTATGTGTTTGTCTGGTTTGGGAATCAAGGTAATGGTTGCCCTGTAAAATGAGCTTGGGAGCCTTCCCTCTTGTTAAATTTTTTGGAATACTTTTGGGAAGGATAAGTATTAATTCTCCTTGTACTGTTTGGTGAAATTCACCTGTGATGTCTTCTGGTCTAGGATTTTTGTTTGTTGAAAGTTTTTTGGTTACTGATTTAAATTTGTTAGTAGTAATTGGTCTGTTCAGATTTTCAATTTTGTCTTGATTAGTTTTGGAAAATGGTATGT